>NC_136064.1:15913831-16511331 GCF_964261635.1 Lissotriton helveticus
AGCTTTGCTGATGTTTTCCAAATGTGAGTTCTTAGGTCTAATGCCATTAGTACTAATGCAATGTCCAAGATATTCTATTTCATGTCTCCTAAATTTGCACTTGGATGCGCGTAATGTTAAACCCTTCTCGGCTAAGGCGTTCAATACTTTAAATAAATGCTTGTCATGTTCAATTATGTCTTTTCCGAAGACTAAAATGTCATCCTGAAATGCGATTGCCCCTGTTAATCCATCCAGTGTCTCTTTCATCAGCCTTTGAAAAACTGCAGCTGCACTTGCTAACCCAAAAGGCATCCTGCAAAATCTATATAGCCCTTCAGGAGTAATAAAGGCAGTTAAATCTTTTGAGTCTTCATGTAAGACCACCTGATGATACGCACTTGCTAGATCTAAACATGAAAAATATTTGGCATTGTTAAGAGTAGATACCATTTCGTGTAGATTGGGCAAAGGATGTGAGTCTACACAAATTGCATTGTTCAAACTGCGCAAATCTATGCATACACGAAGATCTCCCCCAGATTTGATCGAAATCACAATGGGAGAAACCCATGGAGACGATTCGATGGGTTCTATAATGTTCTTTTTGCACATGTCATCAAGAATTTCTTTCAACTTTTCTCTGTAAGAAAGAGGTACATTCCTTACTTAATGGCGGACAGGTAAAGCATTTGCATGTACTTTTATCCGATGTTCAAATCCCTTATATTTGCCTAGAACATCACAAAATAATTTGGGAAATGTTTCTTTAATTTTTGAAATCAAATCTTCTCCATTTCCACTTTGTGCAGATTCATTGGATACTGAATCAATTGCATAAACAGGTGGATCAGAACTAGGATCAAGTTTCATACCTAATTGATCAGCATGTGGCCAACTCAATAATGAATCACCAGATTCCGTTATATACACCTTCCCATTTGCAGAGTAGTTTTTGAATTTCAGTTCAGCAATGAAATAACCAATGAGTTGCAATTTATGTCCCGTATATCCACTTGGTGTGACATCTGGTGGTATTAGTTTGATATTAGGCCAGTTAGATTTGAACAAGACATTAGGTAAAACTGTGTCCCATGAACAAGAGTCAACAAATACTTTGGTAGAGACTCCATTAATAGTGATAAAACACGAAGGAAATTTCCTTACTTTTTGCTCTTTAGTTATACACATTATGGTATTCACATCAAATTCACAATCACTTGAATTTTCTTGTTCCTGGTCTTGCACTAAACTGACTTTCCTTGGGGCTGATCTGCAAACTTTTGAAAAATGCCCTGCTTTTTTCACATCTTGAACAAACTTTGTCTAAAGCTGGACACAATCTTGAGTTCCCTAAATGAAGATTACTACCACATCTGAAACAGTACATATTATAAGTTCTTGCATCAGGTTTCTGCCACATATTCATCCTTTGATCAGATCTTTGCCATGTATTTGTTCTCTGATCAGGTTTCTGCCATCTATTTCTGTATTCATTTTTATACTGATTATCATTCCTTGTGTTAGTATATTTCCCATATTTCCCTGAGTCTTTAAATCTCTCATTTTCCTTGTTTATAATTAAAATATCAGATTTACTGTTATTCTGTGAACGTATTTCATCTACAAATTTTTCTGAGTGTTCTATTGATTTTGCAATTTCAATTGCTGCATTTAAAGTCATGTCTGAAGTTGTCCATAGTCTTTGTTGTATCTTCTTGTTATTAGTACACATAAGGATCTGGTCTCTTAAAACCTGGTCATAGTTAATGTGTTCAAAATCGCAAGTGACTGCTAATGCTCTCAATGCAGATACATAGTTGTCAATAGACTCATCTGCTTGTTGTTTTCTTGAGTAAAATTTAAATCTTTCCATAACCATATTAATCTTTTTTCCATATCTAATGGCCAATTGCCTGGTAGCAATTTGATACACATTTAAATTAGTAGTGTCGCTTAATGGAGGAAGACTTTTGAATTCTTTGAGAGCTATTCCACCAAGACAGTGCTTTAATAAAGCTAGTTTCCTTTCTGCTTCACATTCTCCTTCCTCTAAAACTTCAACATACGCTAAAAACATAGGTTCCCAAATGTCCCATTCAATAGGAGGGTCACCTTTGCTAGCTAAGAATAAAGGAGGAGGTTGAATTCCAGTCATGGTTAATAAAGGACAAAAGATTTAAAAGTGAAGAGAAATAATTATTTATAATAGAATTATTTGTGACTCACAACAGTGTGTGCGAATCACAGATGTCACTTACTGTCAATTTCTCCTTGTAAATGCTTCTCCAAACGATTATTTTCCAGTTGTTGTTGATCCACAGTAAACTGAATAAATAAAGTATTCGTTTTTTTTTTTTTGAAGATGATGCTCAGGAAATAGCCAATGAAAAGAGCTTTTACTTATCCATTTGGTGTAATCCAATCAGAAACGTTGAAGAGCATCCAATAGTAAGTGCTGGTGTGAAATTTCCCAAGTGTTACAGCCAATGAGAACAATTTGTTGCAAAATATGAGAAAACCCTTGAAAAATGTACTCGTTGCACGTATGGAAACGTGTTCCCGATCGTCGCCAGTGTAATAAAAGAGATATGAACTTCCCAAGAGGCAATTGATTCAATCCGGTAAGAAGAGCGTTTATTGTTGTGCTTGTAGTCACAGCGTATGATCTTGAATGCCCGTTTAACAGTCAGGCGACTCTATTTAAGTAGCGCGTCTTCATTTAAGAAACAACACACACACGCGACTCATACACGCGGCACAGACATGCATGCACACATCAACATTCAAAGAACAACATACTGACTCGCGGCACCAACTTACATATACACCTCATGCACACTCAACACGAGACAATTCACATTCAAACCACAACAAGGTGTTTATTGTTGTGAATGACGCGCATGAGCACACGCGCGTCATTACTAACAATAACCATACGTTACAACGTGCATGGTGGTCTCTGAACTGGCGAATCGCAATGACATCACCCAATGTATAAGCATGTGCCAAATTTGGTTTTCACTGGCAAAGTTTTATAATGGTAACAAGCTATTGAACTTCATAATGAGCAAACATATTGACCTATATATCACCCATGCATATTTGAGATATGATGCCTTTACACCCCCAATTTAGAGAGTTGCTCTAGATCAGCAGATCTGAACCCGGGGTCCAGGGACAGCTGAAGATCTGCAAGGCCTAATCAGGGGGTTTGCGACTGGTTAGAATATTAAATAATATTAACAGATTAATAAAGTGTATATAAAGAAAGTAGCAAATGCACAATTGAAATGTTAAAATTTTCGGTAAATGTTCCGGAATTTGAAATTGCATGCTATTTTTTTTAAGATTGATTCATGGGGACAGTGCAAGTGCATATAACAGAACATAGTATGGACAATGAGTGGTCTCAAATGAATTTGGAAAAACCTTTCCATTGAAATTAAAATGTAGATATTTTTTACATCTGTTTGTGATTAAAATAAAATATTTCAGAAGTTGTTTATTTATTTTTTGGATGGTTGCTTATGTATTTTTTATGTACTGTTTTACCGTTCAAATAATCGAAAATACTTAGACAGGGGTCCCCGGTTTCTATTAATGACTCAGTGGGGGTCCCTGGATTCCACTAATAATTCTGTGAGAACACCTGGGTTCCAGTAATGATTATATGAGAGTCCACAGAAGTACAAACGTTAAGATCCAACGAACTAGATCGTTGCTCAAAATGGCAATTCTAATTTATTTTCTTTCTATGTTATGTTTTTTCTCTCATGCATTGTATGTACCTTTTTGTTATCCTATCTGATCTGTAAGACAACAACAGTAATAATTTGGCTTCTCTTTAAAATAATTAAAGTTATTTGAAATTAAAGAACGTTGCGAAGGTTATCACCTTTTTAAACCCTTACACTCCCTAAAAAATATTTGTAATATAAATATCATATATTTACTATTTTACTATTTTAATATTATATGTAAAAAATATTTGTGCACATTTGGTGAACTTTAACATCACCCCTTCAACATGTCCTGCTAAAGTGTTGGAATTATAATGATTGCTGTTCTTGGATGTGACTCTGTTCAGTCTGATAAACATTCTTTGCTTCACTCCCGGCAGAAAACAAGTATTGGCAAAGCCAACAGTTCTAGCCTTGAAAGCTAATTCAATAGATACCTTTTTTTATTTTTTATTGCAAGCATTTGCCACAAAAAGGAAATAAAGAAAGCATGTGGTTACATAAATTTGGTGGCCATATGCTTCCAATATTTTTTTTTAATTAACTATTGCATATGACTTTAATCAAACAGTGCAGGTGTTTTCTAGCAGGCAGGCGTACTTATCTCAAGTAAAGAAACATTTTTTGTTTCAAGGCGCATCACAGGAAAATATTATACTTATTGGTTCAAATAACAGGTACCATTGGCTTTGTATTCTTGTAACCTCTTTGCATAATTTAAACATACAAGGATGACTAAGAAAATAAAGGTTAAAAAATAAAATGGGTAACAATGGCAGACGTGCACTCTTGAGGTGGCGGTGGAGGATAAAAGAGTGAAGTAGGGACAAAGGGAGGAGAAAAAGCAACTGGTGGATGGGCAGAAATGCCGTATATGCATTTTACATTTTAGAGGTGAGTGCAGAAGTTCAGAATGCAAGGCTGAAAGATGGCTTACTAGATTTCGGCAGAAAAATATGTACACTTTTGGTGAAAGCCAAAACCCATCAAGGAGTAGACTCCCGTAAGTACTCTAACCCCTATATCGTTGCAATCAGGCCCGGCATTTGGCATGGGTGAGCTGGGCCCAGGGTGCCAATCTTCAGGGGGTGTAAGGATCTGTCTGCATTAAGGTGACTCTGGCAGTAGAGTCCTTGCCACCTGGATCCAGTGATTCACATTAAAGTGTTTTCACAAATTTTTAGATCTTGGCTAGACAGCTCATGCGCGGTCTCTTCGAGACATGTTGTTTACAATTAGTGATGGTGGTCGTCATCGAATCTGGGGAACTGGGTTCGAGTCTTAGCAACGACGCTGAACATCCTGTGATTCTCGGCAAATCACTTAATCTCCCCGTGCCTAAAATTATTTTTTTTTTTAAATGAGTGTGCTATGTAAAGCGTTCTGATACCCGATTCGGATCAAGTTTGTGCTATATAAAATTCCGTAAAAAAAATGAATATATCTTGCCATTGCCTTGAGCATGGATCAAATATTTGTGTGCAACCACTGCCCCCGTTTCTGGAGCTACTTTTTATTTGTATTTAAGCATTCTATATGAGTGCTTCTGTTTCAGTCGCTTCTTTCCCCTCACACCCGCCTGCTTCTTTTTCCTCTCGAGCCAGGTAGGAATCTTTTTAATGCAGAGTAGATATGGAGTAATGTCCGGAGCTGCCGACTTTGAAGCTGGGGAACCAGGTTTGAGTTTAGGAGTCGGCTCGACATCCTGTGATCCTGGGCAATTCACTTAATCTCCCTATGCCTACAGCAAATGAGGGTGTCCTTGTGTAATATAACTGGTGTTCATATAAAGAGCTCCAATACCCTAAGTTGAGTCTGCTCCAAATTTTAAGAACATGTAAGTCGCTGGTTCAAATTCAGTGGAACGCATACAGCTACTTATCCTTCTAAATTCAACAAAATCAATCAATCAATCATTCAATCAATCAAACAATCAATCAATCAATCTTAACACTTGTAAAGCGCACTACTAACCCGCAAGGGTCTCAAGGCGCTGGGGTGGGGCATGCTGCTACTGCTCGAAAAGCCAGGTCTTGAGACGTCTTCTGAAGGACAGCAGGTCTTGGGTCTCCCGTAGGTGGATGGGGGTGGGGGGGGGAATGTTCCAGGTCTTGGTGGCGAGGTGGGAAAAAGATATGCCACCGGAAGTCGTTCTTTGGATGCAGGGGACTGTGGCGAGGGCGAGGCAGGCGGAGAGGAGCTGGCGTGTGGGGGTGTGGAAGATGTGTCGTCTCTTGAGGTATGCTGGTCCGGTGTTGTGGAGGGCTTTGTGTGCGTGGGTGAGGAGCTTGAAGGTTATCCTCTTGTTGACAGGGAGCCAGTGCAGGTGGGGTGTGATGTGGCTGTGGCGAGGGATGTTGAGGCGTTTTTGATGCGTTGTAGCCGTCTCAGGAGTTTGGCTGAAGTTCCTGCGTAGAGGGCGTTTCCGTAGTCCAACCTGTTGCGGACGAAGGCCTAGGTGACCGTTCTTGTTTCGGTGGGGATCTACTTGTAGATCCTGTGGAACATGCGGAGGGTGTTGAAGCAGGAGGAGGAGACGGCGTTGACCTGCTTAGTCATGGAGAGGGTGGATGGAGGATGACCCCTAGGCTGCGTGCGTGGTTGGTGGGTGTAGGGGCTGTTCCCAGTGTGGTCGGCCACCAGGAATCGTCCGAGGCTGAAGGGGTGGATCCGAGGATGAGCACCTCCGTCTAGTCCGAGTTCAGCTTTAGTCGGCTTTTCATCATAAATTTGGTGACGGCCTTCATTCTTCGTGGAGGTTGCTTTTGGCAGTGTGAGGGTCTTTGGTGAGGGAGAGGATCAGCTGGGTGTCATTGGCATAGGAGATGATGCTGAGGTCGTGTTGTCGGGCGACGTGGGCGAGAGGTGCCATGTAGATGTTAAACAGCGTTGGGCTGAGGGATGAGCCCTGTGGTATGCTGCAGATGATCTCGGTGGCGTTGGAGAGGAAGGGGGGTAGGTGGACGCTCTGTGTTCTGCCGGAGAGGAAGGATGAGGTTCAGTCCAGGGCCTTCTCTTGGAGCCCAGCGTCGTGTAGGCGTGCTCGTAGGGTGCGGTGACAGACCCTGTTCAAGGCAGCTGGCAGGTCCAGGAGGATGAGGGCCGCTGTTTCTCCGTTGTCTAGCAGGGTCCTGATGTTGTTGGTGGCGGCGATGAGGGCGGTTTCGGTGCTGTGGTTGCTGCGGAACCCAGACTGGGACGGGTCCAGGATGCTGTTCTCTTTGAGGTAGCGGGTTAGTTGTTTGTTGACTGTTTTCTCAATGACCCTTGCCGGTAACGGGAACGGGAGCAGGGAAATGGGCCGGAAGTTCTTGAGGTCCTTGGGGTCCGCCTTGGGTTTCTTGAGTTAAGGCGTTGATCTCTGTGTGCTTCCAGCTCTCCGGGAAGGTTGCTGTCTCGAAGGAGATGTTGATGACTTTCCGGAGGTGGGGTGCGATGGCTGTGATGGCTTTGTTGAAGACTGCATTTTCCTAGGTCACATCTGTGCTTAAAAGTTATTGATGTAGCCTGTCTTTGTTACTAATGTTTAGCACAAAGTGAAGAGTGCATTGTGGGTTAGGTGACATGACTAGTTGAGCCAGTGAAACTCTAGACAGTAAAGAAGACCGTGCAGCAGATTGCTCTACCTAAATAAACAACTGCCACAGAGATCACTGTAAACTGAATTCCAGTGCTAGGGCCATTTGTGCATAGATGCTGGCAAATGTTTGTTTCCGGGTGCCTGGCTTTTGTCCTGGAGACAGCAACAGAAGCCATTGGAGGGGAAGGGATGGCATCTGACCAGCTAGCACGTGGCTTCTGCATTCACTTGTGGCACCAGTTGCATGGCCAGGTTGCCATGGGTCCTAGAGCAAACAAGCACCTGCAATGCAATAGGTCTCACATTTACACCTTTTGTGCTATTGGCATTGTAAATTACAATACCTTTTATTTATGTTTTGGTTTCTAAAACATAACTAAAAGAATTGTCATTTACAATGCCAATAGCTTAAACTCTCACAAATGTGAGACCTATTGCATTCCAAACGCTGGTAGGCATTGCTGAGTTACCCCCTTCTGTCTCCCATGGCCCCTGATGAGCTCCACATTTGTTAGGAGTTGAATAAATAAGCCAATGGTCACAACAGCACACGAGAGACCATCCTGCAGTAAGAGAAACTCAATAAAGAAAACAGTGGTGACAGACTAAAGAAGACATAACGTGTAACAACCAAAGTAAAAGGACCAGTCCTCATGGGAGGTTACAAATGAAGACAAGGCAGTACTAAGGAGGGACTAACAAGCCTAATAACGAATCAGAAGCCAGCATTTACGAAGGACAATGACACAAGCCAATGACAAATTAGGGCAGAGAGTGGGTGGGGCTTCAAGTTAATACTCCAATTCAGCATGGTTCGGAGAGCAGCTCATGCACTGCCCAAGCTCGACCTAAAAATGAACCCCCCCCCACCCCCGGCTGCTGTTCGAAACATGAAAGTTAGCAGTAAACAGGGTTCAGCGGGCCCCTCAGGTTTCAATGCCACTGCACCTGCTCTACTAATGGAAGCTACAGCTCAATGTGGCACCTCTGTTTTTTTCTGGACACTTGTTTATGCATTGAATTACAGATGTCTAGTGGAACAAAAAAGGAACTTGCTGCTGCTGGTTAGTTAAAATGCAAAATGATACAATTTGAAAAACATATTACGCAAACCATTTACAAAGCCACACCTCAGTCTACAGGGATTTCTATCACGGTCAGGGCAGGACTGGCCGTAGCGGTCACCAGACAGTCCCTCGGTGGGCCGTCAGGGTGGGGGCTGGTTGTGGGGCACGGGGGGGCATTTTTGTTGCAGGGCAGTGTTTGCAGCATAGCTGCAATATCAGCCCTGTAAAAAAAATCTAGCGAAACCGGCCCTGGCAAACAGCTCGGCTGCACCCCCAAACCCCCATGGGGGGGGGGCGAGCCGAGCATTTTGCCAGGGCCGGTTTTCGTTCCCAGTCTGGCCCTGATCATTGTGTACGAATGAACTGTGAAATTGACCTTAAATGCAGGCAAGCCTTGCAAGAGAATCTGGTGTAATGGCCAGAGCTGGCAACTTGGAGCTGGGGGAACCAGATTTGAGTAGCGACATCGGATCAACAATCTGTGATTCTGGGCAAATAGCTGAATCTTCTCACACATCCACAAATGAATGTCTCCTTGTGTAATGTAACTGGTGCTCAGGTAAAGTGCTCCAATACATTCAGGTCACGTACATGTTTTATAAAACAGGGAAAAAAACGTACATTACACAAAGATGCATTCATGTTTAGGTCTTGGCTAGACAACGTATGGGGTGTCTCTTCACTCCTGTGTTGAGTTAATTGTCCTGTCCCTCCTGCCACACCGAAAAGCGATATGACCTAGTCATATTGTCTTTTTCCGTGACTTTAAGCCATGCTGAACAGCAGCTGTGCTGCTAGACAACATGGCTAAAAGACATTCACATTGACAACGCCAATAGCTATTGCATTGCAAAGACCGATTGGCTTTGCCAATGCTTGTTGTTAACATGCTGCAGGCACTGTTTTAACGCCCCATCAGCCTTCTTTCTTGTATTCTCATCCTCCTTGTTGCCACTGCTGCCACACACACTAGTAATCCTACCCCTTCCAATAAACAACTTGATACCACCCGAGGAACTAGTCTGTGTGTGTATGTAGGGTGACCCCGTTCCGTAAATTTCACGGACCGTCCGTTATTTTGGTGTCTAGTCCGTAAGTAGGGTGACCCCGTTCCGTAAATTTCACGGACCGTCCATTATTTCGGTGTCTAGTCCGTATGTAGGGTGACCCCGTTCCGTAAATTTCACGGACCGTCCGTTATTTCGGTGTCTAGTCCGTATGTAGGGTGACCCCGTTCCGTAAATTTCACGGACCGTCCGTTATTTCGGTGTCTAGTCCGTATGTAGGGTGACCCCGTTCCGTAAATTTCACGGACCGTCCGTTATTTCGGTGTCTAGTTCGTTGTCATAATTCTTTTAACAGGTGCCTTTTGTCCGTAATTCTGGCGTTTCCAGGAATCTGCGATGCCCCCTGTGGGAAGCCTCAGGAGTTTGACAGCACTCACTATTGGATGCCAGCTCGCATTTCTTTGAAGTGAAGAGGCTTCTTCAGACCCTCCCGGCCCTCGCAGGCTGTCAATAAGCCCCCTTGTCATTCTGCCTGTGGCCGATTCTCTCATACAGAATGACAGTGGGCCATGCTGCAGTTACAGCATGTGGTGTGTCGCTGCCTGCATTCTGCTTTTGAAACCCACAGCTTACAATGGTGAAATCCATACGTTTTTGGAGGCACCCGTATTAGAAGTGTTCTTGCTAACCTACTTAATATTAAAATTCTGTCAGGTGTTCAGAAGGATGAAAACATAACAAACTAAGTTCAACTTAAGTGCAGCTGAAACAGGAGCCATGCTTTGGGGCTCCCGGTGCCCTACATTTTGAAATAGAGGACAGGGCTGATGACAGAGACTTCTGTGTTCTTTGCCAGCCTGCAGTTATTATGCCACCCAAAAATGTCAAGTTAACTCTGGTGCTTAATGTATCTCCAGGAGCGATATCTGAGCTTTGACTGATCCCAGTTTTAAAGTACAGCAGAGGTATAATGTGCCTCTTGCAAAGCACAAAGTGTAACATGGAGTGCCCAAAAATTGTTTTTATCTAGATAGTTCAGTGGGTTCATTTGGATAATAAAACAATTAGTAAGAACAACCCCCAACCACTATGGTATGTTTTAAACCCTGAGTTTGTATTTCTCTAGACCAAGCATTCTTAACATATAGTTGGGGCAAATTAAATTATGCAGTTCTGCGGCTGCTGGTATTTTTCTCATATTTATTGATTTGTCGCATTTACCATATAACTCATTATCTGTTGCATAATCTGCAAATTTGAACAAAAACAATGTTTCTAGCTCCAATGGTTCAAAAGTTACTAAAAGAGTGGCAAATTGTGTTCACGCGTAGTGGAAGGCCCTTCAATAGTCATCTTTCCATTGCTTATTTATCTATTTAGTTGTTAAGCTGGTACTGATGAGGGGACATTTTTGCTCAGACAGTATTACCAATTTACTATGTATTAACATTTACAAATAATAAATACTACAAAATAGGTGCCGCATTATGCTGCATAATTTTCCTTTACATAATTCCAGTTGCCCTGCGTAGACCGCCTACCAGTATGAATGCCATGTAACTCCTACATCTTGCAGCCCTCTTTGTCTTAAGTAACATTTCTACTACATTGACTTACACACTTATATTCGTCATTGTCTCTGAATAATATGTGTATGTTGTGAAGTGCTCTTGATACGACATTTGGATGAGTACCACTATAAAAGAAATTAAATACACATGGGAGAAGGTATATGGAGAAAAGAGGGACACTGTTGAATGATGGTACTGAGGGAATCCTTGGAGAATGAAGAGCACAATTAGAAATGTCCAACATAACATGATTGTTGTGCACTAATCCCGCACTGAAACCTGCTCAGCTCGTCATGAGCCACGGCGCTCTGGTGCTCATGACGAGCTGAGCTTGTCATGACCGCGCCCGTTTTAATGGAACGCTCAGCAGGGCAGGGGAATCAGCCCAGCGTGCGAGCGTTCCATCAAACGGGCGCGGTCATGACGAGCTCAGCATGTCATGAGCACCAGAGCGCCGTGGCTCATGACAAGCTCAGCTCGTCATGAGCACAGAAGGGGTTAAAGCAGATTACGAGTTTCTTCACTGCCAGCCTTTTCATGGAGGTGAGACGGCCATTAAAAGAATGGCAGTGAGGGAACTAAGGGGGACCTACAACGGTGCCTCAGGCCATGGAGAAGCATGCGGGGGGACATAGTGTGCCCTGCAAGAACCTGCTTTGAGGTTCCCAATGAGGTGCCTTTTTAATAGGCACTGCCATGGGAATGCCCAAGGACTGCCTGCCAGGCGAGAACTCATAATCTGGCTGGCGGTGAGCTTTGGCAGTATGGGAGCGGGTGGGTGGTGTGCCGTCCCGATCCCACACCTCAATACTCAGAACCAGGCCCTATGTGTTCAAGAATTAAGGGAATATGTCAGGCTGTATCGTCTGACAAATGTCTGCTTATTACTTTAAAATGTGGATTGGTGTTTACAAAATTCTCTAACTTTGCAGTCAAAGACAGAATAGTAAAGTGGACTAGTTGACAGTCTTGTTTTGGTGGCAAAGGGCATGTGAAAACAAAGGTTGTAAACTGTCAGTGTTTTTGGAACACAACAACTTTTAAATACCTGTAGATCAACTGTGCAAATGTTTAAAAACATATCAGCTGTTAGAAAACAACAAATGGACCACTTGTTTGTAATTCAGGCACTTTACTTTGTGATGTTCCAATGATACATATTTGCTGAAACCACATTTCCACACATTACCATTTTTGGGGTATATAGTTTCAACAGTAAAACTGCATGATGGCATCTTGCTTCCATTTCAATAGAAGATGTTTTGTATGACAGTGCCTCCTTCTGCCCCCAATAATGCCCCACAATAATGCCTAAACAGCGTATACAGGAGCATATCAGCAAGGGCCGGTGATAATTATCGCTAATCGCGCTTCCCATGAGGATAATTATTGCCGAATTCTATTGCCGAGATAGTGTGCTATCAGCAATGCTTATCTCCATAGCGATAGAATTCCATGCGCAAGCTGCCAAATGTGCGATTATCGCTAGAAATCCAGCGATAACCACACAACGTTTGGCGATAGCTTGATGATAGTGCAGGGCAGACTTAGCCATCATATCCACCTTCCTTTGGATATAATGGGTAAGTCAGATGAAAAGCAGGCCTAAGAAAAGTAGCAATAAGCGCGGTTAGCGCTACTTTTCTTATTGCTCTGCAGGTTAGCGTGAGGCTAGATAATTGAAGAAATGTCAGTTAGCGACATTTCTCACGTTATTTTGGGGAGGAACGCCCACTTTGCATCTCATTAGAGGTGCAAAGCTGGGTGTTAAGGGAAAGGGCGCTGAGGCATGGATTCACGCGGTAGTGTGACCTTGCTAATAGTGCAATACAATTATCGCCGCTTTCCGGCCAAAAACGGCCGCTAAAGCAGTGATAATTGTCTTGATCATATGCCCCACAGTTACTAGTCTGTAGCACACTTCTGTGCATCAATGAGAATCTGCAGTTTACACCTCGCAGAAACGAAACGGCCTAAACTGTATACTACTTCCCGTATACAGTGAAAATAAGGTGGGCTGATATAGGCTAGCCAGGGCATTATGCAGTAATGCCAACTCCTATCTAATGGTTTTGGTCTGCAATGATGTCATAACAATCAGCAGTGTGCAGGCAATTATAGCTCATGCAGGCTGGTTAATAACTCTCGTTTCCTGCTTAATGCTCTTACTCTCACACAAGAACTGTCTGCTATGGGTCTTATTCAACACTCAATACTGTACCAGCCCCTAAACCACTCATCACCAGCTGAACAGACTTGGAATACCCAAAGCGATCTGACACATAAAGTTGACCACTCAGAGGACTGCGCTCTAGTCCAGCACCGCAGGCCCCAATGAGCTGCATCTATTGCGTGCCGCTTTACATCTCACAATGACACTCAAATATTAGATGCTAGTAACCACGCATATACGCGCAGATCTTCCAGAGCACTTCTTTCACCAAACATGCCTGCTCAGGACCATAAATAAAATATAAATAATTTAAATAAAATATCTGACTGGACAACCCAGTGCAGTAACCATATAAATGGATCATGATCATATGAAATACCACAAGAAAAGACCCGCAGAGTTGCTGAAAGCTGCCGATACACCAAAAAACATGAAGTGTTTGATTGTCTTAACATAATATGAACTTATTTTGACTTGTACTTATGTTGGTTGTCTTATGTTGGTTGGTTGTTGTTGGGGAGAGGTGTGGCGCCGCGGCCAGGGCGACTGACGCTGGAATCTGGGGACCACGGTTCGATCCCCGGCTCCGGCGGCAGGTTAGCCCAGCACCATGTGAGTCTGGGCAATAGCTCGCTTAATCTTCCCGACGGCCCCCAGCGTCTAGAGACCCTTACGGGTGATTGTGCGCTTTACAAATGTGGACTTTATTTACTTACTTATAGACAATTGTGCGACCTCCTCTGATCTTTCCGTAAAACGTATCTTTGGTCCTGAATTTTGAACTTCTGCCCTGAATTTCGACCCTTTGTCCTGAATTTTTACCCTCACCCTCCTGAATTTGCACCCCTGATAGTTGGTCACCCTATGTGTGTATGTGTTCAGAGTCCAGTCACAAAGCTTGTGTACTGGGCCAGGGACTGCCCTCTGAACACAAAAGGGGCTCCCCCCTGATGCCTCATTTTATTCACATGCAACCGCGGGGGCGCCAAATGTATTTCCGCCCAGGGCGCTCTCCGGGCAAATGGTAGAATCCAGGAAGTATGTGACCGCTCTGTGGCTCGGCAATGGCCATCAGTCGATCGGATGCGCACGCGGGCTTGCCGTAGGTCAGAGGTCAGGGACATAGTTGGTGACAGTGAAGGCCGGATGAAACAAAAAAAAATAAAACGCAGAGAGGTTGTTTGTATGCCTGGCCTGGACAGTACGCCGCATTCATTCCTTGTTTTTCATTCCGAACGAGGTCAAGGCACCATTAGGCAACTTTTATTTTACGTGGTCAGCAAGGTGCGCACGTGACGTCAAGAGAGAGGACGGGACAAGATATGAAATGCTTTCGCAATGTGACGAGACACTTTCAGAATTCAATTTATGGTTCAAATGTTTTTTATTTGTTTTGCAAATGAGACATCGGCAAGAAAATGAGTGTTGATCAGCCGTGGCCTTCGGGGGCGTGGCCCGCGCGTGAAGCGGGGATAGAGAGAGAGAGAGCAAGAGAGAGAGAAATAGACAGAGAGAGGAGAGAGAGGGAGAGAGAGAGCGACAGTGAGAGACGGAGAGAAAGAGAGCAAGAGAGAGGAAAGAGGGAGAGAGAGAGGAAGGGAGCAGGAGAGATGAGAAAGGAGGGGAGTGAGAGAGAAAATGAAGAGGAGAGAGAGGAAAGAGAGCAGGAGGGAGGAAGGAGAGAGGGAGAGAGAGAAGAGGGAAGAGAGAGAAAGAGAGACGGCGAGGAGGGGAGAGAGAGGGAGAGAGAGAGAGAAAGCGAGCAGGAGGGGAGAGAGAGAGAGAGAAGCGGGATGAGAGAGAAAGAGAGAGAGAGAAAGAAAGAGAGAAGTAGAGAAAGAGAGAGAGAGAAAGAGAAAGAGAGACAGAGAGGAAGAGAGAGGGGCAGAGGGAGAGAAAGAGAGAGGGAGAGGAGGGGTGAGAGAGAGGGAGAGAGTAAGGGAAAGGGAACAAAGAGAGAGAGAGAAAGAGCGACAGAGAGGGGTAGAGAGAGAAAAAGAGAGAGCGGGAGAGGAAGTGTGAGAGAGAGATGGAGAGGGGTAGAGGGAGAGAGAGAGAGCAGGAGAAAGGATAGAGGGAGAGATTAGAGAGAGAGGATAGAGAGAGGAGGCGAGAGAGAGGGAGAGAGAGAAAGAAAGAGAGAGAGAGAGGGAGACAGGAGTGAGAGAGGAGAGAGGAGGAGAGAGAGGGAGAGAGAGGGAGAGAGAGGAAGAGAGAGAGGGAGATACCAAGCATGGGGGAGAGAGAGGGGAATGGAGGGAAGGAGAGAGAGAGGGTAAGGAAGGGAAACAGAGAGAGACAGAGAGGGGTAGAGAGAGAGATAGCAAGAGAGAGGAGAGAGAGCGAAAGAGAGAGGAGAGAGAAATAGAGCAGGAGAAAGAGAGAGAGGGGGGAGAGAGAGACGGAGGAGAGAGAGAAAGAGAGGAAGAGGAGGGGGAGAAAGAGAGAGAAAGAAAGAGAAAGAAAGAAAGCGAGTAGGAGAGAGAGAGAGGAGGAGTGAAGAGGAGAGAGAGATGAGAGAGAGAAACAGAGAAGGAGGGAGGAGAGAGAGAGAGAAAGAGAGAGGAGAGAGAGGGAACGAGAGCAGGAGACAGAGCAAGAGGAAGGAGAGCGAGAGAAAGAGTGAGGCAGAGGGAGAGGAGGGGAGAGAGAGAAAGAGAAGGGAAGGGAGAGAAATAGAGAAGGAGAGAGAGAGAGAGAGAGAGAGAAAAGGGAGGGAGGGAGGGAGAGAAAGAGAGCAGGAGAGAGAGAGTGAAGTGGGGAGAGAGAGAGTAGGCGAGATAGAGAGAGAGAGAAGGAGAGGAGGGGAGAGAGAGAGGGGGAAGAGAAAAAAAGAGAGAAGTAGAGAGAGAAAAAAGAGAGGGAGCGAGAGAAAAACAGAGGGGTAGAGAGAGAGAGAGGGAGAGAAAGACATAGGGAGAGGAGGGGAGAGAGAAAGTAAGGGAGAGAGACAGAGAGGGGTAAAGAAAGAAATAAGGAGGGATGGAGAGAGAGAAAGAGAGAAAGAGAGAGGAGATAGAGAGAAAGAGAGAGAGAAAAAATGGGGGAGAGAGTGAGAGAGAGAGAGAAAGAGAGCAGGAGAGCAGCGAGAGAGAGGAGGGGAGAGAGAGAAATAGAGGGTGAGGAGGGGGAGAGCGAAAAAGGGAGAGGGAGAGAGAGAGAGAAAGAGAGAGAGGAGGGGAGAGAGAGAAAGAGAGATGGTGAGGAGGGGGAGAGCGAAAGAGGGAGAGAGAGAGGGGGAGAGAGAGGGAGAGGAGGGGAGAGAGAGAGAGAAAGAAGGAGATATAAGTAGAGAGAGAGAAAGAGAGAGCAGTAGAGAGAGAAAGAGAGATAGAGAGGGGTAGAGAGAGAGCGAAAGAGGAAGAGAGAGAGAGAGAGAGAGCGAGAGAGAGAGAGGAGGGAAGAGAGAGGGAGGGCGAGAGGGAGGGAGAAAGAAAGAGAGAGAGAGAGAGAGAGTGCTTTTGTCTGACTATTTAAAAACCCCAGTTGAAATCCGACAGACAGCTTAGCATACCCAACTGAAAGCTCCTGTACCCAACAATCTATTAAATTATACATTTATAAGGGGGGAGAGGACACCCCTATGAAGCTACCCCCTTGGCTATGGGCAGAACCTAGAGTTAACTGGGACATGCCATTTCCAAACACACTTAACATCTGGTATTACTTCTATCCCACTCAGGCCGGGGATGAAACAAGCCACAGCGGGCGTCTCCCTGGATTTCTTTGACCAGGTGGTGCAGGCCAAGGTGATGGGGCGGGATTACCGCCTTGGGTTTATTTCTAAAACACCATACTCACCTGTGCCCATAAACATTCATACAATAAGCTGGCAATCTCGTGCTGGTGATCAGGGTTTAATTTTACCTTATAATGAATTATACCTATACACCATTTCTTACCAATCACCTTAATTTTCAATTTCCTCTGGTCGATAGATCAGGTTGTTAGTATAGTAGGTATAAAAGACATTTACCTTTCATCTGAATGACCACAGACTCGGGAGAGTTTTAAAACCTTTATCTATATAATAATTTTGTGAGTCAAATAACAATACATGTCACACACCAAACTTTCGAAGAGAAATAATGATTTAAGTAAAAATATGAAGACTTAGTAAAATCTCATGACATTGGTACCTGAGATGAGTGGAAAAGGAAAACAATACAAGGACATACCACACAGATTTATATTTACCTAGAATGGTGTGAGGACCAACCCCAGGCCAAGGGCTGGAAAAAGAGACTCCCACGTAGTCAGGAGCCAACACTTCAGGACAGGTGCAGGACAGGACAGGTAACCTCTTCTTAGTGCAACAACAGCGTTACACCCCTCTCTGGTACTGCTCTCAATTCTCCCTTTCTAATTGGACAAGTTCTTCTTCTTCAGCGATCTCTCAGATTCTTCTCTCTCTCCTTCTCTCCGTTCTCGATTCTTCTGTCAGAGTTCTCGGACAGCGTCTCTGACCTCCGTGGCCTCCGGCGTCTTCTGCAGCAATGATGGGTCGGTGACAGGTCGATGGTAAGTCTGACAAGTCGGTGACAATCTAACTGGCTGAGCCTACCTTAGTTATACTATTCTCGGTGTATGTACCACCCCCACTTTTTTCAATATTCGTGTATTCCCTACTGGTGATAGGACAATGAGATGGGTAGAAGTCATCACACCATACTATGTAATGTCAATTTTCTTAGGTTCATTGTTCTATGTTCCCTCCCCTTACTTAATTTCCCATGCTTTATTTTCCCACCCGCATTTCACATTGGGTTTACAACATTGTATATAATGTTAGTCTTTTGCTTCCCCTCGTCGGGTCAAGAGGTGCAGTCCCTAGGCGCATCTTCTGGTCACTGTACATTTGGCAGTGATTCAATGTAATTTTGTGAAGTTTTCGACGTTCAATGCGCCTGTGTCCCCATGATAAGATGGCGCTTTCAGTCACCCTCCAGGCCCAAATACGAACTAATATTAAAGTCAAAGAAAAACATGTTAGAGCACGAATATAAATTAATGCACTGTATACCACGTATTCCTACTCTAATTCCCTTAATTTATTTTAGCTATTGCATTAGCAGTTTAGCGAGGTTTAGTTTCAACGTAGCATGGACATTATCATGTGAGTTTCAAGCGGCCATTTTATATACTACTTCGCAGCTGCAAAGATTTCCCACCAAACCGAAGGACGTCATACTACGTAGATGTAGTTTATGCATGCGCAGAAGAGTTCCCGTGTTTTCAGCAGCCATCTTTGGTCACTCGGGTTACTGGTTAGTAAAGCACATTTAAAAGCTTCCCCTAGACAAAGTAAATGTTGTGTGATGCAATTATTAGTACTTACAAAACATGTTGGTTACATTATTATATATTATTTTGAGAGGATTGAATCCGAGCAAGTTTCTTTACGTACAAAACCTTGCTCCATCAAAAGGACAGGGAAGGGGTAGTAATGTAGGGGACATGGAAGGTTCTGGCACGTTTGATCAGTACCTTCACTCTGAGAGGTGGGTAGATAGAAAGATTTAGGAGAGTTGGTGGGCAGCGAAGGCTCAGGCATATAGATGGTGGAGGGGGGTAGATGCTGCTAGGTGTGGTCACTCTCCCACCTGTAAATGTGGTCAGTGGATTAAGGTAGCAAGGATGTCACACGACGTGTACCTGGGGCCCGACAGGCCTAATTAATGCAATGGCGGCTGGTGATCTTTTAAAGTTGTGGGGAGTAAAACCTGCTAGTAGTTCACCCTATCTTTTCAAAATTTGCCTCACTCATACTCACTCCTTCTTACATTTACTCTCTTCAGCCTTGCTCACTCTGTTACATTCTCTCACTCATTCTTACTCCAACTCACTGTTACTCAAACACACACAAACATACTCATACTCACTGGTTCTCATTCTCATTTACACACTTATACACACTCACACTTTAACGCTAGCTTACTCTGGGCAACTGTACCTGCTGCACCACTGATAGCTATACTCTTGACTCACTTTCACTCCCTCTTAAAATCTCCAATCACTCGTTCCAATGCACTCCCCCTCTTTCACTCACTCCCTTGTGCTCACTTTCACTTATTCATGCCCACTCTCAAACTCAGAATCTCACGCACTTTCACTCATTAACCCTCGCAAGCACATTCACACACACTTTCACTCAATCCCATTCACTTTCAATCACTCACAAACACATACAAACATGAACAGAGAAACATTTTTTTTAATGTTTCTTGCTTCTTTTGCTGGCAACGCGGATGCTCCATGGCAGTGGCAGAGCAGGAATCTGTTGCTGTGCTTTGAAACCAGCTAGCCAGGCTCTGGACCTAAGTCACCACAAGCACCCAACCCCGTGGGTGACAAACACTCCTACGGCACCCAACACCTCTAGGGCACCCAACCTCTCTGCACCCAGCCTTCTGCCATACTCTGCAGTGGATTGGCCCTGTTCCCAACCTACTGCAGCTAGCCAACCTCCACTGTGCAAGGCCTGCAGACTGCACTCTGGCGGGCGCCCACAGGATCTTTTCTATGACTAGACCCATCTCTTAATCTTTTATATTTTTGTTCAATAGCACAGTACTGGACCATGGTATCACGTGGGATACCTCACTGGGCACAGCGGTGGCAGAATTTTGTATCACATTACCCATGACCTGAAGTTTTTTTTTATAGCTTTCGACTTAAGAATGTCTCCACATGGTCCGGGGAGACGGGGGGGGGCTGGGAGGGGGGGAGGCAGTTCCTCCCCTTCATGTGGTCTTTGATTCTTTGATTTTTTTCAGGATACTGGGACCAAATCCCTGTAATGGGTGCTACAACGTGTTCTCCATAATGTAGACAGCCAATCAAGATTCGGTTATCCACTTTCAGTGGGCCAATCAGAGCATATCTGGACCCCAAAGGGACTATTCACAAAGGTAACTTATACCTGTGAGTTAGCTTCACTTGTAAATCACTTTTGAGTAACGTTACTACTTTGGGTTATTAAAAAAATCTGAGTGTAAAGCTACTCAAAAGTGTAGGCTTACACATTTACACCCTCTGAATATGAGGGTGTAGACAAACTTATGAGTGTAAGTTAATATTCAAAAAAAGACATCAGCAAGTCCAGCACCACAAATGGCCAACCAGTGGTAATCCAACACCCTCCCATTGAAAATATTAGAGGTAGGGACTGACTCTTAAATCCCATAATGTTAAGTTAAACTATTTAAAATAGTTAAACATATAAATAATAAAAATATAATTTTAAAAATATCTAAAAATTGTATAAATTTAATGATAACATAATTGAAAAACTTTTCTTGAATTTAATAATATATGTAGCAGTAAATGTTATTAAATATAATTTAAAATATAATATAATTAAATTCCTTCTAATTAATGTTGTGCTTCACTTCTAATAATTATTGATGCACATTTAATAATTATTGATGCATTATAAAAAAAGACCTTTTTATTTTAGGTGAGAATTTATTTTCTCATTTAAACTTCAGAAAAATACATTACATTTAATCTAATATATTTATGTTGATTAAACTTTCAAATTAAAATTAATTAAATAGTGCTGGTGCATTTTCTCTTTAATTATACATTTACAATAAATATATAAAATAATTTTACTATTCAACATGAAAATATTTTTACAACCTTTTTCAAATCATCAATGATGTAATTTGTGATATCATCAGTGATGTCATCAATGATGTAATTGAAGATGTCATGAGAGATATAATATGTGAGGTAATAAGCAATGCATTGCAGGGTGTAAGTTATAGTTAGCTCAGTAAACTATAACTGATGAATTTCAGTGTTTTTTGTTTTAAAACAATAGTTTTTATATTATTAGAAAGCCTAACTCTAGCATCATTTTAACATTTGTGTTTTTCAGCAAATTTCTACGGTTCTTCTAATGTAAGATAAAGTCTTAGTATCTTACTTATCTATAATATCACTGTAACATTTTTTTTCAGTGAATCTCAGACGTTTAAAAAAAATGTAAAGTATGATAATATTATTGAACCTGAGCATAACAACACTTTAAACGTTCTTTTTTTTCAGTACATTTCTAGCTTTTTTTTAACACAAAGTAAGACTTATTATCATATATAGCTATAATATATAGCTAGCTGGTCCCTCTCTGAAGCCACTCCCGGAAGACGTATGAGCAAAGTTTCTTCCAACAATCTCATATGGAAGTGAAGCATTAAGAGGGCAGGATGCTAGCACCCTAGCCACTGCAATTACTCGAGCTTATATTAATCTATTCTCCTTGCCAAGTTACACCTCCCCAGCACAGATAAGATTGGAATTTGGGTTGCTAAAGCAGTCATTAGCTACACGCGGTGCATATATAACATACTGGAGCAAGATTAGGAAAGCCGAACCCAACTCACTGAATCATATGTTATGGGATGAGCTACAGCACCACAACACATCACCGGCAAGAATGTACCTGCAAGAGTCCCTTGTCCATACAAGTCAAGCTCAACTTTGGGAAACTCCAACCAATCTACAGACCTTTAAGCGTCTGGTCAAGAAGGCACTCAAAATCCAATCTGTCATAGAGGATAAAGTTACGTTAGCAAAAAGGGCACATGGGTGGATGACATTAAATAATTTTAAGGCTAACACCCTTCAAGATTACTTTGCCACCGTCTACCCGCTTTTATCAAGCAGCAGATTTTAAAATATCGGCTGGGGATTTTACCAGTTAGAGGGCATATGCACCCTAGCTAGGTGGAAATCTCCCTGCTACTTGCCGACTCTGTGGAACCAATAAGGAAGATCTGTTGCACCTAGTCTGTTCCTGCAATATAGTACAGACAGAAAGGAAACAACTATTAATAATGGCATTTAACCAAAGGGGAATTCGAACAAGAAGGCAGGCAATTTTAGCCCTGTTTTGATCCATGGGACCTTCAGCTAAACTGCCGCTTTGTCAAATTTTTGCTAAAGGTGGAGCAAAGAATACAGACAATGTCATTTGTTCAGCCCTGACGACATAAACTGCTACTTAAATGGCTATAACATTCTTAAGGATAATAGGACCCTCCACCAAGACAACACTGGGGCAAACCTATTTTTACTCTTGAACTAAAACTCCTTGATGAAAATTCATGAGCTGTAAATACACGTGAAATTAAACTCCAATCAGTTTTCCCTTTTATGTGACATTATCCCACATGAAAATAACTATCCTGCTATAATAGTACCACTAGTTCATTAAAGCATCAATTTTTTTTCTTTCTTTCCCCTACCAGAGGACAATTTTAAATTCGACTGTACAGATTCAAATTTTAGAATCACTACTTTTATCTATACCATGTAATAGTGTAAATATATCTTGTATAATTTTTATTGAAATGGTTTTAAGTAATTTATCAATTATTTAAATAAACTTGAAACATATGTAACTATAATATCACTTTAAGCTTTGTTTTTTTGCGTGAATTTCTGTTTAAAAAAAATCATATTTCCCAAACTCCCTCACTGACATACCTTCTGACCTCACGTACTACGGAGTGGACACAGGGCTAGGACACAGGGTAGGCCCACAACTTGAGGGCAGCAAACCTCCCACAGACCCCAACCTCACATTTTCCTTTTTTGTTTTTTTTTAAATTGCTTTTCAGAGTCTCGCAGAACGTCTGCGGGGTCAAACAGGGGTCCATGCTGGGTCCCGCAGGACCACAACAGAGGTCTCTCTGGGTCCTGCAGGAGTAGGCCAGGACCAGTGGCACAATTTTATTTTATTGGCAGACCCATCCCCCTCACAAGGCCAGTGGGTCAAGGTACCCCTACCCTGCCCTCTAATATCTCTTTTTTTTTTTTCAGGACATGTAGATCCAGTCCTTATGTCCTGTAATGGTGGCTGCAACTTTTCTGTTGATGTTGGTGTCAGCCAGTCAGAGCTGGACCAAAGTAGCCTATCAGAAAAAAGGCCCTCTCGGCCAATCAGAAGGCTCTGTTTTCTAAATATGCTGTACCACAGGACTCCCGCCGGGTCAACCATCCAGATATCTGTAACCTTTGAGCCAAAATGCTGACTAGATTTACATGAAATCAGAAAACAGCACACTTCTTGAGTAAAGGTCTGCCTTTCTGCCAAATTTGGTGTAATTCTGTCCAGCATTTTTTTCCCTGTATCGCTCTAAAGTATTTCTATAGGAAATTGCATGGGGGAAATCATTTTGGGATCCTCCATTTTTCTCAGCCCATGTCTGACAGATCACCCCAAACATTTCCAGGAAGGAGCTGAATTGGACCTGGGACACCCAACAACTTTATGAAACGTTGGGGGCCACAGGGACAAGCCCAAGGCCCCCGAGGCCTCCCCAGCCAGCACCCATTCTGTGTGCAGGCAGAGCTGTCCATTCTTTTTTTTCCATGTGTGCCCCAGTAATACTGGGTGCACCCAAGAAGTGAGGCACCCGTCTGGGGCTGCAGGAGTGGCCGGCAGCCCAAACGGCTTCCCAGCCAGCACCCATCCTGAATGATGGTGGGAGCAACAGTAACTGTGCTCCAGCCCAATGGAAGCAGCTTTAATTTCTGCTCCTATGATGGAAACACATTATTTGTTCCCTGCCTGCACTCGCGCAGCTAGGGAAATTGCTTTCTGCTCCTGCCCGAGATGAGAGCGATATTGTTTGCTGGCTCCAGGAATTGGGGTTCCAAAGGCCAATATATGGCTCAGGGATGGGGGGCTGCACACAGACTCCTCTCCCAGTATATATATTTATATATATTTAAATGTGGTCAGGCCCGGGGGATGGGGTCAATGAGGCCAATACGTAGCTTGGGGACAGGGTCTGAAGCAAGCTGCCCAACCTCATATGTTGAAAATAAAATAACCTTTTTGGCCCCAGTGGAATTTCTTCTAGAACACCCCAACACTCCCCTCCGGGGGCCAGGGTATCCCTTCCCTGCCCCCTATATGTTGTTTTCTTATTTTTTCAGGACATGGGGACTTTTCTGGAGTTTGGCTGTGGTTCCGGCGTAGAGGGTGTTCCCGTAGTCCAGTCGGCTGGTGACGAGTGCCTGGGTGACCGTCTTCCTGGTTTTGGTGGGGATCCACCGGAAGATCTTTCGGAGCATGCGCAGGGTGTTAAAGTAGGACGACGAGACGGCGTTGACTTGCTTGGACATCGTGAGAGAGGAGTCCAGGATGAAGCCCAGGTTGCGAGCATGGTCCGTTGGCTTAGGGGCGGTGCCCAGGGCAGGGAGCCACCAAGAGTCGTCCCAGGCAGAGGGAGAAGGTCCCAGGATGAGGACTTCTGTTTTTGTCTGAGGCTTCCCTCTTGCCAAACAAGACCACAGCTACAGACCGGTAATTAAAACACAAATGTTTGGTGCATGTGTGAGTGAGCGAATGAATGTGTGTGTGTATGTTTATATGAATGTATGTGTATTCATGCGTCCATGCTGTGAATGAGAGTGTGCTTGTGAAGTGTGGGTGAGAGTGCATGTAAATGGGTGAGTGTGAGTATGCATGTGCCTGTGTGCAGTACCTGCCTGCTCAAATTACCGGCCACCACTGCACATGGTTTAGCCCGCACATGTTATGATTAGTGTGGACTTGAAGACCCCATCTTGAACCACTCTTCTCTTGTAAGTATTTCAGGTCGCCATTTAATTTGTTTGGTTCCTTACAGATGGATAACACACACAACTCTTCACCCCATAATTGCATGATGCTATCTGGTCTTTGTCTAACATAAATTAGCCAGAGTAGAATCTTTTTCCTTGTCTAGAGGAGGGTGTGGGCCATTTACCACTTTTTTCAAAGCTCGTAAATTCCAAACCTTTAACTGCAACAGAGCAGGTCAGTTGTTTACCAAGATCTCTTTTGAGGGGATCAAACTCCTTTGGTTGGTGTTAGGTGTACTCAAAGGCTACTCCTCCACTATGGCAGTAGAGTGTCACCCCTCTGTTTTTGAGCTGTTCAAAGTAAAGAAAATATAAATTGATAATAACTTTGAGTTATTATCATTTTATGTTACCCACTCCTAAGTGCACAATGACTGTTTCGTCGGCCCTCTCTGGTGCGCCCAAAACAGTCATGCACACTTTTTCTGTTCTCCATGCAGACTGCATTTCAGCCTGCGTGGCGTCCATTTCCTAGTTGAGCATCAAACCAGGGTGCCCAAAACCAATCACAATGCTGCACTGCAGCGCTGTGATTGGTCAGGGGAGCCTGGGTGCCTACCAATTACAATGCTGCAGCGTTGTGATTGGGCCGGAGAGCCTGGCTGTCTTCCTGGCTTCCTGTCCCATGAGGAGAGCAGGAGCAGAGACGCAGTAGCTGGTGGCAAGGTAAATGTATATATATATGGTGATCAAGGCACGGGATCCTGATGAAACGTGTAACAGCATATATCAATAAAAAATAACCTGATTGAGGAGACTGGAGCTGCTGTGTCGGTGTCTGGCTGATCAAATTTGCATGCCGGAGTTGGACTTTGATATATATATATATAAATATTTTTTTCATACAGCTATTCCAAATACAGCGCACAACATGATCGATGTGAACAATGAGGCGGAACGCAGCCTCAATATTATTTTACCATCAAAAATGATTTTGTCCCACTCCAAGGATTCAAAGTTCAAAGCAAGTATTTATTTTCTTGCAAACAACAACCAACGCGTTTTGACGTCCACGGTCTTGATCACGGTGAGTCCATTTCTTATTTATACATATCTGCCCTCTTTGCCCACAATGAGGCATTGTGGGACATGTAGTTACCACTTAATGTTAAGAACATATGATAAACTCAGGTTGTCATTCTAACAAAATTTGTCTCTTTAAATTATTTTATGACCTATGATCCATTGGTGCAGAAACAGTCTGCATATAATTACTTCTCATTCATAGTAAATTCTGGAAGCCTCCATTACTCGGCATCAACAGGATATATTCTTGCTATATTATTGAAGATCATTTATTTAACATATTGGGCAATTGCACGTCTGTGCCTGGTAACTAATGGTGATGTCTTTATGACCCATTTATCATGAAGCCTGTTTTCTTTACAGCTAAGTTCCAGACTTTAAACACATTGTACCAGGACATACAAACTATATTAGTGGATATTTGTATGATTCTTTTGCTTCAATCATAATTATTAGCTCAGTGCTCTGATTATCCCATTGATATTGCCAAGTTGATGAATCATCAGTGTTAACAGTATTTACAGTTACTTTATTATTTTTAGTTTTTATGTCAGGTGCCCCTCACTATAAATGTACATACAGTTCTTCGTCCCCATTTAATCCATGGGGTTATTTGGTTCGGAACCTGATAATCAATCTGGACTCTAGCTGTCTCAATTCTAATCCTCCCTCGTTAGCTGGTGCTGTAGCTATCCCCCAAATGATCGAAGCAAAATAACCTTACAAATATCCACTAATGAATTTTGTATGTCCTGGTACAATGTGTTTAAAGTCTGGCACTTAGCTGTAAAGAAAACAGGCTTCATGAAGACATCACCATGAGTTACCATATAATATGTTATAATATGTTCTTAACATTGTTAAGTGCAATATAGAGTAGCCGACATCTTGGTTTGTGTAAAGGAAGATCCCACTTCATGAATGTAAATGTAAATGTAGTATACTTGTAAAGCGCACAGCTGCCCCAGCAACAGGGCGTCCCGGCGCTGTATAACTCTGGGGAACCCGTCCTGGCTTTCCCTGTGGGATGGTCCCTGCTGGGAGTCCCCAAGGTGGAGCCAGGCATCCCCGGAATTGGTGGGGCCGTTGTGGAGATTAGGCAAGCTAATGCCCAGAGTTGCCGAGTGTGATCCCTGATTAGAGTAAGCACCGAAGCGAGAATTATCGAGTCCGCTGACCAAGGTCCACGACCCTGCCGCGTCGGGAATCGAACCCTGGTCCCGGGCCGACTTCTGCTCTCGGGTCTGCCGCCTCTAACCAGTGAGCCACACTACTCCTCCATGAAGAAAAGGTGTTTCTGGAAAAAGCTCATAGGAAATCATGGTGTCTGCACAACATATCACCAAAATCCCACTTGTCTGCCCCAGCCCTTAACAGCAACGGGATAGACCCCAATGGCTGCCGCAACCGGTAAGAGCGCGCATAGGAGTGCAATCTGCATAGCCAGAGCCCAAGGAGACTGCGATAAGAGGACAGTGTTTCTCCTCCACAGTACACATTCTCTAGGACGCGGACTGTGGGATGGGTCCCCTGCAAGATCCAAGTGGCCGACATCCGTGGGTCTCGTGCGAGATGCAAATGGGCAACATCTTTGGCTCCCTGATAACCGCGCCCTTCGGGAATGTGGCCCCACCAGGAAAATACATGCAAAACGCAGAGATAAGTTCTCATTTTATGTATGGTTCAACTACTCTATTCATCTTCTTGTTTTGCTTGGTTCAATGGCACACGCCATATACGAAAAAAGGTGGGGGCACCAATTAGCATATATAATACATAGTGAGGTACCATGAAATGACGTCATAATTTGTGTAGTCGTACCCTTACAATATTCCTCACTTTACAATTGAAGGGCCTATTTTTACAAAAACAAGAAGAACTGTGACATGAACGTGTTTTTTGGTTTGTTTTGATTTTTATAAATCACACAGGTTTTCCACATATCAAAAAAGTTCAAAGGCTTTCAGTTCAAAAAAGAACTGAAAGCCCTATGGAGGAATGCCCTTGTTTGACGGCACCTACTGTTAGTAGGGGGTCTTTTGCTTTTGACCGTGCCTACGACGTTGGTTTGTGTTCTACCCCTCTTTTTGTCTGTTGCACTTATATGCTACACTGTTTGCTCTTGCCTGGGCAAATTTTACTGCTCCTCTATCTTCTCCATTACTTTGCTTATCATTGTTATTGTTTTTTACATGCAACGCTGCTCGTACTTCTGTACATCTGTAAAGCGCTCTGATACCCGATTGGGTCATGTCCGCCCTATATACAACTTTATATAAATAAATAAATAAATATCAATGATAAATTGAGCTTACCCGACAGGGGCACTATTTTTAAACAGACATATGCAACATAGTATAACATCTTCAAAACTGTGTTTAGAGTGTAAACAAGATGGTCTGGGTGATAGTGGAGGTTTGGGGGCGGAGGGGATCGGAATCTGTCCACCTCCGAATTCTACCTGAAACCGGAAATGCCACTGTGTTCAGGAGTCACGTTTACCTACAGCATACATGCCAACATTGTGAACTTAGCAAAATGTACATTTTGGAAAAACCTAAAACCGAGAACTTTTTATTCCCCATTGACATACTTAAAAGCAAACACAATTTGAGGCGGGAGAGGCTAAAATAAAGCCGTTTTTAGCTTCACAAAGAAGCAGGAGTCCCGCGCCTGAATCTGATCTCTTGGCCTGTAAGGTACAGGCCTATTGCATGCACATGGTTGTTTTTCCTGCTCCCACACACAGGTTTTGTCCTGTCCATGTGTGCTGAGAGTGGAATGAGGACAGGGCGGCACCCGGTGACAGCAGGCCAGGAAAACTGGGGCAGGAGTGTCCCCCTGAGGGTGAGTCCTGCACTGACTCTGGGTTCCCAAAAACGTGTTCATGCATGCTTTCTATTTCACTGAGGCCCTGACGTGACTCACAGGCACTTCAGTGTAAGGCATGTTACCTTTATTCTAATGGGCACAGTTTCGCACCATGCATTAAATCCCACCTCACTGGTGTCCAGCGAAGGTCTAGGAGAGGCAGATCCTGCCAGATTTTCAAGACACGTTATGTAAATAATTTTCATTTGTGATTGTTAAATGCTTATTTTCCCTAATCCACTCCCTTAGGGTCTACATTGTGCACCCCACCATACCCAAATTTTCTGCTGCATATATGCCCCAGTACTTTTCACCAGATGGGTCTTTTGTGTGCTTAGTCCACTTTCAAAGGTGCTACAAGTCGTACAGTAGTAAGACACTTCCTGCATCTCTCAGCCACAGTGAGACAGTCCCAGTGTGGTGCTTTGATTCTTATTATGCCGCGCTGCGTCTGGTTGCTTAGTAGCCTAATGTGTCCAACTGTAGGGGCCTGTGTTTGACCTCATGGTCACAGGTTCAAATCTACATGAGTCCACTTAGTCTTACATCCATCTGAGGTCGATAAAATGAGTTCTGTTGGGTAACAATAAACATCTGTTATTCAGCGCCAAGATACACTTGGGTGAATGTGTGCTTTTCTTGTGTTACTCTATTTTGGGCACCCCATACATTGGTCTCAAGTTACATTTACCATGTGGAGAACTCCTCCCCATGTGCAGAGTCTGGAGTAGTAAAATATAGAGAAAATAAAAAAAGTGTACTTGACTCCCTAAAAAATGTCGTACAAAAAAATATCTTTTTGTGTTTAATTTTAATAATTTTTTTTCAATAGTTATTCTAAACGTAGAATGAAATAACAATGGCACATTACTATTGAATTAATTACATCGTTAATTAATTAAAATAATGGAAACTAAATAATAAATATTTTGCTGAACTCTACACTAAAAATTAGTCCCACCTAAAGTAAAGAAACAAAATTCAATAAATAATTATTGAAAGGGATGTATAAAAATAATTAAGTAATTGAATCATATTTTAATAAAATTAATGCTTCATTCATTTTTAAATTAAAAAAAGATTACTCAAATATGTTGTAGTTAAATAACAAATATGAATTATTTTTAGATTTTTGTAACATTAAATTATATTTATTTATATTTCAACTATTGTAAATTATTTACTGTAATTTAACATTATTTCCTATAGGAGAGTGTTGAAGTACCAGTGGTTGGCCATGGTAATTTACTACTGTTGTGGGTCTCTTTGAGGCTGCAATAATGTTAGAGGGGCAGTTTGTGAATATTAATTGCCGTACTCTTTTGTGAGTGGGTGCATATCCTTCCCTAAACCCCCCCTCAAACCTTGCTAATCCCTCTTTACTCCTCTCAATTACCCTCCCCTTTAGTCATAAGTATTTTCCATACTCCACCCACTCCCATCTGTCCCTCCCACATTTACTACTAAAATGTGTACGTACATGTGCAGAAACTCTACTGTCGAAGTGTAGATCCCTGCATAGTAAAAGATAGGAGAGGCAGCAACTTCAAATTTAAGTTGTTCAGTAGCATTTTGCAGTACATTAGTAATACTTTTGTAGGAGATGTCACTACATAGTCGCACTGCCATGGTTAATTGCTCTCAAAGCCATGCAGTGCTTGGTTTACCTTTATTACATCCACAAGAAGGTTTGAGGGGAAATATTATTTATGACAATCCGTACATCAGTTCCCAAAAACAACTATGTATACCACACATGGATGCAAAAACAGCTACATTCAAATCCTATAACTCAAACCTAAAGAAAATCTTTCCCATTTAGGCCAAAGAGCCTCCCCCACCCTGATCTGGCATGCTTTATCATCGGGTCCCTCTTCACACACTGAAAATCAGTTCAATGCTGTGGGCTACAACTTCCTCAATTTGCATCCAGGAATGCACACAAATATCATGATCCTGCACTCTGTGAAACCCCACCAGCTGCAGCTATGACACCTTGGTAATTACTAGAGGCTAATACGTGCAAAGAACACAAAACCTGCTCATTTGTGGGCATTTCATTACTTCGCAGAGTATTACTTTCAAGTTGTAGCTTTAAATCAGCTATGAGGTCCAATATTACAGTGTTATTTAGCCTGTACTTTTCATAAATTTCTTCTTCAGTTTGTTGGAGAAGTGTTATTTATAAAAAAGCGTGTAACAACAAATAGGGGAAGGTAGGGATCAAATGTGATCCAATAGGGCTTAGATTACCATTCACAGAAAGGAGAATGGAAGGTCCGGCCACCGTCGTTGCCCCAGGTATGTAGACCACAAAAGATGTGACTGGGCTGTTCCTAGAGGAAGGGAAGGAAGGAAAAGGTCACTAAGGAAGGGGCTAGTGCTCAAATGGAGGACCACCCCGGGGTATCCAATTTGTTGGATATAATGGCCTCACACACCCTTGCGAGTGTCATGCTTCATCATCGGCAATGCTCCTCGCTGGGCAGGCGGTGCAATGCCCAATGGGCTCACCTCAAAGAGGGGCTCTTTATCGGAGATCTTTTATCCAACTGCCTATTGGTGAAGTGGGGGTGAGGGGCCAGGACAGAGTAGATAGTGTGGGTGAGGGTAAAATGTGGCTCAAGGTACCGGAAAACAATTTTATTCTGGTGGTCCTCTGCCACAAGTAAAATCAAGGGTAGCCGGTACTCATGGGAACTATGGTTTCCCGGAGTGATCCAGGGCTAAAGTGCAAAAAGTGTGGTCAACATGTTTCTCGCTTCTAGTGCATTGACTGTGATTCTTCAGGACCTAGTGGGAAACTACAATCTGCAAAACATGATCTAATAGTTAGTATCAGTTTAAATAAAGCACATTAGTTGTACTACCTGTATGACACTGCTCTTGCCTAGAAATGTGGGAAACAAAGGAGAACATTACAACAGGTAAGTAACAACATGTGACCCTGTAGTGACCGTGAACACACTGTGCGAACGTGACATACTAGTGAAGAAAGTGACTAGTATGTGGTTAAAAACAAGTTAAAAATTCAAAAATTCATAGCAGCAGTATCCATTAGAACTAAATCGTATATCCATGGAATAGGTGTTGGTGTTACTCACCTAAGGGTTAGGGTTAAGGGGTGTCAGCAGTACCCGGTGGATCTGGCATCGGGTGAGAAGCCAATAAGATTAAGGCTGAGGAGGGAAGCCAGTGTAAATGATTGGTACAGCTCACAGGGGGTGTTGTACACATACCCCGCTACAAAGCATGTCTTATCAATTGAGCCAGTTGAACCTTGTGCAGGTAGCTACTAAGTTCTCCCCATTGTGGGTTAAAAATAGGATTAAAGAACATGGGCCACCTCATGTGGGCTTTATCAAATCTGCATGGTCCCTAATAGATACATATGATTCACTTGTTAGGTACACCATGGGTCCCAACTGTTGATTAACGGTACCCATTGTACAGTGGATGAAGCCCCCATCTCTCTCTCTCTCCCTGCTCAACATCCGAGATTAGAGACCATAACGTGGTGCCTGGGTTAGAATGAAAGGGGGCGCTAACTGGTAGTGGACAGTGTGCGCTCTGAACTCGAGGTGTAAAGCCTTCAGGAAGGGCCTCGAGTAAACCAAAAGCATGAACGGCGTTAACTGGTATTCAAAAGCAAGATCTTAGCCCGCTGTTCATGACCCGTATGTTGCCAGGGTCCCGGGGAACGGGGCGCGTGCAGGGGTAATGAAATCTAGACTTGTTGAGTTAAAAACGCTCCCGGTTCAATATCTCTTACAGGGTGGGATAGACTCGAAATGTGGCAAACCATAGAGCTTTGCGCGGCAGGTGATTCTGATCTAGTTCGCCCCAGTCGCTTTGTTAACAGTGGGTTAGAAAATGCCTGTAGCTATGCGGGTCAGAGAAGCTGCGTGAGGGGGAGCTGCGGTAAAGCCAAAACCTGAGCCAGGCGCTGTAGCTGAGCCGCCCAAGTATCGGTATTGACTGGATCATCACCCCTGCAGTTGCTGTGCGGTACACTTACTTTCGTCTGCCCGTGCCAAGGACAGCTAAGCCTACCCGTCTCACCGGGTCCGGATAGTGAAGACCCGGTCGTCTGCCTCATCATTAAGTAGGGAGCCGGGTGTGTCTCAAACAGGAAGTTGAAATCACCGTAGGTCATGTGTTTTAGCTTGCGAGAATGGCGGCCATGATGGAGTGGTGGATATTGACTGTGAAATACCACTAAATAGCTTGTGTTGGGCCATAATTACCAATTTCGCTCAAAATAAAGGTGGATTCGAATCAGTGGGGTCTGCCTCATCATTAAGTAGGATGCCGGGTGTGTCTCAAACAGGAAGTGGGGGTCACCGTAGGTCATGTGGTTTTGCTCGCAAGAATGGCGGCCATGATGGAGTGGTGGGTATTGATTGTGAAATACCACCAAGTAGCTTGTGTTGGACAGCAATAGGCAAGATTGCTCAAAATAGAGGTGGATTATAGTCAATGGGCTTAAGGCAGGTGCTGTATAGGGGATGCAGAGTTTCTGTCCACATTCGTATACGGTTCTCTGTTGGAGTTGAGAGCCCGTAGTGTCATGGTATTAAAGGTACAGTCATTGAAATGTGTGCCTGGTAAGGGACCACAATGAAAGTGGGTGCCGGGCGCTTAAGGGTGCACAACATACGGCCGCCCCAGGTATATACATCATGCTGGATGGTAGTGGGGCATAGGGTGTGTAATGTTGTCACCACAAAAACAAGGTAGTAACCCGCAGGTGTAGCTGGTGGCAGGCGTACAGAGGGAATTGGCTTAGGAACTCACACCCGTATGCAGTGTAGAGAACATAATGTATACAGTTGCATAGGATGGTGCATATATGTGGTGTTGTCAGAGATCCCTAAGAGATGGTGTATTACAGTAAAATGTAACGGGGTTGAAACTGACCCAAGTAGCAGGTCATAAGCCAGAGGGTATAATCAGAACTTGGCACATGTCACTCATTAACTTCTGAGTGCGGTTGTGGAGATTAGTTCACAGAGCACTCCATGGAATGTCCTCATTAAAACCCCGGCTTTCAGTAGACAAACGGTGTATCCACCTCTGTTCCTTCAGGAAGAGGTTGTGCTTGGATTTGTCAGGGGAGGCCTCAAGAATCAACCAGGACAATGAGTCAGCTGAGTGGTTCTGTTCTAGGTAATGCCTGCACATCTTGGTGTTGGTTTTCTTGCAACGGAAGTTGCTCCTATGCTCAGAGATACGAACTTTCAAAGGGCGGGAGGTTATGCCCACGTATTGAAGGCCGCATGGGCATTGCAATAAGTAGATGCAGTTGGGGGTATTGCAGTTGGTGTGGCCCCGTAATTCCCAGCGGAAGGTGTCCGTCAGGAGGATAGTTTTGTATTTGCTGGTGAAAGGGCACACACTACAAGAACCGCATTGGTAATGTCCCCGTACAGGTGGTAGTTACCACAGCGTGGTTTGTTTTGATGGCTCCGTCTTCTTGGGCCTAGTATGCACCAGAATATCCTTTATGTTCCTTGACCTTTTGAAGGCAAACCTGGGTGTTGTAAAGTTGAGTTCGCCTGTATTCAGAATTTGCCAGTGTCGTTTGATTATCTTTTTTATTTCAGTTGAGGCTGGCGAAAAGGTGGTGACACAAGTAAGGAGATCTGTCTCCTGTGCAGTCCGAGTGTTGTACTCAAGGAGGGCCCCCCTATGGTTGTTTTGTGCACGTTTACGTGCCCTAGTTATCTCTCTAGAGGGGTACCCTCTGTCCCGCAGATTTCTGGAAAGTAGGGAAGACTCTGTTTTGTAATCTGACAGGTTGGAACAATTGCGCCTGACACGCAAGAATTGTCCGAAAGGCAAATTCAGTCTCAGAGCCTTAGGGTGATGGCTGGTAAAATGGAGCAAACTGTTGCGGTCTGTTGGCTTGCGATACATGGTGGTATCGATTTTACCCCCCTCCAGTCTGACAGTGAGGTCCAAGAAGGCAATTTTGGAAGCAGACGCCTTGATGGTAAAGTGAAGGTATTCATTCAGCGTGTTTAGCCAGCTGAAGAACTCTTTGTATAAGTCTTCAGTGCCCGTCCAGAGTACCAGGATGTCATCAATGAACCTCCTCCAAAGTTTTATGTTGGGATGGTAGGGGTTCATGGGTCCATTGATGTGTCTCTCTTCGAAGTCTGCCATATATAGGCAGGCCACCGAAGGGGCAAAAGTACTGCCCATGGAGGTGCCCTGGGTCTGATGGTAATGTTGCCCTTTAAACTCAAAGTAGTTTTCAGTAAGGGCAAGGGTAGCACATTCCATAATGAAGGAAGGAGGTGTTGAAGAGCTCCATTTCTCCGCACTGAGGATTCTCTCATTATAAAAAAGTCTCTTCTGTCTCCTTCTCCACTCTGAAACCAGCCAGTCTACATATTCTTCTTGCCATCACATATGAAACCACCATTGTTGAAGCCGCAGATGCCTTCTAGGGCTGTTTTTACAGTTTACATAAAATTATCACATGTCCCGAGTTGGTGGTAAATTGCATGTGGAAAATGGTTATTTTGCGACCAATCACAATTTTGAGTTGCAAAAATAACAAATTCCAAAAACCTGTTTCACCAAAAAATAAATGCAGATGACTTTCATACCTAGGAAAATGGTGTTTTTGCAATTGGCAAACAGTTTGCGACTGATTATCGATTCATAAACACTTTGTACATATTGCCCAAAATTCCATACAATCATGATTTTCCTCAGAGGCTAATTCATAATGACGGTGCCAGAGAGGAGGAGGATTGCTTCCTTAGTGCAGTCCTGGAGGTAGATCAAGTGTCCCTTTAGTATAGATGGGAAGGTGAATGGCCACTTCGTCTCATTTTTGACAGACACAGGAGATCGTTCTCTGGAAAAAAGTTGATACTGTAGGCATTAATAACAAACAGATTGTTAACAAGATTATGGAAGATGTTTTTGTGACAGTAGGATCAATGGAGAATAATCATTATTTCATATTGTGTGATTTGAATCCTTTCAGTTTGTTTGACAGAGACTTGGTTTGCAAAATGAACTGTGCGATTTATTGTACAGAGGATGGTGTCACAAAATTAAATCACATGATTCAAGTATTCAGTTATTCCCAGTTCTTAATTTACCTTTGGGATTAAGGCATAATTCCGAAGAAGAGTTTTAAGATATTACAGGAAAAGAAATAGGAGTAATAAAAAGTGCATAGCCTGCCAAGAGTAATGCAAAGTCAAATGTAGGTTTTAGTATTAGACAATGCAGACTTTCAAAAGAAGCAGAAATTAAACCAGTCATTAAAGAAATTATTGAACAAGGTATTCTGTGGAAAGTACTTGGTAATCCTAGCAATTACCCTGTGATGGGCATTTAGACCTTAGTTGTTCACAGAGAATAGTGCAAGATTTCCAAAAATATATAAAATAGTTATTCCATGTTGTCGAGGGGTAATTTTGTTCCAGACGCCAACAAATGCAGAATGATATCCAGTCATCAAGTGTTTTTCTTCATTCCCCTAATGTGGATAGTCAGTTACTTTCCGCATTTCAGGTCCAAAATAAAGTTCTCATTTGGATTCAAATTCCAGAGGGGTATACTGAAAGAACTTAAATTTGTTTAGTCAAATCCTAAAGAAAGATTTGGAGAATTTGCACTTGCCCTGTAACTCAGTTCTGGTGCAACAAATTGATGACCTATTGGTGGCATCTAAGACAAAAGAAGATTGTAAACTTGATACTATTGCACTATTGAATCATCTAGATGACAGTGGTCACAATGTTTCCCCAACAAAGGTGCAGTACTGTAAAAGAGAAGTGATTTAACCTGGCAATCACATTGAGAAAGGGGCAAGGAAAGTCTCAAAAAAGCATGTTTCTGTAGTTCTGGAAATGGGTTCTCCAACCACCCTGAAGGAGGTGAAAAGTTTCCTAGGATATGTTGGATTCTTTTGTCAGTGGATTCCAAACTTTTTCTTGATTGTGAATCTTTTAATAAGGCTAACCCGCAGTGATATCAGAGACCAGGTACCATTGATGACGAGTGTTTAGAGACCTCCCCAGTCTTGAGGCAAAAAATGTATAATGCACCCGCACTTGGAATGCCTGATAACAATGTGAAGTTTTATCTTTTCCAACATGATACAGGCAGGTCTGCTTTAGCTATTCTTGCCCCAAAAAATATTAAGATATGAGACCAATTGCCTGCTTGTGAAAGAAAAGTGAACAAATTGTTATGGAACACACACTAATTGTGTTTGTTCCGGATTCAGTCGAGATATTGATGATACGAACCCAGACTTAGTACAAGACAAACAGTTGTTTAACCAGATATGAACAAGTCGTAATGACAGCTGAGAATATCTCTATCAGAAGGTGTAGTTTTCTGAATCCTGCAATGTAGCTTCTGTCTCAGACAATAATGAAGAACAAGACAGGAGTGATAATGATGAACGAGAGCCCAGTTGCATTAACGTCACAGAGTTATGTACCAAGCCAAGACCAGACATCAGAAAAAGTCCTCTTGAAATGGCTGATCTGATTCTGTTAGTGGATGGTGCTTGTTTGAGAGACCATTGCGGAGCATTGAAATCTGCTAATGCAGTATGTTATTTTTTCTAGAATGTTTGATGCATCATACCTGACTGGGGTAACTTCAGCACAAGTAGCAGAGTTGATTGCCTTGATAAGAGCAAGTTACGTTGCAGAACATTTTAATGTGATGATTTATACAATGGACAATTGTGATCATAAAAGGGGTTTTATGACATCCTCTGGAAATCCCATCAGGAATGTTTCATATGTTCTTGATTTGTTGGAAGCAAAACAACTGTCAAAAGAAAATTGCAGTGGTCAAGTGTACTGTTCATAAGGCCGTAAAAAACATTGCCATGCGGGGAAAGACTTATGCAGACTAGGTGGCAAGATAGTGTGCACTTGAGAATGAAGCAGTGAGGTCAAATGAACAAATTACAATTCAAGAGACCAAAGTTAATCAACTGATATTTCTGTTGAAGGTGCGGAAAATATAAATACATTTTTGTTCAATCCAATACAGACTTCCTTGAGTGAATTGAGGAATCCCCAAGATAAAATGCCAAAGGGTGAGAAAAGAAGGTGGGAAATGTTGGATTACAAAAAGAATTACCAAGATGTATGGATCACATAGCTAGGGTGAAGAGACAAGCTAATGGCCTGCTTAGAGAACGAGGGCACGTCCAGAATTTTACCGGGAATCAGTACACACCAGGTGGCTGCGTGATAGACACAAAGGGGCGGCCTTTTTATTTTTCTTCTCCCCTCACTCGATTGAGAACTCCAGCCACGGTGACACACACCTGGCATGCCGATAAGTGCTGCTGTACATGGCTTGGGGGGGAGTACGAGAAAGGTAAAGTGCCCCCCCGGTTGACTTTAGTTGGAGGAGTCAGTAGAGTGGAGGGCAACATGGATGGGCATAACTTCCCTTACTCCTGATGACCAGCGGTGATCTGGCTGTCTGGAAGACCGTTATCATCTCGCTGTGGCCAACAGGTTTCTCACCTAGGGGATAAGTGCACGTGATCTGCTTATTATCTCTGCAGGGTCTGGTGGTGCTTCCCAGTATAGGGTCGCGGGGGGGGGGTGCACAGCAGTATTGTTTCATCCGCGAGGCAGTCAGTTACCCATAATATAATGAAGGAGTAGGGGAGAGAAGAACGAATAGCAAGACTTAAGACTGGACGGGAGGGTGCTAAAATGCAAAGTCATCCAAAAGTGTCAGGCACTACAGCCCAACTTGATGCAATTGCTCTGACTCAAAGGGTCAAAAAACGTGTGGGGCAAGGTACAGCATGAGCGTATTGTACTGCCTCAGCACGTAAGGATTCCACATTGCCTGAGAATATAGAACACCATAAAGATGGTGCAAGCAATGTAGAAGACCATCAGGAACACTGTAGGGAAAGGGATTTGGAGTTAGTAAACATGAGCCACATCTAGAGCGCTAATAGCCCAGAAATAGGAACAGCTCCGCCCACTTAGATGCTAGCAAAAAAAATTAGTGAAGGTCATTCTGGGACAGGAGGTTAGTATTTCAAAGACTAAAGAAGTTATGGAATATCCTCTTTTCATGAAGGTAAAACCGGTTTCGAGCTCAGGCATGCGTCTCTGGCAGATTTGTCTGAGAAGTTACAACCCCCGTGACCACTCTCTGCTCTTCCTCTAACGGGCGGTTTGGATATATTTAAATCACTGATGCCTCCATTGCAGTCAGCAACAATTCTGTGTCTGTCAGATATTGAGCAGGATGACCCGGGATGTAAAAAGATGCAAAATGAGCCAGGCTTAAATCTGCCCAATGATGAAGCACTGCAGGGGAGTATCCCACCCACTATGCAATGGGATGCTAAGACTATGCTAAATCTCATCCTAGGGAAATAAGCGATCTGAAAGCCTCACTAACTACAGAAAAAGCAGCTCTACGTGTTCAGCTCTGTAAGATTGAGGAGACTGTAGCCCAGATCCCGGAGAGGCTATAAGAAGCGAAGGTGAGGATTTTTCAGCTTAGAGCGCTAGGTAACCATAATGGAGGAAAAGGTGGCAACTTTTCAGAAACAAAAGTCTTCAATGGAGTATAAATTAGAGGAACTGCAAAATCATTCCCAGTGCGCCAATCCCCACATCGTAGGGGTTCCGGAAGGCCTTGAGGGACATCAAATGCTTGAATAGGTAAATGCTTTAATCAAAGTAAACGTTCTTCCAGAATACTCTGCAGACCTTACACTCACAAGAGCCCATAGAGTGCCAGCACACCAGCTGTCAGGTCTGTCAGATAATCAAATGGAATACCACTAACCTGTGTTCTGTACCCAGCAGGGACGATGGGTGAGGCTAATTCTTCAATTACCCTTTGAGATAACTCTCAGGTGCATATAGATATAACTCTCCCAAAAAGACACCACTCAGGGGAAAAGGGGAAAGGGATAAAATACCAAACAGCTGCAGACACAGTCTAGAAGACCTTATAAGCCACGTCCTCTCTAGTGTAGGAACACAAGCCCTGTAGATGAAAGGTATAGTTCAACACAATCAAATAAAAACCACATTCAAATAGAATGTTAACATCGGTATAGATCTGCAGTTCTAATACTCACTTCCAAACATTGACATAGTAGTAATTCCTGGCAACTATAACTAAAGATGCGTAAACCAAAGACCATTGAAGAGAAAAAAGAATTGGCCTGCCTACTCAATAGTTACGTCACTATAAGGAAAGCCAATATAGTCCAAAAGTCATTTCTTTTTTAAATACTCTCAACATAGAAATTCCAAGTTATTAATGAAGGCAAATGCTGGGGGTACCCGCCGGGCGTCTCAGCCGTGGGACGGAAGACCTGAGCTGAATTAGCAAATGGGCAGAGGTGTTTAGGAAAGGTGCCGTGTAGCTGTGGACATCAGTAAGGACATCGGCAAGGAACGGATTTCCAGACTAGGGTCTCACAAAGGCGGGACATGTAAGTTCAAGAAAACCTAATGCGGAAAGAATCCGGCGGCGATTGAGGCATGGACTCGCCACGTGTGTTGCAGAATGCAAAAGTCGACCCCTCTGATAATTTGAAAAAGCACACAAAATCAAAATCTCTGAAAGTTATTAGAAACTTTCAGAAAACGCTTGGATTAGTGTATCCTTGGAGGGCGGCTTTTCCAGCAAAAATCATATACACCTGTTTTTAATTTCAAAAGCCCTCACTTTTAAAACACACTTCATCTAATGGTTTTTCAGAACATGCAATGATTATTCTCAAGATAGTTGTTGGCAAACTTCCAATCCACCCTAGACACTGTGTTTTTAATAAACAATATCCACAGGAGGAAGGGTGGGTGCAAATTTGTAAAGAGGAGATAAGGGAATTTTTGACAATTAACCATGGGAAAGCTTCACCAAGAATAGTATGCTCTGAAGGCATTTATTAGAGGGAGAGTAATAGGTAAGGATACAGAAAATTGTGAAAAAGCTAAAATACTAAAGCTAATTTTAGAATTAAATGTGCAGCAAAGTTATGATAGATTTCTGAAGAGAAATTCATCCATGGCTAATGAAAAAGAGTTCGATAATGCCTGACAGACAATGAGTGAAACATATTATGCAAAATGTGCCACTTTAAGTTTGACCTATATGCAAAAGTGTATGAGGAAATAAACTTTACTGGGAAATTCTTAGCTTGGCTGGCTCGCGAACAAACTGTCAACAATAGGATAGATGCCCTGAAATTCCCAGTTTCTGGAATTAGGAGTAAGGAACCTGAGAAGGTGGGTGAAATCATGTGTGATCATTATGAACGGATATACACACAAGATAAGTTAGTAGATATAGACTCATTTGGAAGGTTTTTAGAGGATTGCAATATTCCAAGACTAACTAGAGAAGAGGGGGTTAATATCTCTCCACCCTTCTCTAAAGAAGAACTTATGGATGTTTTTATGAATCTCCCAAAGGCGAGGAGTGCCGCCTTATATGGGGTTAAACTCTGGGGGCACTCTAACCACAAGTCCTTAATCATTACAGACAACAATTACTCGGATTACCGTCAAGCTTCCCTTTGGTCCTACTGCTTATGGACCTAGTGGTGAGATCCATTGCTGAGGAAATTGGCTGCAGGCCACTACTCTTCTGGCTGCACCTTTGGGAAACACCGGAACTGTCTGAGTATAGATCAGAGCTACTGAAAATCCTGAGACTACCCGGCTCAGGGAAGCTGCCATGGCTTTTATTTGTCAAGGAGAGCCTCCATGAAATAGGCCTAAAACAATTATGGGACAACCCTGACACAGCTTGCGTGAGTAAGTCAATGAGCTCTAGCTATTAGGGCAGACTATCCGCAAAATTTCATGCAGAACCTGCACATGGCACCCTCACTTCACTCTTCCTAGAAGTAAAAGACACCTGCAGGCTGGAGGCATGTTTCAACGAAATCCGCCTGGCATTAGGCAGGAAATTAAATGTACAGTTTCGCCATGGCTGCCTCCCCCTGCGTGCATTTACAGGTAAATGGTCGGGCGGAAACTCAAGTGGGTGTCCAGCATGTAACATGTGTGTTGAGTCTGAAGTCCACATGTACTTTTTTTGTTCGGGGTATCAATTAATAAGACAAAGGTGGTTGCTTCAGCTGTGTAAAAACGTAGGCACAACCCATTGCATGGAAGCATTTAGAATCTTAAAATATAACACAGATTCTCACATAGTCTTTGCAGTTTCAAGTTTTTTGAATTTCATGTGGTGGGTCAGGAGAAACTTCCTTAAGATGCAAAACCAAGGACCTGACTGTGTCTGATTTTTCTATCAGCTTTTTAATCTGAAAACGTACTATCTCAGATTAATTGTTTTTATCTCTTTGCCTTTACTTTTTAACTATTTTAACCTGTTTATATATATTTGTGGCTGTTTTTTTATGGTGAAAAACCGAAATAAAGAAATATTGGAATGAAATCTCCCAAAATATAAAGCTTGTGGGCCGGATAGATTCCCAGGGGAATCTATCCGGCCGTTTTTAGACATTTTGCAGATGTTTTAGCTGATTACCTTTATATGGTCGCCAATACAATGTTACAGGAGGGTCCTATACCATCCTCTTTTTTAAGGAGAATGTGGTAAGTGTTCTAAAGAAAGGAAAGGATGCTGGGGATCCAAACTCGTATCGTCCAATGACATTATTAAACACTAATTATAAAATCATTACAAAGCTGCTGGCTAATAGATTTAATTTATTAGCCTCAGGGTTAATCCATTCAGATCAGAATGGCTTTGTCGCCGGAAGGCAGTTAGGGACAAATATACAGTATATGGCGTAAGCCTTAGTCTGTTTCGCAGTTAATTATATACCAGCTCTAGTGCTTCTGCTAGATGCAGAACAAGCACTGAATATCGTGGTCTGGGAAACTTTATTTAGCATTTTAACCAGATTTTGTATTCCATCCCAGATCACGGGTCTGATATATAAGATGTGCTGCAATGCAGAAGTCGGTATTATCATTAACACAATAGAAGTGGGACAAATACAAGTGTGGGTTGGAACCCCGGCAGGGTTGCCCCCGATCCCCTATTCTATTTGCCTTTTTTTTAGCCATTAACTATAGCGATTAGAGGAAACAACAGCATCTGCCCCTTCCTGCCACAGTTGGGTAAGATGAAATTATATGGTGACGATATTATGTTCATTTTGGACAGTAATAAGGATACCCAGGCAAAGGCTTTCGAGATCTTTACACAATATGTGAAGTTAGGAACGTACAGAATCAATAACAAGAAAACAGAAATAATATTGTGCAGATGTAATGCTGATGTTTTGCACCCGGATGTTCACTTGTGTGTTAACTCACAGCCAAAACGATATCTGGGTATCAGGTTCACATCCTTGAAGATCTATATGCTCTTAACTTTTCCCCTCTCCTCTTAAAAGTACAAGATTTTTACTCATGGTAGAATTCTTTACCCTTGAATATTCTAGGCGAGGGTTGCCATGATTAAAATGTTGATTCTTCAACTGTTTCATTTTCTGTTTTCAGCTATTCCATGTGTTTTAACTGCTTCTTTTTTCAAATCAATAGAGTCTATGTTTACATAATTTATTTGGCAAAAAAATATTGCCACTTTATATGAACGGCGGGAGGATGGAGGGTTGGTGCTTCCCAATCTTAAGGATTACTATTTTGCCTTTTATGCACAGTATATGTCCAGGTTTAACTTAAAGTTGCACAAGGGTATTTGTATGAATCATTTTATGCTGCTGAGCTTTAAAAAGTACCATATTTGGGATGTGCTAAAGTCCGTAAAGTCACCTAAAAAGTTCAATATAAGAGCCTTAAGTAGCTCCGGAAGTGGGGGACCTCTACCGGAGATACTCCATTTTCTATAGCAACGTGGCGCCACTCCGGTCAAATTAGTAATTGAACCTGTTGTTAATTTTGCACCTGAAATTGTCCAAAAGTGGGCGAAATCGGGATATAGGAAAATATTAGATTTTCTTTTGGGGGTGAGATGGCTAAATATAGTGGAAATCCATCCGTTTATTCAAGATGATTTTATGCTTCTGGGTTAGTTTAGAATGATGCTTTTCAGTAATTTAGCGGGTGATTATGATGGAGGAAGGACCATCACAGCCAGCCGTGCGGTGGTGGGCCCTCCACCATCTGACAGCAATCCCCCCCTGCCCCCCCCAAATTACGATGGTGGGGTAATCACTTTTGGCCTGCGGCGGTCGCAAAGACCGCCCGCCACGCTTACGCCACAGGCAATCACACTGATTTCCTGGCAGAGCAGTCAGCATCTGTAAAATGGTGTCGGTGCCTAGCAGGCACCGTCCGCCAAATTACAATGCTGGCTGTAGCCAGCCTTTCTGAAAGGCTGGCAGGGATTGGTTTTTGGGGCGTGTTGCGGGCCCCCCTTGTGTTGGGGGGAGGTTGTGCTGCACTGGGGGGCAGGTACCATTTCCCTGCACTAAGTAGCAGGCAATGCATGCCTGGAAACGCCCAAGCCTCCAAGGGTATATTGGGTTTCCCCACGTCCTTATTAAACATTTTGGCAATGCGGCGGGTGCTGCAGCCAGCAGCACCCACCTCAATGTTAACCTACCATGATGCAACCGCCACGGTGGCGATTGCATCATAATACGTGGTGCGAGACCGCCGCCTTACAGGCAGGCGGTCCCAGGCACCACTACGATGGTGGGCGGACTCGAGTCCGCCCACCATCGTAATTACTCCCTTATATTTAGGTCAGAATCTTGGCAGTAGAAAGCCGGTTTTCGTATTAGTTGAGGATGGAGTTTATGAAAGGCCAGGTGAATGGTAAAGAATGTTTGCTTTTACTAAAGTTTCTGACCTTACCCAAAAAGCTATTTAAAAAAATTGGGTAAATATGAAGGTTTGGAATTGACAAATAAAATGTGGGAGGAAGTCAACATATTGAATTTTAGTGTGTTGAGAATATTATTTTGCATGCAAATGGTTGCTATATAGAGCCCTGCCTTTTTTAAAACAATTGAACCCCAGTCTCTAGGCCACTGTTTTGGATGCTCAGAAGGGTCGGTAGCCAATTGGGAGCATGTAATCGGTCCCATTCAGGGATTCTGGAACACAATATTCCAGTATCTTGAGACGGAATGGCAGGTCAATTGAGTTCCAACTACTTGGTTGAAAGTTTTGGGGTATGATCCAGTACTTGGCCTATCTAATAAATGGATACACTTATTGTACATAGCAACAGCCGTAACTCGGTCCCTTTTACTCTAAAAATGGCAAACTCAGTTAGTCCCCACAATGGGGGACTGGCTACAGAAAATGGGTCAAGATAGAATTAGCCAGCAATTATACGCAATATGAAATGGGGGGGGGGGGGTGAAGAATGAATGTATCAATTATGCCGGCTTGTTACCTCTTGCTAAGGAACTTTATGAACTTGTATTTGCTCGATTCTGAGGCAGTTGTATTTTTTGTATTTATTGGTATGTTATTCTCTTTGCTGGAAGCTATTTATAGAGGTGTGTTTTTGCCATTTTTATCTTGGTAATTTACCCTGGACATATTAGGTTATTAAGTATATATTTATAATTACTTTATGTATGGTTGGCACACAACTAATATTGATTGGAATTTATGTATTTGTAACACAAATTTGGATCCTAAGAAAAAGAAAATACCAACACCACTGAGCTAACCACTAACTGGGTTCTGGAGGAGCATATTGCCCTGCATAAAGTGCTTTAATGCCTCATCGGGGGTAGAAAGTACTATATAAATGCAACTACACTTACAATAACAAAATTATAATTAATATTATGGCAGTGTTACCAGACCATCAAAAAAAGACTTCCCACTGCTCCAAATGTTTTTCTTTCTTTCTTTCCATTCAATTCTATGTTTTTCATACTCTCGCTTTTTTCATAATGAGAGACCATACACTGCAGCACCGTGAGGAGCGGTGGCTCGGGTTGAGGGTATGGCTGGTCACAGGATGGTAGCGGCAGGAGGGGGAGAGAACCAGGGTTTCTGGCGAAGGGAAAGGTCCAGGCTGGGACAAGCACAGATGGGCTTGCCTTTGCATGCGCCGTTCCCAAAAGGTGTGCTTGCTGCACATCGACGCTGTGGCAGCCATTAAGTAGGTCCAGGGGATGGGCAGGAGTGATGTCATTTCCTGGGCAGGTGCATGATGGGAAATACAGTGATGTCACTTCCTGTGCAGATGGATGATGGAAATGAATTCTCTTGCTTGACTTCGTCTTTTAAAGAGTGTTTTGAAAGGAAAGCAATGATGTTACTTCCTGTGCAGATGCTTGATTGGAAATGCCGCTTCCTGTGCTAATGGATGATGGAAATGAATCATCTTGCTTGGCTTCTTCTTTTAAAGACAGTTTTAGCAAAACCAGTGATGTCACTTTCTGTGCAGATGGATGATGCGAAATCCAGTGATGTCACAATATTCACCAAAGCAACACAAGACACTACTGAGGAAATCACTGATCTTAAGACTTTAACTTCTTTTAACTACTCATACAACACATATTTCAGACGACTTTAAGTTTGCTGGAGAGCAGTACAAAAAAAGATGTAGAAACATGGTTTGATCTCATCAACATAAACATTAAAAATATCGCCACAGTCCATAAATACATCACTCTACTGTCTCACTACCACTGCACAGGTCCGATCATCTTGCTGTCAAGATATACATCCTCCATCAATCCAAAAAGGCTAATTGAAAAACAGTTCTTCCACTCCAAGCATTAACCCATCAATACATTTAAGCATGAGCATCCTAGCCAACATGTCCGAAAACTCAATCAGTGAAAATATCGTAAGTGAATCAGATTTGAGAATCACAGGATAAGCCCTGGTCCTCTGCCACCTGGATGATAGCAATACCCTACTTGTCAACATCTGTGGCTTTTTTTTATACAATAATTATATATATGTGTGTAATTCATTAAAGGTCTTTGTGACATATACCACGTGGATTGAGTCAGTTTGTTGATTCCACATATCAAGTCCAAACAAATGAAGGCATATACATGGTTAGACCCATCCAGACTATCACTATCTCTGAATCAATATTGTTTCTCGCTGGGCCTACCTAATGTGAGAGAAGTCACCACTTTTGTGATACCAGGTAGAGTCCACTTCCCAGCAGTTCCTTCCCTGTGCTAGCGGACTACAGCAGTCCGACACATTTCCAGAAGTGCCTTGCCCATGCAATAGGACCTCTGAAGTGTATACTTCCTCCTCTTATACTGTTTCTTTTATTTCTTTATCAATTTTATTCACCCTTCATATCATTTGTGGCATCCATAAATAAACAAATGACCAAACAATTAATTGTCCCTCTCTAAGAGGGCTGCTAAGACTTAGATAATTCACTTGTGGGCTATATCTATAATGGAAAAATCACTGTAAACATCCCATTAGATGTTATGTTATGTTATCTTATTTATTCTTTTGTATAGCGCAACGGTGACTCAAAAAGAGTATCCCGGCGCTTTAGGTAAGGAGAACTACTTCACCATAACATAACTCTCTAGATCAGAGTCATTATCATCTTTAGACATTAGTTAATGGGCTATTGGATTATCAGACCTAAATGCCCAAAAATCGCTGAACACAATGCATCATTCATACATTGATCAGCATCAGGAGCCGTGCATATCAGGCAACACAAACATCCATATTGGCCCTGCCTTGCCAACTTTCTACACAGAATAATGTACCCCCTGATACATTTTAACGATAGTGCAAGTCACCAAAGAGTTCTCTGACCCGAACTGCTGAACTGAATAACACCAAATTTGGCAGGACGGTAGCTATTGGTCCGGAAAACAACCTTTTTGTTAAATGGTGTACATCCGTTCAGTAGTTGCAGAGTTATTTAAAGGTTTTTCATGTATACAACAGGGGACGCAGAGTATCCGCGACCCCACCTGTGATCTCGTGCTAAGATCAGGCTGGGTGCCAACTCTTCTAACCAGGAAGTATTGGCAGCCATCTTGTGACTAGGTTGAGCTGAGTCACAGGAAAAAACATTAAAGGGGGCAAAGTAGAAACACCCTGTTCCCTAGGCCTCTTGAGGGGTCCCAGAGGCTCACCGCAGGGCCCCAAAAACATTTTAAAAGATATATTTTGGCGGGAGTCATACTGGATCCGTGAATCCTGCACTTCAATAATTATAGGCCCCCGGGAGGGCCAGATCCTGGAGGCATGACCCAAATAAAGGCGGAGGGCACACAGCCCCCCGTGGGACTTATTATGCCACAGGAACCACCATCTCCCCAGGACTCACTCATTTTACTGTGGGGGGCCTCTCTGACCCTCCAGGCCCCGGGGACCACCACCATCCCAGGGCCATATTCAAAATGTAAATCAGACGTAGGCTTTTTGAACTCCCATGCCTTAACCTCCTCAAAGCTAAAATGAATATGTGTTGGGGGCTCAGAGACCTCCCCAAGCACAGGGGACCGCCACCTCCCTGGGGCCATCCCTATTTTAAATAAAGGGAGAGGGCTGCGCGGGCCCCCTCCTGGACCGTGCTCAGCCCCGGCGACCACCACCGCATTAAAATGCTCTTGCTTGCTGATAGAGAGAACAATTGCTTTCAAAACAGAGGGAGCTGCATGTTAGCAGCTCCCTATGTGTGAAAACAATGCCGGCTCCCTCAGGAGCCAGGGAGCCGGCAGGGACTGCAGGGGCCTTCTTGAGGCTTCCAACACTAGAAAGTGGGTGCCCTGGGTGGGACCAGGATACTCACTTAGAGGCAGAGCCCCGGGGGATGGGGTCCCCAGGTAGAAATCGGTCCAGGCGAGGGGTGGTGGGCATGCATCAGTCACGCTCTGTGAGTCCCACGGAGTGTGACTGATGAGAGAACTTCAGAGGCCACACACCCTTTCTACAACACTCTGCAAACACACCTCCTGGTGCACTTCTGGTTGGGGGATGAAGTCCCCTTGGCTCCAGAGGGTCCTTGGGGGACAACATGCTCTCCTGTTACCTCCAGTAAGTCCCACAGGGAGCGATTGCTGAGAGGACTACAGAGACCACGTCCCCCTTTTCCACCACTCTGCAAAGGCACCTCCTGGTGCCTCTCTGGTTGGGGGATGAAGTCTCCTTGGCTTCAGAGGATCCTTAGGGGCCAACATGCCCTCCTGTTACCTCCAGTATGTCCTACAGAGTGCGATTACTGAGAGTACTTCAGAAGCCACGTCCCCTTTCCCCACCACTGTGCAAAGACACCTCCTGGTGCATGTCTGGTTGGGAGGTGAAGTCTCCTTGGCTCTAGATGGTCCTTGGGGTGCAAACAAGCCCACCTGTTCCGTCCAATATGTCCCATAGAGTGCCATTGCTGAGAGGACTTCAGAGGTCTCGCCTCCTTTCTCCACCACAGTGCAAACACGCCTCTTGGAGCATTGCTGGTTGGGGGATGAAGTCCTTTTGGATGTTGAGGGTTCTTGGGGGCTAAGAAGAACTCCTGTTACCTCCATTAAGTCTGACACAACAGAATTACTGAGAGATAGTCGGAGGCCCTGCCCCCTTTCTCCACCACTCTGCAAACCATAGAAATTCACTTAAAAAACCTAAAGAGCCAGGTATGTTATGTTAGGAAATAGAGCCTAAAAAACCTTAGAAATTCACTTCAAAAGGAGAGGTTACAGGGTATTATAGTAAGAAAATAGAATTTAAAGAAACTCACTGAGAAAAAACAAAGATTACAGGGATATTATAGTTAGGCTTAGTTTTCCCTGGCGGTTGCGCAGCAGTCCTTAGGCCGCAATATGTTTCACTGGGCCGCTGCAACCCTGCCAAAAATATTACATGTTTCCTCATGCCACACTTTTCATGCTGGTGTGACTGCCATAAAAAGTGTGGCGGTGAGGAAACATAGAGGGTCCTACAGGGCTCATTGTGGCTCACACCAGGTGGATGCACATGGGGGGGCGCAACATGTGCCTCCCTGTGTGCATGCAAACCAGTACCTGCACGGCATGGACTGGAGCAGTCCATGCAGTGCAGGTACTGACTTTGATGTTCCCATTGCTGTGCCTATTTCATTGGTACCGCCCTGGGAACGCCAAAGAACCGCCCGCCAGACAAGAAAAACTCCTGCTCTCAGGGTGGGTCCTACATGGGTTTGGTGGTGCAGGAGCAGGGCGGTTCCGTGCTGCCAAACTCTCAATAAGTCTCTATGTATGAGTTAGTGAGTGGGTGTGTGAGTAACTATGGGTGAGTGAGTGACTATGTGAGAGATTGAATGGGTGAGTGAGTAGGTATGTGAGTAGCTGTATGGGTGACTGATTCAGTGTGTGAGTGGCTATATGTGTATATGAGGGTGTGTGTATGTGTCTGCATGACTGGATGTGTGAGTGACTGTATTGGCCACTGAGTAGGTGCATGAGTGGCTGTATATGTTAGTTAGTGGTTGCGTTAGTGGCTGTATGGGTGAGTTGGTGTGTGAGTGGCTCTATGGATCAGTGAGTAGGTGTGTCAGTGTATGGGCCTGTGAATGAATATCTTAGTGGTTATGGAGGGGTGGTTGTATGAGCTGTATGGGGTGTAAGTAGGTGTGTGAGTGGTTCTGTGGATGATATCATCAGTGATGTCATTTGAGATGTCATCAGTGATGTCACTGACCAGGTCATGATTGATGTAATATGTGAGGTCATAAGCAATGCAATCCATTGTGAGGGCATACGTTATAGTCAGCTCAGTAACTATAGCTGCTGAATTTCATTGGTTATATATATATATATATATATATATTTTTTCTCCTGAAGGTCACCAGTAGGTAGTTATAGTTAGGACCTGGTTTGTTAAAGACTTTGATAGAAAATCAGACATTTGGGGTGAGCAGATCAAGAGTGTTGCTGGTATTGAAGGTGCTCTATATAGGAGCTGCTTTCCACCAAAACTTGAGAACTACCCAGAGTTCTCTGCTTCTTTTTTGTGTGTATGTATGTATATATATATATATACATACACATAAAAAAGATATATATATATATATATATATATATATATATATATATATATATATATATAGAGATATATATATATTACCTACTGGCGACCGCCAGTAGGTAGTTATAGTTAGGACCTATTCTCCATAGGAAAACCGCAACATTCTATTTGGAATAACTTTGGCGCCGGTGGACAAATCTTCGTGAAATTTTAAAAACTGGTGAGGCGCTCCGGTCCGCTCCTCTCCTGAAAGTCTTGGGGTGATTCGTGAAGTGGGTGCTGAGAAAAAAGGGGGTCCCAAAATGTGTTTTCCCCATGCAATTTTCCATATGTATCCTTCATCGCGGCTACAGCCCGAACAGCTGAACGGAATTACACCAAATTTGGCAAAGTTGTAGTCCTTGGTTCAGACTCCTGCCTTTTGCTTATATGGTGTAAATCTGTTCAGTAGTTCCTGAGACTATTACAATTAAAGGACATATATATCTATGGCCTTGGTGGATGCGCAGATTATAAGCGCACCGTCCCGATCACGCGCAGAGTGCTGATTAGCTGTCAAGTGGTTGTCAACATTCGAAACCAGAAAGTGTTGGCAGCCATTTTGTGCCTCGGTAGAAGCGAGGATCTAGAAATTAGTGAAACAAGTGTTTAAAACGTATAAAGGGGGCAGGTAAGAAATATTTTGACCCTCTAGACCTGTTTAGGGGGTCCCACAAGAACCCCTAGGGCCCAAATAAGATATCTTTTTTTTAAACTGAGAAATGTGCGCTGGGTGCATGGATCCTCCTTAAAAAAAAAAAAACGAAGCGCGGGCTTCTGTTCTTGTTTAAAAATTAGCTACCTGGGAAGGACCAATCCTGTGGCCTAAAATATTGCATTTGAAAAACGTGTTTTCCCCATGCAATTTTCCATAGGAACTGTTCATTGCGGCTACAGCCCGAGCGGTTGAACGGAATTATACCAAATTTGTAAAGAGGTAGTCCTCGGTTCAGACTCGTGCCTTTTGCTTAAATGGTGTAAATATGTTCCGTAGTTTCTGAGAATATTACAAGTAAAAGTACAAGTACATATATATTTATGGCCTCGGTGGATGCGCTTATCTTGCACGCACTCTAAGCGCACAGTCCCGATCACGCGCTGTCAAGTGGTTGTCAACATTGGAAACCAGGAAGTGTTGGCAGCCATTTTGTGCCTCGGTAGAAGCGAGGGTCTAGATTCACACACATCTAATCACTTACCTATAGATTCAATCATACATGCTAACAAAGATCAATAGAACACTATCAAATATACTTACTCCTATTCACTTATGCAGTCATCCTACTCACTTTTGCAAACAATGCATCATATTTACATTTACTCAGCTACACACTTATACAAATAGCACTTTATTTATTCATATAGACAGTAACTCAGACTTAATGTGTTATGAAATCACTATTACAAGTATACAGTTATCTATACGGTCACTCATGCAATCAATGAGTCTTATGTATACTTATTTATATACAACTGTCACATACACTACCTTTTATTTTTCTAGTTTTTTGGACATGTACCTTTGAGAGATATATTTGCACATCACCACACCCATAAAGATATTCACTCACCCAAACAATTGTTTACACATGCAATCTTAACCTCATATACCCACTGAATCAACTATTCACACATCTTTGGGCAGTCACGAAAACCCCACCGAACCACACACATTTTCACTCTCCCATACAAATACTCAGTTAACTAATCAATAACTAATATAGACTTTCACATAGCTAGTAACCAACAGGTGCAGCAGTTTACACAACAACTGACAAAGTTATACAGATATTCACACAGTTTAATTACTATCTAATATATTTAGTGAGACACTATAAATTAGTCAAGTAAACAGTCAATCACACTGCTACTAAATCCTCCATCCAGATATTTATATTTATGTATCCACTCATTCTTCAATGCAGATTGCTATATATATATAAGACATATTTAACCCCTTGACCGCGGCGAAAATTCCGCCGCGGTGCGGGTGATTTATGGCGTGGGCGTGGTTCGGACGGCCCCCGGCCGTCGTCCGCACACGCCCGCCGTGACGTCGGACGGCCGCCGGCCGTCCGACGCATGGAAGGGGTTAAATAACTAACCAAACCACTTTCACTGGATGATGTCATCAGTGATGTCATTTGAGAGATCATCAGTGATGTCATCAGTGATGTCACTGACCATGTCATGAATGTGCATGGAAAAGGCATTTATGGTAAAGGCATATGCGTGGTAATGGACATGTTGTAAAGATGTGTGGTAATGGCATGTGTGGTTCTGTCATCCATCCATGTACAGCATACAGCCTGCGACAATGGGTATGCCCACTTAAGCCACTGGCTAACTTCACTGTGCAAATGTACTATATGCACAAATGCAAAGTAAATCTATTTACTTGTGAACAAAACACATTTAGTTAATCTTCCTAATTTACCATCAAATTATTCTTTCTTTATAGGTTGAAAAATCCCACCAGAAATCTGACAATTACATTACAGAAATATTCACTTCTCTGTGTTTTTTACTCCTCAGAGCAGGGCAGGGTTTCTTCTGCTTAAATTCTCAAACTTTTCCAAACTCCAAGTGCTCAAGGTTTCCTTGGTTATTGTGACAGGTGGCTTGGAATGCAAACAGCTCTTAAGTTCACCCGCTGCCCTGGCGCCTGTATATCTGATGCCACCCTGGCACCCTGTTCAATCTTCATGGCAGGGCAGCCCTGGTTTGTTTGCTTAGAGTGAGAGAGGGTGACCCTGTTGCATGCAGTGAGAAGCTGTACTTTTCCATGGGTAACTGCAGTAGCTCTCTCTTCCGCGACTCTGCTGGATGTCATATGACCATTTAATCCTGTTATGCAGTGCATTTTCTGTTCTGTAAATTAGAAGGCATACATGCCAATATGTTTTACCTGAAAAGTGGGAAATTTTTTAGAAAAGTGTCGGGAAATATATTTTCCCCATGAACTTATTTTGAAGCAGGGGCAATTTTGGGCAGAGACAACACGAATAAAGCCATTTTGGCTTCATACATAGTGAGTCTCCAGCCTAAATTGAGTCTGTTTGCATGTATTAGAAGGGACACGGATCATGCCACAAAGGCCCTATTTCTCAGATTGAGGGACTTACCGTACATTAATATCAGTACGGCAGTGTTTGTTTTATCCCTCAGAGAAGTATGCACTTTCAATTTCAGTGCCACCGTATGTAAAACTGCTGTAGTGCATTTACCCCTGACCTGCAAAACTAGAAATTTTGCAAGTTTAGGCAGGTATTAGCTGGCAAAATTTGTCTAGTGAAAAAGCACTGCGTAAGTGCAAAATACGTGCACAACTTGTCACCCCGTCTTGTCTTTCCAAGAGCATGCACTTCTTTCCTAGGACATGGGTTTGTGTTCACACTAGTTTCCTGTCATTGCTTCTTTCTGATGCAGAACTGGGTCCGTCTTACCATTCATCTTGCAATGGACCTTTGATATGTGTCCAAGCGGTAAACAGGAGTTAAAATCAATCAAAGATTTTAATTTACAGTGTAACCTATTAGGTGGAGAAGTGTGGCTCGATGGTTAGAGCAGCAGACCCTGATGCAGAGGTCTAGCCCGGGACCAGGGTTCAATTCCCCGTCTCAGCGGTTCCTGGGCTCAAAATTCCACGGGCCTGATAATTCTCGCCTCGGTGCCTATTCCAATCATGGAGTCCCTCTCTGCAACTCTAGGCAATAGCTTGCTTTAATCTCCACAACGGCCGCCACAACGCTAAGGATGCCTGACCTCCACCTTGGGGGTGCCCAGGAGTGGACACCTCACAGGGAAAGCCAGGATGGGTTCCACAGCGGTATTCGTACAAGCACCTTGAGACCCTTGCGGGTGAGTAGTGCGCTATACAAGTATCAATTTACATTTTAGGTTACACATTAAGGATACAGAATCGCTAAGTAAGGTTAAAGGAGTTTATTACAGATTAATGGCCAAACCATCATATTTAAATCACAAAAACATATTATAAAGATTCAGAATCCCCAGGGGTATGCCAAAGCGTTGAATGAAATTAAGTCTTCGTAGCATAAAGCATTCAGGAAATTCAGTTGTGGCAATACAGAAGATAAGAAATAGAATTTGATGGTCAGTGTACAGGTTTCTATCCTCCCGTCCGTACATGAATACATCTAAAGTCGCCTAAACTAGTTCTAAACTAAAGTCGAACACTATGCAAACCTAGTAAAATCAGGGAAAGTAGGAAAGTGTCAGCAATATACCCCTGCAGCCAAAACATGATAAAATGAACTGTTCTAGTCATGGCTCAAACTATTCAAAAAGACCTTTGTGGATTGACCTGTGGAAAAAAAAATGCTTCCCATCTTATTCAGTCCTTATCCACTGATTTTGCCAACCTGCTACTCTTGTTTTCCAACAAAATTGATTTCCTTGCCAAGGTTGCAGGATTCAAATCAGGAAACAACAGCAACTCAGCCCCAGAGCATCAGGGAACTTTCCAGGTGGCTTCTCTAAGAATCTTCTCTCTCCATTCTATCTTGGCGACCATCACTGTGCACTTCCTCTGTTTCTTGGTTGTTAGCGTACAGACATCTTGATCCAGTCCATCCACTTCCTCAGACTGTACATCCAACAGCTCACACAGGAAAGCGACCATCTTTCCTCATAGGATCGGTAAACAGCGTTTACAACGCAACTTTTACCACGCTCTACCTTTACCACGCAATTTTTACAACGCAAGTCGTTACAACGACTTGCGCTGGGGGGCGCTGTAGGATAGGGAATAGTTTAATTTACTATCCAAAACCTTCCCTACTATCCACGGGGACTGGAGTTGGAATAGTAAATTAAACTATTCACTATCCAGCGCCCCCAACGCAAGTCGTTGTAATGACTTGCGTTGTAAAAGTTGCGTGGTAAAGGCATGCGTTGTAAAAGCATGCATAGTAACGACATACATCCATAGGATCTCTGCAGAGATTTCTACTGAGATTCCAAAGAAGAAGTAGGGTTTGCAAGCACTGCTGTCCTTCAATCTTTTGAGAGTCCTCTGAGGGTCCTCCACAGGCTTTGCGTTTGTCACACTTCTGTTTGGTTTTCTTAGAAGCAAAAAAGTATTTGTTTCCTCTCTTTTTTCTCGCCATGTTAGCACTCTGGCAGTGAAGCAATGCCACTGCTCCTATACTCCACTGGCAAAATCTGCAGAAGGGTCTTCCCTCGGTCAATGTAAGGATTCTGACCGCAGGAGAGGCCTACATGGGTGCTGCAAGGAGGCAGGGTTGGACTAGAACAGAAACTAGGACCAGGCACCAAAACAAAAGTGCCCCTCATTTAGTATATTTGTAAATTGGGGCAGTTTTGAACTTGTGAAGACACTCTGTGGAAATGTTATTTAAGGTATGAAAAACTACATGGAGTTGATCCTCTTCCAGGCAATATTTGTTTTAAAATGTGGGAAATCAATAGTAAAAACCGACCCAGAAGACCATAAAATAGGCCCCCAAACAGCCACTGACCCGTGGGGCCAGCCCGTCGGATACTGACCGACTGCCAGCCCAGTTATCCTGCCGAAGAACATCTCTACGAGACATATTTTGCTGCAAATGTTTCCTGATTGCTGTCCCTGGTATCTGAAGTTATGAATTTGGGCTTTGTGAACAACTTCTATTGACCTTAAGCCCCCATGTTGACAATCAGTTCCAGTGTTAAATCTTGCTTAGGGAGTAAGTGCTACAATACTTTCCCAGGCCTTATCTCTGGCCATAAAGTAGCTAGAGACATATGGTTTTCATGGTTGAGTTTATGTTCTGTTTAGAGCCTTTTGCATGTGTATTAAAATGACTTTCCTTCATAAAGTTAGGCACTGGCTAGATAATCTGTTCTTGAGGTTATTAACACCTTTGATTGCACCATACTCCTGAGGCGGAAGCCGGGGGTTTAAAACGCCAAATAACAGACTACTTGTTATTTTATCTTTTTAATGCACTGCACTTTACACTTGCATAACGTTTTTTAAAATTGAATCGCCACCACTGCTTTATTGTGTATTTTGTGTTCTGTGTAAATCCCCTTGGAAACTTCCCCAGAAAACGAATTTGAGCCGCTCTCACTGTACCTTAAAACTTCAAAGGCACGAAGCCATTCTCTAGGCTCACGGTCTCACTTACAATCCCCTCGAGGTCAGGAATCCACGGCCGCCATCTTGAGTTGGGGCCTGGACAGCGCTCTAGTGGCTGGGCGATTTGGGCCCAATCCACTATAAAAGAGCCGATTTACGAAATCCCAGCAGATTGATTGCACCATACTCCTGAGGCGGAAGCCGGGGGTTTAAAACGCCAAATAACAGACTACTTGTTATTTTATCTTTTTAATGCACTGCACTTTACACTTGCATAACGTTTTTTAAAATTGAATCGCCACCACTGCTTTATTGTGTATTTTGTGTTCTGTGTAAATCCCCTTGGAAACTTCCCCAGAAAACGAATTTGAGCCGCTCTCACTGTACCTTAAAACTTCAAAGGCACGAAGCCATTCTCTAGGCTCACGGTCTCACTTACAATCCCCTCGAGGTCAGGAATCCACGGCCGCCATCTTGAGTTGGGGCCTGGACAGCGCTCTAGTGGCTGGGCGATTTGGGCCCAATCCACTATAAAAGAGCCGATTTACGAAATCCCAGCAGATTGATTGCACCATACTCCTGAGGCGGAAGCCGGGGGTTTAAAACGCCAAATAACAGACTACTTGTTATTTTATCTTTTTAATGCACTGCACTTTACACTTGCATAACGTTTTTTAAAATTGAATCGCCACCACTGCTTTATTGTGTATTTTGTGTTCTGTGTAAATCCCCTTGGAAACTTCCCCAGAAAACGAATTTGAGCCGCTCTCACTGTACCTTAAAACTTCAAAGGCACGAAGCCATTCTCTAGGCTCACGGTCTCACTTACAATCCCCTCGAGGTCAGGAATCCACGGCCGCCATCTTGAGTTGGGGCCTGGACAGCGCTCTAGTGGCTGGGCGATTTGGGCCCAATCCACTATAAAAGAGCCGATTTACGAAATCCCAGCAGATTGATTGCACCATACTCCTGAGGCGGAAGCCGGGGGTTTAAAACGCCAAATAACAGACTACTTGTTATTTTATCTTTTTAATGCACTGCACTTTACACTTGCATAACGTTTTTTAAAATTGAATCGCCACCACTGCTTTATTGTGTATTTTGTGTTCTGTGTAAATCCCCTTGGAAACTTCCCCAGAAAACGAATTTGAGCCGCTCTCACTGTACCTTAAAACTTCAAAGGCACGAAGCCATTCTCTAGGCTCACGGTCTCACTTACAATCCCCTCGAGGTCAGGAATCCACGGCCGCCATCTTGAGTTGGGGCCTGGACAGCGCTCTAGTGGCTGGGCGATTTGGGCCCAATCCACTATAAAATGGAGCCTCCTTCCCGTCCGCGCAGCGGGCGGGCGCAGCGGGCGCGCCGATGGCGCGCCGGAGGCGCGCCAGAGGCAAGCCCGTCTGGGCCCGTCCGGACCAGGCCGGGCACAGGGCCACCCATTATGCCCGTTTCTCATAGTCACCGGATCAGACACTCACGCGACTATCTTTTACAATTCTGCATGCCAACCCCATCCCCGTCACCCACCCACTCGTCTACGCTCCAAGACGGGCCCTCTGAGCCACCCATCCTCCAGTCACCCACTTGTATTAGCCTGGCTCTGTTGAATTGCAGATCAGCCCCTAAGCATGCTCTTGAGATAAAAATTCTGATTCAAGACTTAAAATTGGATATTCTTTTCCTCACGGAAACGTGGTTAACGTCTCATTCCGAAGCCGACATTGTCAATATGCTTCCCCAAGACTCCCTTATTCAATATCAGAACAGAATGAAGGGAAAAGGAGGTGGACTAGCGACGGTCTATAGAAACTCCTTCATATGCAGGCTACAAGCAGGAGGAATTGAGGATTGCGAAAGCGTCCACTTCTCAATTCAAATAACTCCCAACAATTCTCTTTCAGGTATCCTTATATACCGACCTCCCGGCAGCCTAGGAAACTTTGTGAGCTCATTACTAGAGTCCTCTATTTCATCCTGCACCTCGGCCCCAAATTTCATCTTGCTCGGAGACTTAAACTTGCACTTTGAGGACAGCACAGACAAAATTGCTGGGAACCTAATTTCTGAACTAAAAGTACTTGATCTTCATTTAATCAATTCAGATGCAACCCATATCAAGGGACATCTTCTGGACCCTCTTTTCACCAATCTGCCGAAAATCGAAGCTCAACCCCCACTTCCCCTCCCCTGGTCGGATCATTTTCTCATCCCATTTACCTGGCAAACCCCCTTAAAAACCACCCACATACTTACCCCCAAAGAACACGATAGAATATGGTCCAGACTCTCATTTGAGCACTGGACCCAGGAGCTTACACGCTCCGCTCCTCTGGCAGACTCCGACCCTGCAAAAGCAGACAACAACTTTACTAGTTGGCTTACCTCTTCCCTGGATATAATCGCCCCTAAAATAGACCTGAAGAAAAAAAGTAAGACATTCAAATCTCCATGGTACTCACAAGAACTTAGGAACCTAAGAAAAATTTGCAAAATCCACGAGAGAAAATGGAGGAAAAACTGGGATCCTCTTATTAAGGAAGAATATAAAACAGCAATGAGGTCCTACAAAGCAGCCCGTAAAGCAGCCCAATCCTCCTTTTTTGAAAAGAAAATTAAAGAAGCATCTAATTCAACTCGTGAGACGTATAAAATAGTCAAAGAGCTCCTTAAAATACCCAATCCCCCCTCTAATCAACAACCCACGGTTGCTAGATGTAACCAAATAGCTGGTTTCTTTCAAAATAAAATCACCAATATCTTGCAATCACTCCCACCCAAAGCTGATAACAGTTTCCTGGTTGCCTCTATATCTCCCACCACCAGTCCAACTCTAGATAACTTTAATCTGCTGTCCAATGAGGACTTTTTGAAAGCCCTCTCAGACTTGAAAAGTGGTTCCCCCAACGATCCCGCCCCCATCCGTATCCTTAAACAAATTGGACCCACTATCGCTTACCTGGCCACTAACCTTATCAACGCCTCCCTTAGCCAAGGAGTAGTCCCCCCCAACTGGAAACACGCAATTGTCAAGGCATTACAGAAGAAACCAGGCCACGACCCCTCAGATTTGTCCAACCTTCGTCCAATCTCTCTTTTACCAGGCCTGAGCAAGATTGCTGAGAGGGCGGTCAATCAGCAATTGTCAGCCTTTCTCGAATCTAACAATCTCCTTCGCCCCTCACAGACAGGCTTCCGTCCGGGGCAGGGGACCGAGACAGCTCTCCTGAAAGTGGTCGAGGAGACCAGATGCATCCTGGATTCAGGGGGATCGGTTTTACTGATCCTCCTGGACCTAAGCGCTGCATTTGATACGGTGGACCACAAGATCCTAATCCAGCGATTATCTGGGTTGGGAGTGAGGGGCACGGCACTTCGTTGGCTTTCATCCTTTTTGGAAAACCGTACCTTTCAGGTCTGCGAAGGGAACATACGATCAGACATCCTCCCCCTCCAATGTGGGGTTCCCCAGGGCTCGTCATTGAGCCCTACTCTTTTTAATACATACATGGCCCCCCTGGAGGATGTGGTCACCCCTTTTGGGATAAAAGCCGTCACATATGCTGACGACACCCAAATGGTTGTTTCATTCTCGCTAGAAGAAGACAAACTGAAAAACCTCCATGACTGCCTAGAAGGTATTCATGGCTGGATGTCCAACTCAAGGCTGAAGCTCAACGGCTCAAAGACTGAGCTCATGCTTCTGGGACATCAACTACCACCCCTACCCTCTACCATGTGGCCTCCATGCCTAGGACCCCGCCCAGAACTCAAAACTGAGATTAAGAGTCTGGGCTTTTGGCTGGAACAGAACCTCTCCATGATTACACAGGCAAAAAAAACAGCCGGTACATGTGTGGGTCTACTACGGTCAACCAGAAAAATTCTTCCACTTCTCCCGGCATCATCCCAAAAAACGCTCATTCAAGGTCTAATTCTGTCAAGATTAGACTACTGCAACGCTCTCTTCCTGGCTGCCCCGGAAGCTACGATTAATGTTCTACAGAGAACACAAAATGCCGCCGCAAGGATCCTCACGGGGACCTCTCGCAGAGCATCAGCCAAACCTGCCCTTAAAGCACTACATTGGCTGCCGATCCGTGAAAGGGTCAAATTTAAAGCTCTATGCTCCACTCACAGAGCCTTGCAAAATCAAGGACCCCCAATGCTGAGAACCATGCTCTCCCTATACAAACCCAATAGGTCCCTACGATCAGCCCAAGGCAACCTGGCCACGGTACATCGAATTAAAAAAGCCCGGACTGGAGGACGTCGGTTCTCGGTCATGGCCGCAACCATCTGGAATACTTTGCCAATCCAACTTCGCTCCGAGCCGAATCACATGAAATTCCGGAAACTTCTCAAGACTCACCTTTTCCCTCAATAACCTTTCTCCTCATCCCTCTACTTCCACCCTCAGCTGTTTCTTGCAATCTCAGCGCTGGGACGCTCCCGGGCAGCCATGCGCTATAGAAAACCCAAATTCATTCATTCATTCATTCATTCATTCATTCATTAAAGTGCCTTCCTGTGTAAGTAACTCTTGGTGAGCTTTGCCTCATTACCATTGAAAGTCAAGTGCTGAAGAGGATCCTTAGTCATTTCAATTCTAAGTCCAGTAGTCCTGTGGCCCAGGGCACTGGTGGTAAACAACACCAGATGTCACCATTAGATCCCAGTAACTAGGCACTGCTTTGGTCCCCTGGGGACCAGGTCTCACACTGACAGTATCTTATGTGGAGCTCAACTTTAGCATCTCGCTAGTTTTTGCAAATTAGAGGGGAAAGTGTTGCAGAATCTCTGAGGTGTCGGAGTCGGTTCCTGTATACGAACAGCCCCGCCCAGATCGCTGAGCCACTCTTGACCGTTAGGACCTTTTGAAATTCGACCGGATATCCTTTTTCCTTGCTCCTCAACCCAGGAAGAGAGCTGATCATGTCATTTAATGTTACATTAACAAGCCTTGGAAAATCCCCAGGCCAGCACACTGCATGTGAGAAACACATGTTGGCTGTAAAGCGCACACCATCTAATGATAAGAAAAACAGAAACAATATAATGGAACATTACTCTAATTTTAGAAAATATGCAACTGTTTCTATCCTTCTGAATAAAAAAAATCGAAAGAATATATGGGAATGAATTTTCATTACTGGCATTTCCCGAATGTATATTTAAAAAATATCATTGCACGATGAAGATAGGAAGCCAGTCGGGAGGAAACTTAAGAACGACTTAGTTTAAGACATAACTAAGATGCACCAAATAAATGAAATACATTGTTATTATTATTTTATTTTTTTAAGTTCACAAATATCTTTATTTATTTTACTCTGAAGGTAGAAAGGACTGTGTTAATAAATTAGTGTTCCAGTTCTTCCATGCAAGACAATGTTTGACATTGATGATGAATAACATTTTGAATAGGACTTCTGAATGTTATCAATTTCCTTTCTTAAGTGTATGCCCTTTGTAGCAGTTGACTTCCTTCTTGTGTGAGTTATTTAAAATGCCAATCTAGATAGAGCAAAGTGTCAGAAAACGTGTTGCATAAGTTGCCTTCTTTGGTCGTACAGTGTGATGCATAAGTTGACTTTCCATACCACATTTGCCTTTCCTTTGACGTAGGTCAGTCTACCCTGCCACACAATTTGGGTACCAATCATTTACTTCCTTATTTAAGTACCTTTGTTGCGCGACAAATTTACTCTCGGGGATTCTTTTCGATTAAAAAAGATTATCACGAGGTGGCAATCGTTAAGTAGTTATTTAATGGGTAATTGAATTGATGTGCCCATGATTCTAGCACACCCTACACTTCGCTCGGTACAGGGCCGGCTGTTAACGCCTTCAGCAGAATATGATAACAAAATCGGAGAAAGAAGATGTCACAGTAAGATTGTGAACACCATTTACGTTAAGGAATGGCGCACCACTCTTTCCCGAACTACACGTCACAAATGTCCATCCACTGCCATTGCCAAGCGTCCTTCTGCCCCGTCCCCGTGGCCCTGCCCCCGTCCTCGGGGAGGCCTACCCTGTCGGAGGGCCCTGGGCGGGAAGGCCGAGCCTGTCACACGGGCCCGCGTGGCCTTGTCAGGGCGACGGCGGCGCGCGGTATCTCGCGCCTTATCTGCCGCCCCAAGGCCCCCACTGCCCCCTTCTCGTGCACGCAGCATCGTGAGTCACTTTTGGATCTTGTTTTTGTTTTTTAAGGAGATTCAATTAACAGCGCTGGGAAGCAATAACTCTGCTGATAAGTCGCAGATTTTGTAATGGGTTTGTTTTCGACTCAGTTTCTTCTTCTCCTAAAGCACTTACTTGGGTTTGGTCATAAAAAAAGCCACACAAATTAAAATAAATACCTACTAAACGTTTTTTATTTTCATTTAGACGGGACTTGTTTTATGGCGCCTTGTGTATGCTTTTTTACATTGGAGGATTTCCTTCTTCAGAATGCACCATTTATCCAGCTGCTCTAGTTCTATTTTTGCAAAAGGCTGTACCTCGTGGTTTAAAAATGACCAAAGCTCATGTAATAATTAAAGACATTGTCGAGAATGAAAATGAATATTCACTCCTGGACAAAAAGGAAAAATGTTCTGGGAGCAAACATAAGTCGAGAACACTTTTGGGCCCAATTCACAAAGGTAACCTTAGACCTGAAGTCTAAGTTCAGACCTAAAGTCGAAGGGCCCAAATAATTCACAAAGGTAACCTTAGAACTGAAGTATATGCTTACCTTTCTGAACTGGGCCCTTAGTCTTCAGGTCTAAACTTAAACTTTACCTTAGTGAATTGGGCCCAGTTGTAGCAATTTATTCATACAGAGTTATAAAAAAGCTATTTTCCCTACTCATTTCTATTGAAATTTCCGTTGACCGGATGCAAACGGCTCTATGGATGATGGGGCATATTTACAATAAGTGGCGCATCCCTGCATATCGGCAGGGATGCGCCACTTATTGTGCGCCATGCCTACGCCAACATGGTTGCGCTGCATTTACAATGCGGCGCACCATGGGGCAAAAACGGCACAGATGTGTGACGCATCTGTGCCGTAAAAGTGTTGCATTGCTGGAGTTGCGTCGCAAGCACGACGCAGCTCCAGCAATGCTCGGGGCCCTAATATTCCAATGCTGCGTCAATCCTTACGCCTGCTTCAAGCAGGCGCAGGGTTTTGATGCAGCATGGGCACCAAAATGACTGAGTGAAAACTTGTAGATTTCACTCAGCCACTTTCAGGAGGCGTTCCTGTGCCGGAAGGCCCCCCCCCCCTGCGCAGGAACGCCTCCTTCTGGCGCAGAGCTTTACAACGTGACGCATCTCCCAGATGCGTCACGTTGTAAATACCCCGCACCTTGGCGCATCTTTTGCGCCGTCTCTGCATCACAAAAGTGACGCAACGGCGGCGCAAAAGCAGCGCAAGGGGCTTGTAAATATGCTCCTCTGTATTTGGCATATAAGGCTTACATAACTATCGTAGCAGGGCTGCTCACAAGGGGGTTTAACTATATCCTGACATCTGGAATAGTGATGGAGACCACTTCATATAATTCTCTTATGCTCAAACCAGACAAAGACTCGTCATCCTTTGGTTTGGTATACAGTCAAAATATCGAGTAAAAAATATAGAATTGCATTAATATCGAGTAAAAAATATAGAATGGACTAAATATCGAATGGACAGAATATGGACAACAAAAATATCGAATGTAGTGGACAAAATATCGAATGGACAGAATATAGACAACAAAAATATCGATTTTGAGGTAAGTAAGTTAATATCGATTTACATAAATATAGAAAGTTAAAATATCGAAGTATATAATATCGATGTTAAATATATTGATTTTTTAATATTGAATTTTTTAAAGTTGTTTTATATGTTAGTATATGTGTGAAAAGTGTATATTTATTTCATAATTTATTTTAAGTAATGAATATTATGGTATTTAATTTTTGCGCAATGTAATTCTGTAGCGGTTTGTGGGTTTATAGGGGAATAGGGTGGAAAGTAATTTAATTATAATTGATTAAATGTTTTAATTTATTTATTGGTATTTATCTTGAATTAATTGTTGGTTAATTTTTAATTGGTAATTAAATTATAATTGGTAATTAATTTTTATTAATTGATTAATTGATAATTATGTTAATTTTGTTAATTTATTTACTGTAGCGGGTTGTGCTTTATAGGGGAATAGGGTGGGAAGTAATTTAATTATAATTGATTAAATGTTTAATTTATTTATTGGTATTTATCTTGAATTAATTGTTAGTTAATTTTTAATTGGTAATGAATTAAATTATAATTGGTAATTAATTTTTATTAATTGATTAATTGATAATTATGTTAATGTTAATTTATTTACTGTAGCGGGTTGTGGGTTTATAGGGGAATAGGGTGGAAAGTAATTTATTTGTAATTAATTACATTTTTTAATTTATTTATTGGTATTTATTTTTAATTAATTGTTAATTTTTTTCAATTGCTAATTAATTAATTGTAAATTGGTAATTAATTTGTATGAATAGGTAATGATTCCTAATAAATATTTTTTATTTTTATTTTTAATTGATTAATTATTATATTATATTACATTGGTAATCATTTTTAAATATTTTGTAATTGGTATTAATATTTCATTTTTTTAAATTATTATATGAAGTATTTACTTTCCCTACTGTTGCACTCAGTGGAGTGGGAATAGTAATTTTTACCCCTAAGCTATCCAAGGCTTTCCCTACTGTTGCACTCTCTGGAGTGGGAATAGTAATTTTTACCCTCCCACTATCCAACGCTTTCCCTACTTTTGCACTCACTGGAGTGGGAATAGTCATTTTTACCCCTACGCTATCCAACACTTTCCCTACTGTTGCACTCACTGGAGTAGTAATAGTAAATTTTACCCTTTGCGCTATCCTACGGTGAAAATATTGTAATTTTTTAAATACTATTACGTTTATATATATATATATATATATATATATATATATATATATATATATATGTATTAACAAATCAATTTGGATGTTTTTTAACTTACATTAATTATTTATTAATTTTAAGGTTGTTTAAGTATTTTAAGTATGTTTAAGTTAATTATATTTATTATTTAATTAATTTTTAATTACTTTAAAGCATTAAAAAAATTGATATTTTGACTAACTATATTTTTTACAACTATATTTTTGATTCAATATTTTTGTACTTACCTGTTTGGAGATAGGAGTTCGATATTTTTGCATTCTATATTTTTTACTCGATATTCTTGTAGTTCTATATTTTTGACATCGATATTGTTTCATTGATCCCTTTGGTTTGTATCGTCACTTTTGAATTGTGCCACAAAATTGTTTGCCTTTATCCTAGAAAAGAGACTCCAGATATACGGCCCAAACTGATATCTGTTCAACATTCTGGTTTTGTTAAAATTTGACAGTTAGTAGATAATGCAAGCCTAGCATTTAGCTTTTTAGAGGTGGTCGAACAAACCAAACAGTTGATGATCCTTCCATTGCTAAACGCAGAGAAGGCGTTCAACAATGTTCATTTGTCCTACAAATCAAAAGTGTTACACAAAACTTGATTGGACCCAATGCTAAAAACATATATCCAATCCCAGCACAAGATTTTTTCTACCAGAACTAAGAAAAACAGAGAACACTCAGGTAACCCCTTCATATATAGGGAGATGAGACAGTGGCATCCTCATTACCCCGCATGTTCGCACTCGCAATGGAACCCTTGGTTTAGAGAATACTATATGATCTTCACATTAGGGGCATCAGGGTGGGAGACACGGAGGACAATGTTAAACAAGCATTTACAATGCAATGGTCTCGGCATTATTAAAGGTAGAGCTATTGGCACTGATCATGACTTTTTTTTCATTTTTTTTTAAAAACATAAATAAATGGTATTGTCATTTACAATGGCAATATGTGAGCATTAGAGAGAAGTAGAGAGGACACATTCATTTTGTTAGGCACGGGGAGATGAAGTGATCTGTCCAGAATCCCAGGATGTTGAGTACCCCTGCCGAGACTCAAACATGTTACTCCAGCTTCGAGGTTGACCCTCTAGCCTTTAGCACATTCATTGAAATATTTTTATCTTTTGCTTATAACACTTCAAGGGAATTCTTACTCTTTCCTTCGTGTGCTGCAGCCCTCTCAAACCACCCATAGTCATTCTCCATGTTACTTATCCCTGCCGTTGTTCGTTGTTTCCCTCAGCTCCCCCAGTCTTGCTTTTGTATTATGATATTTCAACACCCAACCCTACTGCAAAGCTCTCTTTGCTCCCTCAAACGTGCAGGCTCCTACTGTCTGCCAACCAACTCCCCCCCCAAAACTGACTCCTCCATTGCTGGGTCCAGCAGATGCAATTTGCTGCAAGGCTGCTCGTTTCCTAAAAAAAGGCTTTTCACACACATTATATTTCTTTTTTTTAATTTACCACTCCAAGAAGGGTCCTCCATCTTGGAATGGAAAATAAAAAAATGCACTCACATCATGCCTTCTGTATACACTTTAGTGGTGATGCATGTGCACACATATGCCATTACTCTTGGCCACCGTAGCGTCATGAATCATAGACACACATTCTGATGACACATGCATGCAAGCACATCATCAAACTTTTTTATTTAATTTTTTGCCGAACCTTTCAGTATCACCAAACAAATATTTTATTTTTTGCTGATGTCAAACTGCATGGGTAAAAAGACTTGGCAAATCCAAGAGGTCTGCAGTTACAAATCCAAAAGGCAAGACTTATTGGCTTTGCCAATGTTTCTTCTTCCATTGCTTTGACCCATGTGTTAGTCTGTTAAACAGCGCTCACGCATGACCTTGGTGCTCTCTGCTGTTCTAGTGCTCGTACTGCTGCGTTGGGAGGGCCTGTGTTATGTCTCCCTGAGCACTGAGTGTGTCACAGTGACGTCACGTGTGTGACGTAGGTGGATTGCTGCTGGTGAGAGTGCCACCTTAGGCAGGTAGGAAAGCTAATCCAATCAGGGCTGGAGCTCCTGCCCACATCATGCCCTGGGGGGGTTTCTCTGGGGTCTGACCCCTACGTCGTACTGTGTCTCAGTGACCCTACGTGTTTAACTTTCGAACGCGTCATTTTCCGACATGCACTGACTGCCTGAGCCAGCTGCTAGCACGATCATGACAAAAAACACTCCGTACAATTACTCTGAGGGATGTGGTGTAGCCGAGACCTCTTCTAGGCGCTATGGAGATGTCATCGCGGAGGGTGACACCAACCTGGCACAATCACTGATGTTCAGGGGGCCCGGGTCCATCTCCAGCTTCCTGGAATATTATTCTATAAGAGAAGAGAGGCGGTAAACTTCGTAAACACTTACCTGGGGTTGTCGGTGGGTGCCTGAGGCCAAGGTCTGGCAGATAAGATCAGGAGCAGTGCCTCCGCACCAGAGCTGTGCCCGAGGTCCAGGCGCTGCAGATGAGGTTAAGAGGCGGAGCTGTGCCCGAGGTCCAGGCGCTGCAGGTGAGGTTAAGAGGTGGAGCTGTGCCCGAGGTCCAGGCGCTGCAGGTGAGGTTAAGAGGCGGAGCTGTGCCCGAGGTCCAGGCGCTGCAGGTGAGGTTAAGAGGCGGAGCTGTGCCCGAGGTCCAGGCGCTGCAGGTGAGGTTAAGAGGCGGAGCTGTGGCCGGGGTTTAGGCGCTGCAGGTGAGGTTAAGAGGCGGAGCTGTGCCCAAAGTCCAGGCGCTGCAGGTAAGGTTAAGAGGCGGAGCTGATCTGTCCAGGTGATGTCAGCTGCTATGTCCGAGGCCCAGGCTTTGGAAGAGTTGAGACGAGGGGCTCAGGTCAAGCTTCAAGGGACGAGGAGCATAAATAGACGTGTGGGGGCCGCCCCTCCCTCGCACACACGCCTCTTGTGACACGTCACTAGTGATAACATGAAAGTGATTCTGAGGAAGGAGGAGTGGGGAACCCCGCATGAGTCACCGTGTGTCACACGGAGGAGACCGTGTCGCGCTGTGCCATATTTTTTTATGTATCCTAAATAATGCTTTTACCTTTCTGCCATGTTGATATCACTTTGTTGAGTTCTAAAGCCTGAGTAAACAATTTTTGAGGCGCGTGGCGTCTTCAGCACTCGCTGCACTCCCTCGTCCGTATTTCTTGGACAAACGCACAGATAATCCTTTAATTGTTGGAATTAAATATTGCCTACAACATCCACTGCTTTGCATTCACAAACAAGGAAGTCACTGTTACTCACGAGCCCAGCAGCCTCACCGGAAGTCAGGCAAAGTCGCCTGTGACGGGGGCGGGGCTGCGTCCGGACCGGAAGAGAAGGCCATGTGAAAGCGTCTCGCGACACCAGAAGGAGAGCGGAGTCCCTCAGAGTTCACCTGGTAAGTTGAAACGGGTGGGGGGGCCAGGGGGGGGGCTCGGTTCCCTCGTTGTGTGTGTGTGTGTGTATGGATGTGTGTATGCATGTGTGCGACGGCGGGGGAGAGGGGGGGTGCACTCGTCTGTGTATGTGAGCGGGGGGTTGGGTGTCTGTATGTATGTGCGTGGGCGCTTGTGTGTGTGTATGCACATGCGTGTGTGCTTCCCAGGAGACAGAGCCAGGCCACATCGCTCGTTCGCGTGCGCGTGTCACTTTCAAATCGCCTCCAAGGCGATGCGCGCGGCCAGGATTGTCTCCTGGGAAACACACACGCCGACAAAAGAGCCTCGGCGGAGACGCGCTTCCGCGCGTTCAGCCGAGCCCTAAAAATGATATCCTATGATTTATAACCAACCCAGAAATGTCCCTATAGCTTGTCAATCTCCACTTGACCAAACAGCTGAGGCCTCTGGGCGCAAGTTAAAGACTCTATATCCCAGGGCTCAGGCAGGCAGACCCATAGGAAATGTCTCAAGAATTGCTATCTCAAACTGGGTTTGCCAGGACTGGTGAGGTTCTTTAATTTTGACTCCATCTTACATTTGTTATCAATTTGTGTTGCCTTTACACAGACTGCTCTATTCATGAAGTGTTTTTGCCCTTTGGACTGCAACGTGTAGAAAACCCCCCTCTGTCCTTGCTTTGAAAGCCATCTCAGACACTAGCTGGCCTAACTGCATACAGGCATGTTCTGCCATTACTGATTGACCTATAAGTGCTGTAGTTGATTGACTTATGGGTTGGGCAGAAACACGACGTAAGGGGGACATTCTGGTTACATGATGTTTTTCTATTGGCTAATATTTTGCAGATCTTGTATGTCCATATTATGTATTTTGTATGCTTGCAGAAGCTAGGACTGCCCCTTTCTTTTATGCTGAGTTTGTAAATCCTAAGCATATAAAAGACCTCTGTGTTCTGTATTCTTTAGACTGCCTCATTCAGGTGCTAAAGGCTCCTGTGCGACGTAGTCTCACTTATTAAGTTTAATAAAGATGTCTTTTAATATTTCAGCTTTTGTGCCAAGTTCTTTTGTATTAGTGAGACCCCTGAGAATGAAGAGTTCAGTTCTTCAGATGGCGCGGCCAATGCGGGCTTCATCAGAGAGGTGACTTTCTGTGGGAGTGATCTTGTCAGGAGACAGAAAGCTACTGAGGAGGACAAGACAGGATTCTACTAAGAAGGTACTCTGTGCACAGGGATTCTGGGGATTCTTCGTCTCTGCAGCCCAGTGTATTTCTGCTCTTCCTGATTTTGATCCTCCACATGATGTTATTCCTGACTGAGAACCTTTTTGGCGTGAGTATTAAAAAAAAACCAAAGAGACCGTTAGGTCATTTAGAACTTGACAGTTAGAATTTGGATAACCTTTTGATTAGTAAAAGTAAGAGTTAAGTCTTAGTTTGTTTGGTCCTTGGTTTTTATTTGAAGATTGCAATTTTCAAAAACCGAGGGTCTTGTATATTTACGAGTGTATCGATAGAGATAGTCCCTTGAAGTTTGAAGCTAGATTAGTGAGCTATAAGATGCCTGATCTTAGCAAATTTGGAGCTTTGTGTTGGCCAACTTTGTATACGTTCGGATTAGCCGGCTTCCCCTAAAGGAATATCTAAATAGGTTTAGATTTACAAACATATTTCTTCCTTGGTGATTTTGTATCCCCAGGGAATTCAAATATGGACATAATGCATACAAGGATCCTTTGTTCTGCGCAGTTTTATGAATGAAGATATGCAGAGCGATTTTTGGTGTTCTGCTAGTCAAAGCTCGTGAATTGAGTGTATTTTCGCTTCTTGGACATACATCAGTCTGTTGGGCTGTTTTTGCAGTCTTTTGGAACACAATTGAGAAGCGTTTCTTGTAAATATGACTTACAACTAGTATTTACAAATGGTTTGGTTTAAGTACAGTCTGTGGGCTGTCCTTTATTTCTGTCCTGAGTATTGATATGTGGGTTAAATGTGTGTTTAAATGTCTATGTGGTTTTCCCATTAGTGCAATTTCTGTAAGTGAATAGCGATGGCACTATTCGCGAAATGCATGGTTAAAAGCGCGCCGTATTGTGTGTCCTGAGTGTTTGACCCCTTTCTGTTTGTCTGAAATGAGCTCAAATGTGTGTTTGTGTTTTTTCTTGATGTTTTTAGTCTATTAAGCAAGAAGTCTAAATGTTTAAAAACTAAAATGTAAATTCACATTCACTAGGAATAAAAAGCCCCAAAAACGAAATTGGGTGTTTTGCAAAAAATAAACTGACAGCATTTTCCTTAGATACATTGTGTTAGGTATTAACAGGCAAACAGATCAGCTGAAGTAAATTCCTGCTGAACTCAAAATAATATAGAACACGCATTGATATGTTTTAGTTTGAAAAAGACTGCCAGCTTGTTACAAGCACTTAGAGACAAGCTAAATAAACAGGATTTTTTTTTAGCCAGGATTTTCCCCTCTGTTGCACAGGTGAAAACGTTGCATTTCAGAATGTTGTTTTAAAAAGTTTCTAAAACTAAGGTTCATTATTTTGTATTATAGGAAGACATTTTAATTAAGGGTTTTCCTCTCTTTAAGCATTTCTCTAAGCATATTCTTGGCTCAGTTCCTAAGTAATAATTAACCCATGTAATGAAGAAACATTTAAAAAGAAAGAAACCGTAAAAGATGCTGAAACAAGATAGGGCAAGTCCAAGGAAACTAAAAAGTTAACAATGTCTTGAACATTGATTGGCAATCTCAGATAAAGATCAATCAGGGAAATTGGCTTTGCAGGTCAGTTTCGGGTGACGAAAGTTAGTTTCTTACAGTTTAATCTGGTTAATGTGTACATGACCTGGGGAGGCCAGGCCACTTTGTTCGTCAGCCTAAGTGGCACAAAAAAACAACAAAAAAAAAAGAAAAGAAAATGAAGTCAGATTCAAGGAATTACAGAGCCTTAATATGTGGAATTATCAACACTGATAGCGTTATAAAAATAAGTGCTACAAAATTCGTTTTTTACTATTCATGAAGCTTAATACTTATACTGTGACCTCCTAGCATTATAATTTAATTTAAGGTATGGTATACTGCATAATAAGGACATTAGCATATAGAATTTCACTTGACCAGGCGTGAAAAACTCATTTTTCTCAGGATTCGAAGGAGATATGTCCAATGTCCAATCTCTGCAATTTGTAAAGAACATTCTGAGGATGATTAATATGTAACATTATTATAGGATATTTATTTTTTAGTGCCCCAAATATCAAAGTCGAATTTGGGTAAAATTTGGGCATTTTTGCCATTTACAATAGCTTTAAAGTGCTTAAGGCTTCAGTAAATGCATACATTTAGGTATAATACAAATTTGCAGGTTGTTCCCATTTGGGTTTCCTTTTAAATAGGTCAGTGAGCCAATGTGCCTGGTGCAGAGGTTTGAGTTTAATATCAGGGTGGAACGTTTTAACTTTTGCTGGACCTAACTGAGCCTCCATCCATTTAAGGTAGATGAAATGAGTACCATTGCAAATAAGCATTTGTTCTAAAAACTGGTATTTGTGTTATTATGTTCTGCGAATTATTCACAGTAACTGTTTTAATAATCTAAGTATAGAAATAAATTGTAGCCCCTAACAGGAGTAATATATATATCATGTGTTTTTAAATAGGGTTGGTTATTGCAGGTTAGAAAGAGTTGGGAAGGTTTTTTTTGTCTTTTTCAGCCTTACAGTGAGGTGGGAGTTAGGAGTAAGTGTAAACAGATGGAGAAATTATTGCTTGGAAAAGCAGGGCCTCAAAGGGTGTTGGCGCACGGGACACGCAGAGTGTCTGTGAAAAAGTTTTTGGAAAGTTAAAAAGGTTTAGCATGTTTTCCAAAGATGGTTGTTACAGTTGATATTTTGTGTGTTATGTGCAGAAATGTTCGTGCGATTTGCATATTTTTGCATTTTATCCTTTTATGAATTGTTCCTGGTGAGGATTTTAAGCCTGACAAATTAAGCAAGCCTGACTATTCTGTTTTGAGCTGCAGGTTCACAGTGCATAAAAGTGCATGCAATAGTGTTGTGTGTTACCGCTTATTTACATATGCTATTGTTTTGTCTATGCTTTTCATGCTTGATATACAGCGCGTATATCTGATGGCTTGGCATATGTGTGTTTTTTTTTATGCGCTGATACTAAATTTCACAGATATGATTTTTCATGCTGTGAACAAAACAAGACAACACTTCATCAGTGTATGTCAAATGTGGCTTTAATGGTATTTGAAGGAAAATAAAAAAGAGATATACAGAATCAAAGTGTGTCATCTGCAATTAGTCACGATACTGTCCTCTTCCCTTAAAGGAACAGGCAGCCCTAAATTTATGTATCCTGATTGGACGTAAGGATAAATTATAGATTTGTGACTCTTGTACATGGTGTCCTAATTCTATATTACATTAGCCAGTTTTGTTCTGCTTCCTAAGTAGTGTATGGCTTTGTACCATAAAGGAAACAAGGCTTCATTTTTACCTAGTCCCATTTCCCTTTTCCAAATTCCTTTCACCAGTTGGTGTATTGCTCAGGTTCACACTTCCAGACTGCAGTAATGTACCAGAGACCCCATATTATGTATAATTCCCTTTTGTATGACCAGACTGGTTTTCAAAAATTTTCTTTAGGCCTACTCTGATGTTTCCCAGTTTGACTGTTAGGGTAGTGATGGACTGGTTAACCGACTCACTACTATAGAAAGACAAGTTTTCCACCTCAATAGGAGATACCTTAAGTTTTTTGAATATGACAAATTCAATGCCTATTCTAATTTGGTTTTTAGTTCCTTTTTCCTGCTGCTTTAATTTTTGATGGACCACATGTATTTTAAATAATGGAAATACCAAGACTCTCTAGTTCTTGTCTTTTGTTTCCACATTTTGATCATTAGCTTTTGCATTGCATAGTCCACCTGATGCACAATTCTTAAAGGGAGGTATCTACATGTCCCTGATAAAATGTATTATGTGATCTCTCTTTTGAGGTGCTCTAGATAAGGAATTTAGGAACACCTATATGTAATCATTTAGAGAAAAGAAAATGTGTTTGTCCCATTAGACAATGCCACCATGTGCGAGGACATCCATTCAGATAGAATTCCCATGTCGCTATCTACCCTTAGATGGTAGAGGATATGCTCTCACATGGAAACCCAATTAAAGAGGCTAGAGGCACTGTTTTGCCTACTGCCTTTGTCTTTGTATTGCCTTTGAGAATGACAGTGTGTTCTAGACCAGAAATGTTCCATGACGTATGGCCACTCCTTTAAAGATTGCAGGCCACTTGCTTGTAGTCCCTTGTTGTACAATGAACTGTTTTTGTACTTAACTGAAGGAAACAACTGTGTCACATTTTCTACATCACTAGGTTCTGCGGGATCTTCCAGAGTCAAAGGGAGAATGATACCCTGCAGAACGGTGATAAAGATGAGTTCTAATCCTCATCAGTGACAGCTAACAGATGAACAGTCCCAACACCCAGAAAGTGCTTCATCAACTGTATCTCCAACGTATTGTGCTTGCTTCATCAGAAGGCGTTGAACATCAGAAAAGAAGGAGGATCTGGTTTTGCCACAGAACCAGAATTTCAGTGCAAAGAGCGAAAGAGAAGGATTCTTGTTGTTTTTGAGGCTTCAGTTTTCCACCCACCTGTCATGTGCTGGTTAACCTCTGACAGTGTGCAGTCCCCTGAGCCCCTTGGCCTGAGTTTTGGCCACACAACCCCTTTTCCTTTGCCCCAACGGAAGTGCAGTGCACCGGAGGATTTGAGATTGGCAAAAGGCACTACATTATGGTGCCCATGAAAGAGCAGCCAGAGCATCCTCTGACACTGAATAAGAGAGTGTTGGAGCCTGAAAGTGTTGCTAAGAGTGACAGTCTGTTGCTCTTCCCCGATTAATAGTACTTGGGTCTGCATGAGATGATCTGTGCCCTTGATCAATGAAGAGCACACTATCTGTAGTGCCCACAGCACAGGAAATATTGGTGCACTGCATTGAGACATTGAGACTTTCAAGTGAGCTGTGAGTGTTTGCCAGGAAGGTACTCCAATGGATACTGAGTAACATCATTTTCATGAAAGGCTTGAATGAAGAGGCCCATGCGGAAGAAAACAACAGAAACAGGATTTGATGGACAATAGAAGCCTGCCAGAAGAGGCTTTGACGGACTCTGGGCATTTCCCGTGTGATTGTATAGAATTGGAGTTTGGAGATTGATTCTTATTGTTTTATTGGCATTGTCAATAGTCACTGAAATACATAATGTTTGCAAAATAATTTTAGGATTTGCCTGTGTAATGGCAAAAGGGGGGTCTGAGGTTCTTTAATTTTGACTCCATCTTACATTTGTTATCAATTTGTGTTGCCTTTACACAGACTGCTCTATTCATGAAGTGTTTCTGCCCTTTGGACTGCAACGTGTAGAAAACCCCCCTCTGTCCTTGCTTTGAAAGCAATCTCAGACACTAGCTGGCCTAACTGCATACAGACATGTTCTGCCATTACTGATTGACCTATAAGTGCTGTAGTTGATTGACTTATGGGTTGGGCAGAAACACGACGTAAGGGGGACATTCTGGTTACATGATGTTTTTCTATTGGCTAATATTTTGCAGATCTTGTATGTCCATATTAGGTATTTTGTATGCTTGCAGAAGCTAGGACTTCCCCTTTCTTTTATGCTGAGTTTGTAAATCCTAAGCATATAAAAGACCTCTGTGTTCTGTATTCCTTAGACTGCCTCATTCAGGTGCTAAAGGCTCCTGTGCGACGTAGTCTCACTTATTAAGTTTAATAAAGATGTCTTTTAATATTTCAGCTTCTGTGCCAAGTTCTTTTGTATTAGTGAGACCCCTGAGAATGAAGATTTCAGTTCTTCACTGGAAATCCATTAGGTATTTAGCAATCAACTGACCATCCTGTAATATCTCTTCTCTCCTCCAAACATTATATAAAGACATGTACCACTGAGGTAATTTGGAGATTTCTCTGATGGGCAGGATAGTAAGTCTGAAAATTAATTTTATGAAACAAAACATTGGCACAAATTCACCAAATCAGTCATAGCTCAAGTACAGAACAAAATGCTGGACTTTGGATGGAAAGATAGGGCACTTACAATCACAAAAGCCACCTCTATCACCCTGCAGGAGAGGGGAGTGAAAAGTTTCACTCGCAAACGAAGCACCAGACAAATGGAGTATGAAGATACGTTTACTCAGTATCAATGAGGGAAGCAGTCTCAATGCTCCGACAGCTGCGTGCCCCTGAGCCTTCCAACTGCCCACATTCTAAGACCTCATGCTCTTACATTTCTGCACTCTGCAGACTTAGGATGCAACAGGGAGCTTGGTATTTTCGGACATTGGTGAATTTATCCAAACTGCCCACATTTGACCAGCTTTACAAAACAAGCTATGAGCACAAGTAGAGCAAGAATTGTTTAAGTCCCACTACACTATAAACAATGGCTCCTTCCTGGAGCTAGACTCAAAACCCACACATTACCACAGTCTACATCAAATTTTCTGGAATAGTGGCAACAAATAGCAATGATGAAGGAATCCATGCCATACCCCTCCTCAATGACATCATCAACGCATACCTCAGATTTATCTCAAGGCTTGACAAATTCGGGTTTCCATAGTTGGAACCAAAAGTAACCTGTCCGACAAACTCTAAATCAGGCCCTTAGACTACTATTGAGATACAATTATGTATTGAACTGGGGAAAGGATCTAGAAATAAAGATCCCCGACAAAACCTTTGGGCAATATATAAGTGGGCTGCCAAATTTCTGTACGTATACAACATACAGAAAATGAGTGCAAACTCATGACTAGTTGACATCTTTCCCTCATGAGAATGAAGGCAATGTTTAGGGGAACCTGATCCATGTTGGAAGGGATGGGGAGAGGGATACATTGGCACATGCATGGTGGTCTTGCATCCACATATAAACATATTGGCGCAACATTCTGTAACACATCTCAGGTCCTTAACTGGAATTTATCTACCACTCCATCCATTGATGTTGTTGAGAGACCCAGAAGAAAAAAATATATTAATGCCCTTTCACCACGTCGATAGGGAGGCGGATTTCACCTTTGCACCTCAAGTGTTTTTTAAAAACTAATTTCTCGAACTCAACTGAGTGAATTTACATCAAGCCAAGCAAAGCACTTCCTTGAGTACATTTCTTCATTCATGCCAGTTTTCATGTGTTTTGGGAAGGCACTGTCACCTGCATGGCATATGGGCATGTTCCCTTGTCCTGAGTGTACAACTGCATATGTTTCGGGATCCTGATTTATATTTTAGCCCTAGTGTCACGTTAGTTTAGCGTCAGCACAGAGGCTTAGTTAATCTCCGACTATGTTAGATCTTGGGCCTGTCCTGTGACCTGGATCATAGGATAGCCCTAAGAAGGTGACATCAACCAAATGTTGGCCAGCTGACAGATATGTTATGTCTCCTGCATGTTGCCAAAGGCTATGTTCATTATCATTTGACTGGTGAAAGACAATTGGGCATAGGTGTAGCTTATTGAATTACTTAAAGTCGAGAAAGCCTATAGCACAGTGCCACAATCAATGGATGATATCATGGATGATGCCATCAATGAGTCATTGACATTTTATCACTGATGTCATTTTAACGTTATCTAATATGTGCGGTCATAAGCAGTGAATAAATGGTGAAAGTGTTTTTTTTATACAATAGTTCTTTTTTCCATTCTGTCTTCTAACAATAATATTTTTTTAACCTTTGTTTTTTTCGGTGAATTTCTGTTTTTTTTTTTACATAAGTTAAGATCTCTTTACTGTACCTAACTATAACACTTTAGCCTCGGTTTTTTCTGTGAATTTCTCGATTTTTTCATCTATATATATAAATACGAATGTATGTCTGTCTGTCTGTCTGTCTGTTTGTCCTTTATGCATTACTACACCATTCATCCGATTGCCATGAAACTTTGGGAAGTTGTTGAGTACACTCCCGCAAAGATTTCTGGCGTAATTTTTTTTTGAATATCGGGCCCCCAGGGCGATCATAATCTTTTGAATACTGATGTACGCACAAGACGGAAAAACAAAAAATCGTGTATCCACAAGCATTTGAATAAATAAATAGAATTAAAACACCATTCATCCGATCGCCAGGAAACTTTGGGCAGTTGTTGAGTACACTCCCGCGAAGGTTTCTGGCATATAATTTTTTTAAATATTGGACCCCCAGCGCCCTCATAATCTTTCGAATACTGATGTAGGCACCAAACGGAAAAACCAAAAATCATGTATCCACAAGCACTCTAATAAATAAATAGAATTAAAACGACACTTTGAAATGTTTTCTATATTAAAAGGAATAAGTTTCAATAAAAATGACACAATGTAAATTGAATGTTAGCATAACGAGTTTCCTTGAATTTCCTTTCTAAGGAGATCGCAGCAATGCGCGTCAGGTAAGCTAGTATTACATATTTAGCATGTGTAACACAGTCTTCAAGTGGGAAACCCCTACTACTCATGGCCTACAGCCATACGCAATGAGATTGGGCACAAGGCATGACCTCTGGCAGTGCCTGGCGTCTAACACTCTGTACGCACCGTACCTGACCCCCCTAGCACACCTGAAGATGTGTGCAGAGGATACTGGTCACAGGGCTTTGCCTCTTCATATTTCTTAAAATATTCTATACTTTAAACCTATTTTTGCTTTCTAACTTTTTTATCATATTTATATTTTTAACAATTAGATCTTTTTTGTTTGTATTTTTCTTGATGAACGTTTGTGTCATAAAACTTTATTTATGTCTTAGGTTTTTTAAACAAGTGGTTGTGTTTCTCTTTTAAATGGTTCTGCATAGCTTTTGCAACAACTTTTTAAATTAATCTCTCGTGACACCATGACTTGCATACATTTTTGCAGGATGTCCCAAAAAACTGCAGATACAGTCATTGTATTCCCCCAGTTCTTGCCGCTGCGCTTCAGCTTTTCAGATTGCTTTTATGTGCTCTTTTTGTCTCTGCCCGAGCTTTGTGGTTGGACTCATAGAGCACTTTCCAGGTTGGTTCCTATACAGCACCTGATTGCACAAGGTGCAAGGAACATTTTGGGCATAAATCTGTTTGATTGTGCTGTTGGAAACGTAATGTATTTCCAGAACTCAGATCACCTTTTGGGCCCAGAGGTTGCTGCCTTTGTTGATGACAGCACTATCATAATGTCACTCTGTGATGTTCCAGCAGGAGTAGGGGCCTGTGGATTGCATGGTAGGTGCTGTGGAGTTTGTCCTGAAGCTGTGATGGTCTTGGATGCTCTGGACAACAAACTCTTTCTGCAAAACAGAAATGTGCAATTGGTGTGCAAGAGTTTGCTATCAGCTTTTTTACCGAGTCCTGAGGACTTTAGAACACTGAGTGACCAATCAGACGGCTGCTTTCATTTTAAGTCCCTTAGACCCCACGGAACCCATAGAGATAATGATAGAGTGACACGTGACTCTAGTGAGGCCTTTACTTTCTTTTCTGGGGCTCACAATACCAAAAAAACGCACTGCGGGACCTGGACATTTTAACTAGTTTACTATGAAGGGGTCATTGTTTTCAACTTTCATTCTAGGGGTTTCCTAACAGGCTTAAACAACTAAGAGATTTTTTAATTTTTGTTAACATTTCTGCATTTTTAGGTGTTGCAGTAAAGCAGTATCAGAAAAAGATACTGTGGGAGCAATGACTATTGGTAAAACCACATCTGATTCGTTGGTGTGACTGTATTCATGCAATTTTAATTATTTTCAGACCCATTTCCTACATTCTGGATTTGGATGCCACTTGGACCATCTGTCCTTATTTGTTTTGACTTTCTATTTTTTTGAGGATTATATAAATTTGTAGAATGGCAGCAGGAGGAGACCGCCCTGAACCTCAAGACACTGAAGAGGTGGAGGAGGAAAGCAGAGGCCCTCCTGAATCCATGGTTTAAGAGTTCTGTAAAATTCCACCTGGTGAGAAGAAGGTCACTGCTAACAAAGTCATACGCAATATATGGGGAAACAACTTTTACAATGCAACTTTTACAACGCACTACCATCACAAAAAAACGTTTACAACGCAACATCCATTACATAGCATGCCATTACAACACAACCATTACAACGCATGACACTACAACGCATACCATTACAACGCATACCATTACCATCCAACACTTACCCTACTGTTGCACCCCTGGAGTTAGAATAGTAATGTTTACCCCTACACTATCCAATACTTACCATATATGCAATGTAATGTTATGCATTGTAATGGTATGCGTTGTAAAGGTAGTACGCGTTGTAATGGAATGCGTTGTAAAGGTAGTTTTTAAAAATTAGTTGTAATGGCATGCGTTGTAATAGAATGCATTGTAATGGATGTTGTGTTGTAAAAAAATGCGTTGTAAAGGTGTGCGTTGTAAAAGTATGCGTTGTAACGTCATACAACCCAATATATGTGACAAGAAATTCAGCCGAGGAACGGGGGTGAAAATTGCATTTGATACTTCCGGGATGCATAAGCATCTAAATGCATGGCATTTTCGTCAGTGCAAGGTTGCAAAAAGAACAGTCAAAAGGAGTGAGGGGTGTGTACATCTGCCTCTGTTCCAACACTTGGTGGCTCCTGGAGACGCACTTACCCCGATATCCAGTGCTGGAAATGGAAAAATAAAAGTGCAGGTACTCTGTACCAGAGTACCTGCTTGTTTGTAAGAAGTGCCAGCACTCTACAATTGAATGTATTGCATTTCTCTTGAGAAGTGCCAGTACTTTCCTCCTCAAAATAAAAAAGTGCTGGTACTCCGTACCGGACAGTACCGGCCCATTTAAAGCACTGCCGAAATCCTTGCAACCAAACAGCAGGACAGCGATCCATGTTTTGCCAGAACTAGAATCTTTTATTGGGACTGCAGCAAAGTAACATTTGTCATCAAGCAGTTTGCCACTGCTCTGATGAACTGGGTGGCAGCTCATTTGGCCTCAGGCAAAAACATTTTTTGAATTGCTCTTCCAAGGTTCAGACACTCTTTTTTAGTTATTTTTAGTTTGATCTTAAAAAAAATATATATTATTTTAATGAAAATAAAAAAGTGTTATTTAGAGCTGCCTTTATTGGTATAAAAATAGAAAAATATATATGTTTTTACAATGTCTTTCCCTAACTATTAGAGCATGTTACCAGGAACCAATTTCCAGAATTAGTAATATTAAACGTGCACAAAGGGTTTCAATATAGGCACTGACTTGTTGCAAATGTAATGGTAGTTTGTGAACCATCCTATATACTAATAGGTTGGCTCAGATAATACTAATTGATAGTTACTCACAGTCCTACCTCCCTCATGAATAGTCATGAGATCGATTACAAATTGGAACCTACTTTGATCTTCTGTCATCAAAAAGATGGTGACTTCCTTGGATTAGACCAGTAGTAGACCACAATGCTTGTCATCACTTCGCAAAGTTGCACAGCAGGGCTTGCCACAGGGTCTGATGTTCTGCCATATGTATTACACAGCTGTGATTGCCACACTGTAGTTATAGTTAGGACTTGGTTTACAAAGGATAAAGATTTGTTTGGTTGGCTAATAACTTTGACACTATTTTATGATTCTTCATGAAACTTGGCACACAAAAAGTTAAGGCAACTCAGCTCTTTCCTGGAATATTTTGGGGTGATCTGTCATGAAGGGGCCAAGAAAAAGGGGAGTCCAAAAACACATTATCCCTGTGCAATTTTCTATAGGAAAATTGTATGGAGAAACAGCCAAGACGGCTGAACGTAATTACACTAAATTTGGCAGAACGTTAGAAAGTGTGTTAGCCTGATATGGTTCAAATCCATTTAGTAGTTTTTTGAGAAATTAAGGTTCACAATTTATATATAGATAGCAATGCATTACCTTCAAGGTATTATCGCGCAGTACAGTGGTACTGTGAGCTCAAAACATGTAATCCAATTGGCTGGCTGCAACCTGTTGTGGCTACCCTTTTATGACTTGGGGACTCGATCCCCATGTCCTAGGAAATTAAAAAAAATAAGGACTAAGGTGTAGGGTAAGGGTACCGTGACCCCGTAGGTCTTTTGTGGGTCCCCAGAGGGAGCTCTCCCCTTTGGGTCAAATTAAAAAAATTAATTTGTAGCACTGTAGTCTGCGGTGATACCGCAATCCCCAGCATGGTCATCGTGAAAATTCATTGAAGTACAGTGGAACTGGGAAAAAATATACTATAGGGGTCTTGAGACTTTGTGTGACAATGGGGGTTGGCCAGCAATGAGAGGTGAGGTGTCCAAGGGAGGGTAGGGTACCAATCGGTTGGGTGCACGGCATGGCAACAGGCCAGGCCGGGCGCCCAACTCAACACCATATATGGGGTTGGTATAGTAAGGTATGGTAATAAAATAGTACTCTACTTTAAAAACACTCTAGAAATTCACTTGAAAAACAAAGGTTTATAGTTAGGTACGGTGAATATATCTTCCATTATAATAGAAAAAACCCTAGAAATCCACTGAAAAAACACAGGTTAAAAGGAATTGATAGGTGAAATTTACATTTAAAACCTAATGTTTTAACCTTCAAAAACATTGAAAGTGTTATTTAGAGCCGTCTTTACTGGGAAAAAAATAGAAAAATAATATTTGTTATGATGTCTGTCCCTAACTATTAAACCATGTTACCATGAACCAGTTTCCAGAATTAGCAATATTAAATGTGCAAAAAGTGTTTCAATATTGGCACTGATGTGTTGCAAATTCAATAGTAGCTTTTGAACCATCCTATATACTAATAGGTTGGCTCAGATAATACTAATTCATAGTTACTCACATTCCTACCTCCCTCATGAATATTCATGAGGTAGGTTACAAATTGCAACCTACTTTGATTTTCTGTCATCAAACAGATGGTGACTAACTGGGAGTAGGCCAGTAGTAGAATTTTTGCATCATGTTTCAGATTCCAAATGTGGACGGTAAGTTCATGGAGCCAAAGCACTTACTGCAACAGCACTGATAAGTTCCACCCACATCTGCACCCACAGCAAATGCCCCACAACCACACTGAGGGGTGAGGAAGAAGTACAACACACTCAATCTTTCCCCAGGAGCAGACATCTTAGATGTTGGAGTCCCATAGCTGAAGTCTTGCTGTAGCAGTGACATAGGCACTGGAAGAAGGGGTCCAGTGTGGTTCTACAGCACCCCTAAAGTAACCAGAATGTAATGAGCCTTTACCTTTTTGTTCTCATCTTGTTTTGTTTGCTTTTCTGCAAAGATAGAGGTCAAATGTCAGGTTATACAAATTGCTGCTTATTCTTTTAACATGGAGATTGGTGTTTACTTTTCTTTCTCTGACTGCAAAGTGAGAGGACTTTGTAAATTGAAAGATGTGACAATCTTGCTGGTGTGAAAGTCTGACTGCAGGATGCCATTTCTTAACACACAACAAGTTTTAAGTACCTATAAATAAGCTGTAGATATACATTTGTAGTATATCAGCATTTACCACAAATGAAGCACTTTTTGGTAATTCTGAAGTGCAGTGGAAATTAAGATTTTAAAAGGATTGAAAGAAATCAAGACGCTACTTAGTAATGTGCAAACAACTATTCTCTGAGCCCCGATTATCACACATTATTATTTGTGTGCTGTATAGATTTATCAGTAAAACCGTCTGCATATTTAGTGACCATTTCTATAGAGAATGTGCTGTCTGCAATGACAGTGTGCTACCATGCCACCCTCTCCTGCTGAATGATAGTGGCTCATTTGCTATGCTTGTTCTTCAGAGATGTAACACTGATGGCAGAAGTGCTGTCATTCAAGATCTTTTGACTGGGTGTCAGTGTTTGATTGATTCGGATGCTCCGTCCATCACCACCCCCTTTTGTACCGCTTTTGGCCGCCATAAGTGTGGCAGGGTATGCTCAGACGTGAGTCCCTTGCTCACTTTGCCACTGGATTCAAGCAAGCCGGGCTGAAGACGGCTGGAATGCCAGAAACCGGTCCTGGGAAGCTTGTTTCCGGTCCAGGGAAGACATGGCTTGGCAGTTTGGGCTGGACTGTTCCCATGAGGCACAGGGTCAGACTGATTTGCATATAGCCATGTCTGAACTAGGGTGGCAGAGTGGGCTAAAGAACGGTGATGGTTTAAACCCAGATCTTTTGACTGGGTGTGAGTGTTTGATTGATTTGGATGCTCCGTCCATCACCACCCCCTTTTGTACCGCTTTTGTCCACCATAAGTGTGGCAGGGTATGCTCAGACGTGAGTCCCTTGCTCACTTTGCCACTGGATTCAAGCAAGCCGGGCTGAAGACGGCTGGAATGCCAGAAACCGGTCCTCGGAAGCTTGTTTCCGGTCCAGGGAAGACATGGCTTGGCAGTTCGGGCTGAACTGTTCCCATGAGGCACAGGGTCAGACTGATTTGCATATAGCCATGTCTGAACTGGGGTGACAGAGTGGGCTAAAGAACGGTGATGGATTAAACCCAGATCTTTTGACTGGGTGTGAGTGTTTGATTGATTCGGATGCTCTGTCCATCACCACCCCCTTTTGTACCGTCATTCAAGACTGTGCAGGAATAACTGACAGAAACCAAAAAAGGAAACCTCCTAGTCACTCCAAGGTCGCTATGCAGATGAGTGACAGAACTAGTTCATGAGGGCCGTCGTGGCACAGTAGCCACCAAGAAGGTACTTTGAGAGAAAGTCTTGTTCTTGGACTGTATGTCCTAGTAGGGCAGATCATTCAGAGATGCCTCCCACATCAAAGCGCAGGAAAGATCCCACAAACAGAAGCACCCAGGATGTCAGATCTCATGGATGCACTGTTGTCAACAGTGATACAGACCTCTAAGGACCCCTAGACTCAAGACAGTATATCCTTGTGGTCACCGTAGAACACTCTAGCGTGCCAAGTGTTCATCTGTCATAGTCGTGTTGCCCATGCAGGATGGTGTATTACCAGTGTGGGGTGTGCCAGCTGTGCTCAAGACTGACAATGGCCCTTGGTTCTCTGAGTATGAGTTAATGGCAGGCATAGGAATACCCCACAGGAAGATCACATCCCCCTGGCATGGCCGTACCATTCATATCAACAAACAAGAGGTCGATACAGTGAGTCAAGCTGACCCAGATATCAAGATCAAAGTCAAAATCATACTTAGGCGCCTATTAGGATGGCGGACAGACCTGCGTCCGTCCGCCACCCCCGAGGTGGAGGGACCGTCCGCAGGGGCAGCGGTGGTCCCTCCATACCAATTAGAATGTGACCGCCACCCTGGCGGTCACATCCCGTATCTTTAACCTTGCGGCGGGTGCTGCTTGAAGCAGCACCCGCCGCAACGTTAAAAATGCATGTTTTGCATTTACATGCACAAAGCGGCAGGCACCGCGCAGTGCCTGCCGCATTGTGCATGTAAATGTAGGGGGGTACCATAGGTACCCCCCATGTGCACCTCCCACCGCCCCTTCACCCTGGGGGCCCGCAACGGGCCCCCAAAGAAAACACCGTATGCCTTTCCACGGCGGCATTGCCGCCACGGAAAGGCATGTCTTGAAGCACATCCTAATATGGCTGGCGGTGTCTGATAGACACCGCCACCATATTTGAGCTTTTACCCTTCGGTCGGAATGCGACCGCAGCGGAAAAGCGGCGGACGGTCTCCCCGTCCGCCGATGACCCCACAGCCATCCTAATGTGGCGGGGGGTCTTTTCATTTACCGCAGCGGTGAATCTGCATCCTCCGGGCCGGCGGTGGCTTCCGCCGGCCCGGAGGATGCGGATTCACCGCAATCCTAATCGACCCCTTAATTCGGCTGTGTCAGCAATCATAATGGCAGGCAGTACCTAGAAATGAACGATATATGATAAACATATAAAACAATGAGTACAAGCAGCAACAGCTCATGATTTTAAAATGCAAGTACAGTAAAAATCAATAAACAGCAGCAATTCATTTCTCCACAGTCAGTATCTCATCCCGAGTCAATAGATAACATTTGATGAAATTAAGCACAGCATAACTCAACTCAGCAGTTCCTAATTTCTGTACAAGGGAAAAAGCTACCTTATAAGACCTGGTATTAAAACCAAGCAATTTAGGAATATAAAATGTCTTCTGTGTGTTGTGGAGAGTCTACAAAAAAGCATATAGTGTAATCTGCTCTGTTTAGATCTGAAAAAAAATAACTGGATAAACACACACAACTTAATGTATTTATTTATACTGACACGTTCTAAGATGGCCACTGTTTTCAGTGTGCTTTTCTATGTCACACCATCTTTAGTCCTTCGTTACTGTTGCTTTATTTAAGTAAATGCTGGTCAAACGGTCTGAGTTGTAATACACTCAGGACTATGTCATTGCGTTAGAAGTTTGAAATCCTGCAAATGATGAACCAGCATGTATTTGGTGTGAAGCGGGCACTTTTACTAATTGATTCAGAAGAGTCTGCATTTTTACTTTTTTGAATTGCACGTTTTATTTAGGGGTAGCATGTTCGGCTTTCACACTGATTTCTACACTTTTGAGAAAGATTCTCAGTTATTACTGAGATGTGTATTCATTACTTATTAGAAACAGCATATTCTTGGACTGACTTTTACATGTACTACTGTGAATGTATGCACTTATGGCTACCTTAAATTGGTCCGCCTTAATTATTAAGGGTGTCACTGCATTAGCTTTACTAATCGGTAACTGCACCCACGGGTGGTTAATGACAATGGATTTATGATAGTATGGTTTTCTCATGCCAGTGTTATATGCGTTTCTTTAGAATTATGCCCTGGCGAAGGGCTGGTTGCCCGAAATGCATCGGGATGGAATAACGGATGGATGATTGTTCCATACCATACAACCTTGTTTGTATTTTATCGCTGACACTAAGCGATATGTTGAAGAATATTCAAAGAAGATAGATTACCAATAAACATTGTTGGTTTACATCGGAGCACTTGCGTTTTATGTTGAACATTTTAAAATAGAACAACCCCAGGAGAGTGGGGCCTTTTGCTGTGCCTAGGGGGACGGAACCTATTAGGGAACGCTTTATGGATTGCTCTGTTTAGATCTACCATCACATGGACAAATACCACAAGCCTTAAGTGGGAAACGTGACTAAAAAATGGACAAGATTAGAACGTAACCTCGTTAGGAGAAATCTGGTCCTTTCATTTAGGGTGCAATAGAGATAAGCCTCAAGGGCGGGGCTCACGATCGTGCTCGATCGCAGTAAGACGGATCCCTCATCTGCACTGCATCCCTGGACTTATTAAAACATTTTTTTGAATACAAGTCTGTTAGACCTGACATCATTGGCGTGAGTCTCCCTTCCATTTTTGACGGATTGCCTCCTCTGTTTTGATATTTTTTGCTTGTTAAATGTTTTGGCGCTGTGCCAATGCTAATCAGTGCCACAGTGCAAGTGCTCCCTATGTTAAATTAATGTATTGATTAGTGATTCCATGATTGGGTTATTTGATTTACTTGTCATACCCTAGTACAGTGCACCATGTGTGCCCAGGGCTTGTAAATCAAATGCTGCTGGTGGGCTTGCAGCACTGGTTGTGCAACCCACAGAAGCAGTATGTAAAGTGTGTCTCAGGCCTGCCATTGCAAGGCATGTGTGCAGTCTGTGACTGCCATGTCGACTTGGCCAGTGCACCCATTTGCCAGTCCTAAACCTTCCCTTTGCTTCATATTAGACACCCCTATGGTAGCCCCAAGGGCAGGATGCGTTGTAAGTATAAGGTAGGACATGCCCTGATGTGTGTAGCATGTCCTAGTAGTGAATTACAGCAATTTTCGTGTTTCACTATTGAAGGCTACCTGTTCTCCATAGGCCGGAATGGGCAGTGTGATTATTACATTCTTATAATCCTAACTGACTCAGGGAACATGGTAGAAATTCAAATTTAGTATGCCTGAACTCAGAATAATAAAATACATCTTTTAGTAAAGTTGGTTTTAATATTCTGTGTTTGAAAATACCACTTTTAGAAAGTAGGTATTTCTCTTGCCTAACTGTCCAGGCCTGCCTCTGCTAGGTTGTGTATTCTTTGTCTGGCTTTGTGAGTGACAGGGCTGGGTGATTCCAGGAGACAGGCTGGGGCAGCCCAGTGGTGAACAGAGAGATCTGCATCTAGATGGGAGGGAGTAGTTGCACCTGGGACCTGAATAGGGCTGGCCCTTCCCTCTACAATGCTGGCTCCACCCCCTGTGGCTTGTCTGATGTCTCTGCCCTGCACTGTGAAAGAAGAGAAGAAATCATGTCAACAAAGTGGTCCAGAGCTGTGCCTTCCTTCCCCTGCGCTGGCTCCACCTCCTGTGGGGCGGCTGATGTCTCTGACCTGCACAGTGAATAGAATAAAGGAGTCATGTAAACAAAGTGCTCAAGAACTGGTTTGGACTAGGCAGAGGCCTCTCTGCCTTCAGAGAACAAAGGAGTTGGGGTATAAATATTGGAAACCAGTCCCAAGAACTTGATCTCACTTCTGGAACAAGAAACCTTTCTGCCAAGGAGAAGAACCAAGGAAGCTGCAGGAGTTTGGACTGCCCCTCAGCCAGTGTGCTGTTTGCTGGGTTGGCCTGCAGTGATTGCTTCATTGCCAAGGGAAAGGAGAAAGAACTTTTTAAGGACTTTCATCATCTACAGAATATTCTCCAAGGGCTTGAACTGTGCTTGCCTCCTGCTGAAGTCTCCAGGACAAAAGACTTCACCTCCAGCTTCCCCTGTCAATGTCCTTGCGGGGAATTCTATCGACAGACATTTGCGTGTCGCTGGGAGCTTGAAGCGCGAGGCACCGAGAGGAAGAACAATAGCCGCCGCAGCTGAGATCGTCACATCACCGGAGAAGCGTGCCACCGCCCCATCTTCCTGGAAGCATGTGTTCATCGAAGCTGCCTGCTGTCGCATCACCGGAGAAGCGTAACGCCATCGAGAGAGTCACCAACGCATTACCGGAGAAGCGCGGCGCAGGGCCTGTTGCTGCCAGAGCGTCACCACATCGTCATTGCATTGCCGCGTCAAGGGCGCCATCTTCTCGCATGGCAACCGGATCATCGCATCGCATAAAGGCGCATTCTTGCGCACCACAAGCTGCCCGCATGCCGAGAATCTACGCATCACCTCCGCACCGGTAAGGATCACGTCGCATCCCCTACTCTGCGCAAGCATTGGGGCAGGACGTAACCTCTCCCCCGGATCACGGAACCGACGTATCTCCCCTTTTGCAAGCCTTTTGTTCACTTTGCGTTACGCATCCAGGTACTTTGTTGAGAACTTTGTCGCATTTACCATCAACTTGAACAAAGCAATGTTTATCATCTTTTAGTCAACTTTTAGTATAGTATTATGGATTTTTGTCATTTGTGGTCTTGTGTTAAGTCTATATAAAGAATACTTATTTTTATAAAAACCTGTGTTGTGTCCATCTGTAGTGTTTTCACTGTATTACTGTGTATATTCACAAATGCTTAACACACTGCCTCTGAGATAAGCCTGTCTGCTCGTGCCAAGCTACCAAGGGGGTGAGCAGTGGTTATTAAGGAGTGTAATCCCCTTATCCTGACTTAGAAGTAAGGGTTCCTATTTGGACAAAGGTGAATACCATTGCCAACTAGAGACCCCCAGATCTAACAAAGTCTTTTACGAGATCATTTTCAGATTCTGGAGAGCTCTAAGGATTTAAAAAAATGTTCCGGACCCCTGTCTCAGTAAAGGAATTCTTCATGTGTACCAGCCATGGAATTCTCATAACATTGTCTAGCGCGAGGCAATCCATTAAAATTGCTTTAGTAAAATAATCTTCTGGTTTCCTCCAGGCTCCTAGCCATGACAGCAGGGGTTGAAATTAAAAGTGATATTCCACATAGCCCAACCCTACCTTAGCATAGCAACAAACAGTGGGAGAGGATTGTGAAAGCGCTAAGAGCCTGCGAATAAAGCTGTCATCGATCTTAAGTATAGGGCTAACATCTACGTAGCCCCACTCACCTGCACCATATGTACTGACTGGCTAACATTTACTTTTGTTAATATAAACTATATTCTACTGGTTTAGTGCCCTAGCCTCTTGTGAGTGAAATACAGTTACCCCCGCTTTTTGCTGGCGTTTTACTGTATTTTGAATTTAGTTTGGCTGGGGCCCTGCTATCCAGGAACCCAGCCTAGCTGCTTCCTCTCTAAAATGATTGCATGTACTTTAGGTACACTCCAGTTTGGTTACTGGGGTACCCTTGTGAGTCCTTAGTATATGGTACACCAGGTACTAAGGGCATAGGTACCACAGAGGCCTACCAGGGGCTGAAGCATGTATTATGCCACTCCTGAGAAGCCTTCCAAAATGACACCACAGGACTGCTTCTGCAGCCTGGGTAAGGTGGTGCATGCACCCCTTACTAAGATATACGTTACCTATATCTACCTTTAATCACTGACACATATAAGCCTATTAGTCACTCCTATGGCAGGCTTTATCAATCCTGAAGGCAGAGTGCTTGGTTTTGTGTGAGAGGGTGCCCATTCATGAGCTGTACCCCTCTGAAGCTTTCGGAGTGTATTCTCTGAGGCTGTTCTGTGATGCAGCCAGACCATATACTCTTAAGTGCATTATAACCTCGGGGTAAATGCTAACTTTGGAATGGCTGCATGAGAACATGTCGTGTTTGGTATCAAACACTTTGGAATCCTACCCCCCGCCAGTCCTGGCGGCGGGGGTAGAATTCAACTCTTCGAGAGGGAGAGACATGTGCACACTGGTCAAACCGGTAATAGTTTAGAAGAGCCCTGGCATCACCAAATGGATGCTGCAGCCACAGACACGAGTCCAGCCTCCTGCTGCTGACTTAAACTCCATCAGGGGAGGCCTGGACAATAGGTTTCCTGTCACAGGGAGGTGTAACCACCTCCCAGACAGGCTTTAGTGTATTGGGGCTGGGAGGGTGCACTCTGAAAGTGCTTTGAAGTCGGAACTGGGGGCACATTTGGTGTCCCTGTGCCTAGCCCACTTCAAACTGGTTGCAGGGGCTACCAGCCCCTGCTCTAGCGTGAAACTGGACAAAGGAAATGGGTATAGCCACCCCTCTTTCCAGACCCTCCCATAGGTGGGTCTCCAGAGTATGTCCAGCCACCTTTCGTAGTATAAGTAAGGGACCCCCGGCAATAGGACGAAACCCTGAAACTGAATCCTGGAACTTTGACGCTCTACTAAAGACTAGAGGACAGAAGAATGTCCCTTGGGATCAAGGAGTGACTCCCCTGCTTAAGCAGGCACCAACTAAGCATTTGCCGGTCTGCATCTCCGATGCTCCGGCCAGTACTCCGAAGTATTTCCATCCCAAGAAGAGGATTTCCAAAATTCTCAAAGGCCGACCCGTGTCCCCTGCAAAGCTGAGACCCGCAGCCCTCACGGGTAACATGGAACCGGAACTCCTGGACACTGTGCACATTTACTAGTGCATTAAGTTCTCGACATTCCTTGAAGTTGTGCTATGGGTTACTTGTAGCCCGAGCCCCAAGCGCCATCTGCACCAAAGATTGTGGGCCTACACTCCACGAGTGTTCCGTGAGCTTGCTTCTTGAATTTCCGCTTGAGGCTCCTTCGTGATCCCTGATCCATCGACTGGTGGGTCCCCACAAAGGCAACTCTGATTTTCCTTGGATTTCCCTGGTTGCTCCAGATGTGCCCTGACTCCCTACCAAGTGGTGAGTCTCTCGGACCTTGCTGGTCCACACCGAAGCATTTCTTTGATTCCTGCATGGGTTGCTGTTGCCAAGGCTTGTTGGGACCAGTCCATAAACCAAAACCGCAGCACTCGTCATCCTTTGTGGGACAGCTTGATTCCAGAACCTGGTCATCGTCGTCGACTCCTGGTCCTCGTTGTTGAAGAGTCAAGCTTAACTTTCTTTACCTGAAATTACCCAACATCGGTGGGCATTCGACTATCGTGCCCCAGGTCCCTGGCAAGTGACCCTGTCCCCTCTGCTTTCAGGTTCTTCTCATCTTCGATCCAGGCTTGGATCACACCGGACACTTTCCACTTCTTTGGCAGCAGCACTTTGCAGCAGATCGTCATTGAAAACTATGACGGAACCCGACACCAAAAAACACCTATGCACCCTGCTTCCCTGAGTGAGGTAACTCGAGTACTTTAGTGCTCCTGTGGGTGTTGGCTCTAGAACTCCTTAAGTTTAAAGGTGTTTTCTCAAAGTCCTCTCCTAACTGTCCTTTTATCTTTAAAATTCCAACTGTGACTTTCCCCATATAAGTTAATGGTTATTTGCGGCTGTGTTCACACAATGCACGCGTCCTCCGTGGGTCCCCTGTGTCACTACCTTGGGTGGTTCCTGGTGTCCCCAGCGGTTCTACAGGCTCTAGGCCTTGTGTCTAGGCAAGTTGTGTTTCTTATATCACTTTCTTAATATATGGTTTTGTACGCCCCTAGGGCTCAACGTATATTGTGCTAATTTACTTTGTGTTCTTAAGTTTATTGAATGTACTTTTGCCTCTAGCCTCATAAAGGGACTAGAAGGATGTGTTTAGAATAAATACATGTATTTTATATATATACCTGGTGTGGTTCTCCTTTCATTTGGTCATTTACAAGATTATAGACTAGTAAAACAAGCTGCTTTACATTTCTCCAAGACAGCCTGAAGGCTGCTCTCCACAGCTACCACTAGGATAGCGTTCTATAAAGGTTGTCTTTAACCTACCATCAATAAAGGTCGTTTGGACTGGTGCAAGGTGCCCACTAGAATAGTGGACAGCATATGCCAGGCCAACTTCTCACAACCGCCTCCTGCCATGATGAACCAATGGGCCTACTAGACAGCTTTTAAAATATTTGTGACAATGAAGGCCCAAAAAGATTGATGCTCTTTAAATAGATCCACTGGAATTCCGTCCGGGCCCTGTGCTTTTCCTGGGAAACTACTGTCAATAACCCAGATATCAACGAGACAGGTCCTCTGGTACAACTGTGCCCTAATGCTCCATGCAGCTCTGCAGGGAAGTGTCCCTCAGATTTGATATTTGGGAGAAAGAGCCAGACAAGACTGATCTAGGTTCTACTAAGGAGTCTAAGTGGTTTGACCAAGCATGTAAATCAGCCAAGAGCTCAATAATGTTGACCATCTTGGATGGCGATATGACTAAAATGAGTAATGCCAGATGTACTTATAATGTACTATTGAACCAGGCAAAACAGAACTGGGATGAAAAATTCTGGAAACGCGTGTTAGTTACTAGTAAAACAAATGACATTACGTCTTTCTGGCGTAGAGTAGCTCAAACTAAATCTGATAGGGTTAAAAATTACCATTATGATATTTCGCCCTACAAATGGGTGACACACTTTTGACCAGAGGACTAACAGCAGCTTGGATGCGCTAAAAAATAGGATAATATAAAACCTGTCAAATAGATTGCACCTGTTCCCTTTTGTCTTGAAGATATATATAGATCTATTGATTGCTTAAAATCTGCTAAGGGTGCGGGGGGACCCTGACCGGGGTTCATACGATTTGTGGTATCCCTGATCTCCCAGGAGGAAATGTTGGGCTAGCGGGACTGTTTGAAATTAATGTAGATGTGTATAAGTCTAAGCTAAACCACCTATCATGTATAATCATTCTGTTTCCAACTGAAGCATTTGTTTTCATGGTTAATAAAATGATTAAAAATAAATAAATCTGCTAAGGCTCCAGGCCCAGACAAAAATCCTTGGAGATTTATATAAAATGGAGCCCCAGTTATGGTCAATTTACTGAAATCTATTACCTATTGCAATAGCAGCAGGGGTTAATATGCCAGAATCTTGGCGTGGGACTGAAATTATAACAATATTCAAAATTGGCGATGCAAGTGACCCTACAAATTATAGGCCGATTAGTTTAATTGATAATGCTCCCAAAAATTTCCCTAAACACATTTGAGAGAAACTTTAAGATTGGGCAGACTCAACCAACATTATGTCTCCTCTTCAGGCTAGTTTTAGGGCAAAGATTGGTACAATTGACCAGATTTTAAGGTTTACCATTTTATATTGGAAATATGTTTTACTACAACACCAAAAGCTCTACATGGCTTTTGTTGATGTAAGAGCTGCGTTTGACCTTATTCCACGCTCAAAACTGTGGCACGTTTTGGCAAATATGGGGGTTCCAGGTAATCTTATTCAATTTATGAGTATACTACATGTAGAAAAATACTCTCAGGTTCGATGGGGCCCAAATGGAGAACTGACTGACCGCATCTCTATTGAACGTGGTGTGCGCCAGGGGTGTATTCTTGTACCAACGTTGTTTTCTTTATATATGAACTATGTAGTGGACATCTTGGAATACTGCTTAATTATTCCCCTGTTTTGAACAATAGAAAGATACTAATTATTTTATTCACCGACGATTTCTTTCTTATTTCCAAGACACCGATGAGCCTCCAAATTTTAATCAATACATTTTTATGTTTCTGTAGATCTAGGGGCTTGGAATTAAATGTGAATAAAGCTAAATTTATTGTGTTTTGCAGGGGTAAGAGCATAAATTTTATTATTCCCGTCAGCAGTGAAATTTTAGAAAGAGTACATCATTTTGACTACTTAGGGGTTAGATTCATGGAGAACTTTAAGTGGACAAGCCAATTAAATAAGAATACTCTTGTAATGGAGCATAGATACAATGTTATTATTAGATTTCACAAGCAAACGTGCAGTTTCACCAGCTCTGGTAATTTATCACGCCAAGGCCCAAGGTGCGGCGCTTTATGGCGCTGAGATTTGGCGTTGGATTGACACTCATTCGCTATTTACAGCTAAAAACTATTTTATTAGGAAGTTGCTTTCAGTTCCAACTAGCTCATCCCTTACCCCGCTATATTTAGATGTGGGATTGAAAAGAATTGCTGACATGGCTTTTAAATTTTTTTTGTGTATTGGGAACCTCTTTGGACCGCTCATGAGCTAGGACATTACAAGGATTCACCTAAAGACTTATTAAAAGTTCCAGGAGCCAGGTCCCTTCCTTGGCTTAAATTTGTTTATGTATGTTTGGGGAAATTGGGTTTACAAAGTTATTGGGCTGAGCCAACTTTAACGCCTTAACGGCGGCCGCGATTTTTCTGAAGTGCGGCACTTCCGCAAAACGGGCGGGGAGGTAGTGCTGCCGTTGGCTAATGGGCGACAGCAGCACGGAATGGGTTAATTCGTAAAGCGGACCTCAGTATTGTGAATGCATGCTCTTGGGCTTATAATAACGATGGCTACATAACAAATAGCTCAAACGGATCCCTGACCATTCTTTTTTTAGATTTCAAGCCCTTTCCTGTTTTGGAACAATTTCTAGATTTAATATCTCCTCTTGCCAAGAGTCTGTTCATACGCTTTTGCTATGGACCCTCCCACTAAGATTGATTACTCATAAATTGCGTCAGGAACAAGATTCTAAGGCCTGTCCAGCGTGCAGCTTGAGTGATGAGGATGAGTTACACATAATGTTTTATTGCCCTGAATGCCACATTTCTCGCCGCAAATGGATTCGTCCAATTTGTCGTGATATAGAAGCAACTAGATACCTGGTAGCTTTTAGCATTTTAAAAAGCGATGCTTCTCTAAAATTTGTATTTGCAGTAAGTAGGTTTTTATGCAGGGTGCTTTAAAATAAAATAATTGGCACAAAGAACTTTGGGTCCGCGCTTCATCTTTCCTCTTGGATTGGAATGACACTGGATGAAATACAGTATATATATATATATATATATATATATATTCACTGAAAAAACCATAGGTTATAGACCATATATAGTTAGGAATTAGCATTTAAAAAACCTTATTTTACTCACACAAAACCATTGAAATTCCATATATAGTTAGTTGCACTAACTATATATCGTGCACCCGCAATCCACTGCTGATCATGTCACATATTACATCATTCATGACATGGTCAGTGACATCACTGATGACATCACTGATGACATCTCAAATGACATCACTGATGACAACATCCAGTGACTGTATTTTTCTGTAAAGTTAAAATATGTCTTGAGTGGATGTATAAGTGTCTGGATGAAGGATTTAGTAGGTGCATGACTGACTGTATGAGTGAGTGATTAAATGTGTCTCACTGAATGCATGGGTTAGTGACTAAACTGTCTTAATTTGTGCATCATTATGTCTGTTGTTCTGTAAACTGCTGCATGTGTTGATCATTAGCTATACGAGAGGCTATATGTGTTATTAATTGGTTGCCCAAGTATTTCTATGGGAGATTGAGTTTGTGTGGGGGTGGCTGGAAGGTGTGAGACTCTATGCATAGATGTGTGAGCAGTTTATTCACTAGGTGTATGAGTTCAAGAGTGCATGTGGAAACAGCTACATGGGCAGTTGACTGTGTGCATGAGTGTATTGATGAGTGAATGGATATCTCAATGCTACATGTCATAGTAAGTACATATGTAAAACACAGTACATGTGAGAGTTGGCATATATAAATAACTGTGCATGAGAGCCACTGAATGAGTGAGTGGTTGTATCGATCATTGTGAACTTGTATCAGGGATTGTATAAGAGAGTAAATATGTGTTAGTATATGTTTCAATAAGTAAGGTGTGTTTAACTGTATAGTTGAAGAAATGGAGGTGAGATTGTTTCTTTGCATGACTGACTGGGTGTGTGAGTAACTCCATGGATGAGTGGCAGTGTGTGAGTGTCTGTATACACTGAGTGTATCTAAGGTTATATTAGAGTCTGAAGAGGTTTATCGTATTAGCACAAGAATGATGTCAAATGAGATGTCATCAGTGATGTCATCAGTGATGTCATTTGAGATGTCATCAGTGATGTCATCAGTGATGTCACTGACCATGTCATGAATGATGTAATATGTGACATGATCAGCAGTGGATTGCGGGTGCACGATATATAGTTAGTGCAACTAACTATATATGGAATTTCAATGGTTTTGTGTGAGTAAAATAAGGTTTTTTAAATGCTAATTCCTAACTATATATGGTCTATAACCTATGGTTTTTTCAGTGAATTTTCAAGGTTTTGTAAATGCTAATTCCTAACTATATATGGTCTATAACCTATGGTTTTTTCAGTGAATTTTCAAGGTTTTGTAAATGCTAATTCCTAACTATATATGGTTCATAACCTATGGTTTTTTCTGTGAATTTCATTGGTTTTTTAACAGCTAATATCTGTAGCTGTAAAATGTATTCTTCTTTAAATCCAAAAATATATTTTATATGTTTATGAATAATTTTTTTTTTTAATATTTTTTTTTCTTCGTTCCCGCTTCGCAAATCGGGAAGCTTCCCGTTAGCTGACCTTGATGCCGCGAAATAGACCGCGAGCCGGTAAACGTTTCTTTACCGCAAGTGCCGCGTTACAAAACAACATCGTGACGCCTCCCGTCCGCATGACGTTTCACGTTGTCGCGTGATACGTCATATGACGTACTACGTTAGCGAACTGGTACGCGAAGCGAGTCGCAAAGCGCAGGTTTCTGGAAGCAAACCGGGAGGCCCTGCAAAGCGCTTAACGTAAACACAGCAAGTCATGTGACTTGGTAATAACACTTTTCATTGGTTCATTTCACTTTTGGTTTCCTAATGATGTAAGACTAGGTCATATAATCTAAAATGAACACTTTTGATTGGTTGAGAACTCTTGTTTTTCCCAAATGATGAAAATCCCTCCTTCTTTCCTCACTCTGACTTTCATCATTGTGAGAGAAAGACCCTTTGTGATCACTGAGCAATGGCTTCTTTAGTAGCTTCAGCTGGTGCTTCCCCACCACCTCCACCACATCCAAGGAAGAGTGGACCACCTGCTCAAGTTATAATTCAACAAGAAGAAGAAGAAGAGGAACAGGAGGACGAGCACGAAGAGAGGCAGTTTTTGCCTGAGCAGCCCAGGACGTCTCACCGGAAAGAAAACTTCATTTGGCAATTTTTTAAAATTCCCAAAGGTCAGAAAAAAGTAAATGCAAGATACGTAACTTGCCTTATATGTCAAGATAGACTGTCCAGAGGGACCGACAAAAAATACAATTTCGGAAACTACACAATGCATCGCCATATGACTAGGTGGCATCCTAACAACTACAGTGCTGCACAGTTTCGGAACGACCTAGATAATCTCCCTATTATGGCCAGAAGATCTGTTGTACCGGAAGTAACGGGACCAGAGGGCAGGGAGATGGTGCCAAATATACAAATGAGATTTGGTGAAGTAAAACACACCTGCGTATTTTGCGATGGATTCATTTCCTACGGAGAAAGAAGCATCACTCTGATCAACAGAGCTATTGACTATCATATGCAAGTTTGTCCGAAACGCCCAAAATAATAAATACTTCTTTTTTTTGTTTTGTTGCTCCTGTTGAGCCCTTTACAATGAATCGTTTTCATTGCCCCCTCCAAGAAAAACCCCAAAAAATATAAAACTGTTCCGAAAAATTCAAAAACAGTAAAAAAATGTTCAGAAAAAAAAAAAAAAAAGTTCTTTTCAGAACTACCTCCCCGTTATTAAAAAATTGGTACAATATTTGGAACTGTGCCAACCTCTATTTCTCTTAGTTCGCTTCCTAGTTCGCTCGCCGGTACGCGAACTGGAAGCGAACCAAAAACAGTAAGTATAAGGGAGGGAAACACACACTTATGTTAAAATAAAGACAGCTATAGGGGAGTAAACTAGAGATACTATTACCCGTAATCCACTGCTGATGATGTCACATATTACATCATTCATGACATGCTCAGTGACATCATCAGCAGAGGATTGCGGGTTTTTTGACAACATGCCTTATCCACGGTTTAATAACGCTGCCTTTTGCTTTATATAAGTTTTCAAATTGTATGAAATATATACCAATAGGTCGTTATGAACCTTTAGGTAGTGCTTTTCTTCATGAGGTCTGGTCGCTTCCATACACATACAGATGTTTCAAAGATGATCAAGAAGTTTATCTGAATGGAGAGGAATGCACTGAGACGCCAGATCATTCACTAATGTGTAGGCACATACAGTTACACGGTTCATGCAACAAACACCGACCAAATATGGCTTGCGTGTTGCAAGGCACGCCAGTTCCTGCTATCATCCCCACGTTCAAGTTGTTGGAAAATGGTAGTTATTTGATGCTCAATAATGAAGATTGTTCTGAGTTAATTAAAAGTATTCCTTTTATCGTAACAGTAAGTGAACGGGTTATTTGCTGCAGAAATGTTCTATTTCCTCCCACACATGAACATAGGGAGTTTTCAATCTGGCCACAAATACCAACCTTGGGACACGTTTCAACGGCATGGCAAGAATAAGAGCTCTTTTGTCTCAGAGAGAGGTGGCCTTGAGTTCGGCCCGTGAAACTTTCGTACTTCACATAGCGAACACCCGTACAGAGGTGCACACCCTTTTCAATTAAGATTTGCCTTTCAATTTCAGCAACATGTTTCCGACTATCTTTAACGCATCCTCCACAAAGTCCCTGACACACTTTTTTAAAGTTGTTACCAGTGGCCTCGTGACTTCATTTGAGAAAATCTTTGGAGTCATCCCTGCTTCCTTTCATTGTATTTTCTGCACTCTGGTTCGTGGATTGGCATTTTTACTTGCATTACCAGCGGACGCTCTTGTGCTTTTTTATATTTTTAAATATGGATGTCCCTCCTATGCAACCTCCGACCCTGCAGCTGCTGACACTGTTCCGCAATCGCATGCTAGAATATTATGGCACAATGCCGTTGGCGATATTAAGCACGGCATATGGATTATCTTTTCGGTTCTCCTACTTCACCTGTATCCAGCCTGTATTTCACTGCCTGACCTGTGATTTCGATTGGGCCATTGATTTGTGTCTCTGCGGACCGGTTTCTCCTGACGTCGACTTTAATCAGCTGATGACTCCTATCATTACTCACGAGTTGGTTTGTCCTGGCGAAAGGATTATGGCTGTGGCATTGATGCATGGACTACTTGGTCCCTGGAATTTACTGGCGGCAGCACAGTCTTTCTTGGAACAGAGCTTTCTTGAAAACCCACCGAGCTGTCCTCTGATGGTGATAGAGGATCCGGTGCTGGGAGAGCACGTATGTTCTTTTCCGCTTTTAAATTGGATGGCTGAACTGTTTTCGGATGAAGACGGTGACTTCCTATTGGAGGCTGTTGCAGCTTATTTTGCATACACAGTTATGTCATAGACCTTTTTCATGTTTGATATGCTGAGTACTAGCATTTCATTGACAATTCATTAACTTATTTGTCAAGTTTTTATTATTTACCTTGCCTATTGGCTTAAGACTCGATAAAGTACTTGGCTGTTTTATTTTTCTTTAGCATTAAATTTTCCTAGTTTTTAATGCTTTACCTTGCGGACCGTCCACATATAAACTTGCAATCTGCTCTCATGAGATGGCACTTCTATTATCTTATTCAGTTCGTTTCCGGATCATGAGGAGGTGTCATCTAGGTCCTGGATATCTTTACACCGTGTTAAGTTAGCATGGGCTCATTACCGGTTTAAACGCCATTTTTCCTTTTTTGCAACTTCTGCACACGACACTTAGTTGTTGCTTTAGCTTTCCACCTAGTAGTTCATCGTGGTTTACATGAGAATAATATGTTATTGGTCTACTATCTGCTTTACTTGTTAAACTATATCTGTACAGCGAGTGCTAAAGTTTCAAGAACAACACGATACAGAATTGTTATGAGGTCTGATCTCCACGACTTCATACTCATAACATAAGTGCAACTTCTGCCAATTCTGGGCATGAGGCGGGTTTTATATTGCTTTGCCGAACACACATACACAACAGTTGATGCGGTTCACATGAAGAGAGAGCTGGTGTATGCTGATGTGATTCCTTCAAATCTAAGACACTAAAGTATGGGCACGCCCTAAACCAACACAAAGAGACCTTCTTAGCAAATAATATAATATGTGTATTAGGGAGGGTGAGATATAAGCAGCCGCGGGCCGTGGAGGGAGTTACGGTGAGGCAGGGAGGCGGGGAGGGGGAGAAGCAGGGTGGAGCCCTCTCTACCTTGCCCCTCCCCCTCCCCGCCTCCCTGCCCCACCGTAACTCCCTCCACGGCCCGCGGCTGCTTATAAGTGTTGCTAACTCTTATTCATTTACAGCATGTTAACATACTGTCACCATTCGCTTTTTATGTACTAGTAACTATGCTGGTAATTTTGCTACTGATAATATGTGTACTTGTATTCTCCACCCTGCTTCTCCCCCTCCCCGCCTCCCTGCCTCACCGTAACTCCCTCCACGGCCCGCGGCTGCTTATAAGTGTTGCTAACTCTTATTCATTTACAGCATGTTAACATACTATCACCATTCACTTTTTATGTACTAGTAACTATGCTGGTAATTTTGCTACTGATAATATGTGTACTTTTATTATCTAAGGTACTACGCCTGAGAAGACGGCATTAGTAAATAAACATTTCAAATACACATCTGTTCTTCTTAACTCCATTTTCTGGTTTCTAAGAAATCTATAACGACCGACTGTTCATGAGTTCCACGTATCCTGAGGTACTATAAGTTCATATTCTGGATTGTCTAAACATTGAGAGTTTGTTATATCCAATGTGACACTGTACCTAGCTTGCTAAGGAGTTTTTGATTACTAACGTGAGTTTTGGGACACCCTAATTCGCCGAGGTTCCAATCCTCTGTCCACAGTTCTGTGTGAGAACAGAAACCCTGCGACAGGGGCACCCCCGACCCTTGCTGGAGCTTCATCACACTTGCGATACAACTCCAGCAATGCATTCGCCGAGGTTCCAATCCTCTGTCCACAGTTCTGTGTGAGAACAGAAACCCTGCGACAGGGGCACCCCCGACCCTTGCTGGAGCTTCATCACACTTGCGATACAACTCCAGCAATGCGCCACCTTTACGGCACAGATACATCACGCATCTGTGCTGTTTTTGCCCCATGATGCGCCGCATTGTAAATGCAGCACACCATAGGTGACGGAACAGCGGCACAGAATGACTAACACATCCCTGGTGATGCGCCAGTCATCATAAATGTATCCCTATGCTTCTTATCTTGTTAGAGATGAACCGCCATATATATCATCAAAGTTTTTTGCATTTCCTAAATAGCGAACTTTAAGGAATAAATAGCGATTCTTTACCATTCCTAGTTTGCGATGAGCTATTTGCTAATTAGCCGAATGTAGCCCAATGAAGCCCAATGTAGCCCAATGTAGCCCAAAGATGGCCGCCAGACACACAAAAAAACAAATGTAGCCCAAATATCAGCCAGATGTAGCCCAACTATAGCCCAGTGACAGAATGACCAATCAGCTTCGCAAACCTCCGTTACGCGAAGCGGAGCGCTGTTACAGATATATATCTTTTTTTGAACGTTAATTTCTCAAAATCCACTGGAGCACATATATTGAGACCTAGCAAAGGCACATCGGGCTACCAGTCCCTACAATTTTGCCAAGTTTCGTGCAAATCCATTCAGCCGTTCGATTATTATTATTATTTTTTTTTTTTGCCCCGCGGGGCCCTTTTAAAACCTCCACATCAAACCTAGGGGGTCAGCGAGGATCTACTATTCCCCCTTATGGTCATTTGCCCCTTCGCTTTGGCCTCCTCTTGTCTCTCGATCCTACCGAGAGACAAGATGGCGGCCGCTACGGACTGTTTGGAATGTTGACAGACGCCAGAGAACCAATCAGCTTCGCTTGACAAAGCTCCGTTGCGCGAAAAGTACGCGTCCTGGGCCGCTGCCCGGTCCGCTGTTACAGATATATATCTTTTTTTAAACGTTAATTTCTCAAAATCCACTGGAGCACATATATTGAGACCTACAAAAGGCACATCGGGCTACCAGTCCCTACAATTTTGCCAAGTTTCGTGCAAATCCATTCAGCCGTTCGGGCTAAAAGTGAGGCCAACCGCCCTATGGAAAACTCAATGTTAAAAACACGTTTTGGGACCCCCCTTTTTTCTCGGCCCCCACTGGACGAACCCCCCCCAAATTTTCAAGGGCTGCTCAGAAACAAAATGTGCCATTTTCCTGAAAATTTCAGCCAATTCCGTCCACAAACGCCAAAGTTATTAGACATAGAATTTTCAAAAAACCCATAGAGAAAAAATCCTAACTATATATACCTACTGGCGACCGCCAGTAGGTAATATATATATATATATATATATATATATATATATATATGTACCAAAAAATGCCCAGCATTTGAGGCCGCACAACACTGCGATGAAGGAAACATCCTTAATTAGAAGAAACAGGCAGCTTCCGATTCCGTAATACATCCTGTGGCCTGACGCGTTTCGATGGACTTTCACCATCTCTTCAGAGGCCTCGTGAGCAGGAAAAAATGACGTGCATGACTCGCCGCCCATTTTATTAATTGGCTTCCGAATGCCGAATTTGTTGCATTTTGGGCAGCGTAGTCCATTTAAGCACTATTTATCCCCTCCAGTGGGTAACATGCCCACGATTGATTGCAGGATAAATGTTTTTCAAGCCCTCCATTAGGCTTCCCGAATCGGACTTTGCCTGTTAAATTACAAATCACAGTACCATTTACAGGGGGAGGGGTTCCCCCTGTCCGCATCCATGAAGTTCTTCAGATGGTGCGATCCCTCTACGGCGTGGAGCAGCCGTATAAATATGTACCAAAAAATGCCCAGCATTTGAGGCCGCACAACACTGCGATGAAGGAAACATCCTTAATTAGAAGAAACAGGCAGCTTCCGATTCCGTAATACATCCTGTGGCCTGACGCGTTTCGATGGACTTTCACCATCTCTTCAGAGGCCTCGTGAGCAGGAAAAAATGACGTGCATGACTCGCCGCCCATTTTATTAATTGGCTTCCGAATGCCGAATTTGTTGCATTTTGGGCAGCGTAGTCCATTTAAGCACTATTTATCCCCTCCAGTGGGTAACATGCCCACGATTGATTGCAGGATAAATGTTAAATGTTTTTATCCTGCAATCAATCGTGGGCATGTTACCCACTGGAGGGGATAAATAGTGCTTAAATGGACTACGCTGCCCAAAATGCAACAAATTCGGCATTCGGAAGCCAATTAATAAAATGGGCGGCGAGTCATGCACGTCATTTTTTCCTGCTCACGAGGCCTCTGAAGAGATGGTGAAAGTCCATCGAAACGCGTCAGGCCACAGGATGTATTACGGAATCGGAAGCTGCCTGTTTCTTCTAATTAAGGATGTTTCCTTCATCGCAGTGTTGTGCGGCCTCAAATGCTGGGCATTTTTTGGTACATATTTATACGGCTGCTCCACGCCGTAGAGGGATCGCACCATCTGAAGAACTTCATGGATGCGGACAGGGGGAACCCCTCCCCCTGTAAATGGTACTGTGATTTGTAATTTAACAGGCAAAGTCCGATTCGGGAAGCCTAATGGAGGGCTTGAAAAACATTTATCCTGCAATCAATCGTGGGCATGTTACCCACTGGAGGGGATAAATAGTGCTTAAATGGACTACGCTGCCCAAAATGCAACAAATTCGGCATTCGGAAGCCAATTAATAAAATGGGCGGCGAGTCATGCACGTCATTTTTTCCTGCTCACGAGGCCTCTGAAGAGATGGTGAAAGTCCATCGAAACGCGTCAGGCCACAGGATGTATTACGGAATCGGAAGCTGCCTGTTTCTTCTAATTAAGGATGTTTCCTTCATCGCAGTGTTGTGCGGCCTCAAATGCTGGGCATTTTTTGGTACATATTTATACGGCTGCTCCACGCCGTAGAGGGATCGCACCATCTGAAGAACTTCATGGATGCGGACAGGGGGAACCCCTCCCCCTGTAAATGGTACTGTGATTTGTAATTTAACAGGCAAAGTCCGATTCGGGAAGCCTAATGGAGGGCTTGAAAAACATTTATCCTGCAATCAATCGTGGGCATGTTACCCACTGGAGGGGATAAATAGTGCTTAAATGGACTACGCTGCCCAAAATGCAACAAATTCGGCATTCGGAAGCCAATTAATAAAATGGGCGGCGAGTCATGCACGTCATTTTTTCCTGCTCACGAGGCCTCTGAAGAGATGGTGAAAGTCCATCGAAACGCGTCAGGCCACAGGATGTATTACGGAATCGGAAGCTGCCTGTTTCTTCTAATTAAGGATGTTTCCTTCATCGCAGTGTTGTGCGGCCTCAAATGCTGGGCATTTTTTGGTACATATTTATACGGCTGCTCCACGCCGTAGAGGGATCGCACCATCTGAAGAACTTCATGGATGCGGACAGGGGGAACCCCTCCCCCTGTAAATGGTACTGTGATTTGTAATTTAACAGGCAAAGTCCGATTCGGGAAGCCTAATGGAGGGCTTGAAAAACATTTATCCTGCAATCAATCGTGGGCATGTTACCCACTGGAGGGGATAAATAGTGCTTAAATGGACTACGCTGCCCAAAATGCAACAAATTCGGCATTCGGAAGCCAATTAATAAAATGGGCGGCGAGTCATGCACGTCATTTTTTCCTGCTCACGAGGCCTCTGAAGAGATGGTGAAAGTCCATCGAAACGCGTCAGGCCACAGGATGTATTACGGAATCGGAAGCTGCCTGTTTCTTCTAATTAAGGATGTTTCCTTCATCGCAGTGTTGTGCGGCCTCAAATGCTGGGCATTTTTTGGTACATATATATATATATATATATATATATATATATATATATATATACATACATATGAAAAGTTCTAAGATTTTATTGGGAAATTATTAATGCAAATTTTATTGCCCTTGCACACGACTGTTGGTTGTATTTTGCACTGTCTCCTGCATGGAGTGTTCTGGACTAATCTTCTTTGTACTGTGTCTACCAAATTGTTGCTCCAAAATTCAAGGCGCTTGTACGAATACCGCTGTGGAACCCATCCTGGCTTTCCCTGTGAGGTGTCCACTCCTGGGCACCCCCAAGGTGGAGGCCAGGCATCCTTAGCGTTGTGGGGGCCGTTGTGGAGATTAAGCAAGCTATTGCCCAGAGTTGCTGAGTGGGACTCCATGATTGGAATAGGCACCGAGGCGAGAATTATCAGGTCCGTGGAATTTTGAGCCCAAGACCCGCCGAGGCGGGGAATTGAACCCTGGTCCCGGGCTAGACCTCTGCATCAGGGTCTGCCGCTCTAACCATTGAGCCACACTTCTCCACCATTGAGCCACACTTCTCCACATCAAGCATTGAAGTCATCAATGACCGCCACCACTGCAGTCCCAGCAGTGAGGGGACACACTCACAAACAGCTATCACCACCAGTCAACGACCGTCTCGCAAATCAGAACACCATCTTGTGACCTGCCACTCTCACTATATGTCATTCTCTCTCTCTCTCCCGCCTCTCCCGGTAGTCTCTCTTCTCTTTCTCAGGAATGGGGAAGGTGTTGTGTAGGAAGCAAGCCACGATGACTCTGCCACCCCACTATGCCAAAGTCACTCCTCTAGACACTTCCAACAGAGGGGAAGGTCAGGAACTGAGGGCATTGGATGGGGGCTGTTCCCTCAGAAGTAAGACACAAATGTGTGGCAAGAGACTTATAAGCCACAAAATATTGAATAATTTCCATCCAACCCGGCTTTGTCTGACTCCTTGCAACCTGGCAGATATACCCGACACCTCTGTTCTTATTTTAACAACATAGACTAGCACCAACAGCCTATCATAATACACTTCTGGGTCATCATGCATGGGTGACCCGTGGTCTGTGCGGGTGGATGCCTGCAGATCTGTGTGCACATGTATCAGTTTGTTTGCTGATCTGTGTGTGTGTTTGTGTGTCTGTCTACACATGGATATCTGTATGTGTGTTCATGTCTGTCTTCAGATGAATATCTGTGTGTGTGTTCAGGTGTGTCTACACATGGATATCTGTAGGTGTGTTCATACCTGTCTACAGATGAATATCTGTGTGTGTGTTCATGTGTGTCTACAGATGAGTATCTGTAGGTGTGTTCATGTGTGTCTACACATGGATATCTGTAGGTGTGTTCATGTGTGTCTACAGACGAATATCTGTGTGTGTGTGTGTTCATGTGTGTCTACAGATGGGTATCTGTAGGTGTGTTCATGTGTGTCTACACATGGATATCTGTAGGTGTGTTCATGTCTGTCTACACATGGATATCTGTAGGTGTGTTCATGTGTGTCTACAGTTGGGTATCTGTAGGTCTGTTCATGTGTGTCTACACATGGATATCTGTAGGTGTGTTCATGTGTGTCTACAGATGGGTATCGGTAGGTGTGTTCATGTGTGTCTACACATGGATATCTGTAGGTGTGTTCATGTGTGTCTACAGATGAATATCTGTGTGTGTGTTCATTTGTGTCTACAGATGGGTATCTGTAGGTGTGTTCACGTGTGCTAACACTTGGATATCTGTATGTGTGTTCATGTCTGTCTACAGATGAATATCTGTAGGATGATGAATATCTGTGTGTGTGTGCATGTGTGTCTACAGATGGGTATCTGTAGGTGTGTTCATGTGTGTCTACACATGGATATCTGTAGGTGTGTTCATACCTGTCTACAGATGGATATCTGTAGGTGTGTTCATGTGTGTCTACACATGGATATCTGGAGGTGTGTTCATGTGTGTCTACACATGGATATCTGGAGGTGTTTTCATGTGTGTCTCCACATGGATATCTGTAGGTGTGTCCATGTGTGTCTACAGATGGGTATCTGTAGGTGTGTTCATGTCTGTCTAAGATGGATATCTGTAGGTGTGTTCATGTGTGTCTACAGATGGGTATCTGTAGGTGTGTTCATGTGTGTCTGTCTACAGATGGATATCTGCAGGTGTGTTCATGTGTGTCTACACATGGATATCTGTAGGTGTGTTCATGTGTGTCTACAGATGGGTATCTGTAGATGTGTTCATGTGTGTCTGGCTACACATGGCTATCGGTAGGTGTGGTCATGCCTGTCTACACATGGATATATGTAGGTGTGCATGTGTGTCTACAAATGGATATCTGTGTGTGTGTGCATGTGTGTCTACAGATGGGTATCTGTAGGTGTGTTCATGTGTGTCTACACATGGATATCTGTAGGTGTGTTCATACCTGTCTACAGATGGATATCTGTAGGTGTGTTCATGTGTGTCTACACATGGGTATCTGTAGGTGTGTTCATGTGTGTCTACACATGGATGTCTGGAGGTGTGTTCATGTGTGTCTACACATGGATATCTGGAGGTGTTTTCATGTGTGTCTCCACATGGATATCTGTAGGTGTGTCCATGTGTGTCTACAGATGGATATCTGTAGGTGTGTTCATGTCTGTCTACACATGGATATCTGTAGGTGTGTTCATGTGTGTCTACACATATCTGTAGGTGTGTTCATGTGTGTCTACACATATCTGTAGGTGTGTTCATGTGTGTCTACACATGGATATCTGTAGGTGTGTTCATGTGTGCCTTCACATGGATATCTGTAGGTGTGTTCATGTGTGTCTTCACATGGATATCTGTAGGTGTGTTCATGTGTGTCTACACATATCTGTAGGTGTGTTCATGTGTGTCTACACATGGATATCTGTAGGTGTGTTCATGTGTGCCTTCACATGGATATCTGTAGGTGTGTTCATGTGTGTCTTCACATGGATATCTGTAGGTGTGTTCATGTGTGTCTACACATATCTGTAGGTGTGTTCATGTGTGTCTACACATATCTGTAGGTGTGTTCATGTGTGTCTACACATGGATATCTGTAGATGTGTTCATGTGTGTCTACACATGGATATCTGTAGGTGTGTTCATGTGTGCCTTCACATGGATATCTGTAGGTGTGTTCATGTGTGTCTTCACATGGATATCTGTAGGTGTGTTCATGTGTGTCTACACATATCTGTACGTGTGTTCATGTGTGTCTACACATGGATATCTGTAGGTGTGTTCATGTGTGCCTTCACATGGATATCTGTAGGTGTGTTCATGTGTGTCTTCACATGGATATCTGTAGGTGTGTTCATGTGTGTCTACACATATCTGTAGGTGTGTTCATGTGTGTCTACACATATCTGTAGGTGTGTTCATGTGTGTCTACACATGGATATCTGGAGGTGTGTTCATGTGTGTCTACACATGGATATCTGGAGGTGTTTTCATGTGTGTCTCCACATGGATATCTGTAGGTGTGTCCATGTGTGTCTACAGATGGATATCTGTAGGTGTGTTCATGTGTGTCTTCACATGGATATCTGTAGGTGTGTTCATGTGTGTCTTCACATGGATATCTGTAGGTGTGTTCATGTCTGTCTACACATGGATATCTGTAGGTGTGTTCATGTGTGTCTACACATATCTGTAGGTGTGTTCATGTGTGTCTACACATATCTGTAGGTGTGTTCATGTGTGTCTACACATGGATATCTGTAGGTGTGTTTATGTGTGCCTTCACATGGATATCTGTAGGTGTGTTCATGTGTGTCTTCACATGGATATCTGTAGGTGTGTTCATGTGTGTCTACACATATCTGTAGGTGTGTTCATGTGTGTCTACACATGGATATCTGTAGGTGTGTTCATGTGTGCCTTCACATGGATATCTGTAGGTGTGTTCATGTGTGTCTACACATATCTGTAGGTGTGTTCATGTGTGTCTACACATATCTGTAGGTGTGTTCATGTGTGTCTACACATGGATATCTGTAGGTGTGTTCATGTGTGTCTACACATGGATATCTGTAGGTCTGTTTATGTGTGTCTACACATGGATATCTGTAGGTGTGTTCATGTGTGTCTACACATATCTGTAGGTGTGTTCATGTGTGTCTACACATATCTGTGGGCGTGTTCATGTGTGTCTACACATGGATATCTGTAGGTGTGTTCATGTGTGTCTACACATGGATATCTGTAGGTCTGTTTATGTGTGTCTACACATGGATATCTGTAGGTGTGTTCATGTGTGTCTACACATATCTGTAGGTGTGTTCATGTGTGTCTACACATATCTGTGGGTGTGTTCATGTGTGTCTACACATGGATATCTGTAGGTGTGTTCATGTGTGTCTACACATGGATATCTGTAAGTGTGCTGACATCTGCAGTAATCCTAAGTGACTGGTTTCAAGGCAAGCCATGTAAAGCTGTCTCAGTCTTCTATCCTTCTGCGGTTGGTGAGCTAAGTACCACAATATTGGTAATACTAACACGTTTGATTTACAGTGAATAAAACAGTATAAGTAAACAGGTATTTCTTTTTTTCGGGGGTACCGGTTGCTGTGTTTCTCGGTACATGCACTACTCAAAAGTGAAATCTATTGGCTTTGTCAAAACTTGCTGTAAAATGTCCCAGTTTTGTCAGATGATGGAATTAGGTTCGGGGACATACAATTTGCCCAGGATCACACAGTGTAGCAACATTCCAAGTAAGGAGTTGTCACGGTTTTCAACGTGCACCAAATAACATAAACATGTGTGAATAGGGTACCCCTGGGCCCTGAGCGCACGGACACACCCCAGCGGGGCTGTCTCCGGCACGGGGCCCCGCCCCTCGGCTATACTTAAATCTCAGCAGCAGCCCTGCACCTCAATGCCACCCGCCCTCCAGAAGCACAGACTGAAGCATGACGGCCCGCAGCATCCCAGCACTCCTCCTGCCCCTGCTCGTCAGCAGCAGCCGAGGCGGAGCCCGGTGTAGGCGGCCCCTGGCAGCGGCCACCCGGGGCCCCCACGGCGTCTGTCAGCGGGGCTTCGGCTCCACAGCCCCACTTCGGGACAGCGCCGCGCACACGGGGTACGTTCGCTGTAGCATTGCTTTCCGTGCACCGCTCGCGTGCGTACACCCCCTCCCGACTTTCCCCCACTTCCAGTTCTTGCTTTTCTCTTCCCTTTTTTCCGTTTCTCTTTGTCTATTCCATTCTCGCTCTTCCCGTTTTTCCTTCTTCTTTGCTTTCCCCCTCTCACCCTCCTGTCCAGTATAAAGTTCTCTCCTGATATTTTACACTCTTACGCAATCCTTTATTCTTTTGTTATCTTCTCCCTTTTTCTACTTCCTCATTCCTCGCCTTTCTCTTCTCACTGTTGTTCTACACCTATGACAATTCCCTCTTTCCTTTTGCTTTCGTCTTCTTGTCCTTTCTCTTTCTCATAACCTGGTTTCTTTCTGGTTCTTTTCTTTCTGCCTTTGTCTACATGCCTCCCACCTTCCTTCCTTCTTCTCTACCTGCATCGTTCATTTTCACCTATATTCCCTTTCTTTGTTTGTATGTTTGTTTGTTTCTTTCCTTCTCGCTCTAATCCTTCTTCTCTGTTTAGATTTATTACAAAGGGCACGTAGAAGAGGACTCCTAATATCTGTTCCCTAAACAACCAATAACAATAAAACTGAGTGTGGGGTGCCCCTGAAATACACAAGCCTTTTACTTACTGAGCATTGATTTAGATTTAACTTAGTGGTTAGGACAAAAAAGCCGGGATTCGCAAACATCCGCATGGATGAATTTCGGTCTGGTACCTCGGCCTCGGTGGGCTCAGGCACCTGCTGCAGACATCTGTAGCTTGCAGAGGTTGCACACTCCATTGCATCTTAACCTCAGTGTTAATGCCTTGAAGTAAATGTCCAATGGGCTTTCAGGATACAACAAAGGCGCTCAACCTCAACCCCACCCTCAAGCAAACGGACCCATTGGTTAGTCGGCTCCATGTCCCTGCTCTGTTGGGGAAATTGAGCAAAATCTATGTTTTTGCATTTCACAAAGTTTTAAGGTTGTATTTCCTCTGGCATTGATTTTTGTTAAACAAAAACATCTTGGTGTGCAACTTCTCTTAAAAGTTACTTTGTGCATTTTTTTTTTCATTTGAATGTTTCACATTTTTTCGATGAAAAATAAGTTAAAAATAGTACTTTTTCGGTGTGGTGACTGATATTGTTCAATACAATCTGTAATTACAAATCTGTTTTTCTCTTGCACTTGAAAAATAAACACAACCTTTGCATACTGCGAAGTAAAACCCCGTAAATTGTGAGAAAGACAAATATAAAGCCCCAAAATCCCCAAATTAAGAGACATTTTACATTTTTCCTGCAAATTACAATTTGTGAATAGTTGTGAACAGTTCACTCACTGGTGAAGTTAGCTGCTCAACACAATCTAATAAATGCTGTAAGCACATACCACGTGTGACACTGATTTAAAAATACAAAAACAGATTAATGCAACAGGTTATTCAGGACATTGTCGCAGCAGAACATGTTTGGGTTTAACCAGCACGCACAGGCAGGCGACGCTTTGGTGGATTCCACAGTCATAGCTGCAGGGTATAAATGCAATGTCCTGCACCCACTCCAGGGACCCGCCCCCTGAACTTTACAGGGTTATTGCGGTATCCATGGCAACAGTACTCACACGTGGAGAAGAGTTCAAGGCTCGTGCAACCACAGATAAATTGAGGGGCTGACAGCCAAAAAGGGGAAAGGCGCATTCTAAAAACTGCACAGCTAAGAAAGGCCAAGGCAAATAAAAAAGATTTTTTTTCCCATATCTGATATGTAGTTTTAAAGTGAGCGAATGAAATTAATTTCGCGATGAGGAGGAGGTAGGGGCAACTTTACGTTGCTGCCAGCTAGCCCCATGCTGGGCCAGACTGGCAACCACAATCATACTTGTCAAACATTTTCAAAGTAGCCCCAAAACACCGTTCAAGGGTGTATAGCAACTGAACTCGACGTTTTACTGAGATCTTTTATTTCAAAATATTTTTATTGAAAATAAATTTTACATATCCATAGAAAAAACATTCTTAATACTTGTACTGGTCTTGCAAGATTGCGGCCTGGCGGGGCCTGAGAGAGAGAAAAAGAAAAAAAAGGAAGAGAGAAAGAAAAGAGAGGGGGGGGGGTTTATCGTTCCAGGTATGCGTCGAGAGCTTCCCACATGTTCTCCTTGGCCGTATGATTTGCCGCCTTTTGCTTGGCGGTGATGTTATCTGCCCCCCGGAGGAAGGTTACCCAGTTGAACCAGCGCTTGAAAGTGGCTTTGCTGGTGTCCTTCCAGTTACCCAAAATCGTTTTCACTGCAGCCGTTAGTAGTACATCGACCAGGTCTCGTACTTCTTTGGACTGGAGTTCTGTTGCTAGGAAGGCAGTGGCTGCCCCGGCTAGTCCTCTTTGTATCTTACTGCCCGTTATTGTGTCTATGACGTTATAGACCTTGCCCCAGAAAGCTTTGACTTTGGTGCACTCGTATAGCATGTGAGATAGATCTCCCGTGGCTCTCTGGCAGTTCCAACATGTGCTGCTATCACTGGCTCCTACCCTCCCTAGTTTCGCTGGTGTCCAGTGCAACCTGTGGAGTAACCAATATTTGGTTTGCGCTAGCTGTGGTGTGATTTTGTTTTTGGACGCTGTCGTCCATAGTTTGGCTCTTTCTACTTCGTTCAGCTGTCTATGTATGGTCTCCTCCCAAAATGCCAGCGTCTTGTTGTTTAGGGTTGTGGTGCGTGGTGTAATTAGCTTGTAGATTTGTGCTGTTTGGTGGCCCGTCTTGTTTAGGTTGTGCGCGTATTGTATGATGGTGGGTGTTTGTTTCGTTAGTCCTGCTTTGGTGACCGCTGCTTTTATTTTGAGGAATTCATAGAACTCCTTGTTAGGTAGGGAGGTTGTCTGCTGTAGTGCCGTGTAGGAGAGTGGGTTGTTACCTGCCTCTAGTTGCGAAGGCGTGGTGATGCCTCTGCTACGCCATACCTTGCTATCTAGTGTTTTCCCTTTGTATGTGACTTTGGTGTTATGCCACAGAGATTCCCATTTGGTGCCTTTGATACTCACTGCCATTTCCCTGTCTACTCTTAACAGCGCTATCTTTGTGTTGTGGATTATTGCGTTTTTGGCTTCTGGGTGCTTGTGGGCCGTGAGGGCCATAATTGGGTCTGCGCCACCCAGAATACACCTTTCAAGGTCCAGCCACACCGGCATGTAGTCTGGCGTGGGGGCAATCCAGTGTAGCCCCTGTTTGGCCAGGGATGCCTTCTGGAAGGCTTTGTAGTTTGTAAGGTTCAGTCCACCTTGTTCTTTTCTGAGTCTGAGTTTCGCTAGGCTCATTCTTGGTTTTTTCCCTCCCCAGAGGAACATGTTGATGCTTTTGTCTAGGCGTTTGTGGAATTCGGATGTGAGTGTGAGAGGCAGCATGGAGAGCAGGTAGTTTAGCATGGGGGTGATCATCATCTTTATTGTTTCGATCCTTCCCCACCAGCTTATGAATTTGGGGCCCCATGTGTCTAGCTTGGACTTAATTTTTTTTAGCATCGCTTCCTCGTTATGGTCCAGTGTCGCTCTTAAGTCCCTACCAAAGAGGAGGCCCAGGTATTTTAGGGGTTTCGTTTGCCATGCTAGGCCGGATGTTCCCAGGACAGCCTTGGTGGTGTGGCAGTTCATGGGTTTGCATTCGGATTTCTCCCTGTTGAGCTTGTAGCCTGAGACGTGTGCATACTCCTCTATTGTTTGCACAAGTGCCTTAATTGACTCTTCTGGGTTGTTTGTGGTGATCAGAATGTCGTCTGCGTATGCTGCTAGCTTGAAAGCTTGCCCCTCTATCCGCACCCCCGTGATCCGGGCGTTTGACCTGATCATGTGGAGGAGTGGTTCCAGTGCAAGCAGGAATAGACCCGGTGAGAGAGGGCAGCCTTGCCTTGTCCCTCTCTCTAGTATGAGTGTGTCTGATGTGGCTGCGTTAACCACCACTCGCGCCCGGGGGTTTTTGTACAGGGACATGACCATGCCCCTGTACTTCTCGCCTAGTCCAAACTTGAGCATGCATTGGTTGAGGAAGGGCCATGAGACCCTGTCGAAAGCCTTTTCCGCATCCAATGCGATCATGACCGCCTTTTCCGCGCTGTTGGCCGTGCGGTTGATTAGGTGGCATAGCAGTCTGGTGTTGTCTTGCGAGAGTCTGTTTTCTAGGTAGCCTACCTGAGATTTGTGTATGAGGGCGGGGAGGAGTGCATTTAGTCTGGCAGCCATGACTTTTGCATAGATTTTGCAGTCCACGTTAATTAGAGAGATTGGCCTGTAGTTGTGAGGGAATTGGGGGTCTTTCCCTTCTTTGGGGATGACAATAATGTTTGCTTCCGCCATTGAGTCTGTCATATTGCCTTTTTCTGCACATGCTTGGAATACTCTGACAAGTGTGTCCTTGAGTAGTGGTTGGAATTGTTTATAGAAGGTGGCCGTGAAGCCATCCGGTCCTGGTGCCTTGTTAGGTTTTAGTGAGTCTATGGCCATCCCAACTTCCGCTTTAGTTATGTCTTGGTCTAGGGCCTCTCTTTGTTCGTCGCTTATACTGGGTAGATCCAGGCTCCTCAGCAAGCTTGCTCCGCCGTCCGCATCTAGCGATGTGTCCGCGGTGTATAGTTCTTTGTAGAACTTCCTGAATGTTTCGAGGATATGTTTATTAGCTGTGTGTGTTTTGTTGTCTGCGTCTGTTATTGTGGCTATGCAGTGCTGCCTTTGCTTGGCTTTCAGGTAGCCTGCTAAGGCCTTCCCTGCTTTATTGGCCGAGCATAAGTTTATGGATTTGTATTTGTTGATCCACGTGGTTGCTCTCTCGCTTAGGATTCTGTTTAGCTCATATTTTTTCTTTGTTAGCGTTGTGAGTTTATTCCTATCTGTTAGGTTGGCCGTGTGGTTCCTTTCTAACCCCTTGATCTGCTCCTCCAGTTCCTTAATTTTCTTGTTTCTGCCCCTGTTCATGCGTGCTTTGATGTTTATGAGTTTCCCTCTTATTGTTGCTTTAAGCGCATCCCATAGTGTCGCTGGCCCTGTGTCAGCTGTGTCATTAAATTGGAGATATTCTTTGATCGCTTCCTCTATTTCCGTGATATTGGCAGGGTTTTCGAGTATGTCACTGTTAAGGCGCCATCTCCTGCTCGGTGTTTCGTTATGCTTACCACTCAGGGAGAGAGATATGTGTGCGTGGTCTGAAATTGTGATGGGTCCTATTTCCGTTGTATCAGTCAGGTGTGTGTGTGTGTTGGACATGAGTATGTAGTCTATCCTGCTGTATGAGTTGTGGGGGTGCGAGTAGAAAGTGTACTCTCTGGCACTCGGGTTCTGTAGCCGCCATGGGTCCGCTAGTGAGAGTTTGGTGCATAGGTTTTTAAGTATGTGCTGTTCTTGCGAGGTATGGCTCGGTCTGTGTGGGTGTCTGTCTGTGGCGTTGTCCATCGCCTGGTTCATGTCCCCTGCCACGAATAGTAGTTCGCCAAGTGGGACCTTGCTAAGTTCAGTTTCTAGATCCTCCCAGAAGTTTTTGTCCCCCATGTTTGGCCCGTAAATATTGGCTATGTGTACTCTCTCGTCGCCTCTATTGATTGATGTGATCAGCCTCCTACCCATGGTATCTGCTGTGTTGTCGTTAACCTGGAACTTCCCTTTCTTACTGATTAGGGTGATGACCCCTCCCTTTTTGTTGACTGCCGGTGAGCATAGTACTTCGCTTATCCAGCTGGCTTTCATCCTGTTCGCGTCCTCTAAGGACACTCTAGTTTCTTGAAGGACGTATATATCCGCCTTCAGTTTGTTTAGGTAGTCTAGTGTTTTCCGTCGTTTGACGGGGTGATTGAGCCCTTTGACGTTCAGTGACACAATCTTTATGTCTGAGGCTATCTGTGCCTGGCTACTATTGTCGGGTGGCGTCATGGTGTGATATTTGTGTCGCTATGCCTACGTGCATCCGTTATGTATCGCCTCTATCCTCTATGCTTGCTAGCTGGCAGCCACCACACATAAGCCTCCCCCTGGGGTGTTGGATGGGTATAGAAAAGAGGAGAGAGAAGAAAAAGAAAGAAGTGTACTTCCGCCAGGCATCGATTGTCCATGCAGCAGGGCCTCCCCCCCAGCCCTCTCCCCCCCTCCGCCCTCCCTCCCCCCTCCCCCTGTCAACGTACTGTAAACGTGCGACAGCAACGGTTCCCGCCCTCCGCTTCCCCGGTTCCTTAAAAAGTCAGAAACATCCCCGCCCCCTCCTTGTCCCCGTGCTGCGCTTTTAGGCAAAGGATATGGTTGTCAGGTGTCCAAAAGCCCTGTTGTTCTCTCTGTGTGGTTGTCCATGTTCCGCTGGGTTTGACAGGGTAGGAGAGTTCAGTGTATCTACACATGTCCAAAATCACATTGTTGAGGTAGTTCTTTTCTCCGGTTCTTTTTGTCCTTTTCCTTGAGGTAGTTGTTGTTCGCTTCCCTTGTGGAGTGTTATTTGCCGCCTGCTGCCCCCTTCTCTTCCGTCCCTGAGCTATCTGATGATGCTCTTCTTTTTGCTGTCCCGGGCGTTGTTTGTTCCATCTCCTCCAGCTCTGGCTTCCTGAGGTATCTGCGTAGTTCCGCTGGGTCATCGAACATACGTGTGTCCTGCCCGTCTGTTATCCTCATTCTTGCTGGGCCAACAAAGCTGAACGTTATCTTTGCTCTCTTCATAGTGTCTCTCAGCGCCAGGAACCCTTTCCGTGCTTCCACTGTGCCCCTTGAAAGGTCTTGGGTAAAGATTATCTTCTTGCCTTTCCAGATGGGGGTTTGTCCTCTGCGGGCAAAGGCGAAGATCGCATCAGTATGGCTCGACCTTAGGGGTTTGCAGATGATCGTTCTAGGCCCCTTCATGTGCGGTTGTTTTGTGGCAGGGATCCTGTAGGCCTTGTCGATCTCCAAGGCTCTTTCGAATTTTATGCCTGTCAGCTTGGGTATCAGTGTTTCGAGTAGTGCTGCGCATGATCCCAAACCTTCTTCCTCTTCTTCTGGTATGCCTAGAATTCTGATGTTCCCCCTTCGGTTTTTGTCTTCTTGTTCTGCGAGCCTTTTCTGCAACTCACTGGAGACTTTGGAGATGTAGCAAATGTCTTTATCCATGATGCCTGATTTATCTTCTATGTCGCTGATCCTTCTTTCCGTCTCCGCTACTCTGCTTGCCGTCTTGTTCTGGTCTGCTCGTATGGCTGTGAGCTCTAGCTGGACATTGTCCATTGAGATCTTTGTGGCTTTTGCTAGGTCGTTTGCCTCAGTTATTTTTTTTACGAGCTGGTCCATCGCAGACTCTGTGCCTTGTAGGTTTTTCATTTTGATCGGTGATTCCAGGTCCTTCCTAATTTTTTTGTTGTCGCCGTTCATTGTCTCTAGGCCTCTTCTTCCTTGGTGTATGGACAGTCTCTCTTTCTTCTGCAGGTTATATTGTGCTTCCTTTGGTGGGGTGGTTTTGGCAGTCGTGACCGTGTCTGCTTTTGCCGAGCTGCCGAAGGTGAACCTGCTTGGCCACCTTATAGACCTTGTCCTGGTTTTCCCGGACGCCAGGGCTACCACTCTGGGTCAGGTGCTGGTCTCTGGTTTGGTCTAGCGTTCCCACCTATTTGTCGCCGCTCATTTGGTTGTGCCTCCTCTGTCCTTCGCTCATTTCGTTGTGCCTAACCTGTACCTACCGTAGGCAGGCGGCTAGGTGTGTTTTGCACTGGCCCGGGAGCTGCGTTGACGCGGTCAGGTGTTGGGTCGCTTTCTGGCTGGTTGCCGCACCGTGACTGAGAAGCGCCGAGGGTTGTTGTGCCCTTGTTCCCGCTGTCTCCGTCAGTTGTTTTCGCTGCCTTGTTGTGCCTTCCTTTTCCACGCTGTGGAGTTTGCCTGTTGTGCTGTTGTAATGTTCCTCCCTTCAAAGATGGCCGCCACTATGTTCGTTTTTTTCTCTGTGGTCTTACGTTCTCCCTTATTTGGTGCCTGATGTTCGGCGCTTGTCCTTACAGCAGGCCTCCTGAGTGTCAGGGGGGTCGCGCCGCCTTGCAGTGATGCTAGCGTTGGCTTACTTGCATGTCAGCTTCACTGATCTCCGTGTTGATGTGTGCGCCCCTTTCAAGATGGCTGCCGCCTTCCTCGCCTCCCCGGGACAGCCACGCTTTGATCGCCGGCCGCCCTTCTGTTACGCCCTGGTGCACCTTGGCTCTCGCAAGACCTTTGTGGGGGGGTGAGACTGATGCTGCGCTTCTATCCTCTCTTTTCCTTGGCTTGCTCGTAGCGCTATGGCTGTCGCCCCTCCCAAGATGGCCGCCGCCGTTGGTCTCCGGTTCTCTGAGGGTGTCGTCTGCCTTCCTCGGGACAGCCACGCTTTGATCGCCGGCCGCCCCTCTCGTGCACCCGCGAGGCCCTTGTGGGGGGGAGCGACAGCGATGCTGCGCTGCCTCTTTCCTTGGCTTGCTCTCAGCGCTGTGTCGCCCCTCCCAAGATGGCCGCCGCCGTCGGTCTCCGGTTCTCTGAGGACCCCGCTAGGGTGCCGTCTGCGTTGCTTCGCTTGTGCCTCCCGGGGGGGGGTGTCGCTCGCACTGGTGCTACTTTTCTACTGAGCGCTGGTCCCCCTGCTGTTTTGCCCCGCCTTACTGCCGCTCCTTACCGCCGCTGCATTCCCCCCTCTGGAAGGTCGCTTGCACCGCTCTTATGCCACCGCGCGACTGCTTCCTTCTTGGTGCGGGAGCCGGTGGTGGGGGCACCCGCTGGGCTGTTACCTCACCTCCGTGTTGTGCCTTCTTGTTGCGATTCTGGATGGGGGCAAGATGGCCGCCACCGTTCTGCCTTTGCGCTCCTCTTGTGCCTCTTGTGTGCGCTCGCCACCTCCTTGCTCTCCGGTGCTCTCCGGTGCTGCCCTGGGTGCCTGCACCTCACCTCGCTTTTTGCTGTGTCTACCACTTGTGTTTTCCACCGGGAGCGCCCGCGGTCTTCTCAGTGCTGTGGCTTCTTGTCCCTTTTTTATTGCTCCGCCATCTTGGGCTCGCTTTCACTGCCTTCGCTGCCTTCGAAAATGGGCTTTAAATGCTTTTATCTTTTGTATCGCCCACTTCAGCTCCTCATCTCCGCCGCTCCGCACACTCCCCCACACTGCCGTCCGTTCCGTGTGTGGGACTGAGGGCTATCGCTGGTTATCTCGCCGTTCTACTCCCCAGGGTCGCGGAGCTCTCGACGGATTCCTACCAACAAAGAAGTAAAAAAAAAAGAATAATTAACGGACTATGGGCCAGATGTAGGTAATTTGATTTAACCGATTCTTAAATACCGAATTTTACCGATTCGGTATTCAAAAATCGGTAAATGATATGTAGGTAAAAAATCGGTAAATTTACCGATTTGGCCTATTTTCTATCACCTACATATCGATCGCTCAATACCGGTCGGTAACGGCCAAAAATCGGGATTTTCGGCCGTTACCGACCGGTAAAGGCCTACCTACATCTGGCCCTATATTGTGTATCTGACTGCACAATATGTCAAATATTTTGGCTAAAAAGATATAGGATTTATACGCATTTTTGAAGGGAAACTAATAAAATATTCAAATATTTTTATGAAAAAATGAGTGGCTAGTTCATAAATTACTATAAAAGGACCCTCAAGCCTATTATTTGACCAGTTGGATTCACTTGATTCCTCTTCAGGGGTACACTTACATTTCATAAAGGCACTCTGGCCACCCCTATTAAGTTGCCTATAACTTGACATATGAGATAATATGGGACTCCCATCGTACAATCAATAGCAAACCAAGGTTTACCACTTTCAGCCAGTGCTTAATTTGAGCCGGTGGCTTCCGGTGCTGGCACCGGCCCCTAATTGTCACTACCGGCACTTATGGCAGTCTGCCACACGGTGGCGTTGATTGTCAAATTTAGAGATGAGCACAACAAGGAGCGTGATGGTTAGTAGTTTTGCTGGTACTGTCATTGGCAGCGCTGGCAGGGGAAATGAGTGGTGCAAGCTGCAGTGGACTCCTGACGAGGGCCCTGGCACTTATATTTTACAAATTAAGCACTGCTTTCAGCCTAATTTTCTTTAAACCGTGTACCGCGGCGAACATTCCGCCACGGTGCAGGCATTCTAAAGGGTGGGGCGGGGCTGTGTCGGCCAAAGCTTGTGCGCAGCACCAGGGGGGTAGGCCGACGCGAGCACGGAACGGGTTAATAATGTTGGCTTTGAAAATGTGCATACATATCCCACGACCTGATTAACAATAAGACTACCAAGATTTCCTATAGTTTCCACCTTTGAAATGTGTATCCTCGAACTCATCATCTGGAGAGCTCAGTGTCAGCAGTGCTAATCTGGAAACTCCCAGCCACCTCCCTCTAATGACTTCCTACCTTGTTTCAAGGAGAGTTTGGGGTCCTTTCATGCCTGTGTAAAATCATTTATTACAGACAGAAATTCTGCTATTAGTTTTCTACCTGTTAGGGGTAAACATTTTTATCACGCAAATTTAACCAAAGAGTGTAACAGCCAGCATTCAAATTTTCTGGTAAAATATTGATTTGTTGCTAAAATAGTTGTAGGGCTCATTTGGAAAAACCTGAGTTTTTCAACTTAACCTTACCTAATGTCAAATACTTTTTTGACATCCTAATTTTGCAAACTGATATGCCCACAGCTTATAGTGTGCTATGTTACTAGTGCTAGTAAAGTGCCCGATTAACAATGGATGCACAGAAAATATCATATCATAGAATTCAAAACTGAGGAATGCACTCATTTATTGTTTTAAAAGAAAGGTTTTTACCCCTATTCCTGAAAGGAAAAGTAGTAGATTTAGAAAATTGGGTATGGGTTGAGGCAGGTGAGGCCATACCCAAATAGCAACCACAATTCCTGCCAGGGTGATGTCACAATCAACACCAAATAACCTGTGCTTAACCCTCCGGTAGCTTGGCACAAAAGCAGTCAGGCTTAACTTAGAGGCAATGTGCAAAGTATTTATTCAGCAGTTCAAACAGAAATAAGGTGAAGACACAGCACAAGAAAAATCCCTGACAAATTTAGAAAAATAGAGTAAAATATAATAAATTATTTGAGACCAAAACAACAAAAACCCAATCAGTAGAACCGAAGATGTGCATTTTAAATAAAATGTATAAGTGAAAAGAAGCACAAAGCACCAACTATGGTTATCTGGTTGCCCTGGACCTAGAATATAGTCGCAAGCTCATGCTGACTGCGATGGAGTACGGGCAAGATACAGGGACCAAGTTAGGCCCGCTGAACAAAGCATCTAAATCCTGGTTGAGAAACGTTGCGAGATCCCGTGTTGAGGATGCATTGCGCAGCAGCGGTTCCGACGAGCTGGGGTCAGCGATGCGAGGTCCTGCTCCGAGGATGCAGTTCGCAGTGGTGGTTTCAATGGAGCCTTCTCTGAGGTTCGTGATGTGAGGTCTTGCATCGTTGTTGAGGATGCTGTTGATGGAGGCTTGTGATGCAAAGTCCCGTGGTGGGGATTCATTGCGCAGCAGTGGTACAAATGAGCTGAGGGCTGTGAGGCGATGTTCTGCATCAAGGATGCATCGCACAGCAACGGTTCGGATGTGGACCTGTGAGGACATGCATCACGCTGCATCAGGCCTGCCCAAGGGAACACAGATGGGCTGGCAGAGCACATTCAGGCCCACTTCCAAGGGTCCAGGATCGGGAAGGGACTACCTGGAGGGCAAGATTCACATCAGTCAGATGCTTTTTCTGTCCCTGAGGCTCTGATCGGGAGGCCAGCCAACAAGCCATTGGAGTCCCTCTGGTGGTCTTGGGTTCAAGATGCAGGTCCAATTCTTTGCACTCAGGCATTATGGCAGCAGGGCAGCAGAGTACCAGTTTTACTTGCAGCAAGGCAGCACAGCAGTACTTCTGAGTCTTCCAGAGGCGTACTGAAGAGTTGACAAGTTTGGCTCTAGGGTCCACTATTTATCCCAGGTGCAAGCTTTGAAGTATGAGAAATTTCTAGAAGATTCCACCCCAGAGGTGCTTGGAATTTCCTGCCTGCCTGTCCTGGCACCAGCTTGTGAGGGGCCAGAAAAGACTAGTGTGAAACTCTTTGTGAGGGTGCTGGGGCAGAGCTTTTGTGATGCGCAAGTGTGGCAGGCAATAGTTCCTCCCCCTAACAAGTCACAGATGGCCCAACCTGTCAACACCTATTCCCCCTTTGTCTCATTTTCAGGGAGCAATACACAAAGACCAGCTGCCAGCTAGACATAGTCAAGTGACCCAGGATACAGACTGCACGCACCAAATGGTTGGCACAAGGAAATGATAACTTTCTAAAAGTTGTATTTTCAACATTGTGACTTAAAATACAACTTTACCATTAAAGAGGGTATTACATTACAATTCCTTAGACACCTAACTCAATATTCCAACATGCTCCCAATGGAAAGTCATCACTTGTTAAATGTAATAGGGCAACCCCCTGCTCTCCTAGGGGAGAGGTAGGCCTTGCAGTAGTGAAAAACAAATGTAAGAGTTTTTCATTACCAGGACAGGTATAAGTTAAAAACACATGTCCAACATTTTAAATACACTGCACATTGCCCTTTGGGCTGTTTATGGACTACCCTAGGGGTGACTTATGTGTATTAAAAGAAAGGTTAGGCCTGATATAAGGTTTATTTGACAAGGTCGAAATGGCAGTTTAAAACCGTACACACAGGATGCAATTGCAGGCCTGAGACATGTTTGACAGCCCACTTAAATGGGTGGCAAAATCAGTGCTGTAGGCTCACTATTTGCATTTAATTTACAGCCCCTAGGTACAGGTAGTACCACTTTATCAGGGACTAATAAGTAAATTAAATGTGCCAAGTGGGAATAAGCCAAGTTTCCCATGTTTAAGGGAGTAAGCACACACACTTTAGCTCTGGTCAGCAGTGGGAAAGTGTGCAGAGTCCTAGGATCAACGAAAACAAGACCAGCAAAAATGGAGTTGTAAGCCAAAATGTGTAGGGGAAGACCACCCTAAGGCTAATAGGTCCAACAAAAAAATAGGTTTTACATAGTTCCACAGGAAGTATTGTTGGACTTGGCCCTTTTTGCAGGGTCATCCCAGAACTTTTTCCCTTCCTCCTGTATTTTTTGTGACCTGCTGTGGGTGGTTTTAGGTCTCTGGACACTATAAACAGTGCTGATCAGTGCTAAAGTGCATGTGCTCTCTCTGGTAAACCTTGTAAGATTGGTCTACACCTGATTGACACATATATTTAATTTACGTATACGTCCCTTGTACAGTGGTATCCCATATACCCAGGGCCAGTAAATTAAATGCTACTGTTGGGCTTGCAGCACTGCATGCGCCACCCACCGAAGTAGCCTTTCAAACCTGTCTCAGGCCTATGCCACTGCAGGGCCTGCGCTCGCAGCTTACTGCTGCTGTGATGTATATAAAGTGTTTACCACGTCTGCTACTCCCCTTTTACTATATATTAGTCACCCCTAAGGTAGGACGTACCTAGCCCTATATGCAGGGTTCAGTGTAGGTAAAAGGTAGGACACATGTCTTAACTGTGTGGCATGGTAGTGACAAGCAGCCTATTTGGGTTCTCACTGCTGTGAGGCTACCCTTTCATAGGTTTGCATTGGTGATTCCCTGATATGTGTTTCAGTAGCAATTCCTGACATGAGAGGGGTAGCGTGACCATGTTTGGTATGTTTGGAATAGTAGTGCTAAATCCTGCTTATTGGTAAAAGCAGATTTATTATTACTATTTTAGAAATGACACTTTTAGAAGTGGGCATTTCTGCGTGCTATGTGTGTTTATGCCCTGCCTGGATGTTTATTGACCGTCTGGTTCTGTCTGACAGTGGAGCTGGGATGTGCATTCACTCCATCCATTCCCTGGGGGGGTTAAGGTGTGGCCTGCCCTGCCTGGGTGGCAGAGCACCAGGCTGAATAGACCTTGACTGCATTTAGAGTAGCGGGAGGAGTTGTCCCTTGCACCTAAATAGGACTGGTCTGCATTTGGAGTGGTGGTAGGAGTAGCACCTGCACCTGAAAAGGACTGTACCTGCCTTCCACAATGCTAGCTCAAAACCCTGTGGTGTGTCTGGGACTAACACTGTGATTTGGGATTGTTGTGAACTTGTAAATATGTTTTAAAAGTGCCCCAAAGCAGAGACATTACAGGGGCTCTGACCCCATGGAAAAGAGAAGAAACTGCGTGGACTGCCAGAGGACAGTTGTGTGCCAAGAGGAACAGCCATTTTGGGACTATCTGCCTGTGAGACTGATCCGCTGTCTGCTGGGTGGCTTAGGGGACTGCCACTCCTCTGGGTGACCCTGTGTGTTGGCCGGCCGGTGCCCTCTTCCCTGCCCCAGTGACCTCCCAGGGCTTTTTTGCCGCCCTGCGTATTTTTTACCCAGCATGTGCTGAGCGCTGAGGTTTCTCACCCTGTTGTTGCAGAGACTGTGTGGAGCACTGCATAGGGTCTGGGGATTGCTTTTGGCCTGTAGACTAACTTAGCCGCTTTGTTGGGCCCCTTGCCAGCTGAGTTCTGGGCTGAGCCCCCCACCTTACCTAAAAGAAGGCACCAAATGCGGCAGCTCATGAGGAATCGAGCGCCGCGGGAGAACCAGGCATCGCCTAGCAACTAGAGGAAGCCGCATCCCCTCACAGCACGAGACGCTGCAGATCGCTGAGAGCAGTAAGGGTGCTCTCTTCATGCAGACCGTGTCGCACAGCCTGGAGTGGGGCCCCTAGCAACCTTGGAGGCCTGGGATTCTCGCTGACAGGTACGCCCGAGGGACTCAGGAAATTCTGGGTTGAGGTCGGAGTAGCACCACGGCAGCCAGCTGTACCGCCAGGTAGCGGCGGCCAGCTCCATTTCACCACCGGGTATGCTAGCCCATGAGGTTGCGGGAACCAGACCTCTGCATCGGAGGACTGCTCCATGTGTGGCCAGTGTGGATGCCTCTCTCATTGGTGTGGGCCTATTTGCGGCATTGTTGCGGGATCGTTGGGGTCGGGGTGGAACCTCAACAGAGGTCTCCGGTTCCCCGTGGGAATCCGGCGCATCCCGGGCATTATCGCAGCTGCACTGCATGGTCGTGGGCAGCTGCACGATCACCTGCTGTTGGAGGGGGGTGCATTTTCTTGGATGACTCGGGGTGAACCTCGACTGAGGCCCCCGCTCCTCATCTGGAGAGAGGAGTACTATTGGAGATCGCGGTCGGGAGCGGTAATTACTGCATTTCCCTTAACACAGGGCCGGAGACTTCTGTGCTCTACGCTGTGGAGGAGAATTACCAGCTAAAGGGTGGTAGAAGTGTGGAGAGGCTGCACCCTAGGCCCTTCATTGAGGGTATTTGGAACTCACCATCTGCGGCATGTGCACGCTGGTGGTTTGTGGACAGTGGTAATGTTTCATTGTCATGGTTTCCCTCTATGTGTTCAGTAATGGTGATCTGCATATGCCTAAGTGGGCATGATGTGTTGATGACATATGCACTCTACTAGTAGTTACTATAGTGCACTGCTGATGATGTCTGTGCATAATGTTTTATGCTGGTGCAATCCTGCCAGTAGTTACTGGTGACCCTAACTCTAATAGTTATGACAGTGGCTTGGTTGGTCTAGTGATTTATCTAATCACTGTGAAGTCATGACGAGTGTCTAGTGGCACAGTGATATATGTGATTGATTTTAATAATAATACAGAGGCTATTTTTGTATAACCTTGTGTGGAGTTTCTTTTGTGGTGTGCCTAGTGTGTCACTGCAGTGTGAGTGTGTTGCACAAATGCTTTACACATTGCCTCTGGGATAAGCCTGACTGCTCTGCCAAGCTACCAAGGGGGTGAGCAGGGGTTATCTTCAGTATGTAACTCCCTTGCCGTGACTAAATGTAAATGTACATGTATTTATATAGCGCAAATCACCGACCCGGTATCTAAGCGCTTGCTTAGGGAACCCATCCTGGTATTCCCCTGTGAGATACCCCAGCAGGGTATCCACAAGGTGAAAGCCAGGCATCCCGCCGCGAGGGGCCGTAGTGGAGATTAAGCAAGCTATTGCCCAGAGTCGCAGAGTGTGACCCCATGAGTTGAGTAGGCACCGGAGCGAGAATTGTCGAGTCCGTGGAATTTTTGAGCCCGAGACCCGTCGAGGCGGGGAATCGAACCCTGGTCCACGGCCGATCTCAGCTTCCGGGTCTGTCGCCTCTAACCACTGAGCCACGCTTCTCCACAGACTAGAGTGGTGAGTTCTTCCTGGCTTAGTTGCATACCCTAGCTGTTAGATCTGAGGGTCTGTAGTTGGCAGAGGTAGGTACAAATGTCCACATAGGGACCCTTGCTTCTAGTCAGGTCAAGGGGGATACACTCTTTAGATAACCCCTGCTCACCCCCTTGGTAGCTTGGCACGAGCAGACAGGCTTATCAAAGGCAAAGTGTAAAGTATTCGTACCAACACTCGCAGTGAAAACACCACAAATGGACTTCATACCAGTTTAGAAAAATAAAGTATCTTTATCTAAACTACACAAGACCAAAACTACAAAAATCCAACATACACAGTTCAAGAATATGATTTTAAAAGAGTTCTAGGGTTTGCGTCAAAATAATCCACAGTTGCGTCACGGTTAGCCCAAAGTACCCGTAGATACGACAAAAGTTCCAAATGGAAGCTGCAGCGTTGAAAAACAAGTGTCACTCCTGAGACCCTGGGGAGGCGATGCGACAGCCCCGCTGCATGAAGCGGGCATGTTGCGACGAATCCGGTCTGTATGGGGAGGGATGCGATACCTTGTATGGATTCCGGTGCGCAGGTTCGGTAGGAAGTGTCTAGCACAGGTACGATCGATGATCTTCGGGACGGCGACGATCTAAGGTGCGACGGCGATGCGCGGTGCAGCGTCGATCTTCTCCTCTCGCGGCCCCTCGATGCGATGGCTCTGCGACGATGTTCGCAGTGGCGTTATGCGGTCCGCAAGCAAGCGGTGCGACGATCTCACCCAGCGACGACAGGTTCTGCGACGATACTCGCAGCGACAGGAATCTTCCTGCACCGGGGTGATGCGCTCCGCAAGCAAACGATGTGTCGGTTCTTGCAGCGGCAACAGGCGCTGCGACAATCTTCGCGGCGGCAGGAATTTTCTCGCACTGCCGACGATGCCCTCTGCACGCGAGTGATGCGTGAAAATTGCAGATCATCTTCTTTTCTTCTTATCCAGCTCCCCAAACAGCAGGCACAACTTCCAGAGGCCCCACAAGCGGATCAAGCACTCTAGGAAGGGCAGAACTCACCCAGCAGAGTTCAGGGGGGAAGCTGGGGGTGAAGTCCTTGTGTTCCTGGGACTTCTTAACAGGAGTCCAGCTCTCCTCAGGCCCTTGGAGATCTTTTCAAGCAAGGGGACAAAGCAACAGCCAAGTCCTTCCCCTCTCCTTGGCAGCAAAGCAATTTCAGGTCAGCCCACAAACACACAGCAGGACAGTCCTTCCTCTTCAGTCTTCCAGCTTTCTCCTTGGCAGAGGTTCCTTCTTGATTCCAGGATCTAATTTTCTGTAGTATGGGTAGCCCTTTTTATACCAGTCTTTCCTTTGTTCTCTGGAGGCAGAAAGGCCTTGGCTTAGTCAGAACCAGTTCTGGTCAGTCCTGGAGCACTTTGTTTTCCTGGGTTCTTCTTTCCTTTCAGAGAGAGGGGCAGGGTCGTCAGCCGCCCAGCAGGAGGTAGAGCCAGCATTGTGGAAGGCAGGCACCGCCCTATTCAGGCCCAGGTGCTATCCCCTCCCACCACTCAAGATGCAGGTGCAGCTATTTAGCCTAGGGCTGACTCATTCAGCCTCCTGGGGGCTCCCCAGCCCCTGTCACTCACAAACCAGACAGTCAATTCACAAACAAGCCAAGGCACACAGAAAGGTCAGACAAGAGAACAGCCACTTTCTAAAAGTGCTGTTCTCAAACATAGGATTTAAAAACCATCCTTCCTAAAAGATAGGTTATCAAATTCTGAGTTCAGGGATACCAGACTTTATTTTTCTATCTTGCTCCTATGGGAAGATATGCAGGTAAACATTATACACAGCATTCCCCATTATAGCCTATGGGCAAGATAGCCCTCTCAATAGTGAAAAACGAAATTGGCCGTATTTCAATATCAGGGTATTTCACCTACATCAGGACATGCCCTACCTTTCACATACACTGCACCCGGCCCAGGGGGTTACCTAGGGCCTTCCATAGGGGTGTCCAATGTGTACAGAAAGGGAAGGGTTAGGCCTGGCCAGTGTGGACACTGGTCAGGTCAGCATGACAGTTAGCAACTGCACACAGGCACTGCGGTGGCAGGCCTGAGACAGCATTTTAGGGCTACTCATGTGGGTGGCACAATCAGTGCTGCAGGCCCACTAGTAGCATTTGTATCACCAGCCCTGGCACACTTAGTGCACTTTACTAGGGACTTCCTGGTAACACAAATATGCCAATCATGGATAACAATAACAATTTACTCAGGGAGCACTTGCACTTTGACACTGATCAGCAGTGGCAAAGTGCCCAAAGCATCTAAACCAGCAAAAACGAAATCCAGCACAGCATCAAAAATACAGGAGCTAGAGGCAAAAAAAAGTCAGGGGAAACCACGCCAAAGATGCCAGGTCTAACACTAGCCAACCAGAAACCTAATTTCTAACAAGTATATTGCACTCATTTCGGGCCACTACTGAAAACGCTCTATCTGAGACCGATTTGCTTTTGGGTATTTTGTGGAGGAACTCAGTGACGGAATGGAAAGTAAGACTGGGTGAAAAAAACGTACATTTAGAGGGCAAAAAAGGATGTAGGGATTTGGGGATAATCCTTTCCGCTGTAACCATCACTTTACACTCTACTCTTTTCTTTGGTGGTAGCCAGTGAAGTAACATAAAAGGGGAGTGATATGATCTCTGCATCTCTATCCTAAAAATAATTGAACGTTTATGTTGTGCACCAGCTGTAGTTTTTGAAAAGATTTTTCAGGTAGACCCATGTAGATTGCATAACCTTAATCATGCCTTGATTGTATTAAAGCTCCAACTACAGGTGCTTGAAATGCTGGTGAAGTGTGGGGTCATTTTTTTCTCAAAAGTTTGATATGCCACAAGCACGCCTTTGTTACCTTTGAGTTATGAGTTTCTAAGGAGAGAGCAGACTCAATAAAAATGCACAAGTTCTGAATTTCTTTTGCTGAGGTAGGTACATGGCCTGTTGTTGAAGGCCAACAGATTGAGTTCCATTTTTCACTGGAGTTCCTATTACTGAATAGTTCTGTTTTGGAAGGATTGATTTTGAGACAAATGCAAGCCATCCATTCATGTCTGCTGATTAAGGCCTCGGTTAACTATTTGTAGTATCTAAGTCCATACACTCTTCTTGTATGAAGCCAGGAGAACATTTAGGGGCATATTAACAAGGCGGCAATAAATACATTATCGCCGGTTTAGCGTCCGTTTTTGGTCATTTATGATGTCAGCTTTGGCGTTGTGTGTAAAGTTTTAATTCATGTCCCTTCAAATCAAGTTTCATGGTTTGTACTCTTAATCATTATTCCCTGTTGGTTGTATTCTGCCCTACAATGTCTTTAAGTAGCTACACTCCTAAAGAGTTGCAATCTACAACCAGGCCTGGGCGGAACTTGCAGAGTTGTACTCTGCGCATTGCTGAGGTGTTAAAAAAAAAAAACTCTGCGAGATTCAGCAAATGGGTGGAAATAGGCAGGTCGCACTGCTCACGCTGTGATTTAGCCCCAGGAGCTCGTTCTGCGCTGAAACATCAGCACGAACAACCCTATACGGCACGCCACAGGGTGCAGCTGCTCGAGTTGATTTTGGTGGCCAAAATTCTACCAATTCCTGCGGTGGATTGAAATATTTCACCCACCCCTTTCTACAACCAAATTTCAAGCTGAACCACATCATTTCTTCTGGCATAGTTTGGTGTAAAGCGATCTAGCTGTTTTTAATGCGTGCAATAATTTTTATGGGATTTTGAATGTGAAACCCACGTTGTGGGCCCCTCAAACAGTCTCTGTCCCCCCTGACCAATCTATTCAAATCATGGTGAAGAGAATTCTGACACAGTCAAATATCTTTTTGGGGAAAATGCTGTGCACATATGTCAAATGAAGCCAACATTTTTCAGACTGAAAAAACATTTATCCTGCAAAAGCTCAGTGGTAACTGCAGTGTAACTGTATACTGACTTACTCCTTTCTTTGCCCCCTGAACCACATTCCCTTTAATTTTACGGTGAGAGTCGGATGAAGACGTTGCCATGTGTTTCTTTTTCCATCCAATGAGGACTTACAATACCTTTCTGGAGCGCAACAATCGTTCGCTCATCTGAGAGACGGGAACCAATCAGCTGCAGCCGCAGTCCTTTTGCTGTGTCTCCTGCTCCGTTTCATGGTTTAGGACAGGAACCTCTGGCACTGCAAAATACTTATTTGGGGTCAGTATCGCCTCTGCTCTTTAAGGTTAAATGGTTGCCTTACTGAAGCAAGTTAAGTGTATCGCTGAAATGTCACTGGGTGTTTTTATTTTGAATCAGCATGAACAAATACATTTTAAAGTAAACCTTTTGAAGCACCAGGCACTGATGCAGGTATAATTTAGCTGTTGAAAGAGTTAACCAAAGAGCCAGAGGAAGTCTGAGGCACATAAACCAGCCATGAACCTTTTAATCCAGTTTGCAGCATGCTTTGAAATCCAAAAAACAAAGAGATAATAAGATTGGAGACAATCCAATTTTTTAAAATCCAAAGTCTCCTAGTGACGCAAGTTTCTATTTCTAACTCAGTCTGGTCAAGTTCCATATAACTTTCTTGGAAAGATGGCCTTGCATGGGATAGATAGACAGATTGTGAGCTGTGACCTTCTTCTGTGCTGTCGTCATAGGAACACAGCAGAAGTTTTTTTTACTGGTACATTTATTTATTTGCAGCTTTAGAAAATGTTCATCCAACTTAAGCAGAGATGTTTTGATGTACAAAATGTTTTTACGGTTGCAAACAGCGATTCTGTTTACAAACAGCGGAAAAAGTTTTTAATATGTAGAAACACCACTTTTAGGAGTCTGTAAATTATTACTCAATCAATCAATCAATCAGGTCATTTGTAGAGCGCACTACTCACCCGTAGGGTCTCAAGGCGCTGGGAGGGGGGGGGGGGTGCCGCTACTGCTCGAACAGCCAGGTCTTGAGCTTCTTCCTGAAGGAGAGGTGGTCTTGGGTCAGGCGCAGATTGGTGGGAAGTGAGTTCCAGGTCTTGGCGGCCAGGTAGGAGAAGGATCTTCCTCCTGTTGTCGCTCTTCGGATGCGGGGGACGGCGGCGAGGGCGTGGTTGGTTGATCTGAGGAGGCGCTTGGGAGTGTAGAAGTTGATCCGGTTGTTGAGGTAGCTCGGGCCTTGGTCGTGTAGGGCTTTGTGTGCGTGGGTGAGGAGGCGGAAGGTGATTCTCTTGTTGACCGGGAGCCAGTGCAGATCTCTCAGGTGTCCGGAGATGTGGCTGCGTCGGGGGATGTCGAGGATGAGTCTCGCCGAGGCGTTCTGGATTACTGACTCCTAAAATGCGTTTGTGCCTCCATAGGGAATCGCTATTTGGAAAAGAGATGTATCAGTGTTTTGTGCCTGTAATCCGGTCGCAAAAAAATGAAAGTTTACCCACCACCGAATTAGGTGGTGAGCCATTTGCAAACAGGAAGGAGTTCCAAGGGGACCCCTTGTCCTTTGTGAATTAAAATAAAAGTTTATTGGGGGGTATGCAGTGGTCCAGGGAATCCCGGACAACTCTCTAATAAACGTTTTGAAAAGAGTAAACTTTTACACACAACCCTGTTAAGGAGAACGAGCTGCATGAAACAAAGGGCCAGATGTAGGAAGCCAAATAGCGACCTCAAACGCCGAAATGTGCAAATTTTTAGCCTTTGCGATCGCAATTTGGATCTGAGCAATGTAGGTAAGATTAAACCTACTCGCAATATAAGGAATCGCAAAAATTGCGATTCCTTATTTTCCGATTTCATTCAAGGAATCGCAAATTGCGGTTCCTTAAATGCAATGCAAATATTTTTGCGATTCCTACCTGCATTCAATTTAGCGAGTCCGTATTAGCGATTCGGTAATAATCGCTATTAAGGACTCGCTAAATTGAATTTACCTACATCTGGCCCAAAAAGCTTACTTTATTTAGATGCAAACACAGATTTGGCGGTCTGTGCCCAGCAGGCCGCCATCCCGGTGATGGCATCAAATCAGAGTAAGCCACAATTTGTGATCTATCTCATTAATATTCATGAGATAGGTCAGACTGCGATCCCCTCAGAACAGAAATTTGCAAAACTATCCATTAGTACATAAATTGCTTCAAAAAATTACATACTGGTTGCAAGAAACGAACCCCAATTTTAGGGCGTTCTTTTGTGCACTAGGCCTGAAATTCATAACTGTGCAACCCTATGTTTTGCCTCTTTTATTTTGCATAATTTCAAATAGAGATGGGGTTACTTTCTTTATTTTCAAATAAGGGATGTAGTATAGCCCAATTTTCATATTCATATGCATGCCTGTCAACATATTGACCCCAAAATGCGGGGGAAGTCAGGTTTATAAAACGGTGATCCCATTATGATGAATGGAGAATGAACACTTTTTTAGAGACTGATGTAGGTTTGAAAAGCAGATGACCCCTTTAAAGTCTATGAAGGCATTTCATTTGTTGAGTGGGTCAATAGAAATAAAAAGAGGGTGACACCAACTTAATGCAGGTGACAGGAATGCATATGCAGGAAGCATTTTTGCCAACATTCTGTGCCCAAAAAAGTACGATTTTCAGGTTAATATTTCAATATTCAATATTTTGAACAATCAGGGTTGAAACCCACAGCATTGACAACAACTTTTAGTTTTGAGTCTGGGAGAGGCAGAGAACTGTGGCCTTACTCCTAACAAGACTGCAGATGCTGCCCACTCTGCACTGATTTCAATGGCCACAAGGCAATGACCATATAGCCCAGTCTGTTCCTACTTTGTTTTTATTATTATTACTGTCACCCTACACTAAATATTACGGCTATATTGCACTGATTATGAAGACTACCCAGGCTCTGCACAAATAAGGAATTCCACGATTCTCTTATATTTGTGGTTTTTCTGCCCCTAGGATTTCCACTGTGCAACTGACATGCCTAGGCCAGGGTAATTCGGTAAAAATAATCCAGCTGCCCGTTTCCGCCTGGAATCATCTAGCAATCAAAACAAAACGAGACCCACCAGATCTGCGTGGGGCTGCAGCCAGTGCCCCTTTCAGTATGATGTTGGCGCTGTTCTCTTAATACATTCATGAGGAAAGCCTACATGCATGCACACGCCACCTTTCTCTTGTAACACACTATTTGCTACCTCTCACATTTTGTTTGCTTTTGATACTTGCACAAGAGCCACCACTGCCTATGTAATGTTTGTTCTTCTTGTGCCTGATTGTCGGTCAGTTATTGCAGTATTATACCTCTAATTGTACTTTGTTTTCTCTTGTAAGCTGCACACATGTCACTTTTTCCTCCTGTAATGCACCGTTTGCAAACCTCATGTATTTTGTTTGTTCACAATTGTCACTTTTGCCTCATGTAATTTAATGTTTGTTTTTGTAATTTGTTCACTTGTAATTTTCTCCTCATGTATCATTACTGTTCCTATTGTGAAGCGCTCCCTCTGACACCTTCGGGTAAAGTCCGCGCTATATAAATAGGCATAAATAAAAAATAATGAAATAAATACGAGAATAAGTCACAGTACCTTATTAAATTTCACTGCGAAGCGTCAGTGACTGTAGGTGCAGGCTCTTGAGCTGTCTCCTGACTGCACGTAGCGCCCGATGCAGCCAGGCAGCCAGGCCTCTCATGATGGTGCCACTGCCGCGCAAATGAGGATTGTGAGACCGAGTCTCAAGGGCGGGTGACACCACGCATCGACGCCATACTATTAGACACTGAGTGGCTATTGGATGGCGGCCGCGAGAGTAAAAAGAATTGCGTCACTGCGTCCTCTCCTGACGTTGCGCGCGCGAGAAGTGTGACTAAAGGTGATAGGCTGCCGCCTCACACTATTCCCCTTTAGTCATATTTCTGATGCGCGCAACGCCGGGACACACTTCTGTTTACTCCCGCGGCCGCCGTAGGGCCACCAGAGTCGCGCGGCCATGGCCGCCCCCAAAACAGTGCCGCCTGGGGCGGACCGCCCCCCCTCGCCCCCCCTAGCTACGCGGCTGGAGTAGACAAAAGCTGTAAGTAGGGCATACGTTACCAAAAGATCATACATAGCAGACGCTGGAGGGGAGGCGCGCAGAGCAGAGCGAGCGACAGCTGCAGCTTCTATGAATAAGCTGGGGCTTGGCTAGGCTCGTGCCCAGTGCCATTTTATTGCCACAATTGGTCAATTGTCAAGCAGGTTGTGGCTGTTAATATTCTGCTACGTCACGGCTGAAATGGTCTGCTTTCAATTCACATTCTAATACACAAAACAATGGGCCTGATTACGAGGACAGTGAGCACCGCCATCGTAAGCATGTTTACCGCCCACCATATTACAATGGTGGTCGGAAAGACCGACACCATGTGTCCAACGGGCTCCTTGAGCCCGCCAGCGTGTCGGAGGGAGCTGAAATCCCTACAATGGTGGAAGTGCCTGCCAGACACCGCCGTAGGGAATATGATCTCCCTCCCCGCCGGCCATTTCATGGCAGTTAACCCGCCATGAAAAGGCTGGCGGAAAGGGACATTGGGGGCTCCCCTTTTCCCTGGCCCTCTGTTTTGGGCTTTGGGGGGCACCAATGGTGTCCCCCTACATATCCCTGCACCATGTGGCAAGCATTGCATGGTGCCTGCCACGTAGTGCAGGGATATGGGTTATGTCTATATTTTGTACTACAGTGTGTGCTGCAGCCTGCAGCACCCGCCACAATACAAAATATAGACATTGCGACCGTCTTGGAGGTGGTCGCATTGTAACCTCATTGGCGGGATCACCGACAGCAAGACAGGGGGTCCCGTCTCCGATATGATGGCAGTCGGACGTAAGTCCAGCTGCCATCATAATGAGGCCCAACGTGTTTGCAAAGTTAATCCGGGGCGTTTTCCCTTGTGCCCATTACGTTTTCTGAGTGTTGAGCTAAACGATAAGGCAGGGGTATGTCTTAATTAAGTAGATTTGTTGAAATTCAAAATGTCTGTAAAATCGGTTACCATAATGATTTCATATACAATAACGCATGCAATACTAAACAACCATTGGTAAGTGCACGAAAATATGCTACAGCCAATGAAACTGGAGGTCAATCAATCAATCAATTTGTAAAGCGCGCTACTTACCCACTAGGGTCTCAAGGCGCTGGGTGGGGAGGGGGGGAGCTGCAGCTAGTGGTCGAAAAACCAGGTCTTGAGCAGTCTTCTGAATGCCGGGAAGTCTGTGGTCTGTCGTAGGAGGAGTGGGAGGGCGTTCCAGGTCTTGGCGGCGCGGTGGGAGAAGGATCTGTCCACGGAGGTGGTTTTGTGGATGCGTGGGACGGCCGCCAGGGAAAGGTCGGCGGAGCGGAGTATCCTGTTGGGTACGTAGAAGGAGAGTCTGCTGTTGAGATAGGCTGGGCCGGTCTTGTGGAGTGCTTTGTGTTCATGGATCATCAGTTTGAAAGTGATTCTTTTGTCGATGGGGAGCCAGTGTAGGTCTCTCAGGTGAGTGGTGATGTGGTCTCTGCGTGGGACGTCTAGGACCAGGCGTGCGGAGGCGTTCTGGATTCTTTGGAGTCTGCTGATGAATTTGGACGGGGCTCCGGCTTAGAGGGCGTTTCCGTAGTCGTGTCGGCTGCTGATGAGGGCGAGGGTGACTGTTTTCCGTGTGTTTGTTGGGATCCATCTGTAGATCTTGCGGAGCATGCGGAGGGTGTGGAAGCATGAGGAGGAGACTGCGTTGACTTGGTTGGTCATGCTGAGCGTAGAGTCGAGGATGACCCCTAGGTTGCGTGCGTGGTTGGTCGGTGGTGGGGGGGTTCTCAGGGATGGAGGCCACCAGGAGTCGTCCTATGCTGAGGGGTTGGGCCCTAGGATGAGGATCTCCGACTTGTCCGTGTTCAGCTTGAGCCTGCTTGCCTCCATACAGTCGGCGACGGCCTTCATACCCTGGTGCAGGTTGGATTTGGCGATGAGGGGGTCCTTGGTGAGGGAGAGGATCAGCTGGGTGTCTTCGGCGTAGGAGATTATGATGAGCTCGTGTAGTCTGGCGATGCGAGCGAGGGGAGCCAAGTAGATGTTGAACAGCATCGGGCTGAGGGACGATCCCTGCGGGACGCCGCAGATGGTTTTGGGGGTACTGGATTGGAACGGGGGGAGGAGGACTCTCTGGGTTCTGTCGGTGAGGAAGGAGGTGGTCCAATCCAGGGCTTTGTCTCGGATCCCTGCATCGAAGAGGCGTGTGTGAAGTATGTGGCGGCAGACGGTGTCGAAGGCGGCGAAGAGGTCCAAGAGGATGAGGGCTGCTGTCTCGCCGTTGTCGAGGAGGATTCTGATGTCGTCTGTGGCGGCAATGAGGGCGGTCTCGGTGCTGTAGTTGCTGCGGAAGCCAGACTGGGAGGGGTACAGTATGCTGTTGTCTTCTAGGTAGCGGCTGAGCTGGGTGTTGACGGTCTTTTCGATGACTTTTGCTGGGAACGGGAGCAGGGAGATGGGCCGGAAGTTCTTGAGGTCGCTCGGGTCCGCCTTGGGCTTCTTTACTAGGGCGTTGATCTCGGCGTGCTTCCAGCTCTCAGGCAGAGTGGCGGTTTCGAAGGAGAGGTTGATGAGTTTACTCAGGTGGGGTGCGATGAGGCTGTTGGCTTTGTTGGCGATGTGGTGGGGGAGAGGGTCCGAAGGGGAGCCTGATTGGATGGTGCTCATGGTCTTGATTATGTCTTCGGTGCTCTCGTTGGTCCATGTGGTCAGAAGGTCGTGGTCGGTGGGGTTGGGTGTGTTCGTCGTAGTGGGTTTCGTTGGGTTCATCTGGGGGTTGAAGCTGTTGTGGATGTTGGTGATTTTGTGGTGGAAGAAGGCGGCGAGGGTGTCGCACAGGGCTTGCGACGGCGGGATGTCGTTGGTGCAGGAGCTGGGACTGGAGAGTTCCTTCACGATGTTGAAGAGCTCTTTGCTGTTGTGTGCGTTGTTGTCGAGGCGGTCTTTGAATGAGGCTCTTTTGGTGGTCCTGATGAGGCGGTGATGGTTGCGACTGGCGTCTTTGTGGGTTGCGTGGTTGGCAGGTGTTCTATCGCTGAGCCAGATGTTTTTGAGTTTCCGGCAGGTGCGCTTGGAGGCCAGGAGCTCTGGGGTGAACCAGCTGGGTCTCTGGCTGGTGTCTCTGTCTGCGGGTAGTCGCACTGGTGCTACGGTGTTGGTGCAGTTTTCTATCCAGTGTCTGAGGGTGCGGGCCCCCTCCTCTGGGTCGGTGGGGCTGGTCGATGGGTTGATTGCGAGGTGATATTCCAGGTATTCCTTGGTTACTTTGCCCCAGTGTCGGCGGGGGATCTGTGGGGTGCGGTGGTGAGTGACGGGTTTCTGGAAGGTGAAGTAGATGCAGTGGTGGTCGGTCCAGGTGAGCTCGGAGGCGTGGCCGGAGGCGACGTGTGGGCTGGAGGAGAAGATGGCATAGAGCGTGTGGCCGGTGGTGTGGGTCGGGGTTGTGACGATCTGTTTCAGTCCGAGGGTGGCAAGGTTGTCGACCAGGGTGGAGGAGTTGCTGTTGTTTTCCAGGTGGAAGTTCAGGTCGCCGAGGAGGATGTAGTTGGCGGAGGTAAGTGCGTGCGTGCTGATGAAGTCGGCGATTGAGTTGCAGAATTGGGGGCGTGGGCCAGGTGGTCTGTAGACGAGAGTGCCTCTGAGGGTGGTCTTGGGGTCTGTGTGGATCTTGAAGTGCATGTGTTCGGCGATGGTGAGGGTGTCGTCGGTGTTAGTGAAGACTTTGATGGTGTTCTTGTGGATGATGGCGATTCCTCCTCCGACTCCGTTGGCGCGGTCTCTGTGGGAGATCTTATATCCATCGGGGATGGCCATTGCGATGTCTGGGGCAGAGGTTTCGTTCAGGTAAAGTGAGTGGCCTGCACAGGAACCAATGAAAAGCCAGGAAAGAGAGGGGCGGGATGTAAACTCTTGCAGGCAAATCCTAAAAAAACAAACCCAATCCCCCTTTAAAGGAAGCCCAAAACCAAGCAGATATCCAGCTAGAAAAAAGCCCAAATGATGGTGGAGATTGAAATGTACAAAAAGCCTGATGATAAAAATTACAAGCAGGAGCCACGGTAGGGGAGGCAGCTGTGACACAACTTCGGCATTAAGAGGAGGTGGGAGGAAGAATGCTATATTTGAATGTAAGCAGCTAGGGCGCTGAAGCTAAACACAGATAAACAGTAACAGAGCAGAACACCAAGAAAATAATAGTCCTCCACAGAACAGATAAAGAACCATAGTGGAAGGAGACAGTACTAAGCCCCTGCTTTGCGGGTGGAACAGAAGAGAGGAAGGAGGGACAAAGTGGCAGGACTGACCATTAGCAAGCAATGATTTTTAAAGGACATTGGCATAGAAGCAATCGGAAGAAACGGGATGGACTTGAAGCCCACAGACTGATTACATCAGGTCCTGAAGAGACAGCGAATGCGCTGTCTAGCTTGACCTAAAAAGGGATCAAGTAGTGTTAGTACATGACATCATATGGTGACATTAATTATGTCAGATTGAGGCTGGGAGAACGCTCAGAAAAGCTAGCGTTACTGTTCTCCATCTTGGGATTGAAGATATGAGGTAGAGCGGACATTGTTTACTATGTTTGTGAGGTGAAGTTGGCACTTTGATTGGAGTCCAAGATTGCATTCGACTGGTCACATGTCTTCAGTGGTAGAGTATCAGCTGGTAATTTTGAGTTGTAAGTCGTATATTATGATGGGGGTATATACCATATTCCTTCACTATTTTGAGGTTATTGTGAGACTTTTTGTGGGCAGAGGTCGACACATAGGGTATGGTGCCTATCTTCTTGACATTGTGTACTGTTTGGGATTGTTCCATAGCTCTCTAGTGCACGCATATTTTCTGAAAGGTTTTATTGTTCTGGGTTCTGTCCACGTGTCAGCCGTTGATATAATTATCTACTTCAAATCTTGGCTTGCAATGAGTTCCAGAACTTGATGGCTTGTACCACAAAAGTGGAGCCTGCTTGGATTTCTTATTGTAAGGTAGTATAATGATTCATAGTGCTAGCCTAGAGCACACTGTATTTTTTAGTTTGTACTGATAACATTTAATTTGTAGATAAACTGGTCCTTTTGTTGAGAGGCTCTGTGGACAATGCAAAGTGCCTTGAACATTGATTATTATAGCAGCAGGTAGCAAGTGGAATATTTCCAGTACTGGTATAATCTTTTCTTAAGGTGAAAGTAGAGGGGAGGGGGAGTCCTGCACCATTTTGGATACATTGTATTTTGCATATTATGAACCGGGGTACACTTGAACTTGGAAATCCTGAGTGTGAGGTTATCTTCTAGATTTAGTCAATATCTGAGGTATGGGAAGATTTGTCTTAGTGGTTTCTTTGTGGAGAAGATATTTTTATGACTCTGTTGGTATGTCGTATCAGGGATAGATCTGAGCCTAGATTGCTCACTCAACTTGATGTAGCTGGAGGGTCATCAAGTTCTTTGGCTTTATGTTCGTAGGCTGGTGTTTGTGCTACTGTCCACAGGTCAAGATCTCTGTCTTAGTGGTGATGGGCATTAAATGGTTAATTATCCTTCTTGCATCTATGGCAGGGTTCTCCAAAGTCGGCCATGGCTTTGAGTGGCATAGAAAAATAAAATGATGATAACACTTGTTATTATCATTATATTTTTATTTTTTTGCACTACTCAAAAAGAAATGGGGCGTTGCTCCTCCGCCTTAGCGTAGGAGGCGCCACCGAGAGGGCTTCTTTGCCCCTTTTAAGGGATCCTTACTGCTCTGCACAATTTTTGTTCCTTTAATTTACTGCCCATCACCCAGACTAAGGATGATCAATTACAGGATATAGACTTATACACATGCCCTTGTAAATTGTCCTGATGAGACCTGAAATGTTGTAGGCTGAAACATATCAACGTTATACTCGAGGAGTTCTCACTGAGAGCAAAGCCAAATACGTGGATTGAGTTTTACTACAAAAGACAAAGGCTCACTTAAAGAGATATGAAGCCCTAACTCAACTTTTTCAATTTGGCAAATGGACACTCCAGTCATGCATAAATACCCTAACCATAATGCCTATAAGGACTGTATATCATTTTATGCACTTTAAACATTTTTTTGTATGTTGAAATGTATATATGGGCCACAGATGGAACTCGAATGCATTTTATAATAAATGAACTCAATTGAACTTTATAATAAATCACTTGTTAACTTTCTCAATAGGACATAATGGACGTTTTCTTGCTAACATCTGACTGTGCCTTAGAAATACCAGCACCAATTTTAAATACTACCAGTGTCTGCCAAAGAAATAGAAAAGCATCACTTTGTAGATGTTTGTTTTGTGATACCCAGTATTAATGGATGAATTATTGGAGCGTTAAATTTCTAGGTTTCATCATAGGTACCAGTCTCTAGGTTTGACACTGCTTTTTGATTTGCATCGTCTAACTTGCTGCATCTTTCTCTGCAGCGCATCTGAGGATAAAATCACGGTGCATTTCATAAACCGGGATGGAGAGTGCCTCACAGCCGCTGCCAGCGAGGGGGAGAGCCTACTGGACGTGGTCATGAAGCAAAACCTGGACATTGAGGGCTATGGTAAGTTGTATCCTGTTTTTCTTATTTATGCTCCTTGTATCTCCAATTGTGGATAGGTTCTGGACACAGTCACCAAATTGAAGCTCCAAAGCTCAGTTGGTACCAACTACTGAATCCACAAATCTTTATTGAGCACTAAGGTAAGGTGTCTTTGCCTTATTCTTTGGATATGATATATGTGTTCCTTAGGATAAGGTCAGCTTAACTGAAAGCATGCCCAAAGCCAAGGTTTTGGCTAGAGCTTGACCCACGAGTAGGAAAAGTATAGGTTTGTGTAAGATGTTGTTGATAGAATTTGTTCACTGTAATAGCAATTTTGATTTCTTTCAAGCAGATACATATCAGTACCAAAGAGTTGTGAATAACATCTGTTTACAGCCCTACCACAGATCTGTGCTTATAGTGGTCTCTCCTGGAATATCCACAACTGTTATTGGTCATTAAACACTGCTTTTCTTTGTACACCTCTCTAACATGGGATAGTGTGGTTTTACCACAATCTAGGAATGTACGTAAATGACATGAGCCAACATGATTACCTTAAAAACAAGCCTCTCATGCTCATATTTTCCATAGTTGCTACGGTTTAGTTTTGCTGTGAAGTGGGCCAGGTTCATATTTGCTGAAGTTCAGTTTTCTAAAAATTACTGACTTGGAAGTGTGTTCTTACTTAAATAAGTGTAAACTTATTGAAAGAATGCCATATTCCTTTGAGCTGATGCAGTGAAGGTTTTCCAAAGAAGAAACAATGTTGGTTTTGCAGATCTAGGACAGTAAATAGGTTCCCTCTTCTTCAGAGTAGATGAAGGCAACAACGCCAAGTGAAGAGAACTCTCAGACATCTTTCTACGACCTCTAAGGGACATTGGGGGCTCCCCTTTTCCCTGGCCCTCTGTTTTGGGCTTTGGGGTCACCAATGGTGTCCCCCTACATATCCCTGCACCATGTGGCAAGCATTGCATGGTGCCTGCCACGTAGTGCAGGGATATGTGTTATGTCTATATTTTGTACTACAGTGTGTGCTACAGCCTGCAGCACCCGCCACAATACAAAATATAGACATTGCGACCGTCTTGGAGGTGGTCGCATTGTAACCTCATTGGCGGGATCACCGACAGCAAGACGGCGGGGTCCCGTCTTCGATATGATGGCGGTCGGACGTAAGTCCTGCTGCCATCATAATGAGGCCCAACGTATTTGCAAAGTTAATCCGTGGCACCTCAGTGCATAGGCTGCGCATTTTCCTTGTGCCCATTACGTTTTCTGAGTGTTGCGCTAAACGATAAGGCGGGGTGATGTCTGAATTAAGTAGATTTGTTGAAATGCAACATGTCTGTAAAGTTGGGCAGAATCAACCCTTATTACTGCTAACAATGATATAATACTTTTAAATTAGGCAAGAAAAATACCTGTTATCTTGCAATTCAAACACAATCCTGCATGCAGAATATTTATAAGCCCGCTGAGTCTAGTTATGATACACCCAATTCAATGTTTCCAAAAATGTGTAGGTATATTGGACATGCGTTAATTCCCTGAGTTGCAGCTGTGAAGGTTGTCCCCTGTCTGCTTCCTGGTTGATAATATAGAACATTGAAGCAGAAGGTACATGACTGACATTGCCTGGACTGGACTTCTATCACACCTTGAAAGCATTGTGCTGCATTTGTCCATCTTCCATTTCTGATCTTGGTTTCACAGAGCAGTTGAGAGTTTGTGGAACTAATCTTCTCAAAGTCTTTTCCCTAACTAGTATAATAAGTGTTCCTTCCACCTGAGCTGGCCAAACCTATACATGTTCCTCCACTCTCACCGATTCCCTCTTCCTTATTGGTGCAGAAGCAGATGACAACGAGGAGCTGTTCTATTCTTAAGAGGAGTATACTATGGGGCATATTACCAAGACCTGCAATAAAATTATCGCGGCTTTAGCACCAGGAAACTGCCGCTAAAACGGGATAATGGGCTTGATAATATGTCCTTGTGAATTCCCATAGCAGCCCAGGTTCTGGTGTTAGCCCTCACGGTCCCACTTGTTATCCCCTGAACGAAGCCGAATGTGGAGGGGGAGTTGGTGGGGGGGTGTCAGGTGCACCAGGAGAGATAATGGGACCTCGCAATGAAGCCCAGAATTGTGAATCCCTTCCAAATGAATCCCCTGAAACAGCTTTTGTACATATCTCATACTCATGGTACCTGACTGCTTTTGTCCCACCTCTCTGAAGCAGCAGTAGTAGCCACTGTTCCCTCAAGAGTGTGATCGCTGCATCAAATTGTGGCTCACTGTTGGCTCACTGTTGCGCAAGATCTTCACTCAAACGGTGGTCCATGAGACTGGCAGAACAGCAATGACTTATTTGGGTATTTTTCTAGATAGATTTAACCCCTTAGCTGCGGGGTGTTTTCCCCCCGCTGTGCGGGGGGAGGGGGGCTGCGCGCGGCGTCGCTGTGCTGGTGACGAGCTCGGCTCGTCATGAGGCACAGCGGAGCTGGCCTCATGACGAGCTGAGCTCGTCACAGCCACACCCCTTTTCGAACGTTCAGCACAGCTGGGAAATTATCCCCGCGTGCGAACGTTCCAACGGCTGTGACGAGCTCAGCTCGTCATGAGGGCAGCTCAACCGTCCCTTATGACGAGCTGAGCTCGTCACTAGCACACAAGGGGTTAATATAGTTCCTTATATTTGAGGCACAGGTTTCATGGAAATGTAGTGACGTTTGAATTACTCCATGATTGTTACTCCAGTGGATATTTGATGTATTCATAATAAAATATGTAAATATTTATATGGGGCAACTGTATCATCTCTCTTCAGTCTAAAGTGCTCATCAGTCCCTTTTTCCCCTGAGTCTGGCTGCCAAGGCTGCCTTGACGTACTTTGCAACCTTGTAACACAGTTGCTCATCCTTACTATCTCCTAAATATATTAATGCTGCCGCTGTCTTACAAAATTCAACTGCTGTTAGTGGGCATAAATCAGTTGCTGCGCAATGTGAGATAAGGTATCACGACTCAGCACTTCTGTACTTTGGAGACTCCAAGGACATGCTATGTGTCAACTTTAGATCTGACAGGTTCCCCTTGAATGTGACCGCCCAAGTCCTGCAGACCTTCCAGCTCGAGTTAATGTATAAATATCACCCACCAGACCACTTTCTTAAAACCTAAGGCTCTTCATTGCTCTATTCTGTCAAGCATGCAATCTGTGCTACATGTTTACATAAACATATCATTGGATATATCTTTTTGTATCTCTCCATACAAGCACCACACATAGGAGTGTATTTTGGGGCTGTTGGTACAATAAACTTGACAATTAACAAATATTTTTAAAAATTCAAACGTTTCAAGGCAAACTAAAAAAAACTCTAATTCTTAATTTTCATTAGTCTTCTACCATAAAATGTTACATCTGATCTGATCTCATACTGATCTCATTTCATCTCATCCTGAACTCATTTCACCTCAGCTCATCTCGAACTCATCTTATCTCATCCTGAACTCATTTCAGCTCATCTCACCCTGAACTCATTTCAGCTCATCTCGTCTCATCCTGAACTCATCTCATCTCAGCTCATCTAATATCGAACTAATTTCAGCTCATCTCATCTTGAACTCATTTCAGTTCATCTCACCCTGAACTAATTTCAGCTCATCTCATCCCATCCTGAACTCATCTCATCTCAGCTCATCTAATCTCGAACTCATTTCATCTCATCTGATCCTGAACTCATTTCAGCTCATCTCATTTCATCCTGAACTCATTTCAGCTCATCTCATTACATTTCAGTTAATCTCATTTTAGCTTATATCATCCCATTCCGAGCTCATATCATCCTGAAGTGATTTCCGCTCATCACATGTCATCCTGAACTTATTTCAGCTCATTTAATTATGAATCTCATTTCATTTTATCTCATCCTCAGTCTCATCTCATCACGTGATCAATGTCATCTCACATCATGTTCACTCATTTTATCTCATCCTCAGTCTCATCACGTGATCAATATCATCTCACTTCATGTTCACTCGTTATATCTCATCCTCAGTCTCATCACGTGATCAGTATCATCTCACTTCATGTTTATTCATTTTATCTCATCCTCAGTCTCATCTCATCATGTGATCAATATCGTGTCACATCATGTTCACTCATTTGATCCCATCCTCAATTTCAACTGAACCACATTTTATCTCAACCCCACAATCGACATCTCATTGTTTCCTCACTTTCATCTTATTTTCTACCATGCCCAATCTCATGTTATCTCAATCTCACATCATCCTCAATCTCATCTCAACCACAGTCTCATCTAATCTCTTGTTTCACCAAATTACATGCAAACTTTATATGTCCATGAAGCACTATGTTGTGTCCTCAGGAGAGCCCTCACTTATTTTAACTCATCCTCAATCTTATCTCATCACGTGATCAATATCATTTCACATTACGTTCACTCATTTGATCTCATCCTCAATTTCAACTCATCCACGTTTTATCTCAGCCCTACAATCTACATCTCATTGTATCCTCAATTTCATCTTATTTTCTATCTTGCCCATCTCATTTTATCTCAATCTCACTTCATCCTCAATCTCATCTCAACCCCAGTCTTATCTAATCACTTGTTTCACCAAATTACATGCTAAATGTATATGTCCATGAAGCGCTATGTTGTGTCCTTAGGAGACCCCTCATAAATGCCTGGAATTTGTTTATCATTAGAGAGACTTGGCTCCTTTCTTACAATTTTATGCCAGATTATCAGAATTCGGACTGGATGTTCGATTTTGCTAGCACCATTGGCACACCTGTTTAATTGCCACCTTCTCCACACTCGCTAACATATTTTTGCACGACACCGGACCTTCTTCTCACCTAATCAAGTGAAAATCACCCAAATAATGTAAAACTCATGGTTCACCTTCAGTGATCAGCACTGTGCTCTAAAAGGTTGCTAAACCAGTCAAGTAGCATGGCCTCTATTTAGCATTACCAGACCCGTATGAAATAATCCTTCTCATAGGCAGCCAAGAAAGCAGCTGTCCTCAGGGCTCAAAAGCAATCGCTGAAATGCTAATGCAAAGAGATAATGTGTTAGTCATGCTACTTTCCTTTCCTTAGGACTCTGTGCTTTAAGTTGCAACTGAAAGAGTTTCAAATGAGAACACAAAATATGCCTCTTGGATTTTCCAAATAAAGGTGTGCCCCTACAAGTACTCCGCTGTGGCGGCTATCAGAGCTCAAAGCAAAGGGAGGGGTGCTAATGAGAATTTGGAAATTTGAATTATGAGGGCCACTCCTGTGGGCGGTTTGAGCTGGCTGCAGGTACAGAACAAGATAGCACACATACTGCTGTAACCCAGACTGCATCTACACACAAGGCACTCTGTGGAAATTTAACTCAGAAAAACTGGAGATCCAGGTAGAGCTGTTTATTCAAATTGAGAACTCAGTGTTTCTCTACTGCGTGTTCGAGGAGCAGGGCGTGTGGAGCCCAGATGCGCAACATTCCAATTACAAGGAATAGAAACTGCGCATTAGAAACTGCATGTGGTACATTCCCCTTCCCCCCATAAGACAGCAAAAGAAGAAACAACAAAAAAAAAAAACAAATAAAGCATAAAATGGAAATAGATAATCAAAACTGGAGAGGAAAATGCACAGAACATAATTAGAAGAATGGAAATAGCATCGAAAGAGTACGAATTAATAAATATTCAAACACAATCCTTTAGTTTTTAAGGCTGAGTTCGGTTGCGAGCCATTAAGTTCACATTTTCACCAATAGAACCTTCAGAAAGTGTGTACCACAGATTCACCTTCTACACGGCCTACTACAACCGGCAACTCCTCAATCAGACAAGGAACAAGTTACTGACTCATCAAGAGGAACAGACTCATTTGCCTCATATGGTGTTACAGAATTCTCATTGGAAGGTAAAGGCTCCCACACAGATGCACACTTGCAACCCTATGACCATTTCACACTAGATCATCCTGAGTCACTACGCTCTGTAGATGACCAGTTACCACTTGCAGAAGGTTTGCCATACCTGGAAGATCCCTTCTTAACAAATACTGATTAATGAATCCTGACCCAGTCCCGCAACACAAAATCAGGTTCTTTAGCGGAAACTTTTTTTTTTATTATCCCATGTTTTCATTTTCTCCTCTTTAGCAACAATGCTATCCTTATCATTCTCAAATCTATCCGCACCCATATCCTGCTTTGGTCCAAATCCTGCACTAGTTATCTTACTTTGAAACCACTAAGGACACTGTTTTGAGGCCTGCTCCCTCCCTGTAAGCAACGTAAATGGACTGATGTTGTGAGGAGTAATGTGGTACAACTACAATTAAGAACCCAAAAAGTCTTTCCAAGCTAGTCCATTAACTTTCACTTAACCACGATCTGTACCCAAATTAGAAAAAACACGCATCCTTCATATGCACACTAATTAATTTCTACACTTTAGCCATTCGTGATTTTTTCCAACTAAAAAATCATTTTTTTGAATAACAGTGAGAAAGTGTTCATCTCTTCAACGGTTGCCATTTTGTAAGTTGGAGATATGAAGTTCGGTCTATGATCGTTTTGGTGGATAAGATGTATAGACTCCACCTTTCTCAGGACCAACTGCGATGGTGTCACATGAATTGGCTGGCCCACTACCGGGATATCTGTAAATAATATAATTGTTCATAATTGGGCAGTCTAATTCCTTGTCTAGCCTTGGGTAGTATCTGATCTGAATTAGTATTCCCTGAGGTTCCAGAGTGTTCTCCTTCTGATTCTGAGGAGTATGTGTCCGCGAAAATGACCTCCTTTTTCCTTGATGATCTATTGTGGTCATTGTGTCCTGTTTCTTTATTCCATTCTTGATAGTAATTTTTTGAGAGGTATGGTAGGCCTTTTCCTGACGATACCACCTGATATCTTTTTTTACTTTTTCAGTTTTTTTTCTTCATAAGACATTCCTCAGTCATTTAGTTCTAAAATTTCTTGATTTCTAATGATAACCACTTCTCTAGCAGTCTTGACAATCAGAATCATCCAGTCCCCCAGGTACATCTGTTTGTTATGTGTGATCATGTCCCTAAACATTTACATATTTCTGTGAAAAGGACAGGGACATTTCTTACTCTTAGCCCCGAAGGGATGATCCCTGCTCTCAGGTACTCTAACATGATCTGAGCGTATGACTCCAGTCTTTTAGCTTTTTTCTTCAGGTTTAACAGTTTATCCATTCACTATTTTCCGCATTGGTTAAGACAACTTTTTTGTTGTTGAAGAGACTTGAACTATTAAGTTATTGAGTTTTTCATTTGGAAAACCAAATGTTTTTGTGCTTCCATTTGAAACAATAATGCGCCTGCCCCAACCAGAGAGAGGCTAAAAAAGAAATTTGAGCTCAGTGCACCTGGGTATCAATTAAGAAAAGAGAGTGATGTAGAAAATAAATACAACAATTGGTGGGTGGAAGGAACTACAAGTCCAGGCAACTACCTACTGTTAAACAACTGCGTAAAACATCTTTATTAAAAAAGGTACACTATGCAAGACTTTTTTTGAGGTCTGGGACTATGGGTAAATAGTCAACAAAATTTGTTTTTTGTTAAACTTTCCCATCTGACCTAGGTTACTTTTATAGGGGCCTGTAATGGCTCCCAACACTGGCCACAATGTACAAGATCTAATCAATTACACTTTTTGTTCCTTGTATCATTTGAAATGATGTTTATTTTTTTTTTATTTTTTATACTATTAATTTCTTTTGAAATGTTATCTTCTTTGATATATTATAGTGGAATTGAAACCATAGACAATTAGATAACCTATATGTAGTGCTAAAACAATATATTCATTATTATGCAGTGTAAAACAATACAGAGTAGTCGTTCATTTACTTTCATGTATGTATACCATCTTTTCAATCTTTAAGACACAAGGAATTTGAGCTCCCAATGTTAATTATTTCATAAAAAGACTTTTTATACTAAATCATAACTGCAATCTGTCACCACATGAGCCAAACCACTCATTCTTCACAGGCACACACATTCATTCCCACACTTATGCGATTCATAATTTTTTCCAGCTATTTTTCCAATCACTTTTTTTAATAACAACCGGAACGTGTTTATCTGTTCAACCGTTGCCGTGTTGTAAGTTGGAGTTATGGAGTTCGGTCTACGATCGTTTCGGTGGATAAGATGAATAGACTCCACCTTCCTCATGACCAACTGTAATGGTATCTCATGAATTAGATTGCACCACTACAGGGATATCTGTAAACAATGTAATCTTTTTTTTATAATTGGCCAGTCTAATCATATCCACGAAACTCAATATATCCACACCAATGTTGTTGCTGCTCAACTAGTGTAACCCTCACCAAAAATAGAATAAGATAAAATTCCAGGGAAAGGAAATTATCTCAGAACAATAAAAAAGGAGGAAGAAGGAAGAAACATTCAAAATGTGTTGGCCAAGATAGTTGTGTACTGTGATTTACCTTATACCCCATCAAATGTGAACGGGCACAAAAAGAAATGTGTAGCATTCCAATGTGTGGTTTCATGCTTTAGCGATAGTGCATGTATGCAGTCTAGTTCCCATAGTGATTGCATGCCTCTATACCTTTATTTCCACCCACTATGGGATGAGGTTGATTTCCTTCTGAACTCTCATTCTTGCTGAAAGTACCGATACTCAATATGTCCTGGTCTGAATACCAGTTATAATCCTCGTTCCACCATACTGTGACAGAGGATTCAGATGCAGCAATATGATGTTGGAACTATAGTTCCAACATCATATTGCTGTATAATAAGTTATAAGTTAACAATAATGTTTTTTGAACGTGGAGGGATGCAATAATGTATTTTTATTACCTTCTTATGTTTGTTTTCTATTGTTCTTTATAAAATAGATATCACGCTTATTTCCTGCGTTTGCAGAGAGACTTTGGACTGCTTTAGTGTTTGTTATCCCTATTGAAGTTTCAATCCTACAAAAAATGTAAAACATATTCATAACAAGAAATGGCGACCTCTTTATTTAAATAATATTTTAGCAACTAAGGTGATCTCGAGACTCTGTCCTGAATAGAAAAAGGAAGAAGGGGATTTACTTGTCTTACCCGTTGGCATTGTCGTGCAGATCTCAGTTGGTTATGTCTCCAACTTGCGCGTTTTCAACTGTGAAGAGCCAAGTAGCGAGGACGCTAGTTTATTTTTAAATTAACGATAGGCGTATGCACACGAAGGGCGTTTACGTAATGAAGTTAAATCATAATAGAGATAATAGTTGGACTGTTGCGCTGCTAACCGGCAGGGTTTCCACTATACTCAGGGCTTTAAGTGGGATGAAAAACTGTGGGGTCTCTCAAGGGGTGTGGGCAATGTAATTAAGGGCGTGGCTTAAAACACATAAGCTAAAAATCTGTGTTTACAATAGTGTGCCGCCCGACTTGTATTTTGCTGTTTCTGTCATTGCATCCAGATATGATATAACAAGTAACACCATACCTACAACAAGTCAGAACTATTGGTTTTGTCAATGGTTGTTAGTTGCACAAGATAAATAAGCAGCAACTAAAGCTTTTATATAATATTAAAAAAGCTTCCACTTAAAGCACAGGTGACACCACGACATTGTTGCTGATCCTGAGTTTCAAAAAGAGAAGAGAAATCCAGAGGGAAAATGAAGGATTTCCTTTCCCCGAGAACACTCACCTGGCATGATGTCATGACGTAACTTCTCCACTAGTGAAGAGTGAGCACTGTGAGCTGCACACATCCATGTGCCTGCTGTCACGGCAGTCTGGGGAAAAAACGGACCGCCTGTGCCAGGACACAAAACAGCGCCCGATAGAGACCTGTTTTGAAGCCCCCTTTAAAAACCTGCAGGTGATCAGCACCGGTGAGACCCGGCCCACTTAAAGCCCCAACTATAATTATCTGTGCCCCATCTTATAATGGCTAAGGTATCATGTATCTGATTTGTTGAGGCATAATGCACAAAGAAATGCTCATGGTTTTACTAGTTGGATTTCAGCTAGAGTTTATTTTGCAATCCTCTAGCTGTTGTGCATCGTTTAAAATCGAATGGTATTGTTCAATCTAAGTATTTGTCAAGAGATATCCTCTGGGTGTAATGCTTAACAGAGGTGTCCTATCGCGGATTCCGATTTTGTTATTCATGCATACTTGGGGGATTTAACACTTGTATAGTTCATTCTAACCTGTTGATGTACCTAAGCAGGTTTGTAGCGAATAGGCAGAATTTTCCTGAGCATACACGCCAGAGAGACGCACATTTTAAATTACATTCACAGCTTAAAATGAAGGCTATCCTACTTATTGGGAGCTAACCCCCAGATGCATCAAAGTTATGTTTTGCGAGTCCTTAAGAGCGAATTTTAAGGATTCGCTATTAAAGAGTCGCAAAACGGGATGCATGTAGGAATCGCAATATTATTTGCGATTTCTACTGATTCCTTATTTGCGATTCGCTAATTGCTAATCGCAAATAAGGAATGGCTTTCCCATTCATTCCTATGGGCCTAAAGGCCCTTAGGAATGAATGGGGAGTCATTCCTTATTTGCGATTAGCAATTAGCGAATCGCAAATGTGCCGCAATTTCAAGGGTGCCAGGGTGTCCAAAGGACACCTTGTTGCACCCCTGAAATGGTAATGTTCACTGGTGTTGTGCACACACATGTCCCAAGGACGTGTGTGTGTGTAACATACAACTTAGAAAAATGCACTGAAGGGCATATTTCCAAGTTTTTGCTATTTACCACGTAGTTTGACTTCGCGGTAAATAGCGGCCCCAGATTGCGAATTTGCAATCTTGGAATGGTTCATGCATTGCATTTAAGGAATTGCAAATTGCGATTCCTTAAATGCAATCGCAATTTGAGAACTCGCAATTATTTAATGCATCTCAAACAGCCGAATTTTGCGATTCGCACCGTTTGCGCTCGCAAAAATGCTTGATGCATCTACCTGTATATCTAATTCACTGGGATACATATAATTATTGGTCTTGATGGAATGGTACTGTATACCTGTACTTAGCCAGAATCAATTTCATGAGCTGCCTCAAGCAACTTTTCCCTTAATCCAGTCGGCGGAAGTCACTTCTCATCCTTGAACTAAAGGCCTTCGTCAGTCTCCAGTCTAACCTATTTCTACCCACAGACGGACAGACTTCAGTCCCGCAACAAGCATATCTGCTCAAGCCAAACTGCTTCAGAAATTCCACGAGAAAACACTCGCAGCACTTGCCAAAGTGGTTACATAACGCTCCTCATTAAACTCTTCCAAACCCTCTGGTGGATGAATGGGCAGCATGGACAAAAAGTCTGTCATGACATTCTTTTTCTCAGAAACACATTAAACTTCTAAATTGAATTCCTGTAAGCGAGATGTCAGTCTAGCAGTAACTGCAAAGGCATCCCAACCTCCCTCTGATGATCGCATACCCACTACAAGCTTGTGGTCCATTTTTTAAATCAAAAATGTGCCCCCCCCCCCCTACCTCTGCTAAATGTAGTTCTTAAAATGCTGTATCGCCCATAGACAGGCAAGTAACTGCATTTAAATACCTGCATTTACGTTCGGCAACCGGCAATGTCCCAGATTCAAAAGCAACATTCCAAGATTAATTTCCTGCCACTTGATGCTTGCATCCACATTGATTATCCGTTTTTCTCCATAAAGAAAGTGTGGGGACATTAACCATGACTTTTCTTATGGGATCAAATACCTCTTGCTGTACTGAAGTTGTGCCTATTCAAAATCTGCCATTTTCGCACCACCTTCCTCAGCAGCATAATTTTCTTAGCAACATTACATACACCTTCACTCTAATATTCACACAAGCCAGAGAATTATAATTACTTTTCCTTATTGTCCAGTGCAGGACTCTTGGTTGCCGCGGAAACAAGTGCCTCTTAGTGCCATCATCAGAAATGGTGTGATCCGAATAGTCCATTTGCTCACAAAACCATTTACAGTTCTCTTCTTTTAAAGTAAGCCCTTTTCCTGAAGTCTAGTACACACAATATTCCCCATGTCGTCTGCTTCATTCCTGGAATACAAATAACAAAACGGGGTGACCCTGTGTCCCTCAGAACCTGGGGATATATTATTATAGACAAAAAATGGTTCTGTCAGGTTCTCATAGGTTACTTTTCAGCGTACTGAGTGTCGCATACGTAATACCCCAAGAAATTATAGGGCATGAATATCACACACGCCTAAACACAGACGTACAGTTCAAAATAATGACAATAACGCAGTATGTACGTATCTACTGTACATTTTTTATCAGAATTAAATCATTCATGTATGTTCACTTCTGCGGTAGATTAAGGCTGTTTGCAATGGGTGAAATACACCCATTGTAAATACATCAAGATATCATCTTGGAAGCTCCATGCCCTTAAGCATGTTGCAGAGAACACGCTATAACACTGAGCAGTCGAGGCAACCCGAACAGCATTCTTGAGCACCTATAACAGGTTTATTGTATTTCACTTTTCCTGAAAGTGCCCTCTTCCTTGACCACTCAATTGTTTATACAACAAACATCCCCACATTTATAATCCAATTTCCTTTCACTAAGAGATTTCAGCCACCTCTTGGACTGTTTAATTGCTTTCCCCCAGATTCATCAAACCCATAATCTGCCATTTCTAAATTGCGAGAAATACCAAATCGCAATTTAGAAATCGCAGAATGGGATGCATGAAAAATTGCGATTAAAAAAAGCAAATCGCAATCGGCCGCAATTGCGATTTCCCCAAAATCTCATAAAATTCGCAGAATCGGCCGTTTTCCTTGTTGAAATTGCGAACTCGCAATTACCGAAATCGCAAATTGCGATCTCGCTAATTGCGAGATCGCAAAAATGGGAAGTCACATTTCGAGCACAGTGATGACATCACAACCAGGAAGCAGGCAGTTCCCACCCTCATTCTGCATACTGGGCCTGAAGTGGAAGCAGCACTGTCCAGAGCTCCACTCCAGACCACCTCAAGCTCAAAATCAGGAGACACCCCACTGCAGAAAATGTCCCAGGAAGCAGCAGGGGGCAGTTCCTCAGAATGGAAATGCAAAATAAAGTTTTCTGAACAAGAATTAGAATACCTCATAGAGGGAGTGAGCAAAGACCATGACCGGCTCTTTGTGAAGGACTCAAGGAGGGTGCCTGAGGCGGACAAAAGAAGGATTTGGATGCGCATCCGCGCCAAAGTAAATTCCGTGGGAGTGACCCAGCGCTCCATAGAAGAATTAAAGAAGAGGTGGTACGACCTCAGAGGGCGTGCCAAGGAGAGGATTGCAGAAAGGCTGGGGAGCGTGTCGCAACAGGAGGAGGAGAGGCCACTGTCCCACCCAACACCCCACTTGAGGACCTTGTGGAGGACACCCTGAACACCCAGGCATGCGTGGGGGGAACCCAGCTGGACTCCTCCCGACTCACCCAAGATTCCCAAGGTAAGTGCCATGCGACGGCGACCCTGTCCCCTAACAATGGCCATGACCCCAGAGCAACCCATGAGAAACCCCAGTCATGCAGCCCATGCTCACCAGAAAAGCCCTATTGCATTGTGGGACATGTACTCTCACCACAATTTCCATCTAGCCCCATACAGCCAGACCTGTCCAGTGAGAGTCAATCCTAAAGCCAGTCAGGGAATGTTAGCCTGCATGCATGTAGCAACCGTCCATGTGCAAGATACATGTCATTAATCAACGTCCACTTTACATCACAGGTGGCACTGAAGAACCCAGCACTGATAGCGAGGCACTGCATATAGATGACAATCCCGAGGACACCGAGGAAGACGTCCATCCTTCCCCTCAACCCGGACCATCAGGGCAAGCTGCAGCACCAGCAGTAGTACCACCACCTGCCCCTGTGGACAGTGCCACCTCAGCAACAACGGGCGCGCCACAACCGCAGCGTGTGACACACATGCCAGTGGGACTGACAACAACAGCTGCAGCACGGAAAGAAACCCGGCGCACTGCCACTGTGAGAACACAGTCCAGCGGACTGGTGAGGGAGCCGCGTGACACAACACCACGCGCTGGCAGGGGGGTGAATGTGCGGGTACCTGGCCTCTCCATTGAGCGCTGTATGCTCCACATACACCAGAAGCAGGCCCGTCATCTCGCAGCAATTCACCTACAGCTTCACAAGACCGCTAGGAATGTTGAACAGCCCTCAGACAGAATGGAGAGGATGACCGCTGCAGTGGAGGACAACACCCAGGACATGTTGACCCAGCGGGATGTCAACAGGCGCCGCCACCGCCAGCTGCCGACCCGCCTGTCTGCGTACACGCAGTCAAACTACATCATAGGGAATGCCACCTCCCAACTCTCACGACGCTCGTTGGCCATGCAAGTACAAATGGTCCAATGCTGCCAGGATGTCGCAAGGGCACTGGAGCAAGTTACCACTGCAGTGTAGGGTCTGCAGGCAACTGGCCATGGCCAGGCAGGTGGGGGGGATGACGCAAGTGAGGGAAATTCAAGCCACAGCAGCCAATCGGTGCCACTGGTGATAGTACCCTGCCGCAGCACCAGGCCCACTGCTGCCTCACGGGCAAATGCTGAGGAAGAGCTGGAAAGGCGACTGGGAGCGTCCGCCCGGAGGCCTCATTGACCATTTCTTTTGTACCATGAAGGGCCATGCTGCTGAGACAAGCATGCCCTCCTCACATACATGGGGACATATGACTCAATATAGCTCTCATGTTACTGTGTGAAAAATTGCCACTTTATTGTGAACAAAACAATAACATATATTCAGTACCAGTTAATCTGACTCATGTCATTATTTCAATTGTCATGCATGAGTGAAGTGTGGGGTGAGAGGAGTGGGTGCACTAGAAACAGTTAATAGTGATTTGGTTGCGGCGCCTGTGTCCTTCTGCAGGATTCTCCCCGCGTGCATGACGCCCATGTGCAGGTGGGCGGTTGTCCCATTCCGACTCACTGCCAGAGATCTCTACAGGTATCCTGCGCTTGGTAGTAATGTTGTGGAGTATTGCACACACGGCCACGATGTGGCAGCAGACCTCAGGCTCGTATTTGAGGGCCCCAACAGTCTTGTGAAGTATGCGGAATCGGCTCTTCAAAAGCCCAAATGTCCTCTCAATGCAATTTCTTGTGCGTATGTGTGCAGCATTGTAACGCCGTTGCTGTGGTGTTGCAGTGTTGAGGTATGGGGTGAGGAGGTACTCACGGAGACCGTAGGCGCTGTCACCTGAATGAAAGGAGCAGAGGGTGAGTGCCTGTTATGCGCAGCTACATGGTCACAGTGTACTATTTGGTGGCATGTGTACTTACCTAGTAGGTGTCCTTCACCAAAGTCTCCCCTGGCCAGTCATGTGTGCATGCCGCTGTGCCGGAATATGAAGGAGTCATGTGTGCTCCACGGGTATTGTGCCACTATGTCCTGGATGATTGTCTTAGCGTTGCACACCATCTGGATATTCAGGGAGTGGTAGGACTTGCGGTTCCGGTACATGTATTCTGTTTGTGCAGGTAGGCAGATGTGGATGTGGGTACAGTCAATGCATCCTATTACATGTGGGAATTGCGCAATGTTGTAGAAATGAAGCTTGGTTTGATTCAAGTCCTGTTGGATGGTCTGGAATGTGATGTAATGGTGTAGCCGGGTCAGCATTGCCTCCAGGAAACTCCTTAGGCAGCGGGACATGGTGCTCTGGGAGATCCCCCCTGCAACAGCAACTATCCCCTGGAAGCTTCCGGAGGCCAGGAGGTGCAGGCTGCACAAGACCTGGACATGGGTGGGCACGGCATTGGTCCTCCTTGTTGGGTGCTGCATCAGGGGGTCTAGGTCCCGGATCAGGTTAGTGATAATTGCCCCATTCAGGCGGTACTTGGAGTAGATTTGCTCCGCAGTTTGGCTCAGAAGGGTGATCCGCTGGCGGAATATTCGCCCCTGGATCCTGCGTCTGTTCCTTGCTGGAGCCTTCGCCGCCTGACCACCATGTAGAGTCCAGGCATTATGAGAGTCCTCATGCTCCTACTGTGTCTCCTTAAGACACAGTAGGAGTGTGTTTGATCAGGCCTGCACCTGTGGCTAGTTAATGTTTTTTCTAATTTTTTTTCTCCATGGTTACCACCTGGTTTGGGTTCTCCTTAAATTGCGTGTCGCAAATAGCGATTTTCTGAATTTTCGCAATTTGCGAGTTTTCATGAACTGCGTTAGCGATTATTTTGCGAGTTCGCAAAATATTTCGCAGAATCCATGGATTCTCGCAAAGTTCGATTCGCTATAGGGGTCCCTCCTAGATTCTGCTAATTATTTTGCGATTTCGCAATTTTCTTTTAGCGATTTCGCAATTTTTAACTTTTTCTAATCATGAATTGCTTTTCATTAAATTGCGATCGCAATAGCTAATTCGCAGCTATTGCGATCGCAATTTTGGTTGATGAATCTGGCTGTTAGACTCTAGAGAAGGTATCCTTCAGACTAGAGTCACCTAACATCCATAACTGCTCTTGATTTGTTTTGCTTTTGACATTAACAATTATTTGGTCTCTGAGATGCTTTTCTGACCTACCCCATCTCATCTCATCCTCAATCTCATCCTTAATATCAACCTCAATCTCATATCTCAGTTGAACAGCAGGAGCACGTCTTACCACAACTGAAACTTCCACCATCACTTGTGCACGTCTTTGGGTTAATGATTGTGGTGCTAGAACCAATTCCTTGGCCTACCTGGCATATGACTGCTGCTATTATGCATCATGTTACCCACAGCAAATGGCACTCATTTGGAGTTGCTACTAGCATGCCTGAACAACTTCCTGATGGGGCGGGATGTATCCTTACGGTTAGAGCAGTCAATCTCGAAGCTAGAGAACCGGGTTCGAGTCTCGGCAACGACGCTCAACATCCTGTGATTCTGACAAATCGCTTAATCTCCCCGTGCCTTACAAAAACGAATGTGTCCTTCTGTAACGAAACTGGTGCTATGTAAAGTGCTCTGATACCCGATGTCTCTGGTCTAGTTTGCGCTACATAAAACTCAACAAAATTTCGAACAAATTGCTGAACTGGGATATTGATCCAAATCTACTTAATCTCTTAGTAGAGCACTATTTCATCTCTTAGAAGAGAGCTACACAAGGATACCTGGGTAAGAGTTAAACTGATCTCAACAAACATCCTGTCACCATAAATGTATACCTCATACTGCCTTAAACAAGGCTGTATTTTGGACCTGCTATTGTTCCTGCTGTACATCTCATACCTCCCAAAGTATTTAGATGGCCTCCCTTCAAACCTTAGCAATTATGGCATCACTTGTCTGGCCTATGCTGACAATATTGTCTTGCTCTCCTGAACCGCAAAAGCCCTAATGCTTCAGCTGTCTACTCTCAATGCCTACAACCTAGAAAATGACTTACATCTCAACTTTGCAAGACCAAAAGTTGTAACATTCAACAAAAAAGTAAAACCAGTGGTTTGGGATCTGGGAAACACAATTATAGAACAGTAATACAGCTATGCATACTAGGGGAGTAAACATCGAGTTTGGACTTTCCTGTCTAGCTTGTTTGAAAATCAAGAAGCAAAATGTGATTGAAACTGCTAAAGCTCTGAGTGTGTTTTCAATGTGAAATAGAGGAAGAAGAATAAGTCAATAAAGGATGGGTCTAACATCAAAACTTAGCCCTTTTTTTATTATATTCATCCTTGCTATTTAATCAAAAACTATTAACACAGTTGAAATTAAATTCTATGCAAAATATTCATCAACATTTGAAACTGCAAACCTCGACCCTGCGAAGTAAAATAAGGCTAGAACTAAACATAAAATCTTTGCAGAGGCTTCATAAAGCTTCAATAGTGAATTCCTTATGTGACTTTGTTAATGCCAACAGCCTCACCATACAAGGATTAATTCTGGAGGACTTGAAACAAAACAGATATAAAAATGCTAACCTCAACTTGGATGGCGTTAATAAAGTAATTCATCATCACAATCTTCAAGCCTTGGAAATTCTGTTATCTATGCCCCAAACTGAATGGAAGAACCCGGTAAAAAAAAAAAATGAAGTTAAATTGCTACACTGGGAATTTGAAGTCACCACTTAATTACAAACACAGCAACTTACTAAACAAGCATTTACAATGCAATAGGTCTCGCAGCAATTAAGTTTGAGTTATTGGCATTGTGTTTGACAATGCGTTGCATACATTTTTTAGCACACTGAATTGGTGAGCAGTGAGAGTGTGTGCAAGAGTATGCTGTTGCTCACAGCTGTTATTGGCAGACTGTGAACAGACAGACAGTTCTGAAGACTGCTTGACACTTTTTGTCAAAGAGAATGAGTGGTTCTTTAAGGAACTACTGTCAGATCTCAGCAGACCGAGAGGTCGGGAGGTAATGGGAGAAAGAAAGATCACGACTGTGGGCGCTGAAGCATAGACCAGTGTTGGAGTGTGAGGTGCAAAGCAAAAAATAATAAATAGAGGAGAGGACAGCATGGTGAATAGAGCAAGGAAGAAGGCATGACTGAGGAGGACATGGTGAATGAGGGCGGGAGCAAGAAGTGATAAGCGAAACAGAAGTAGAAACGGGGTAAAACAGAAGGAAAAGTGTGTGTGCCCCATTCAAGCGGTTGTGGTGCACAAAGACCAGGTGAGAGCAGTGAGACGAGAATCCATGGGAGATAATATATGGACACCTGGTCTACACCGAGGAACTAGCCGCACGCTTAAAACAGGTGCTACCTAACCCAACCCACCCTTGCAAAGAACACGCGAGCAGTGCGCTCAAACCCCACCTCGGACCCCCACATCATCTTCACCCACAGCCACGCGAGAGGCCTGGCTCGAGCAGACTCCTCGCCAGACGGCGTGTCAATTATTTACCTCCTGCCTCTGCAGAGCTGCTTGCTATGCAGCTCCAGTGCCCCCGCCTCTGACGACGAGGGCCTGGGCTATTTTTAACCAGGCCGCTCATTCATCCACGCGGCGCGCCTGATTCGCGGGATTGTCTTCCTGTCTAACGATCACACTCTCGGCACGTTAGTTATTTGGGTAGGTGGCCGCCCAAACTGCGCCTTTGGAGGATTATATGGACACTCCCCCCCCTTCCTCCCTCAGCCTGAACACTGGCGTGGCTCCCCTTTCACATAGGGACGGAAGGGGCTCCGAGCACAGGGGGCGCCCGCCCCAGGCTCCACGGGGTTTACTTTCACAGGCACCTATCGATCGCCATATCAAACAGTACTATTTCAGATTTTTCGATTAACATGATGTGCAGCAAGCACAGTTCACCATTAGGAAACCACCGTGGCTGGCAGTGCCCGCCCCCAGAAGAGAAGCTGCACAACGCAGCAGCGGAATATGACCATTGGAAAGGAGCACACCAGGGAAAAAATGTTTTCTCTCATTTTAGGGAAACTGACGCGCAGACGACGAGGAGGACCTCCAACGGCTCTGTGCAAAAACAACCAAATGCGCAAAGACCTGAAAAAAATGCTACTTGTTGGAAGTAAGACCACCTACAGGGTTTCAGCTATTGTATTTTTTTTTCTAAAAGATATCAGACATGCTGAGGGTGCTTGCTATTCAAGTTACCGTTTCCCAGCCGATTAAATTTGGTTCTACCCATGCTCTCGGGTTTCTGATACTCCATAAATGTCAGCAAACATATCCCAATAAAAACAGATGTGTTAATTGGTAACCAACTCAACAACAATCTCTCATCTCTAAACGAGGGTGCAGCGCGTGTAGTTTCCTAGGTCGACCTAGGCTGTGACGAACACTCATGCTCCTTAAATTAGTAATGACAGCGGCCCCGGCTGTGTGAGCTGCCAGCGGGGCCTCAACTAGCGCCTTCGCGAAGGCTCTTCACAAGGCGCTGGAGAATGAACGAACTTGGTGTGGGGGTGAGAGGGAAAGCTTCAGGGCCGAACTCCATCTTGTCAGAGACCCCCCCCCCGTGTACTCCCCTTCCGCCAGAACGGGCCCTCGGCTCTGGGCGCTGCCACACCTCCACGCCCCTACCGAGGCGCTTTCACCAGGCGCTGGAACCACGAACGTCCGATCTAAGCGGTAGGCCTTCAGCACCAAGTACAGTCCGTGGAGCAAGGCTGCCAGGGAGGCATTCAAGGGAGTGCCCCGAACCCCCTCCGTCCCCTCGCTCAGCCCCCTCCATACGGCACTCATGATAAACAACCCTGGGGGTCCTGTCTGAGCGTGGGGGGGCTTCAGCACCAAACTCAGTCGCGCGATAAAGGTGTTAAGAGGCATCCAGAGCGGAGCACCCACAGCCTGCAACTGCTGCCCCCGCTGCAGGTACTGCCCTGTCTGATCCGTACTGAGAGTAATGGGCGTGGGGGTGCAGGGTGCACTGCTCAACAAAGCGGGACAGAGGACACGGGAATGTGCATTTTCCTATCCCGTTATTTTTATTTCTACTGCGAGAGAGGGTGGTGTTTGTGGTAAATACAGGAAACATGCAAAAGTGCTGTGGCCCAAAAGGAGGTACCACATCCTGTAAGCAAAACGGTGGCTGGTTGGGGCGTCCTGCATTACCCATATAAATCCAGCCCTTCAGGCACCAAGTTTAAACCTTTATTATTCTGCCCGCCGGCGAAAGCCTATGTTTTTTTTTTCGTCTTTCGGGGGCTTCGCTCTGCAGCGCCGGGAAGCAGGGGCTGCAGGGGGCTCCGGGCTGGAGGTGGACAGGGTGGGGGGGGGCCATCCTGTGTATCCTGTAGATGCCGAGCTCGCGGGGGGGGCGGTCAGTGTGTGAGGTCCACTGAAAAGGACCAATACAAGCGTCATTGTGCAACCATGCTAAACAGGTAACCGGAACAGAACGGCCACACTCATGTAAATCGCATATCTCCCATCTCTGCATATTTAAAATGGATTATGTTGTTTTTAGTTGTTTCCCGTGATGGGGAGAGCAGACAGTGGGGACTGTCTCTCTGTGTGTGCGCATGCGTGGGTCTTGGAGCTTAAAAATAACTCTTACTGCCCCCGGAATCCTGCCGCGGCCGCACCGGAAATCAGGCAAGGTCGCCTGTGACGGGGGCGGGCCGCGTTCGGACCGGAAGAGGAGGCAGGCGGAGGAAATGTGTCTCGCGGCCCGGGGCTCCTGTGAGCGGTGGAGAGCCCCGGGGCCGCAGTAGGATGTTGCGCAAGTGTTGAAGAGCTGCAGCGTGAATGGTGCCTGCCCCTGCCGCGTGCTGAGAGTGGAGTCCCCCGAGATTGGGCCGGTAAGTTCCGAAGGGCGGGGGGGGGGGGTCTCGGTGCACTTGTGTGTGTGTGTGTGTGTGTGTGTGTGTGTGTATGCGACGGCGGGGGTGGGTTCTCTGTATGTGTTGGTGCGTGCATGCGTGCAGGGGCGCTCGTGTGTGTGTGTCAATTGAGCGCTCGTACTTGTGCGCGTGACAGTTTCAAATCGCCTCCAAGGCGATGCGCGCGGCCAGGATTGTCTCCTGGAAAGCAGACACGGCGACAAAAGGTTCTCGGCGAGAACGCGCTTCCGCGCGCTTAGCCGAGACCTAATAAATCATACCTCAACTGCAAGCAACGTTATCTTGATTCCAAACTAGAAGCTGTAATGAAAAGAAAATTCCTGAGATTCTACATCCCTTTGGCACAGGTTGTGAAATCTTGGAATCTTATTCGCAGGAACAACAACTCTTGTCATCTGTGTAGTTACACATTTGAAACTATTGATCATATCATATACATTTGTCCTAAATTGGTAAATTTGCGCAAATTCTATCTTCAAAAATTCTTCGTTGAGTCAAATATCCGTACAAATAAAGAAGCAGTTGAATTTTGTTTTACAAAGCAAATCCCCTCATTCATAAGTGTATTAATAAGATTTTTAGATTTTGCTTATAGTCATTTAAAGAACAAAACATTAAGGGCCGTATTTCGATGTCGGACAGAGGCTTTCCGACTGACATGGAATGCTAACATTCCGACGGCTGAATTACAACTTTGGCGGCCGGAGTGTAAACCGGCTGGGCAAACTGGCTTCTGGCTGGCTCAATAAGTTCGTCGGCTAGTTAGTAACCGCTCATAATCCCTTAAGGATAGTGTTTCCACAGTCTTGATTATGATGTCGCGTTCCGACTGCCTTTCCATGTCGGCCTTTCTGACGTGGAAAGGCTGTCGGAAAGTGACTTTGGGGGCCCCCAGCAGGGCCTCCTTCTCCCCAGACCTTACAGTTGTTGCCCTATCCCTGCACTCTGTAGCAGGCACCGAGAGGTGCTGCCACTTGATGCAGGGATGTGCAAAAACTTCCATTTAAAATGGGAACTTGTGCTGCAAGGAGTTTCGGACTGCAACTCAAGCTCCCATTGTAAAATGGAAGTTTGCGACCGCACCATGTGCGGTCACATCCTAGTTGCGGTGTCGGGACCACCGACCGACATCATAATGAGGTCCTAAATGTTCTAACCTAGATTCCCACTACCATTAAATGCAGAAGGATAGTTTGATCGCCTAGCAGCTCAAAATCCTAAAGAAAAAATTATTAGAAAGGGTTCAGGTTTAGAGTCCATTAAGGGCTAGTCCATCAGTATAGGGAAAAGTCATATGAAATTAATTTGTTCGGAAAGAAAGTGAGTCCATCTGATACTGACTGTAGCATTCAGCAAGGCAGTCCATAAGTAAAAGGATGGTTCTTAAAGAGTTGATCAACATAGCGTCCTCCCTCAAGGGGAAAAGAAAAAGTATAGCACTGCCCCTCCTCTGGGGTTTCTTCTTTTATAAAGTCTCTAACAAAGTCCTTGTGACGTAGCATCACACCATCATAGAAAGATTGTCATATATTCAGATTCACATAACATCACCTAGGATACTCGCAACAGTAATATGTTTTCCCATAACAGTCATAGAAACAGGAGATTTGAAAGTCCACATGGGCCTCACATCTGTAAAAAGGAAATGCAAAATTTCCATCTAGAGCAACAGCTGAAATCCAGTTCTCACAGGAATAATTCTCTGTGAACATTGAAAAAACGTTTAGGAATGTTGAAAAGTTGCACATGTACTGAACAAATAATGCAACATTCATTTACTATTAACCCCTTCCGTGCTGCCGTCCGCCATTGGCCGACGGCAGCACTACCTCCCCAGTGCTGCCGTCGGCCAATGGCCGAAGCCCCGCCCGTTTTGCGGAAGTGCCGCACTTCCGCAAAATTGCTGCCGCCGTTAAGGTGTTAAAGACCCATTGTATTAGGTTAAGAGACCTGTCCGCATTAGAGAAAGCACATTTGGAAAGAACCCTTTAAGATGGCAGACCACATTTATATGAGTTAAAGTCTTCATTAATACCAAATATAATGCAAATATATCATTTGAAGTAAGAAATAAAGTAGAACTTTCACCACATATTATTAGATAAAAATAGCCAAGCTTAGAAATACCCTACAACCCCAGTTGTTTTTGAAATATTCATATAAGTATATAATTTTCTTAATTAACTGTACAAAATGTTTGTCACTTTTCTTAAACTATAGCATCTCTAGCAGTATTATGCAAAGTTTCAAGTTCATACCATGTTTCTACACATTTTTGCACTGACTTTTCTACATGGCCAGTAGGCCACTCTATTAATACAACATTGATTCATCAGTAAACATTAATAAATACCATTTTCATAAGTATTTCTCATTAGTGCCACTCGTTTATATGTATTAGTATTACTTTGTATGTGTTTACTGTGCTTCTAGTACTCTTGTCGCCGTTTCATGTGTCACTGTCTTTAACATGAACAAAGTGTTCTTTCAGCTTTTGGTGTCGTTAATCAGTAAATGTGTTGTGTATTATGATTTTTTTATATTTTGCATCATCACATTGACGGATCACCATCATCACCCTAATCTAGCTTTCATGTATCTCAGCTCTGGACTTACGTCTAAAAATATTTTTCTTCTATTTGCCATTACTATTGATACATCTTAGGAAAAGAAGAACTTAAGACCAGACCAGAGCATTTGCTTCTGTTGCTTGGCTGCAAAAGGACTTTGATTAGATAAGTAAACTCCAGTAACAGAATTATGATACCTCTAGCTTTAAATGAACACTTTGAAGAAGTGATCTTAGAGCCTATGTGATGGGCTTTTTGAATATTGAGAGTTGAAATGTCTGTCAGGCCAACAATCTTAGGGATTGAAGATTTCAAGAAAGAGTGCATGTCGGATCCTTCAACACCTTCAGGTATTCCATACATTCCCATTTGGAGACACTTTTGGAGGGACCAGGCAATAGTTTATTTACTTCCCCGAAGTTGCTTGACATGATTCCCAAAGGGGAGCTGTCCCACCAATATAAATTCCCCATTGCAAATCAAATACCACCCCTTTTGAGGTGTTGATATCTGATCACTGGGTTGCGACTGCAATTGTGGTTGTGAAGCATTGATATATTAAATTGTGATTCCCAAATGGGGTAATGGCGTCTGTTCTACAGACCTCCTAATTGGGTCTCAAAAGCTATTCACAAGTCCAAAAGATTACTGTGTATGGGAAATCTGTGCACCTGAGAATCACCTTGAGCAATATTTCTCCCCTCCCACCTGCACTGGGATGCTGCGCTGGGCAACCCATATATGACAGCCTCATGCACTGTAAAAAGGTGGTTTTCAGTCAGAAACCCTCCTTTTATGCAGATCACAGGCTTAGAGGCTGCAAAACACCTTTGTACATGAGGTTCTAGGATTACAAAAAAAAAGTAAAGATAACTTGGAGGAGTGAGTGAGTTTGTTGCAAGAAGCAAAAATTAAATGGACCCAGTTACTGCCCCTTGAAAGAATGAAGTTGAGCTAAAACACCAACCTCCATCAATGGGACAATGAAGGAGTTTACAATGGAGCAGAGAAGATTTTGTATGGAAACTGCCATGGGTGAGGCACAAAGATATAATTTTCCTTCGTTATGTTGGCAGGATACTGATTATCTGCCTTATCTGGCTAAGGAGGTATATTTGATAACACCAAGCCTTCAGATGTTTTGGAGGGCAATTGACACCTTTGGAGGTTCTGTGTGATGTGAAAAAGATAGACAAATAAAATATCATGTTGATGTTTAGTTACATGAGGGTTTAGAAGCAAAATAAGTCTACGTGGGGAGACATGTCAGCTCTGGTCCACGTGCAAGCAAGCTACCCGAGGTTCTGGGTGTGTGAAGGCTGGAAGACATAGGATTGATCGAAGGCCTGCTATATACAGTGGTCAGCAGATGAAAGCAGGAAAGGATGGATAAAGAGGAATGGAACGGGTAGGTCACCTTGTACATGGGATGGATAGGTTTGTTTATGATGCACGGAAGGTATACTTGTCCCATCCATTCGTTCAACTTTCAGGTTCACAGTTTATTTTGGCAAAATATGATTTGTTCTTTTAATGCCTCTCTCCACCTTCAAGGTAAAAGTGGACCTTTTACCAACTGGCCGGGTGCCTCTGTGGTGTTGTGCTTCCCAAACGTATCCTCTACAATACTGGTCATGTGGCAAGAATGGGAATGGAGTGGTTCCACTAAAACACTTTTCCAGTCTGCATGAGTGTTATTTCTGCTGTCAAGTTCCTTTCTGATGAAGAATTACTCAGCTCTTGCTTCCTCTTGCCGCAGGTGCCTGTGAAGGGACTCTGGCTTGTTCAACCTGCCATCTCATATTCGAACAGAAGATCTATGACCAGTTGGACCCCGTCACAGACGAGGAGATGGACATGCTGGACTTGGCATACGGACTCACTGGGACGTAGGTGGCAGCTGCCTAATTGTTTGTGGATAAACTTCTCTAAACCTTTGTCGGAGAGTTTACTTTCATGTTGGGATGTGGTTTGGGGAATAACCAGAAGCGAAACAAGCACTGACAAAGCCAGTAGTTCTAGAGGTCTGGGTTTTGATTTGTCTCTAGACACAGGAAGGTGAAGACATTGCTAGAACAGTAGGTAACATAAATATAGTGATACATGTTGATATTGTTGTGATAGAAATTCAACATAGAGTGTTAAATATTTGTATTAGTACAAGATTTTCCAATCACTCCATAATAAGTAAATGGGCAGATTTGCACCATCACTCAGTAATTCTTACTACATTTCCATATTTTCCCTTCACTCGTTATCCATAGTGCATGTTCTGATTTGCATCGGCTCTCAGTGACTCTTAGTAAATGTTCACCTTTGTACTCCTTAATTCACAATGGAAGTTCAGATTAGCATCATCATTCATTAATTTCAAATATGGTTCCAGATTGTGTAATCTGGAACTGAGTCAGTAATCCTTGTACATGATCAGATTTACACCTTCAGTCATCAAATACTAGAGCGTGCTCAAATTTGCACCATCGCTCAGGAACTTACTACGTGCACGTTCAGATGTGCATCATCCCTTGCTAATCCTTAATTAATGTTCAATTTCTTAATGATGAATAAATCCCAGTGTCTTCTCATTCTCCCCTCCTGTGTCTAAATATTAGTTCTTTCACCCTGAAGAAGGGCAGCGGCAGAAGGCAAATTTATGCGCATTGTCTCCTCAGAATCCCCACCTTTTTGATGATTGCTCCAAGCAGAAGTGTCTATTGAAATTCTGTCTATTGTGCTTCAGCCACTTGATTCCTTCAGAGTGTTACTGGACCTGCTGTCCTGGACATCCTTCACTCGTAATACATCCCTCACTCTTAATACATCCTCCACTCGCAATACATCCTCCACTCGCAATACATCCTCCACTCGCAATACATCGTCACTCGCAATAAATCCGTCACTCGCAATAAATCCGTCACTCGCAATAAATCCTCCACTCGCAATACATCCTTCACTCGTAATAGATCCTTCACTCGCAATACATTATTCACTTGCAATACAGACCTGTTTGGCTGCAGCATCTGTTGACCATTCTGCAGCTCTTTCTCTGTTCAGCGTTTGTCTCTCAGTTTAAACTCACTCCTACGACTACACTTACATGCCTCCGCACCCCTAGTGGAGCCTCCTACAGTGGGATTCATGAGTGTAGAGTTATTACTCGTAACGTTTTGCACATAGGCAGAGACCTCCACCATTGTGCTGGGGTTCTCCCTCTGGGAAAGTGTAGTGAAAAGTTTTTAAAGTTTCTTCAACTTTAAAGATAATTATTTATATGTAACATATTAACGTAAATTAAATGTAAGTATTCTTAACATGGAACTAATAAAATAATGTGGTAAAACACATTCAGTGTGCATTAAGTAATTAATTAATTAAAATATATTTAATTAATTTATACATTATTTTTTAAAGAATAAATGAAAAAAAGAAATCACAACTATAGTAAAGTTCTTAACGATGGTTCACGTGTATGAATCCCAGCAAAACCAGCTCAGCCTTTTCCAATGTTGGTAAATTGGGTACATTAACTTTAGGTCTAATAATAACAAGCATTTAGAGCACTTTATAGTTGCAGAAGTGGAGTATGTATCTCCACGTAAAAATATGTATGTATTACTATATTGCTAATTTTCGACACAATACTCTGCACTTGGCAGTATACTTGATTTTCATCTTTCCTACCTGATATATTGTCTTCTCCGAAACAAAGTCCTTGAAGAACACCTTCCTGAAGCCCAGGCATGACACTAAACCCTTCCCTCAGATGCCTTTTTGCATCCACACACACGTTCCCAACCATGCATGCTCCCTCTGCCTGCAACAGAAATGGACATGGCTTAGTGGACCGAGGCCACAAGAGTTGCAGCCCTGCACCACACAACTGCCTATGGACAATGGCACTATGAATAGATTAGATATCCCTATTTCTTGACACAACCTCTCTGTATTTGCTTTCTTCTACTTTCTGCCTCTAATGTTTCTTCGAACCCACTGTTTAGAAGCGTAGAACTTCCTGCCTCTAAGATGATTGTCGGATGGCTAGGAAGCAATGTAAGCAGCTAGTAATCTGCTTGGTTTCCCCAAACCCTCAGGATTGCTCAAACATGTGTAGGTTAGTCATAGCATCTGCAGGTTTGGGGTGCCGAAGGGACAATATAATGCTGACAGAGAAGGATATTTTGGGAAGGAAGATAAGTACAGCTGAGGCACAGAAAAGAGCCTTCGGTGAAGACCAAGGGTGGATGATTCCTGACTATCTATGCTCAAGATGTTTCTCAAGTTGACTGCAGTCCAACAGGACTGCAGGCTGAATGTTTTACCCTCTCTTTTTCTACAGAGCAGGAGAGGGATCTGTAGTTGAGTGAGATGCAATTGTCTTAAACTGATTTCCAATAAAACTGAGGCGATGCCAATGATGAGACAGGAAGGTGATCTGGGGTTCACCTATTAACCAATGGAGTTGGACTGCTGCCTTTTCCATGAAAGGACTATTTAAAGTCCTAGCCTTAAAATCATTGCTTGATTCTTACTCCGTTAGCTGGCATCTTCGGAGACCTCATTGTATTTCTTATAGTTGACGTGCCAGAGGATGCGCCTAACTTGCTTCAACCCTAACTGCAGAATTTGAACAGGGATTGGCGTTGTGGGGTCAAGACTATTCAGCATGACTCCTTTCAGAATGCCTTGCCTTGCATAGCCTAACTTAACCTAACCTAGCCTAACCTGTCATTTATATCCCCTATTCTGTTTTTATTGTTAAAATACACCTATGAAGCAAACCCATCTACCATTTCTATGGTCTCACTATGTCTTCAGGTAGCCTTGGATATGACTTGTTAAATGTTACCATCACATACCTGAGTCTACCTTACTGTAATACAGATTGTTTAATTTTATAAAGTTTAAGCTATCTACTACCGAGCAGTATGGTGCCCCATTTTGTTGAAAACTAAGCATGCCCTGTTGAGCTACAAACACACAAATCACAGGCCTCATAGATCTTTATAAATTGAGCAGTAAGCCAAATATGATTCATCTGGAGTTAAACTGCTCAAGCCTGCATTAGCAGAAATGTTACCTCCATGGCCCATAGTCATCATACCTTAACATTGGGTATCAGCCTTAGTAAATGGTGCCTGAGCATGAAGGGAGTTTGTACTGTGTAGGAATTGCGATAATAGATAGACGGTGTGCTGAATTAAGACTTTTCAGTATTTGACTCTTATTCTGAATTTGAGAGTCAATGTCTTGCACAAACAGGAGATTGTGCAGGAATCGGGATTGAGGGGCATATTTACTAACACGTTGGCATGGTTTGCATCACAAAAGTGTCGGAAACCGGCATAAAGTATAACATTGGAATTTACTTTCCAGGGCAAAACTTATTTTCTGCTGGAAAGTACCCCTAAAATGCCTCAAAGTAGCTTTATGTACAACTTTGTGCTGTTTTGCACCAGAGGGCGTACCATTGTTGGCACATGGGCATTCCCATACACCCACACATGGATGTTGATGCAAAGCCCTATCTACTAAAAAGGTAGATAGGCCTTTGCACCAGAAATTTACATTTCCTCAAGGCAGGCATAACATGGCAGAAGTGTTTTCTTTTCTCCAAATTTTTCCATCTTTGCCTGTGTGCTGGATAGTACAGCACACATACAGACACGGAACATTCTTAAAGTAGGTGTAGGAATAGTATTTTGTACTGGAATCTTCAAAATGTACCCTCCCATTACAAAACCTATGATTTTTTAATTTTTAATTTTATTTATTGAGTTTTACAGAGCATATTCAACAATGATTGTTCAGGTATCAATGGAGTCTGGACATGTTACAACATCTACAGTTTGTGCATTAATTATGGCATTCATTATAGGCATATTAAACATAGTATTGGTCTGGAACTAATTAAAATGCAGGAGGGACAAGCAATGCCACTGGGGGGGCGGTAACCTTGGGCTCAAATTAAGTATTGAAACTAAGGAAAGCAGCCTACACAACATATCAGGTACTTTCCATTAGTGCTCCAACTCAGTTGTTCCCGCCTTCAGGTTCCCCTGTCTCTTTCCCAATTAGGTATGGCTGGTATACACCCAGAAGCCCTTGGGACGGCACTGCGGCGGTAACAGCTCATTGTATGTGTCTGACTGAGTATTGCAGTAAAGCATGTCAGCTTCCCAATCTGTTATAAGTGGTATTGGCCCTTTAGTCCAGTGCATAGCCACTCTACGCTTGATGAGTAATAGGCCCATTGCCACTAGTTTCCTACAGCTTGTATCTATCTCCTTATCATAGCCAAATAGCGCTAGTAGTGGGCTTGGTTCTAGGACATTTCCCATAACTTCACTCAAGACGGAGAAAACTTTCCCCAAAAGGCTAAAATATCAGGACATTGCCATGCCACGTGTAGGACCAAGCTTCCAGTTCTGCACAATGATCGCATTGGGCAGTCTCACGCAGACTGTAGCGAAACAGTCTTTAGGGAGTATAATAAATCCTTTTGATATACTTTAAATGTATTAACCGGTGTCTACCATTCAAAGATATGTGCTTCGTAACCTCGCAGCAGTATTTCCAGCAATTATCATCTATCATCAGGCCTAGATCTGTCTGCCATTCTTGCCGGGCCGTAAGGAATTGAGCTTTCTTAGGTTCTTGTGAGAGGGAATAAAGTACAGTTATCAGCTTTGCTGGGGAATCTGCGCGTATAATATGTGTAAACATAGGCATTGCAACTGGCTCCTGCATATCATCACCAAGTAACTCATGCCATGCATGTCTAACTCTGAGATACTGAAACTGGTCTAATGTCGAGAGCGCAGGCCTCCCTATAGTCAAGTCGTCCCACCTGCTAACAACCCCATCATGGAAAATATCATCCAACTTGAGTATGGCCAGCAATTTCAGTGTATGGAGCGCATCCTTTTCCCTTCCTGTTGAGAACCAATAGCACCAGTCCAATGGCGTTAGTGGTGAATACATAAGAGCACCCGCTTGTGACTCTAATCATTTTGGTTTTCTATCAGGAGGGGGGGAGAAGGAAAAGTATGGGATCCTTTCAGCTTCCTTGGTTGCAATGTACAAAAAAATCAATGGGGGAAGGATCACTTGTCCTGAGTAACCAGGGTTCTTATTCTCTTATTCGGTTCAGGTGCCGATTAAAAACCCTCATTCACGTACAAAGGTTCGATAGGCGGTATATCTTGGTTCTCCGCCTTGTTGTTAGCAACGTGACAGCATCATCATAGGGTTTGATTGTATGCTTCCTCCACCCGGAGGTGAACCACTGGTTAGTACAGTAGTGATTCAGTAATCAAAAACAGAAAATTGAAGGGTGTATAATTAAAAAGGCTTCAAAACCAGTGTTGGCAGTTTAATTGATATTGGAAAAGAATGCCTAATTAAAAGAGTTGGCATGCGTAGGATGCTGAATTATGGGGCTTCCGCACTGAGTTATGTCCATAAAAAGGTCGACATGTTTCAGCCACAGGTTGCCCGCATGGGTCAAGTTGGCTTTCTTCAGGACCGAATATCTCTATTTAGAATAGAGAGGAAAGAAAGAGTGGTGTGCTGACCTTGAGTATCAGGTCGGATTCATAGAATAATTATTCTAGAATAGAGAAAGGCCTTAAAAGTACCATTTTAGGGATCAGTGATCACCTCTTCGGGCGTGCTGAGAGTTGCTGTACCTGCTCCTTGGCAGTTTCTTGTGCTGTCTCTGCCTCTCAGTCCCCGGAAAAATAATTTTGGGCAGACATGTGTAGTGGACTTTGAGGAGTCTAGGATGCCATGTCGTCGGACTGGGGGCTTAAATAGAATCTGTGGAAGCGTGTAAGGATCCGCTGCTTGCCTCTCTCTGTGCATATGGCGTAGGTCCTGCTGTCCATGTAGCCAGCCGTATGCATGGGAGGCCTGTGCAACTCGATAATACAACTCTAAATCAGGGGGACCTAGGCACCCCGCAGAGTACGGCAAGGTCAGTGTTTCCCATCTACCCACGGCTGCTTCTCAGCCCAAGCTAGCCTGATCAGCTGTGTTCGCAGGGTATCAAATATGTTTCATGGCGGTAACATGGGAATGTTTATAAAAAGGAATAAAATAATACCATCATTTTTATTAGTGAGATACGTCCTATCAATGAGAGTGGCAGGCTTATCCATCTGTTGATATCATCTTCTAACTTAGAAATGGCTTTCCCATAGTTCTCCGCTAGTACTATAGTCCAATTGATTCTAAGACCTGATAGCTGCCCAAACTGCACAACTTCAGAGAGTATGGGGTTAAGATGTGTCTCAGGGTCACGGACTTATAGCAAAGTATCACCAGCATAAGCTGAAACTATTAAGTTGTATCCCGGGAACCATAGTCCTCTGTGACTGTGATATTCCCGTAGTGCACAGGCTAAGGATTCAGCCACCAGAGCACTGCCGTGGTCCCTGTTGTTGAGGACCCTCACTATGATTGGGCGTGACGGTGCACCAGGGACCGGTTTGGGGGCAAGCGATTGATGCGCCAGCTCCACTATGAATATAGTGGAAAAGCTGTCCCTTCCCAATAGTGCAGCGAGCAGTTCAACAAAAAGTTCCATATTGGGGATATTGGTGGATTCTGCAATATCTACAATTCGAATGTTATTCCGCCTTGATCAGGCTTCCGAATCCTCCACCTTAGTTCGCACTAGGCAAAGCTGTTTATCCATGGCAGTATGTGAGAGGGTAGTAGTGTTAAGGGTATCTGCAGCATCAGAGGCCCTTTTGTCTACAGCATCTAAACATTCAGTGTGCTTGTCTAGTCTTTTGGACATCCTGTCCATATGAAAGGTTAACACATCAATTGTCCCATCTATCTTGTTCAGACTGTGTTGTATTGTTGCCAAGATTTGTTTCAAGTCATGATCAGAGGGAGAGTCATGCGTCTCGGAACCCGATTCTGAGGCATGTTTATTTTGTTCATTCTGCCTTTGTGATTTCCTTGGTTCACACTGCAGTTTTATTTGGGATTTCTCAATTTTCCCTTATTGAAACCTCTCAGAATGTATGTTGGCGTTGTTGGCGTTGCAATGAGAGAGGGCCGCAACCCTCGCCCTGTATTTTGCTGTGGGTTAGTTAGCACGAAAATTCACACTTTGACTGGAAGCGGAGATATGAGCTTCCCACCGGTGTATTATGCGTTTGGGGCCCTTCTGCAGGAACAGCAGTTCCAGTGGGGGATGGGGGGACAACTCCCCAGTCACACACAAGGCAGCCCTGGCCTCCACCAGCCCCATGAGGCCCACAAAGGGCAAGAGTCACCGGGCTGGTGATTTTAAAGGCGGGGACCTCCCATCGACTCATATAGGGCGCAGGCCCACCAAGCAGACTAGCGAGGCCAGGCGCGGTGGACCCACCCGAGCAACCTACCGAGCCCTACCGAAAACTGTCCCAAGGCACAGGCCGGCCCAGCCGGAGACAGATTAGCAGTCGGGCCGTAGCCCCGCCCTCTGCTCACACCTGGCAATTCAACACCACAAATCCAGGATCACAGTTTTCGGCAGGTCTCCCAGAGCGGAGGCCCTCTCCAACGCTCCCCTCAGCAGTCGCCGTGCAGGCCCAGCCCGGGCGATGGCGTCACTCGGGGTAGATGGAGCCATTGGATCGAGTAGCCCCGGCAGCCAGCTCTCCAGCAAGCCTCAATCTGCAGCAGACTTCCCCTGCACAACCGCGCGCTTCCTCCCAGTATACTCCAGACTCCGGTGCCCGGGCTGGCTGCACTTCTTGAGCGAAGGCACAGGGCTGTGACGTGCGTAGTGCGGCGGCAACGTGGGCACTCCGCCACCGATCCTGAAGCTACCACCTCATCTGGCAGCCGATTACAGTGGTACTGGCAGCCGATTACAGTGGTAGTGCGGTAAGAATCATGCTTGTTGAGCTGAATTTTAAAGGATTTTACGCCGAAGTTGGCAGAGAGACTCTAACTTGCGGCCATCTTAGAGCCAGGCAAGCTCCGCTCCTCCAAAAAAACCTATGCATGATTTCCCGCCCACATCCTTGCACTTTGGTTGCTGCGCTGTGTTGTCTCAAATGTTAGTAAATATGCTCCTATGAGTTTTGTGGTAATGTCAGAAGCCCAGTCTTCAATGGAAAAATGTAGGAAGATCAGGCTACCTTTAGTGTGCTTAACTCATTTTAGACCTCTCAAACCAGGTGTCAGCGGTGTCAGCGGTCATTCACAATGCTCAGTGATATGTGGCGCATCTCAACCTCAGCATGTACCGTAGATTTCTTAAAATGCTTTACGAGAACTATCATCTTGGACAAAATGTAATTCATTTTTGGAATGTATTTGCTAGTTAGCCAATAAACTGGAAAGATACTCCATGGCTTGTAAATTCTTAATACATCTAATTTGTTTTAGGTCTCGGCTTGGCTGCCAGGTGTGCATGAAGAAGGCGATGGATGGACTGACGGTGCGAGTTCCCACTGATGTGGCCGATGCCAGGAGGGAGGCAGAGATTGGACAAAAGAGCCATCAATAATCAAAGTCCATTGGAACTTCCAAGGCTGTCCTGAGGGTCGCCATAAAGCCTGCAGTATATTGGATTTTCATTGTGCCTAAGCGCACAAGGCAGTATGGAGTTCTGTACTGGCTAGGGCGTTTAAACTAGAAGAGTAGGAGGGTTTGGAAAAGCCGAGGCAGGTGTAATTCAGTTTGAAAGCTCGAGCTGTGGATGTAAAGCAATGAAAACCTGTGAAATTTAGCAAGGGCCATCTTTAATGGATAATGGAAATCCTAAGATGTCTGTAGGGTGTGCAAAATATGCGTAATTTGCATTTATGTGAAGTTTTGGGAAAATCACACAAAAATACATATAATTATGCAAAATGCAAACACTTCATTTAACACGATATGTTATTGTAAAATTTTCCTTGTGTCAATTTTTGAAGCAAGGAGGCATTTCTCAATGAAAATATAGCATGAAATAACAACTGGCGCGAGCAACAGCCACTCGTGTTCTGGCAATTTGCTTTAGTGCTCGAGGTAAACTTTCTGCAAATGCAGCATAATTGTGCAATGTGGCATAATGCCATTATTTGGGCAATTTTGCATAGTAAGCGTTATGTGAAATTCCAGATATTACACAATATATACCCTGACCTAGTTGTATGGCTGCACTAAAAATTCCAAAATCATTCGGTTGTGGGCATTTTGTTCACTCAGTGCTGTCAACATTTCAACCTAAAAATATAACGCCAAATATTGACTTGATGACAAAGCCATAAGTGTCCTACTTTTAATAGTCTGCATACCTTGTAGCTCTAGGGTATCTTACATTAAAGGTTTCCATCATTTCTTCTCTTCCACCTACTTCTGTGGGGCAGTTCAACACAACCCAAAAATGTAAGGTCAAAGGAGATTGGTTTTGTGTCTAATAATGTTTATAAAGTTTGTGCATAACCTGTACAACTTTGTTTCTGTCATTACATATCTCACGTTTACCCCTGGGGTGTGTGAAGAAACACTCCCTTAGGTCCATCTCTTCTACTATTTACTTCATATATGGCAGGTTTTAAACAAATTGCTTAGCCTTTCTCAGGACATTTTAAGAGTACTTGCTGTCTATCTGGTTAGATGCACTACTCACACCATCGCCCCACTCTGTTTACCTGCTTAGGCTTGTACCACTTTATGACTCTTTTGTCATCAGGTATGATTCCTTCCTAACTATGGGGCCGATTATGATCGCGGACGGACTTTCGTCCGTCCGCGATCACTGAGGAGGAGGGAACGTCCGCATGGGCTGCGGCGTTCCCTCCTGTGCGATTAGGATGTGACTGCCACCCTGGCGGTCACATCCTCTATTACTAACATTGCGGCGGGTGCGGCTTCAAGATGCACCCGCAGCAATGTCAAAATTCAGGTGTTGCATTTGTATGCAGAAAGAGGTAGGCACCGCGCGGTGCCTGCCGCTTTCTGCATACAAATGCAAGGGGGTACCATTGGTACCCCCCATGTGCACCCCCCACCCCCCCCCCCCTTCACCTAGGGGGCCCGCAACGGGCCCCCGCAGTGAAGTTACACATGCTTTTCCACGGCGGAAATGCCGCCGCGGAAAAGCATGTTTCACTTCACATCCTAATCTGGCTGACGGTGTCTGTGAGACACGTCACCATATTAGAGCTTTTCCGGCGCGGTTGTAAGCCAACCGCGGCGGAAAAGCAGCGGACGGAAACCAGGACCCACCAGCCATCCTAATGTGCCGGTGGGTCTTTGGGGGGTCCGCAGCGGATTTTCCGCATCCTCCGGGCCGGCGGTGGCTTCCGCCGGCCCAGAGGATGCGGAAAATCCGCTATCCTAATAAGCCCCTATGTGTGTACCAAACCTCATATACTTTGAACTATTTACCATGCAGGATAATATTTGAGGGCATGTCCAGAATAGTGATTGAAGTCACTTGAACACTACTCTAGAAGTGAACCCAAATGTTATCCCATATTTTGAATCAGTGTAGTGAAGGGTAATTCTCAGAGCAAGATAAAAGCTCTGCAGGAGGGCCAGTCCAATTAATACCTGGGCATTAATATTTTGCAAATATGTGCCATGTTGCACAATAGGGACCTTATTGTCTGGTGTATTTACAACATTATTTATTTCCATTTGTTGTAAAAGCACCCTGGGGAAATTCAGGAAATTGTTTAGGTATTAAAGTTCATTAGCAAAGCTGTGCCAAAATTAATAAAGGGGGCAAATGTAGAAGGGAAAAGAGAATAGATGGCTGTACGATGAGTTAAACTCTAAAAATAAAAATAATAATACGAGTTCTTCTTTGCAGACATCGCAAATTTAATTTCAACAGACCTGGTTAGTTGAAGAGTAAATTGATGACTTCTACCCATTTCTTAGAAATGCAGTTGAGTTTATTGGTGTCTAGATCAAGCTTTCCTTTTGAATGAAACCACAAGCTAACCACACAATTCAATCAACTACAGCTACTCTGCTCACCCCAAATACCTAAAAATTGTTTCTGACACCGGTTAATTTCTGCCTGTTGGTCCAAACTCAAGTCATTTCCCTTACTGAGTAGGCAAATCATTTTTATTCAGAGTAACAACATTAGTGCTTTTACTACTTATTGTGACCCCACACTGTACAAAATGTCAAACACATGAGGCCTTGAGTCACATGTGAGCCAAGGATCCTTTTGAAGTCAAGAGATATAGCTGACTATGGACAGGAACCTATATCATTGACTGATTTTGCATTTCTTGGAAGGTGATTTTGACAGGTTTCACGCTTGTTTTATTTCCGTCTGAGCATCTCTTTATTAATAGATAGTGGAATACTTACTATAAGCCCTGAGGAAGTTCCTTGGTTTTATACCATTGGAATGAAACATGTTGGCAAGAAGTTTTCTACTTTGGCATGAAAAGACAAAGAAGACCTTAAGTCTGACCGTGGACACCCTCATTTTGAGAATTGAATAACATAATTGATTTGTGGATCATGGTAGCAGTTTGCTAATGGACAATGTAGATCAAATATAAACTGCTATGTATAATCTTCAGAGCCATTCACATCTTATATTTTGAATAACTGTGATCGAACAAGCCAAAATATCTGAACAGTGAAACAAAAAAAGAAGCAAATAACTCACAAGACTAGATTTTAAAAAAACTCAAAAGCTTACAATCAGGGGCAGCCATCTAACTTTGATTAGATGTCAAGATGTGCTTTATCTTTACATAAACATGAAAACCTATTCAAACATTCAAGCCCATTAGACCTATATCTCTGTTGTTTTGTCTCTTTCCATGTGTAAGCCATCTTCTTGCTCCATCACTCTCTGTGAAATCAGTATCATGTCTCTGCAGCCAACTATGGACCAGCCTGGATTGTCCCCTCTAACATACCTCTTCTCCTATCCACATTTAGAAGGTACGTTATTATATATGTTCTTTGTAAGAGGAAATCCTATTTTTTAATGTTGTGCTCACTAACAAGTAGTTCATACACCATATAAAACTGTAAATAAACACAGTTCGGTAATTTATAGAGTGGTGTGACCTATATTGTCTCCTCACTGGAAGCTCTTTGATGTTCTGGATAATTTTCAGATGCAAAGAGCCAATCACAGCCACCCTTCTTGATCTCAGGCGCTAAACGATAGCTTTGCATCTTTCCTTGCCACAAAAAAGAAAGTTCTGTATGTGGATGTATGATAAAAATTAGCGGAAGTTCTTCCTGCACAACAGACCCAATCACATACCACAAACCATCACCCCATAGGTATAAGCCATTACAATCAAGTCAATTACTTACCCTAGTAAAGGGTATGCATGTCAAACATTTGCACAATGTAAACACTTGGACACACTAATACATCAGCTGTCCACCTAGTACATTACAAGCTGCAGCTTCTCGTGCACCAGACCTAGGAATGTGCCTGACATTGACTTTACCACAAAGAGTAGACCAGTTTGGCTTGTATGAATGCTAAAACATGTTGAAGGTACAACTCATGTGCTCCAATGTCTACTGCATTACTAAGTTGGTACTAAAATCGGTGGAAGGGAAGGGAACACTCTCTTTCTCTGTCTGTCTCCCTACACCTCTCTTACCTCTTTCTTGTTTCTTCTTCCTTTTCCAATACATCCACATGGTCGATTGGAATATATAAATATTGCAAACATTTTAATGTGTATGTCAATGTGCTGCAGGATATCTGACTTTTAATATGGCAATTTTTGACACCAAAACCTTTTGTGTTCCTCACTTTCTTTGCATGGGTTTGTTAACAATTCTTTTCTGAATTTAAGTTTATTTTTGGGATATTCCCAAGCAGAATGTATGGAAATTCTGTGAAATTTGTCAGTGGGAATCTGTCTTAAAAATGAATTGGAAACACACCTGAAATAACGTATTTCAGTGTATTCGGTGTTACACTGCTCTATGTAAGAGGGCAAGTGTCAGCTTCAGAATGATGAAATGACATCCCACTTCTTGGCCTGCACTGTACACGTCACCAGCGCTAGATTAACAGAACTTGTTATACTGATTTACAAATAATGTTGAATAATGTTTTTATATATTTTACCATATAACCATTATACTTCGCTGGTGTGAATTCAATTCAAGTGTGCTTTTTCATTTAAAATGAGCTCTTTCATAGATATATATTAGTGAAAAATACAAATATATGACTAAAGTATCTTCATCTAAAGTTTTCTAATTGTTGTGTAATGAATATGTGGTGTGATGTACATACATGTATACAGCAAAAGCAAAATAAAGATGGCATTTTTTTAGCTTATGTGTACGGAGAAAAGAATATATTAAAACCATATTGTAAATATGCTGTAGTCTCTGAGTCAATTTTATTGTTATAAGTTAATAGAAATCATCACAATATTACCAAATGCTACATATTTTAAAAGGGAAGCTATTAAAATTCAATAATTTGTGTGTTATTGCCAGTTTTCAGAGAAATTTTCATTTCCACTTCAATTATTGATTTCATAGAATAATATTTGACAATCAACAAATTAAAATATAAAATCATACTGTAGTAGACAATTATTTATGTTTGTGTTGCATTAAAATTGTCGCTTAATTATAAGAGTAATAATACAAATCTGGGCCAGGGAAGCTTCTTGACACTGAAGATAGGTAAGGAGCTGTTAACTTTAGAGTACCTCAATGGTTAGCTTGAAATGAATGTGTTGGAATGTTGCTAGGTTAAATCAAGCTAGAAAGTGCTGTCTAATGTGGGAGGAGCTAATTGTCTATAAACCACACATATTGGGTATAACTGAAACCCATCTGGCATATAAGGATCGGCAAGTTTTTAAACAAATAGGGTATGACAGCATTATTTTTTCATCACAAACAATTTCCATACAGGAGGGTGGCTATAATGAAGGCCAGAAACTTGATAGTTAGAACCGGACAACAGACATCAGAATTTGCAGACAGCAGGGGAAGGTGGGCTATTGCCCGGCTAGCAATAAATGGCCAGAAATATACAATCTGTGTGCTCTATGGTCCCAATATCGAAGATCCAATGGTCTTTGATTACTTAAGCATAGAACTGCTGGACTGGCCTGGAGATCTGATTGTCATGCAGCATTTTAACTGTGTAATGAAGCACAATATTAATTCTACTAACCGCCAAGCAACTACTCGTATGACTAGAACCCAAGCTTCAATCATGAAACTAATGAGGCTGCATGGCTAGAGGATGCATGGAGAACAGTATTCCCTGTTACACCGGGGTACACTTATTATTTCTCTCCCCATAGGTAGTATTCGCAAATCTAAATGATACTTGTAAAAGTGTAGATGCTAGAGGGGGCTAAAATTGAAATATATTCTACAGTTACCTCTGACTATAATGTTATCATACTGACTATGCAGACTCTGCCAGAAGGGGGTGGGTGGGAAGGCGGCATCCATTTACAATTCCTCGCCATCTCCTCGCTGATATGGACTACAAGGGCTATTTAAAAACTTTACTGATAGATTTCATATGAATTAATAAAGGCACCTCTACAGCTGCCACTGTGTGGGACTGTATGAAAGCATACATTAGGAGGTTAACACTTTGGTTTATCTTTAAACAAAGGAAACGTGGCAAGTCAAACTGGTCCAATATTGGTAGGACTGTTTGAATTTAGAAATACAGCATGCACAGGCAATTCTTTCCAGAGACCCTTTGGAACAGTCCATATATCTGAGGTTAAATGATAGGTTGCAAATGCTTAATCAAGGGGGATAACTGGGAAGGTGGCTGCTAGCTATCAGAAACACAAAGCATTTCAGTATGAATATGATGAGAGAGTTGGCCGTCTCCTGGCACACCAGATATCTAATAAAACTGTCAGCTGCGTTATAAAGTGTATTCTGGGGGATAATGAGGGTGATCATACTCACCCGCAAAAGATAGCTGAGAAATGTATCTCCTTTTATCAAAGGGTGTATAACAAACTGGATAATGTTGATCAACAGATTTTGGATACTTACCTCTGGGATAGTGGGATGCCGCGACTGGACCCCCAACAGATTCTTGGGCTGCAAGGGGACATTGGGTTGGGGAGATCGAAGCAGCTATTAGCACCTTATCATCAGAGTTTGCATCATTCCTCAAAGACTGCCATTAGACCAAAGGGCTAGATCAATTGATTCGAATTTTGTGCCAAGTTTTAATAGTGTGATATCTTCTTGCCATGCTTAGTTGTGTTAGCCCAAATTTGAGATGGACTTGCGCGGGTGAACTGTTTTTGGGAAACCCAAAAACATGTTTATAGCTATTTGTTTGGAGTTTATTCAGGATTTGCGCGTCTTTGGGGGGCATAATCACACTCGTCTAGGCCAGCGTTGGTAGCAATTTTGCAGTAATGATTGTTAACAGGGGCTAAAAGGAAGGCCCATTGGGTTTCTTGGCAAGAGCACAAAAGGCGTGAGTTAACGCATTGCTTTTTTCTCACCATATACTAGTTGTGTGTCTGGAAGTTAAATTTCTTATCAAATTGCTAGCCTTAGTACTTGTAATTGTTAACCTCTTCTAAGTTTGGATTTCCTAGTTTGATTTTAAGAGGGATGCTCGGTCTATCCCATATTGACATTGTTTTTGTATTAGTTGCATTAATTAATAATTTATTGATCTTAGCAAATACTGAAAGTACTTCGATTGATCTTTGGAGACCCACCTTCGTATGATTCAGCAGTACAATTACATCAGCATATGAGAGGTGTGTCATGGTCAATGCTCCCAATCTCGGAGGGTGAGAATTTACCTGGTCGAGCTGGGGCGATAGATCAGCCATGAAAAGGTAAAACAGGTGCAGGTCAAGAACACACCCTTGCTTGAGACCAATGGCTGTAGGTATTTGCCTGGACAGTCTTGTTACGTCTGCCACCTTGATTTGAATCCATGTATCAGTGTATTATAACTCAATAGCTCTAAGGCTGTGTTCTTAAAGGCCGCACCGCATTACTTTTCCCCCCAATAGGGCTCTGTCGACTCGATCAAAAGCTGCTTTTAGGTCTATAAAACAGAGAAGCAGTTTTTTCTTCCAGGATTACATTTTGCAGCAACTGTTGTTACTACTAGTATGTTGACAGTGACACCATAACCTTTCCTGAACCTTGTCTGGTGGAGTGGGATCAAGTTATTGGTGTTAGACCAATTGGGTACATCTTCCAGGACTAGCGAGGCATAGTATTTGGCTTCTTAACCGGTAAGCACAATTAGCCTGTAATTCACTGGATTTGCTTGATCCCCCCACTCAAAATTGGGTTTATTATCGATCCCCTCCAATTCTTTGGGGTTATTCGCATGGACTCCACGTCTTTCAACAGTGCCATTATCGGGCTGGCCCAGTATTTAGGATCTTGCTTGAATATAGATTGTGGAATGTCATTAGGGCCTGGCGTCCTGTCGCTTCTACCAGCCACAATAACTTTTACCACTCTTGACGGTATGCACTGTGAGTATGCCGGAGAGTTGGACTACTGCTCCATGGCGACATTACCGGGTTTTTAACACTGTCTGATTCGACTACTTTACAATTTTCATGCACTAAGGAGCACTCTCGACTGGCAAAGGTCTTCATCAAGTAAGCCACCCAGTCTTTTTCTGTGACACATGAGGGGTTTATAACTCTTCTTTCCCTGCCAATGTCTTAAATTGTTATCCAGAATGCTCTGGTATTTGATCGTTTACAGTTGAACAAGAGCTTAGCCTAGAAATCTTCGGACTTTCGTCTCCTCTCTTGCCAGAGTTTTCCCATGCAATCATTGCTGTACCAGGATTCCTGACCTTCCTAATTTCCCTTCTCAGGTCTTTTCTTAGATCCAGGGATTTTTTCATCAATGCCCCCGGCCGTTGGGATATTTGGCCTGCTCTGGATGGTAATGCTGAAGCATGCATTAGCAGTTGTGTCGTAAAACATATCTAGGCATTTATTGGAGTGGCAGATGAGGCTATAGTATCCTACATTGTCACTTGCGCCTTGGCGGCAAAATTTGGTAGTGAATGATGCAACCACATTAATTGTATCAACGTTGTTGTTTCCCTTCCCCCGATTACTGCGAGTGCCAAAGGATGTCTATCAGGATTTAGGCTGATCTCCAGATGTTTATATGAATGATCACTATCTGCCGAGCATTTGATTTTGTACTTTCTCAGCTGTTGTAATAGCTGTGAGGAGAGAATCGTATGATCAATTATTGACCTGATGTTGGTTCATAATGTGTGAAATTTTGAGGATTATTGTTTCTGTTCTGCCATTAATTACCCTCAGGACCCAGTGTTCCAGTGCTGTGACCAATTCTTTCCCGATTCGGTTAGGTAATTTTTGGGGATGGTTGAAATGTGGATGAACTGCCCAAATGTCATTTTCGGATGCCAAATGCCCATCCTCAATCGGTGTATACATTAGATGCGTATGGAAGTTGCCTGTTATCATTATTTCCCAAGTGGAAGTCTTGAATCTTACTTCGGCTATCTAATGTAGTAAGTTCCTAAATAGAAAGATTTTTTCTGTGCATTTGGATGAGCGTAGATATTAAACAAAATTACTCGTGTTTTTTTTTTTTTTTTTTTTTTTAGTTCAGTAAGATTTTATTGAATTTTGACAGTGGAGAAAACACAGAAATACATACAAAACACTGATAAAGTAATTCATTAAATTACATGCAAGCGAGTGAGAATAATCAAAAATAAGCAGTCACAAATAATTACATCGCAGAGTATTATCGTCAATCAAAGGAAAACTAAATATACGGGAGGGAAGGAAGGAAGGGGAGGGAAGAAGGGAAAAGGGGAATATATAGTTCATAGCATAAGAAATTACTTGTGTTTTCTAATGGTCATGGTGGAGGCTAAGCTTAAATATCAGGTTATAGTTGAAAGTTGCTTCGATTCAACCTTTAATGCATTTAATATGTAGACTGATGGACCCCCTTTAGGCCATCCAAACTGATTTTTTTTTATTTGCGTCCACTTGGTGAAGAGTGTTGCCAGCTAGTTGCAGCGGGCAGGACAGCCCGGTCTCTTGCAAGGCTATAATTTCATATTTGCCCCAGGTGGTTTGCAATACCTTATCTGTAAGTTTAAGCTCTGCTCCTGAGGTGTTCTAGGAGAGGATACTAAAGGTGTTTTCATTCAGTTTGTTTATCACTTGGTTTGCCGGTCATTGCATATTTGTTGCATTTAAGGTTCATGCCAGCCAGTGCCATTGGTTTTCATCTATTGCTAGTTCGTTTGATTTGATGTTGTTACCTTTTGGGCCACGAGCATTCTATAAAATCAAATATACCGGGGAGGTACCAGTGTGGATGCTTTGCCTTTGAGCCAAGGTTAGCAAGGGAGATGGATAGCACTGTTTTGTGGGCTTAGAAAGATGTATACCTCACAATTCAAATTGTTTATTTACACTGTTTATTAGAATGACTTTCTCCTCCGAATTCCACAACGTTAAGGTTTATTTTACGAGTGGCAGGAATCTAGCTGATATTAAATCAGTTGATTTGATGTGGCATAATGTAGCTGTTGGACTTGGCCCTTTTGGCAGGGTCATCCCTGAAATTTTTGCCTTCCTCCTTTATTTTGTCTGACCTGTTTTTGTTGGTTTTATGACTCTGGGCACTTTACCACTGCTGATCAGTGCTAAAGTGCATATGCTCTCCCTTTTGTAAATTGATGTATGAATTAGTGATTCCATGATTGGCTGATTTGGTTTACTGGTCAGACCCTAGTACAGTGCACTGAGTGTGCCCAGGGCTTGTAAACCAAATGCTGCTAGTGGGCTTGCAGCACTGGTGGTGCCACCCACAGAAGCAGCCAGTAAATGTGTGTCTCAGGTCTGCCATTGCAGGGCCTGTGTGCCTTCTGGTACTGCCATGCTGACTAGGCAAGTGCACCCACTTTCCAGTCCCTAAACCTTCCCTTTTCTTCATATCAGACACCCTATGGTATGCCCAAGGGCAGGGTGCATTGTAAGTATAAGGTAGGACATGCCCTGGTGTGTTTAGCATGTCCTAATTGTGAATGACATCTATTTTCGTTTTTCACTATTGATTGCAAGGCTACCTGTTCTCCATAGGCCAGAATGGGAAGTTAGATTATTACATTTTATAATCCTAACTGACTCAGGGAACATGGTATAAATTCGAGTTTAGTTGGCCTGAACTCAGAATGATTAAATACATCATTTAATGAAGTTGGTTTACTATTAATATTCTGTGTTTGAAAATACCTCTTTTATAAAGCAGGTATTTTCTTGTCTAAACCATCCAAGCCTGCCTCTGCTAGGTTGTGTATTCCTTGTCTGGAGTTTGAGTGACAGGGCTGTGGGTCCCAAGAGACAGAATGAGTCAGCCCAGTGGTGAATAGAGAGATCTGCATCTAGATAGGAGGGAGGATTTGCACCTGGGACCTGAATAGGACTGTGCCTGCCCCCCACAGTGCTGGCTCCATCCCTGTGGTGCATCTGATGTCTCTGCCCTGCACTGTGAAAGGAGAGAAGGAATCATGTCAACAGAGTGCTCCAGTGCTGTGCCTTTCCTCCACAATACTGGCTCCACCTCCTGTGGGGTGTCTGATGTTTCTGCCCTGCACTGTGAAAGGAAAGAAGGAGTCATGGAAACAGAGTGCTCCAGAACTGGTTTGGACTGGGCAAAGGCCCCTCTGCCTTCAGAGGACAAAGGATTTTGGGGTATAAATATTTGGGACCCTGCTCCCAAGAAATTAGATCACTTTTGGACTACAAGAAGAAACCTTTGCTGAGGAGAGGAACCTGACGAAACTGAGGAAAGACTATCCCTAAGCTGAAGTGCTGCTTGGGGGATGACCTGCAGTGGTTGTCTGACTGCCAAAGAAAGGAGAAAGAACTTTGTGCGCTTTATTTTCAACTTGTGAAGGATCTCCAAGGGCTTGGAACAGAGCTTGCCTCCTGCTGAAGTCTCAGGGACAACAGACTTCAAACCCCAACTTCCCAGAGTTCTTTGGAAGTGCCTGCTGCTGTTTTGGGCCTTCTGAGGGACTGCGTGTCTCAAAGAGCTGGAAGTGAGACTCAAGAGGAAGAAGTGTGACGCCGTTGCAGCGCCTGCCGTCGCAAATCCGAAGGAGAGTGTCGCCACTGTAGATGACGCATTGCACTGCATCAAGAGAAGCATCTCGCAATGAAGAGGAAGCGTGTCGCCGTCGCATCTTGGATGTTGCCGCTGTAGTTGTCGCACTGCACCGCATCGAGAGAAGTGTCTCGCAAAGAGGAAGAAGCGTGTCGCCATCGCTGCTGCTGCCGTCGCATCATGGATCCCGCCGCTGTAGCTGTCGCACTGCACCGCATCAAGAAAATCTCCTCGCATCCACGGAGAAGCGTGCCGCCCTCGGAGCTGCTCACGTCGCATCTTGGATGTCGCCGCAGTAGCTGTCACATTGCGCGGAAGCGTCTCGCAAACGTCGGAGAAGAGTGCCGTAGCCAAGGCTGTTGCCGTCGCATCGCTGAACAAGGGTGTCGCTGCTGCAGTTGACGCATCGAACCGAGACTTCTCACATCATCGGAGAAGCATGCCGCATCTGGAAGATCTTCACGTCTTTATTTCTTTGCACCGGAACTTTGTCGCATTTCCATCGCTGCAACACTTTTGTTGTGGAAGCGTCACACATCGTAAGGTACATTGACTTAAAGTGTCGCATCTTAAGAACTGTACTGAACTAAGCTAAAACTACCATTTTAAGTAAAGTATTGTGGATTTTTGTCGTTTGTGGTCTTGTGTTAAGTCTATATAAAGAATACTTATTTTTAATATACAACTGTGTGGTGTCCATCTGTATTGTTATCACTGGATTACTGTATGTGGTCACAAATGCTTTACACACTGCCTCTGAGATAAGCCTGTCAGCTCGTGCCAAGCTACCAAGGGGGTAAGCAGGGGTTATTTTAGGAGTGTACCCCCTTACCCTGACTAGAGGCATGGGTCCCTATTTGTCACAAGTACCTACCATTGCCAACTAGAGACCCCCACATCTAACAGTAGCTATCTATGTGAACAGCCTTGTTTAATATCTCCTTGTGACTCCTATTGAGGTGTTACCATGATTTGCCAGGAGTCACTATTAGTATCGGGGAAGAGGTCTGAGCTCTGAGGGATTTTGGGATGATTCCCAATTGGGATTTCATAACTGCGTTGTAGAATTTATTCTCTCTGTTTTATAAGTATTAGCTTTTACCATTTCTCTGTTGCTTACGTGGAGGTACCTGTCATGATGTTCGTAATATTGCTTATCAGAGGAGTTGCCTTCTAATAGGCGGTAAGCAACCAAAATGATCCTATCTGCCTGTGCTGTTGTTAATGCGCGCTCATGTCCTTTTGTTCTGCAGTTGTTTGAAAGGACCATTGTTACTCTTAAGACAGTTGCTGAGTTACTGCTTATAGACATGACCCTGTACGAATTATTCCTTCTTGTGTTTCTGGAGGATGTTACATTTGTCAGTAAGCTGGATTTTATGTGACCTGTCTACACTGATTTGCTCAATTTCTTCCACTGTGCATTGCTTGTCAGAGGTTGTTTGCTCTGATTGCAATGTATCCGATGGTTCTGAGATAATCTCTGGTTTGTATTGTGGCTCAAGTGCCGTGACCGTGGAGATGATTGGTAGAGACGGATCTTGCATGTTCTGACCATGCATGTCAGTTTTTATTTTCTGGGTCTTCTGCACAGTACCTGGTCTGTCAGCAAATAGTGGCAACTTTTCCGATAGATCCATGGAGGGTAGTTTTGAAACTTGTCCTTCAGGTGACACAGTAACTGTAGCTTTTATGGGTGCCTTTGGGATGATTATTGCTGGCGGGATTGAAGTTTCTCTTTGACAGTGAACATAGGGTATAGGGGGCATATTATCAAGGACCGGTGTTAAAATTATTGCCGTTTTATCGGCGATAATGGGCTTGATAATACACCCTTGTTAATTCCCATGGAAGCCCATGTTAACCTCTTCCATGCTCATGACGAGCTGAGCTCGTCATGAGCCACGGCGCTCTGGTGCTCATGACGAGCTCAGCTAGTCATGAGCCGTGGAACGCTCGCATGCGGGGATAATTCCCCTGCTGTGCTCAGCGTTCCACGGCAGGTAATGCACCTGTGACGAGCTGAGCTCGTCATGAGCACAGGAGCGCCGTGCCTCATGACGAGCTCAGCTCGCCATGAGCATGCGGGCGCCGTGCGCGCCCCCTCTCCCCCCAGCACAGCGGGAAAATAACCCCCGCAGCGAAGGGGTTAACACCAGAACATGGGCTTCTATGGGAATTAACAAGGGCGTATTATCAAGCCCATTATCGCCGTTTTATCGGCAGTTTCCTGACGATAAAACAGCGATAATTTTAACACCGGCCCTTGATAATATGCCCCTAGGTTTTTTCTGTAATCGCGTTTTTGCAATGGACGATTGGCGTTCCTTCTCGTCTTCCTAGCATGTTTCTTTTGCCATTTAGTTTGTGCTCGAATTTAAAATCATCAACTTCCATAGTTGTGGTAGGAGGACTGGAATTAAAGAATTAATTGAGAATGCTTGATACGGTCGGGGAGATTGGCTCAGGATCTCTATTGACAGCAAAGCAAATGCTTCTTCATTGTTAGACTGATTAATGATTTTGATTTCCAGGGCTTTTATAAGATCAGCGTTTTCCATTATTTTTGCAGACCCAGGATAATTACAGAGCCATCTCCCATGTTTAAGCAATAGGTTTTGATCTGGTTTAGGACACTTTTTGTTGTTGATTATAGATAATTTGATCCTTTGGACATAGCCTATGTCTGTACAATATTATAAGCTGGATGTTCAGTAAATAGTTGGGGAAGTTGTTGATCTAATTCAGTTGCCACAGTATGGCTTTTTGAGGTCTGAACCTGCACCTGGATCATGGCAATTATGTTGTTTCTTTGTGAGTTGCTTGTTGCTTTGATTTTGTTATGTGCGTCCTCTTTTGCATTGGATTTTTGTCGCTGGTACATACGCTTTGTAGAAGAGTCTGGTTTTTGTGGAATAAGAGGGTTATACTTTCAGTTCTGGAGAAGATAGCTGCAGCTGGATCTTTAAAAAATGTTAATTTTCCAATATTGCCTAATTTCCCAAAGAGGGTTTGAAGGGGTGATATTAAAGTATTCGCCTGGCCCGCTGCCACAGTTGACTTATTAATTGTTGCTGTTCCAGTTGAAGTCAGTTTCTTGTGGGACTTTTTATTCTGGTGGATCTGCTGAGGGGCATATGGTAGTCTGACCTGGCCTGATCTTGGGTTCCTTTTCACCAGTACGTAGTTTAGTTGACAAAGTATGAATATACTCAGTATTGACAATAAAAGTATCTTGGATGCCCAAGTACTTTGATGCTGAAGTGACTGCTGGCTAAACTATACAATTGCTGAATCAGGCAAATGCTAAAGCTCCTGGTCAGGGAAGGCGCCTACCCGGCTTGGAAATATTCGGTGTTCTGACACACACTACCTGTGCAGGGAGGGGCATGACCGTGCACTTACAACTTTACCAGTATAAGTTGGATTACCAGATGTTCTATGCTTAGCTAAAGGACAGCAGTTACTATAAACTAGGGCGCCTAGCACTTGTTGCATAATAAGTGAGCTAGTACTGTGGTAGTCAGTTGCAATATTTAGTTGTGCTCTTCCACAATGCATGGAAGATTTCCTCATGCAAGATCTGCTACACAACTGTCAGGGTGCAGGGTGGTCACCACAGAAAGAGCAAGCTACACCGGCCTAATGCCGGCCGGTTCCTCCCGACGTAGGGAACCACAGCACTAGCCTGGCTTGCTGTCCTGCTGAGGAAGAGCGTCTCATGCAACGGGTGCTCTCCAAGTCTGGTTGTTGGTGCTACCATACTAGGATGAGTGAAGTGGCTTGGCTCACCTTTGAGCCACCTTCAATCCTGCCAGCCACATTCAATCCTGCCAGGTGGATCGTCTGCTGGCCGGTGAGTGGGGTGCCAGGCAGGGAGAGTGGCTGATAGGGCTCACTTGCACCGGCTGTTAGCTCTTCTACCGCCGCACCTTACCTTACCTTGCTTCGCTACGCCCAATTCCTTGCACCGATGTCCTGAGGGATCACTGAAATAATATCGAGGGACAGAATATCGACCATCAAAAATATCATTGAGAAAATATCGACAGTCAAAATATCGAGTTTCTATCTACAAACAGGTAAGTACAAAAATATCGAGTTTAAAATATCGTTTACAAAAATATAGTTGTAAAAAATATCGTATTTACTAAAAACAGTGTTAAATTAAATTAATATTAATAATTAATTACTAAAATATACTTAAAATTACTTAAATTAACTTATAATAATTAAATAATTAATGAAAGTTAAATAAATATTTTTTTATTTCATATTTATTAAACATATATATAGTAACAAAATATAATAAAATAATACCCAAAAACTGAAAACTGACCCTGAACCCTAAAAATACCCCTTTACCCAAAAACTGAAAACTGACCCTGAACCCTAAAAATACCCCTTTACCCAAAAACTGAAAACTGACCCTGAACCCTAAAAAGACCCCTTTGCCCAAAAACTGAAAACTGACCCTGAACCCTAAAAATACCCCTTTACCCAAAAACCCAAAACTGACCCTGAACCCTAAAAATACCCCTTTACCCAAAAACCCACAACTGACCCTGAACCCTAAAAATAAAAACGATATTACTTCACTTACCTTAAAAACGATATTTTGGCTGTCTATATTCTGTCCTGTCGATATTTTGTCCAAACGATATTTTTTACTCGATATTTTGTCCAAACGATATTTTGGAGTCGATATTATGTCTGTGCAAGCCCGGACCGCTTATTAGAGGTGGATCATCCGGCTCCTCTGGAGGGCACCCCTAATAAGGATATGTTTTTAAAGTATGGACTAGTCGCCGTAGCTTATTGTAAGTTATGGCATAAATATACTAAAAAGGATCAAGAAAGTCAGTGGCCACTGATAGGATCCTTCGATGACGCAAAAATAAGCGTGCTGGAAACAGCCCTTTGTAACAATAAAACAACGCCCACTATGCTTGATAGTTTCGGCATGTGGCGCAAAGAAACAGAGCAACGAAAGAAAAGAGAAGAAGCAAGAATAGGAAAAGAGTTACGAAAGGCAGCCCACCTGACCGCTAAGAAACTAGAAGAAGAAATAAAAGAAAGAAAGGAGGCCAGACAAAAGCAGGAATCTGAGTCGGCAGGCCAATGCCCTGTTAGGACCCCCTCTACGCTCTACCCTGAGCTACCCTCCAAACAACGGGCGAACGATGAGTTACTGCTAGGTCCTCCGATCATCTACATGCCCCCCCCATATGCCCCTCCCAACCTCTAGCACAGCACCTGCCAGCTCTGAGTGCAAATGAGAATGACCTTGGAGCTGGTACCCCAGCCCTCACGGCCTCCGCACCGGCCGCATTAGTAACGACATCAGATGAGCTCGAGGCTAGCAAGCAACCACCAGCCAGACTGAATAGATTGAGCAAAGATGTGCGGGATGGAATTGACAAGATAGTAAAGACACTGGTAGAACGGAAGGAGAGAGAAGAATACACGATAGATATGCACAATTCACATGCCGGTAGCCACAGACGGCATTTCGTTTTATGGTTTAGCTACCACACCCTGAACGCATATGAGGATAGGTATCAGAATCAGGGTCCTGCTAAATTGACAGCTTTATATAGAAAAGTCAATGTTGGAGACGAGGCTGAGCACGACGTGACGGACCTCTTCATGCAAACGCTTGAGGTCTTCCGCCACCTCATGGAACAGAAACCAGAAGTTAAGATTACAGTCCCTGACACGACTGGGTCCTCATCAGAAGTAGCCAACACTATGATGCCTATCAGAGAAGCCGCCCCCTACTGGGTTCCCCCGCGAGGTCAGGGAACAAACGACGATATCAACCACGCAGATGCGAAGGGGAGGGTTGTGTACAACTGGGTTTATCAGCCATGGGATCGGCAAGATATTTTAACTTTTAGGCAAACCCTGCCCGATTTGAGAAAGAACCCGACAGCATTTTATACCGAACTAGGTACAGCCTTGGGTTCAACAATAATGACTCTAGCGGACATTGACTTGTTTTTCGGGTTATGTCTGCCGGCTGACGTGTGGAAGCAAATCCGGAAAACCGACCACACAGATCTGTTCGGACATACCTGGAATCAACTCAGTGAACTAGATAGACAGCGAGAGCCCGGAAAGAAACCTGTAAAAGACATACTGGAACTCCCGGACAAAATAGTTCAGAAACTAAAGACATTGATCCCAGAGAAGAAGGTAGACTGGTCGATAGTCACGGCTTGCCGTCAGAAACCCCAGGAAGACGTATCAGAATACTTCTCCCGATTTGCGACGGTGTTCTCCGACTACAGTGGCCAAGACATGACCACTGCAACCGGACAACACCTATTCGTGCAAAACTACGTAAAGGGTCTATCGCAAGAGGTCTCCCAAAAGTTACAGACGAGCGAGAGTAGTTGGGGGGCCTCCAAACCTGCAGCTATCCTTCAGATGGCTCAGTACTACGAACACCAAAAGAACGAGAACGATAGGGCGACAGAGAAAAAGAAAAAGGACTTGAAAGAACGAGTGATGATTGCTCAATTGCAAGGAGTGACGACAGGAAGGGAACAGTATAGAGGAAACTACCAGTCGAATGCCCCTAGAAATCCACCCCCTAGAGACCGCACACCCACACCCGGCGCTCCACGAACAGACCTCGATGAGAACCAGTGTGCATTTTGCAAAGGATTTGGCCATTGGAAGTCTCAATGTCCGGTTCCTCTGGAAATGATTAAAAATAAAGAGACGAGGGACATGACGAATGGCCCCAGGACTAGAGGGCAGGGACGAGGGCACACCTACGACACCAACAATGACAGATCTGGCAGACCGAACACGTTTGACCGTCCCCGGCAGAATCAGTGCCAACAGTCTGACTGCGACAATGCCCGCGACTTTGCATAGGACTGCCAAGGGCAAGGAAGGGATCCAGTCGAGCTCTATGTTGACCAGCAAGGTCCTTATGTCACCGCTAAGGTCCTAGGTACAAAGTCTCCATTCCTGGTAGACACTGGCGCGACACGTAGTGCGTTATCTAAACGACTGATTCCAAGGGCACCCTTGTCTGGCTCACACATAACATCAATAGGCTTTGATGGAACGCCCTCCACTAACCCCTTATCCGCACCGGTTTCCTTCGACTTAGACAGTAACCCCACTGACACGACGTTTTTGCTTTCCTCCAACACCCCCAATGCCATTATGGGACTTGACTTACTGAAGCATTTCCGAGCTACTATCATGTGTTCACAGGACGGAGTTCGAGTCATTCTGTACGATAACCCGACTCTGCTCAGACCTCGTCCCGCACGACACATGTTCTCCATCTCTGACGCTGACGCGTCCTTACTTGACTCTCTACCTCTGTATCTGTGGGCTAAGACTGACGCTGACGTAGGACGAATGATGATCGACCCCGTGCGCATAACTGTTCGCCAAGATGCGATACTCCCAAAACTCCCACAGTATCGGATATCGCCCGAAGGTGAGAAGGCATTGGTAATGATAATCCAGTCCCTGGTAGAGGCAGGAATGGTAGAGGAAGTAGTCAGCAACATTTGCAACAGCCCTATCCTACCCATTGTGAAGAAGCAGGGCGAGGGAGATGAGAAAGCGTACCGCTTCATCATCGACCTTCGAGAGGTCAACAAGGTAGTTGTACCTCAGTACCCTGTAGTCTCAGATATCGCCACCATTCTGACCCTGATTCCTTCCACAGCCACCACCTTCACTGTAATAGACCTCAAGAAGGCTTTCTTCTCCATCCCCATCCACCCAGACAGCCGCTACCTTTTCGGCTTCACGTTAAAATCCCGCTCATATAGATTTTGTAGAGCTCCCCAAGGTTACACAGAAAGTCCCAGCATCTATAGCCAGGCCCTCAAGAGGCAGCTGGACGCCGTTCAGCTACCGGAGGGAGTGGTGTTGATACAATACGTCGATGACATCCTTTTGGCGGCCGACACCACTTCCACACGTCAGCCGGCAGACATAACCCGAAAAACAAGTCAATGTCCGCTAGAGTTATTATTGTTGAACCCAAGGCTGTACCTAGTTCGGTATAAAATGCTGTCGGGTTCTTTCTCAAATCAGGCAGGGTTTGCCTAAAAGTTAAAATATCTTGCCGATCCCATGGCTGATAAACCCAGTTGTACACAACCCTCCCCTTCGCATCTGCGTGGTTGATATCGTCGTTTGTTCCCTGACCTCGCGGGGGAACCCAGTAGGGGGCGGCTTCTCTGATAGGCATCATAGTGTTGGCTACTTCTGATGAGGACCCAGTCGTGTCAGGGACTGTAATCTTAACTTCTGGTTTCTGTTCCATGAGGTGGCGGAAGACCTCAAGCGTTTGCATGAAGAGGTCCGTCACGTCGTGCTCAGCCTCGTCTCCAACATTGACTTTTCTATATAAAGCTGTCAATTTAGCAGGACCCTGATTCTGATACCTATCCTCATATGCGTTCAGGGTGTGGTAGCTAAACCATAAAACGAAATGCCGTCTGTGGCTACCGGCATGTGAATTGTGCATATCTATCGTGTATTCTTCTCTCTCCTTCCGTTCTACCAGTGTCTTTACTATCTTGTCAATTCCATCCCGCACATCTTTGCTCAATCTATTCAGTCTGGCTGGTGGTTGCTTGCTAGCCTCGAGCTCATCTGATGTCGTTACTAATGCGGCCGGTGCGGAGGCCGTGAGGGCTGGGGTACCAGCTCCAAGGTCATTCTCATTTGCACTCAGAGCTGGCAGGTGCTGTGCTAGAGGTTGGGAGGGGGCATATGGGGGGGGCATGTAGATGATCGGAGGACCTAGCGGTAACTCATCGTTCGCCCGTTGTTTGGAGGGTAGCTCAGGGTAGAGCGTAGAGGGGGTCCTAACAGGGCATTGGCCTGCCGACTCAGATTCCTGCTTTTGTCTGGCCTCCTTTCTTTCTTTTATTTCTTCTTCTAGTTTCTTAGCGGTCAGGTGGGCTGCCTTTCGTAACTCTTTTCCTATTCTTGCTTCTTCTCTTTTCTTTCGTTGCTCTGTTTCTTTGCGCCACATGCCGAAACTATCAAGCATAGTGGGCGTTGTTTTATTGTTACAAAGGGCTGTTTCCAGCACGCTTATTTTTGCGTCATCGAAGGATCCCATCAGTGGCCACTGACTTTCTTGATCCTTTTTAGTATATTTATGCCATAACTTACAATAAGCTACGGCGACTAGTCCATACTTTAAAAACATATCCTTATTAGGGGTGCCCTCCAGAGGAGCCGGATGATCCACCTCTAATAAGCGGTCCGGGCTGAACCAACTACTGAACAATGGGGAGAAGATAGGCATGACGGGTTACAATGGGGACAAAAGTCTGCACTACCTATCCTTCACTACTTTGCGAAGACTAGACAGAATATTTCTATTCTACAGTATTCGCAAATAGGGAATACCCAGAGAGAGAACCAATTCCAAACAGTCAATGTTCGGCAAACAATCAATCAATCAAATGAGGAATAAAATAGGCGCGACGGGTTACAACGGGGGCAAAAGCCTGCGCTACCTACCCTTTCACTGCTTACAAAGACTAGACAGAATATCTCTATTCCACGTTATTTGTAAGCAGAGAATACCTCCAAAGAACCAATATCGAACAATCAGTGGCGAGAAAGAAATAGGCACGACGGGTTACAACGGGGGCAAAAGCCTGCGTTACCTATTCTTCACTATCTGCAAAGGAGGACAGGATACTTTTATCCTTCCCCGTTTGTAGACCGAGAATTCTCGAGAAAGCAATCCTCGAACAAACAATGTTCGGGCAACCAATCAATCAGTGGGGGAGAAAGATAGGCACGACGGATTACAACGGGGGCAAAGGCCTGCGTTACCTACCCTTCACTACCTGCAAAGGAAGAGAGAATACTTTCTATTCCTCTCCGTCTGCAGACAGAGAATCTCCAAGAGAACCAACAATTCGGAGAGTAATACTAGTATTTTCCAATCAATCAATCAAATATTTCACAGTTTGTCGTGTTACACGACCTTACCCGGACCGCATGGACAGTTTCCTGTCTTCCGATTCCAGCGCCCGATCGTCCTCTATCTTCTGTCGCGGCACTCCTGATGGTTCCCAGTCAGGACCGTAGATCACTCGAGAGAGGTCTGCTCGGAACCAGTGAAGTTCGGATGATCGGCTGCCAGACGAGGGTCTATCGGGCAGGTGCACTTCCCGATCGTTGCAGTCGTTCACTCCGTCGTCAGGACCTCTCCCACTGGATCCACGTGTCGCTGATGGGCCCCACGTTTGGGACGCCAATTGTAAACAAAGGGTTCAGGCAGATCAGGTCGATTACCCCTTTCAAGGTTTGCCCGGCGTTAGCCGCTTCTCACCCAACTCACGATTATCAAATAAAGAGGCAGGCGCTGGAGACTGGAAGGCAGGAAACAGGAGTTTATTTCCGACAGAGCAGAACACATCAGATCAGACAACGAGGTATCGTTTTGAGGTGCTCTAACCGCATCTCTGAGGCCTGGCCTCTTATACACAGTTTTATGGCTTTATTACATTTGTGACATCCGTGGTATTGCTTTGAAGTACGAAGAAGGCATCTTTGGAATCCCCGGTTCAGGCCCGTTCCCACACATATCTACAGTAGGAGTCCCCACCCCTAATCTCAGCATGATGGCTATCGCGCAGCTAGACATTCCGCTGGGAACAGAAATGCGGGCGATCGGTCGGATCTAGGGGTGTGAGGGCATTGATTAATCCCCGCTCCTTTGATGTGAGGCGAGGTCCTACTGTAGGGGCAATAAACTGCATCTGTTGGGCTAAGTGATGGCCTGGGATCAGGCCGGACAATCGGGCAAGGAGGAAGAGGTTATCAAAGGGCCTGTTTTATGAATGAGATGAAAGAGTGTGGGGGTTCAGCACGGGATGTGGCTCGGAGGCAGGGTCGCGCTGGAGGTGCGTTTAGGGCCCAAGCAGGAGAGACCGGGGGCTGTCAGGGCGCGGGTGGGGGATGCTTGCAAGGCCGGGGAGTGAGGGGGAGAGACGCGCTGGCTATCGGCAGTAGGCAGAGAGGCCATGGCACCTAAAATGGCTGCTGTGCATATTTGTGCGTGAGTCTGAGGAAATGGACAAGATGGCGCAGATGATGTTCAGTTCACAAACTAGATTTCAACACTTGTCGCTCCACGCTTTACTCTGATCTAGGCTGTACTAGCCTGCCGCCTTCTCTTGCAATACGCATATCACCCCCAAGCTTCCGCTACTGTTCGCGGGGCGGCTCGGCGGGGTTGGCACAGGCCCGGGTCAAAGGCTCCTCACCCCTCATTTCTCTTTGCTCCCAGCTCACTTGCTCACCCATTCGCTGCTCCCAGCCACTTCTGCTTCCGATTGCTAATGGTTATCACCTATTCGCCGTAGTCAATTTAATGTGTTCCTGATGTTTATGGACTGATGGGAAATAAAATAGTGTAACTACTAATATGTCCAAGATAAATTGGTTTATTTGTGCACGAAGTACCACAAGACTGCACAATTAGACTAGAGATAGTCGTTACAAATTACATGATATCTCTAGTGTTGTGCTTAAAGAAAATTTCATCTGCAAATTTTTAAGATTTTCACAAGTTTTCAAGTTTGTGAAGATGACATGTTTGTCAACTTTGCCTGCTCCCCATAGAGGTAGTGCAATATGCCACTGTGTGAGATTATTTAATTGTTGTATTGGATTTCATTGCGCACTGTAAAGGAATACACGATCAGCGGAGTACGTAAGAACATGGCAGTCTGGGATTCATGCATAAAAGCATCTCTGTGGTCATTTGAAATACAGATTTAGCTCACCTGTGAACAAGGTTCATTAGAGAGCTGAAACGAACCAGGATTGTAATACAAACAATATATATGAATATAAATATAGATATATTCCAAATGCTTCGAGGGAAGACGGAAACAACGCCACAAGCCCGCTGATCAGGTATTTCATGGCAAAAAGACAAGTTTCGACCATGTCCGTGGTCTTGGTCACCTGACCCCATCCCACCTCAGACCTTATATAAATCCCAAAAACTTAGTGAACGTGAACACCATGTGTCAAACACATAGACATATAAGAAATATTGCATCCCAAAATAGAAAGAACAATGATAAGTAAATTTGTATACCTCATTATTGTTAAACTACACAGCATGTCTAAGGGTCTAGTTGTAAGTATATAGCATAGGTGGTGTGTACTTCACATACGGGGAGAACTGCTCGCCCGCTAGTATGTAGGAAAAGGTGCAGAATGTTAACTGTGACGTGCTTGGAGTAATACCCTTGTCAACGGAGACATGGGGTTTGTTACTGTTTGGTGTCCATAACCTGGAATGAGCCACAAGCGCCCCACTGAGTGCAAGAGCACCCAAAATTATGGTATAGTACCCAACGTATTCATGGGGGGAGACCCAGGTTCGCGCGGTTGTGCCCGGTCGAATGCATGAGCATTTAAAATGAAGGTATAGTACCTAACTTATTAATGTGGGATAGTATGGTGCCTAGGTCAAGATGGGCTTTTTCTAGGTGACTACTGTGTCTAAGAGATGGGAGAATAACCGAGGTCGTCATTCCACTCAGGGTGCGCATAGCTCTATCGGAGATGAATCAGTCCAAAGTATAACCACAGCCCAGTATACCTGCAATGAAGAGGTAAACAACATAGTTAATGATACAATAATCACTAAATTGCATCTGCACAGTAACTGAAAAATTCATGCCATTGGTTTCACAGAGGTCCAATGTCAGATATGTATTCCAAAACATCCTGTGATAACAGTACTATCTCTCAATGTTGAATTAAAAGGGTTCTTACGAGAATACAGTGCTAACACACTGATACAAAAAGTGAAAGTAAACAAAAAGGGGAGGAGGGGTTTCGATGCGTGAGGCCTACAGCTTGTAAATCGGGTAACACCCAAGACTATTTTATAGGTGAGTGTGTATCTAAGTTGAGCCCTCCTGGGAACCTAGTGCCGGCTTGCAGGATAAAACGGGATTCTAATCTGCGCAGGGTCGCTTGATGGTTGCCACCTCTGGGGTTGAGGTTAACTGAGTCAAGGCCAAAGTATTTGGCCTGTGTCCAATCATCATCAGGTTTATCAGTGAAGTGCCTGGCTGTGTTATAGCTGTAGTCTTTTTTGCTTATGGCAGTCCAGTGTTCTAAGATCCGTTTTTCCACCGGATAAGTTGTAGAGCCAATATATCAAAGGTCACATGGGCACACAATGGTATACACCACAAAATTAGTACTACAGGTAATTAATCTTGGGATCTTCCATGTAGTTTTAACTCTCTCTATGGTAACTTCAGTTACGTTGCCACCGTGTCTAAAAAATGTACAGTTTCTGCACCTACGGAAACCTTTGGTTTATTTTAGCCAGTTAGTCTCTTTGGTCTGGAGATGGCTATGTACAAGGATGTCCCTAAGTGAGGTACTTCTCCTGTATGTCATAGAGGTGTTGGTTCCCACTTTGTTTATTAAGATAGGCTGCTGTCGTAAAATCCCCCATCTGGACTCCAGTATTTCCCACAACTGTTCTGCATGGCTTTTGTACCTTGTGCTAAACCTAACGGGTTCTAATTTGTTCTCATTAGGTATTTTGGTAGAGCTTTGTTTCGACAGGATCTCATCCCTCGAAAGTTCTCTTACTCGGACTTCCGCCTGCTTCAGTGCTTTAGTTGGGTAGCCTCTTTCTCGGAACCTCACTTTCATATCATGTTTAGTTTGTATGCAGAGGCAGTGCTACAGTTTCTCTTACCTCTTAAAAACTCACAGTAGGGTATGCCCCATATGAAGCTAGGTGGGTGGCTGCTAGAGGCTGATCCAGCGCCCCTATAGAAAAACTGTCTCAACAACGCTACCCAACACCATGATACTCACCATTAATCATAAATCACTCACAAGGCCCATAAACTAACGAGACAATTTTTGGGCAACTGAATCATGTGACCTAATTAATCAGAACCTATTCACAAACTATTTACACATTTATACACATCTGCAGTTTATCAACTCTTACCATGGTTTTTATGCAAATATCATTTTAATTAAGTCACTAAGGTAAATGGATCAGCTAATGGTAACTAGACCATGAATAAACAAGACCAGCTTGTCAAATCAAAATCTAATTTATTAACTTTATTCTTTAAAGAAAAAGCATTTTATTTAATAAATCATTATTTTATTAGCAAATAAGCAGCATTTAATGAGGAATGATCAATTAGACTGACATTTTAAAGCAAATCATTAAGCATGTTTTAAGGCAAAATAACAGTTTCCAATCCCTCAAGCTATTTCCCTAACTATTCTTTGCTCCACCTCTAAGGGAAAAATCATTTGGGCCTATTATCCTTACATGCGCCAAAAGAGTCCAACGGCATGACACGCCCTTCAGGAATCGGAAAGCGAGCAGCGCCCTCCTGTCAAAGGGGCCAAGTTTTATACCTTTTCTGTCTAGCTAATCTCACTAAAATGTATTCTTTCTCTTGCCATCCAGAGTTCCTATTGGCTGACAGATGTCAGTCCATGTCAGCTCATCACGTTTTCAACCCAAAACCGAGCCTTTTCTTTGACTTCATTGTCCGACAAAATACATGTCATTCGGCGTCCTCGGAAATGCAACATTCTTCAAGTAACAGTCCGTTACTTCCTTAGCTTGGCAGACTTGCCGCATCCGGTCCTTGATTTTGTCACTCTCAGAGCACGTCCTGCACAAAAGTTATTCATCATATTTCTTTGACAACTGTCGATATTGCAAAAGTTTCCACTTCTCAAGAACGTGCAGGGCTCCACACTGGACAGGATTCTAAACACCATCTTTAAAACGCTAGGCCTTAATCCTCTCCCTTGGTAACTAGTATTCAAACAAACACAAGACATTAATTAATTAGAGAATTGAGAGCCATTCTGTTACCCACCCCCTTTGCTAATTATTAACCCATTAATTTATGTTACCTAGCTGTGCACACAAAGCTGCGTTTTATAACAACTTTCTTCATTTAGGCAGCAAAGAATCCTCCATGAGCTGATGCCACATAAAGACGAAAAGACATAACATAACATAAGCACACAAAATAAGCACATGCCATTAGTTAAACAGCCGCATTTAATACTGACAAAGACAATAGACAAGGTTAGTGTAAAGATGACTCCAATGCAGAAATGATGATTAAAAGTGTTCTTTAATGGTTAGAAGTAAAGAGACCTCCAGCTTCTTCCACAGCTCCCACTGTTATGCTCACTATTCAGACTATAACATTCTAAGCTCCTAGCAACAAGCTTACAGTTCTATGAAGCAAGATCCTAACACATCTCCCCCATTACAATATGATACAGCACAAGAAAATTTTCTTTTTAATACAAGCTAAAAATGAAGAAAATACAGAAAAGTAAAAAGAGTTAAAATCAAGGGGAATTACATTTTGCAACATTACCACAACTCCATGCAGAACCATCATTTAAGATGAGAACATTTTTTTTTACAAATTTCACTTGTTTAGGATATGAGTACTTGCTTTCCCCTTTTATGACAAAACCTTTTTTTTTCGTCACAACCCAATCACCAACATTTATATCCGAATCTTTCACCCTCATTCTTAAATTGTATGAAAGTGCAGAACCACACTGCCTTTTGATAACACCATCTTTCACAGCCGAACGGTCAATCCAAACACACTCTTTGTTCTTCAGCCAACCCGGAACCCCTTTCAGACCTGGCTCACGTCCTTTCAGAGAAGCTGAAGCTAATGGAAAGTCTTCTCAGACTCAAGCTTCTGTGGATGAGACTAAAATTCTTAAGGAAGTTGGGAAGTTTGATGCTAAAACTACGAATAAGTCTCCAGGTTACCGTCCTCCTAATATTGGCAAAAATAATAACTTGCGTCCAGTGAAATGCTATAGATGTGGTGCCCCTGGGCATATTGCGTCTAGTCCACGTTGTGCAGCTAGGAATGCCATATGCAGAGGATGCGGAAAGAGGGGACATATACTTAAGGCTTGTAATGCCAAGACACAATATGTTAATGAAATTGACGATTGTTGTGAAAACGTTGAAAAACTCATGTTGTGTGTAGATGGGTTAGAGGATGGAGATTGCCTTTGCACAGAGAAACCCATATGTCTGGTTGATGTAGCTACAGAAAGTACTGATAAGCTTGAGAAGCCACATTGCTTAATTAATTTTGATTGTAGAGATCCTAAGCATCCTCAGACCAGATGTGTTAACATGTTGGTAGACTCTGGAAGCTTATATACTTTATTGTCCAAGGATGCATATGTTGAAATTTGGGAGAATGATTGTGATGTTAGTTCTTGGAGTGCACCAGACATAAAAGCAGTAGGTTATGGTGGTAAGACTATAGATATCCTAGGTCTCAAGTGGATGGTAATAACTTTTCAAAATAACAAGGTTTTTGGACGTGTGTATCTTACTAAGCAAGGGTCCAACTTGCTTGGTTGGCGCCACCAGAAAGACCTAGGAATTATCTTAAATCCGAATGCAATTAAACCAGTATCTTCTTTTTCTGTTCTAAGTGTTGATACTTTTGAAACTGATGTCATGGGAAAGTTTCCTAATGTTTTTACAGATAAATTAGGAAAATTGAAAGGATTTTCTCACAAAATTATCCTTAAGAAGAAAGCAATACCAGTGGTTCACAAAGTTTGAAATTTGCCACACTTAATGAGAGAACCCCTTAAACAAGAATTAGATAAATTACTTGATCTGAAAATTATAGAACCGATTGAGGCATCTGAGTGGCTCGCTCCCATTGTGGTCGCGCCTAAGGATGGGGGAGCCAAAATTAGGCTTTGTGTGGACTTGCGCGACTTAAATAAAAATATATGGGTTGATAGGCAACCTTTACCAAACATTTCTGAAATGTTGAGTGCCATGGGTGGTGGTGTGTGTTTTAGTGTAATTGACATGTCTGCAGCCTACCACCAGATAGATTTGGATGTGGAGTCGAGGCATCTCACCTCCTTTGTAACACCGCTGGGGGCGTTTCGTTATTGCAGAATGCCGTTTGGGTTGGCGTCGGCCTCAGCGGTGTTCCAAAGAGTGATGCAGCAAGTGCTAGTTGGAATTGACAATGTTTTGTGTTTTCAAGACGATGTGTTAGTAGTTGGAAAAGATTGTCATCACCATGATGAGATATTGACAAAAGTTTTAGAACGCATGGAAACCAATGGGTTGACAATAAAAAAGGAAAAATGCCAGTTGAAGCGAGATAGTGTGACATATCTCGGCCATGAGATATCAGGTCTAGGGATTAAACCTAAAAAAGTATAGTTTCTGCAATCAATGATGCTCCTACACCAACAACTAAAGATCAGCTGAGGTCTTTTCTGGGATTAGCTGAATATTGTTCTAAGTTCATCAAAGGGTTTTCGAATGTGGTTGAGCCTTTGAGACAATTGATGAAGAATGGTGTAACTTTCGTGTGGAATGAAGCTTGTGAGAATGCTTTCAAATGTGTGAAAATGGGAATTCTACATGCACCTACTTTAGGTCACTTTGACGTCAAAGCCAAAACCTTGATTACCACTGATGCGAGTGCTGTGGGAATTGGGGCTGTTCTCTCTCAAATATCTGATGGTGTAGAAAGAATTATAGGTTTTGCCTCCAGAAGACTTCAGGGGGCTGAAGTCTCTTACTCGGTTATTGAGAGGGAAGCTCTCGCTTGTACGTGGGGAATTAAACATTTCAGGTATTTTCTTTGGGGTTTACCTTTTAGGGTGCGGACAGATCATAAGCCCCTTGTGCATTTGTTTAAAGGAGGAAGAGGCTTGGAGGGAAATGTCACTCCTAGAATATCTAAATGGATTTTATCTGTGCTTGAATACAACTTTGAAATGGAATATATGAGGGGAGAGAAGAACGTCATCGCAGACTATCTGTCTAGAATGCCTATAAATTTGGTGGATGGTGAGTCAGAAATCAATGATCCATTGTTTAGTTGTGATGAGATTCTAGCATTTGATAAAGGACAATGGGAAACTGCCATGGCAAATGATCAAATGCTTCTTTCGGTTATAGAAAATGTTTCTGGAGGATGGTCAAAGGAATCTTCTAATGACACTCGTCTAAAGGGTTTTCTCAATGTAGAAGCTGAATTGAGTGTTTCTGAAGGTAAGGTGTGGAGAAGGAACAGGTTGGTGCCACCGTGTGAGCTCAGGTCCAAAATTATGAATATAGCGCATGAAGGTCATTTGGGGAGGAACATGACCAAGAGAAGGATCCGTGAATCGTATTGGTGGCCGGGCATGGATGGTAAAATAGATGATTTAGTCAGGAATTGTCATGCATGTGCTGGAAGTGATAAGACGAAAATTATTAGGCAACCTCCTCTTTCCTGTGTTGATTTTCCAGCACGTCCTTGGGAGAAACTGGCGATTGACTTCCTGGGTCCGATTTATAAATTGGGTGCTCAGAATAGATTTATAATGGTCCTTGTGGATTATCATTCAAAATGGTTCGTGATAGAGTCTGCAGAGAACATTGATACTAGAAGGGTGATAAGTTTTATGGAAAGAACGTTTTTAAATGAAGGCATACCGAAAACCTTGGTTTCAGACAATGGTGTGCAATTAGTATCGAGAGAAATGAAGGAGTTTTTGGATGGTATGGGTATTTGTCATGAGAAGGTTGCGTTATTTAGGCCTCAAGCAAATGGTCTTGTTGAAAGGATTAATAGATTGTTGATGGAGAATATTCAGTTATCTTTAGCGAATGGGTTGTCGTGGGCTGAGGAGCTTAAGAAAATGGTCTGGTCATATAGGGTGACCCCGCATTCAGTTACTGGAATATCTCCATTTCCTTAATCCATAAGTCAGTATTCTCCAGACCTTTAACAATTTGAATTGCTTCTTCCAAAGTGCAATCTTTTATAAGCAGTTTCTCCCTCACTCTTTTATTGTTGGTGCATCTGACAATCTGATCATGAATCAGGGAATCAGTAAGATCCTTAAATTGACAATTCAAAGACAACCCCCTTAAAGCTGCTACATAAGTCGCAATATCTTCGTCATATTTCTGAGCACGACAGAAAAACTTATGTCTTTCCAAAACAGTATTAATTTTAGCAATAAACCTTTTTTCCAACATCAGCATGCTCATTTCATATACATTACTAGCTTGCCCATCACCCACACCCAAAGAAATTTCAGGCAAGTCTTCATATAACCTCCTACCCTCTACTCCCAAATTGTGAAGTAATATTGCCTGTTTACGAACAGGACTATATTTGTCTGCCCCAGAAGCTAAGACATATTTTAAAAACAATTTCTTCCATTCTTTCCAGGGTATGGAAGGTTCACCGGGAGAGGGTAAAAAGGAAGGGGGTGTTGAGAAAGTCTGATCACCCATAGTAATCTATAGCCAAATAAATTAGTAGGAAAGACAATCAAAGTAAATAAAGAAGAATAATCCTTTTCCTTATAACCTTTATATAGTTCTTATGATTCCTCTGACAGTCTCAGTTCTCGTTGCCCATCCGTTTATTTCCACGTTGACAGTGACGAGACACAGTTATCTCCGTTTATTTCCGCGTTAACAGTGATGTTGTGAAGCCGAGCCGAGGATAACCAAGATGGCTGCCACGCAGGAGTTACGTGATTGACGCTGACGTCCCTTGACCTGGGAAGCTACGTGAACAAAGTCAGCGTCGGCCTCATCTGATGACGTGAAGGCTCGGTGGCGAAGGCTCGAAGACACAAGAAAGATCACGCGATGGCAACGGCGTCGGCTGGTAAGCACGCGCAGGCGATGCAGCTGATATTTCAAATGATGCACTTGAGTTGCCGTCGTAGAAGTAAAACAGCAGGCATTTTCCCAATATTTTATGTGAAAGACTCCAATCATGCAGAGTAAAACGCTTCGCTTCACAGTCAATAACGCTCTTAGAAATTGTCGCTTAGAGTTATTGCGCTGGCAATTGAATCATGCAGAGTAAAACGCTTCGCTTCACAGTCAATAACGTTCTTATAAATTGTCGCTTAGCAGTTATTGCGCTGGCAATTGAACTATTTAACAGACGGGTATGTTCAGGATCTCAGCAGCAATTTAAGAATAGCAAGAAGGAGAAGTACATACCGCCATGAATGGGAATAAAAATAGGAAGTCCAAATGGAGGAGTGAAATGTATACCAGAATCCAATGGTATCATCCAGGGGTGGAGGTTACGTTGTAGTTTTCTCTGTCCCCTGCCAGAGTTCAAGTCCTCGTCGCCAATGTAAAATGACTCCAATGCAGAAATGATGATTAAAAGTGTTCTTTAATGGTTAGAAGTAAAGAGACCTCCAGCTCCTTCCACAGCTCCCACTGTTATGCTCACTATTCAGACTATAACATTCTAAGCTCCTAGCAACAAGCTTACAGTTCTATGAAGCAAGATCCTAACAGTTAGTTTATTATTTTCAACACACTTGCAAGTGCAACATAGAGCACATAAATTAGTCCCTTGTGTCGCGTAATGCATTTTAAAACTAGGTTGATTAGTACTTTTCAACATACACTGATTAATACGATTATGATATTATGGAAGTTTAACTTTGCGAGTCAGAACAAAATTTTATTCTGAACCTCGCTCCATCACGGCATACAAATGGAATTACTGGTAGTTTTCTATCTAAAAAGATTGGTTCAGATGGTGCCCTCCTTTACAGTAAGCTTAAGGTCAAGGAAGTTGATTGTTTCCTTACTGTAATGTTTAGTGAATTTGAGATTAATAAAGTTCTCATTCAATAGGCCAATGAATACATTCAGTTCTGCTTCATTACCTTCCTATATAAAGAACACATCATCGATATATCTTAACCATTTTATCACATTTTAGATCCATTTCTCAGTTTTATCATTCGAGAGCACCTGCTTCTTCCACCAGCCCACCATGAGGCTGGCGTAGCTGGGAGCAAAGCAGGTGCCCATGGAAGTCCCTTGTAGCTGTTTGTACAAATCTTTAAAAAAAATACATTTTCTTTTAAGCATGTCTCAGTCATTTCAAGGAGCATGTGTGTGCTCCAAGTATAGTATGTCATGTAATTGTAGGAAACATTTACATACCCTGAGTCCGCGATGTCTGATGCTCGTATACAGAGACTCAGCGTCTAAGCTCACTAGTCAGTGATCGCCATTCATATCAACATCACTTATCTTCTTCAAGAAATTAGTGGGATCTCTTAAGTATGAATTCAGTTCTTTAACAAAGGGGTGCAAGAAAAGGTCGACAAAGGTCAAAGTGTTCTCGAAAAGGCTATTTTTGGAGGAAACCATGGGTCTACCCGGTGGTTCCTGTGCGTTTTTATGAACCTTAGCCAGAAGATAAAATGTTGGTGTGGTGGGTGTCTCATTTCTGAGAAACTGCCTTTCGTCCCATGTCAATAACTCCCTCTCATACCAGTCATGTAGGCTGCTAAGGTATCTATGCTTTAGTTCAACTAGGTATTTCTTGTCCACACCTACAGTAGCAGGTAGTGTCACCCAGTTGTCGATAAGCCGCCTTCGTATACATAGTCCTTGTCATAAGAACTACGTTGCCCCCTTTGTCAGAGGGTTTAATTATAAGATCTCGTTCACTCTGCAGGTTCTTGATTAACTCCCACAGCATCTTAGTCATATTCCTGTGGCGTGGTGTGGTGTGAATCAGTTTTTCAAGATCCTGTGCCACCAGGTCACTAGAAATATCAACTTTGTCCTTTGCTGTCGTGGGCACGTACCTAGATCTAGCTTTGAACTCAGTGGGAAAAGCTTCTTGTGTTTGTATGCCAAATTGCTGTGTGATATTCTCTATATGAATGAGATGAAAAGGATCTGCTTGTTTACTCGTCGCGTTGGATTGCCTTACTTCACCTAGGTCAGTGATCACCTGTAACATGGGAATGTCCTCTATTGCCAATCTGGTACCGTCACTGGGTAGAGTAGGTTGTCTCACTCCAGTGTTCCCTATATTTTTATTTGCACTGTGTAATTTATACAATTTCAGTTTTTGTTCAAATTTGTACAGTTCGACCCGTGTTTGGGCGTAGTCAAAGCCTATTTGTGGACAAAATGAGATTCCTAGATTCAACACGTTCTCCTTCTCAGGACTCTATTGGTTACGTTCATTAGCGTTTATTGAGTTGTATTGTCCTCCATTATACACTCCTGCTTGTCTGGCCTCGTGTTCCCATATACACAATCATATTTATAGATTTAAATGCTTTCCACTTACCTGCTTATTACTTACATTTACCACAATTTTCGTGGTAAAAGACATCTTGATAAAGGCATATTGTTTGTAAAACAATTTGTTGTAAAAGACTTTTATGGTAAAGGCATTTTTGTTGTAAAGCCTTCATTGTCAAGGCTGTTTCCCGCAAGGAGGCCTTGTGTAGCTTGACAAATCTTCCTTAGTAGTTGCGTAGCGCTTGCAACCCGTGGCATGCTGCAAGTGCAATGCAGCTACTTGATAAATATCAATCAGTCAGGATTTGTAGAGCGCCGCTGCTTCACACGTGAGGGTCTCGAGGCACTATCAGGATGATGCTGCCTATTTTCCTATTGGTTGAACATCGAGGTCTTGAAGTCCTTCCTGAACTCCTGAAGATATGGTTAGACTTTGAGGCACATGGGGATGTTGTTCCAGGCCTTAGCTGACAGGTGAGAGAAGGAACGGCCTCCACTGTTCGTCTGGCGAATGTGCTAGCTGGCTGCTACGGAAAGGGATTCCGTTTCGGCTGCACAGACAATCACAACGCTGCTCCTGCAGCATCGTGATTGACTGGTAGACTTCATGCTTCCAGTCTCGGCGGTGGTGAAGAAGGTAAGTTAATTTTTTTTATATCATGCCTCCCCCTTCTTGCCCCCCATTTCCGTACGGAGGCAGCCCCTACTGGTTGGCCCTTCATTCAAGTGATACCACGCCCCAAATTGCAGGCTGTTGAGCCAATGCTGAGACTTGAACTTGGTTCCCCAGTTTCGAAGTCGGCAGCTCAGGCTGTAACGCCACATCCTCTCCCAGTGCTTTTTTCTTAGTTCGTTCACTCGGGTCCTCCATGTCCAGCTCTTCTCACTCCTGTGGGAGTTGGTCTCGGGATGATGGATTTAATGCGTGCACTGGTATTTTCCATTTCGCTTTGTTAGCTTTTTATGGCCACAGCCTCACTTAGTGGCCTTTTTGATAGCAGCTTTGTGATACTTCTACAGCAGTGGTCTTCAAACTTTTTGAATCCCACCCCCCTCGAATGGAAAAAAAAAATCACAAAGGCCCTCTCCAAATTTTTTTTAACAAGTATTCTATTTTACTGGCAATGTTTAAATATGTATAGTTATATTTAAACATTGCCGTTAAGGTCTGTTATTGTTTTGAAAATGCAATCAAACCGATTGACAAACATACTATTCTGGTCAGGCACTCCTTACTAAAGTGTAAAGTATCCACAGTGCGATTATTAGAAATGGTGGTTGGGGCTTTAAAGAATATTTTGAGTCCCTTCCCTTTAGACACCTTCTCCCAGCCAGGACATAAGTGACAAAAGATGTTAGTGATGCCCTATTTAGCACTATCAGCATTATGCTTCTTTTAACCAGAGCCTGGTGCCCACCCGGGCTCACTTGAGGCCCCCTAAGGGGGCCCGGCCCCTAGTTTGAAGACCTCTGTTCTGAATCGAAATAAAGTTACTACTTGACTTGAAATAAGTATTCCACAAATAACATAATTAAACATCAATTAAATAATTAATAAGTAATTGTTAATTAATTGTTGCTTAATGATCTTTCCACCCTATACCCCTACAAACCTAACAGTCAGCAAATAATGTATAACAAAAATAAATCAGTATTACATTAATTAAATTATAAATATCAATCACATAATTCAATAAAATATATTAAATGTTCCTAGTTAATTGTTAGCAAATGAACTTCACAACCTATTCCCCTACAAACCTAAAAATCTGCTGACACTGTAAAATACTATTAAAAATTATTAAAAATTCTAAATCATTTAAATAAGTTATATATTTTAAAAACCATTAATAACATTTATCTAAACAATAGTAACACATACATTTACTATATCAACTAAATAACAAGATATTACATTTTTTACACCTATATTAGTGAAACACAGTATTAAAAACATTGATATTATTGACAACTATATTACTTACCTCATAAAACGATATTCTTGCCAATGATATGTGCATCATGATATTTGTGTCACGATATTGAATTTCCGATATGTCTGGTTCCCAATATTTTTAAATCGATATTTTGTCTAACCACTGTGCCAGTCAGGCGTGTTCCAATTTGACCATGATTATAAAGCAGCTACAGTCCCTTTACCTCTATTTGGCAGGGGTAAAGTGCAATAGTGCTATGCTAACAAAACGGGTTCTGTAACAGAAGGCAAATGTCTGGGGGAATTCCACACAAACGTTTATCATTTTCAACAGTGCGCACTGCCATTTAGTTGAGGGTTGGAGTGAGTGGCCTACCCTTTTGTATATCCCTGATTATTGTTTCAGAGAAGCTGATGAAAGTCAGGTGCAGATGTTTTACACTTACACTTAATTGTGCCTGTGGTTCAGGTGGTAGAGATTGGAGCGAGCCCCAGTTCCACCAGCTATGAGAAGGAGCACTGTATGCAAAAGCTGTGTCTGGAGACAGCCTCAGAAGGACACTTGAATTATCACAAAACCAGGAGGGACCTGTGCGTAACACAGCCCCCCCCCCCCCCCCAAGCCCCTGCGTTGCGGGGGGGGGGGCCTCGAGCTCCAGGGGGCCCCTCGAGCTCCAGGGGGCCCCATCAGTGCACAGTACATTCGGTGAGAGCAGGGTCCGTCTGGGACATAGTTTTAAAGCTATGCTCTTGACGCCTGCTCTCGCCTCATAAATTAAATGGTGCTGGAAGTTGTTACTCCTAAGGTGGGCGGGCCGATGTGGGAGCACTTGCAAGTTTCCAAATGTATTATTTTAATTTGAGCGGCAGACAGGACAGTGCGTCATCACGCCACTGCCCTGCGACGGGACGGGACCTGGTTGGAAACGTGAGGTCGCATTATAGACTGTCACTCACAGTGTTATCACAGAGTCGAGGCTGCTGCGTGGCTCACGGAGGTATTCATAATTTTTAATTTTTACAGCCTGACAAACACTGAGCCTGTTGCTCTGCTATCTGCTCTCCAGGCTGAGGGTGGTAACTGCTGCAGAGAATTAGGTAGGCTCCGTTCAGTTGACTTATGTATTTAAAACACTGGCGAGAATTTAAATATACTTTCGGGCCCTCAGTGGTGGTGCTCTGCTGTGGAAGAGTCGCGCTCACGCTGACACCCGGCTGGAGTGTTTTAAGTCCGGCCTTGCCCTTGCTGCCTCACCAGCCCTGTCCCCCAGGCAGAGATTCCCGTGCTCTGGACGGGCGTGTGATGCAAAGCATTCTTCACATGATCTCTGTGCTGAGTCTTCCAACTGTGCTTACAGTTTGTATTTCTTTGTTCCAATGGATGCACTGATTAGGCCCTGCCACAGTGCCCGGTGCCCCTCCAGTTCGGTGTGGGCCAAGACTCTCAGTCCACGCAGAAAGGAAAGTCTTGAGACCGCTCTTCACCAGCTGTTGTCTATCTCATACAGTGCTTTTCCATCCATGGGGCCGATGCCAGAATGCAGCTGCTGGTTCCTCTCAGGTCGGTCGGGTCCTCACTTTTCAAGGTAGGATGGATTGCAAGTATTGAAAAAATATACCGGATATTATCATGTGTTCATGTACACTTAAAGCCATTTCTATTCACTTTTAACATGACTTTTCAGTTTTCGTTTATTTTACGTATCAGTCAGGTATCATTACGCAAAGCTATAAAGCACGTTTCCTACTGTTTGTAGGATGAACTAATGAGGGAGAAAATACAGACTTTTTGTAATTTTCTTTTTCTAATTTTCTACCGACTGTGGTACAGTAAAGTGAGAGTTTTTGGTTGCACATATGGGTGTAAATTCTGATATTTATTTGTTTCCCTGGTCTTCATTGCTTTATTTTGCTCACGAGAAAGTGCCACTCATAGTTTTTGAATGTCACTCATAAGTACACTGAAAAAATGAAAATGTCACTCATAAGCAAGCTGTGATGTCTGCAGTTGGAGGAGTGACGTATACCTATGAAATGGTGCAAACTGTACTTTAAATGAAAAGATACAAAAAGTGCTGGTACTTATTATCCATAGTACCAATTCGCTTCTCCAAAGTGCCGCTGTTCTCCTAGTAAATGTATTACAACACTGCTGAAAAGTGCAGAGGCTCTCCCTTTTAAATGCTAGTATATGAGTGTGTTTTGAAGAGGAGAGTTGGTGTTTTGAAGGAGTATGTGCGTGGCAGAAAGCTGAAGAAGGATGTGGTATTGCTTTTGGCTTTGCCACCTGTTGAGGAGGACTGGCCTGCCATTTCTGGTGCTTTGCAGCCGTTTTGAGATAATCTTGAAGTTTCTCATTGCTCAAATGGGTATCATTTCTGAAATGTATTTATCTCCCTCGTCTCCGTTGCTTGATTTGTGCTTGCAAGAAAGTGTCACTCATAGTTGTTGAATGTCACTCATAATTACACTGAAATTCTGAAAATGTCACACATGAGTAATCTGAAACCATGGCAGCTATGCATAGACTGTATCTGATTATAGACAGCAATGCGTTCTAGTGGTCCAGATCGCTACTATTTTCTTTCGTTGCCACTTTCTTTTGCGCTACCACCTATTAGTAGACCTGACGTACTCCTTCTTTATAGATGTCTTTCTGAAGTCTGCTTACATTGAAGTAAAAATACGTTTTTTGTTTTCTTTTTTCAAAATTCTGAGCTGTGCCTGGGGACCTCTGTTTTCCCTGCAGTATAGCTGTAATTAATCACACATTATTGTGAATGTGTGTCTTGTTTAGTTTGCTCCTGCTTGCACGTTTGGGCACTTAATATTGGTAACCTGTAGACATCATGCGAGATGGCCATGTCATGTTCCCAGTCTGAGTCAACATAGGCGCAGTCTGTCTAGAAATGCTGACATAAGGAGAATTCTTGTGGGTCCATAACCTGTTGTTTTTGCCAATAGCTAATTCTGCTACAAAACTATGGCCAACAGTCCTCATAATATAGCCACAAAGAGTGGAATTCCAATACCTGTCTATCACGTCAGGGAGCTATGTGCGCTTACCTAAAAAGGGCCCTGTTGGTTAGTTTTTATTGTTTTACGTGATGAGGAAAAACTAAAGCCATATTTTATGGAAGGCAATGAAAAAATGATTGATGTGCTTAATCAGTGGTACTCCCCATGGCTTAGTTGTCGTACTGCACATCTGCACGAAGGTAGAAAGAAAAGTTACATTTATGGTGGCAAAGACCAAGTGGGTCGTGTTTACCATTGATCAGGGCCTGGCGGTCAGGATATATTCTTCTTCTAATGGCTGACCACACAGTGAGTTCACGCCTACAGCAGATGCCAATACTGTTGACATTTAAAAAATAGAGAGAATACTGTAAATACAAATTTGAAAATAACATGACTGCAATAAGTAAAGTAACTCTTGAGCATATTAAATGGTTTGATTATCTCACATATGTTTATTGTCAAATTATTCTGGGGGAGAATAACTTTGTAAAACCTTGCCCAATATGAAGACTGCACTGCAAGTAAAAGACTTGCCTCTCCGTTTTAAGGTCATCTCCTTCTAATCCCAGTACTGGTTCTGGATGTAAATTAGAGCACTGATTTATGATGAGCATGTTCCATGGCAATGACACATCTCTGATGGACGCTTCTTCCCATGGATGTGTTTTGATTATCTGTAGGTACCAGACTGGATCCACCTACTCTTTACAAAGCAGTAGCTTTCCGTTGCTGTCAGATGGCGCTGTGTGTCTTCAGACGTGACAACACTCGGCCTTATAATGCACCGTGGTGCGCCTCATATCTGTTTCTTTCTGGCACCATGTTCATGCAGTTAAGAGTCAGCTTGCAAGGAGTAGAAGCAAATGTTTCTGTTGTACTGCATTGAAGGATTTATATTGTGCTTACTACCCATATGTATGGCTCTGAAGCACTTACCTACATGGACAGCGAGCTACGCCATATAGGTTGTGTGGCTGAAAGGGTGTTGTCTTTGGCACAACCCAGGCCTGAAATCTTGGCGGTCTAGGTGTTGTCTGCTGAGCATGAATCCATCTTATTCTGCTAATTTGCAATTGGTCAAGCCAGACACACCATCCCAGGAACTCTGTGAATTTTGGGGCCTGAAAGGTGCCTGGCTACACACGGTGACTGACTCCCATTCAGCCCCTGACCCTGCCTAAAGGCAAGAGGTTGACTGGAGCTGGGAGTTATGCTGTGCTAATGGAGTGGGAAGAAGCCTCCAGGGCCGCTTGTGAGCACCGTGCAGGAATTATTGTGCTCTCCACGTAGAATGGGAATGGTACTTTGCAAGCTATATCTTTGCAGTGACGGATCCAGTGTTTGTTGTTTTGTTCCTACTTGAATCATAACATACTTTCTGATGTTACTAAATAGTTTTGGGATCATTTACTGAGGTTTCTTGATTCTGCTGATTTGCTGGTACTACTAGTCGACATGAAACATTTTCCAAAGTAGCCTTCCAACTCAAATCTGCACTATTAAGGGGTAGACAAAGCTATCTTAGAGAAACAGTGCTTGACTATGGGCTAATTTTGAATTGTGGCTGGAGAATTTGCCCCACCAAACACCCGGCTTCCTAGCCATCTTATACAGGGTTAAAGTTCTTGGATCTACTCTTTTTTTGTCCTTTATGTCATTATGAGTCCTGGGTTTAACACAGTTTACACAAAACAGACTGAGTTAGTAGTAGTGTTGTTTTTTGTATAGTAAAAATGTTTTTTTGAAGACTCAATATGGTGCATAAAAATATAATTAACAGCGGAGCAAACATCTCTCACACTCATAAAAGCAAAGACCTGGCTCGTGAAGTGAGCACCTGGGAGCTGAAGCCATTCCCTGGTGGAAGGCCATGGAAAAAGAAGTTCACAAAACAATCCTTGAAGTCTTCTTGCTACAAGACCAAAGGAGCACACAGGGGCCCAAAGGGAAGAGGGAGGCGTACCAAACTTTGCAGCAAAGCATCATCAGAAATGAGGAGAGATGACCAGAGAGCAGAACATGGAAAGGTCATGGCTCTAGGAACTGGCAAGCAGATGAGCTTGGTTCAAATGAGGCAATAACCCCATAGCAAAGAACAGACAATTATAGATAGCAGCCCTCCTTTCCGCATTTTGGGATGAGTGCTCCACTTTGCGGAAATGTAATCTTCTCCCACTTCACAGCAACATTTCAGGGCTTGCCTCGCCGTCCAAGTCAGCCGTAGCTTAGAGTGTAAGAAAACCACAAGTCAAGGGACTGCATTGTGTCTGCCGAAGCATTTAGAAATTCCTGGATTCTTGCAGGAAGTATGGTGTCACAAGAAGAGACAAGGGAAATGGAATGAGGCAATGTCTGGCTCCAAGGGCAGAGACCAAGCAGCAGCGACCATAAAGGAGAAGGCAGCAGGAGCACCAGTCCAGTGCCGCAACATAGACGCCCATAGCACCTGTGGTGTTGGGGGGCGGGGGGTAATCTCTAAGAGCCCGCTAAGCACAATACTCTGGCCGGAGAGCTCCTGATTGAGTCTGGAGGGGCCCCCTCCTCGTATCTTGCAGGGGGGCCCCCTCAGGTTTCGTTACGCCACTGTGAAGAGGATCCCTCGGTTTCTCATGAAGATTCCTGGCTGAATCCTCTACAAGCATTTGTGACTTTGATGGTCCAATTGGGGTGGCAACTGCCATGGTGACTACCCGACAGGTGCTGCAATTGCTGTAGTTACCGCGTCAACCCAATCAGGGTTGCATCTGCTGTGTTAACTGTGCTAGCCCAACCGAGGATGCAACTGTTGAGGTGACTGTGCTGTTGCAGTTGGGCCCTGTACCTGGTTTGGAGTTAGTTTAGTAGTCCAGATTGAGACATCTACATTCCGTGGCTTGAAGGGCTGAAGTAGCCAGGTCCTCACCTGCGCACAAGCACCGGGGCCACAGCTCGCTGCTGAACTGACCCAGGTTGCATCATGCATGCACTGAGAGGAGGGCTTTACTCGGCCTTCTTGGAGCCCAGAGACTGCCTTCAATCCCCGCAGAACTTTGCCTGCTGGAAGATCACGATGCGCTGGATGCGCACAAGAGAATCACTTGTTACCCATGAAACTACTAGAGTATAAACTCTTGAAACATGTGAACTGAGGGGCAGATTTGCTACAAAGTAACGCAGCACGGTGCAGCAAGTCATTTTGCTTCGCGTGCTGAATTAGTTTGGAAAGCACAGAGATGCAACATATTTACAAGAATATTTCGCATCTCTGTGCCTCCCCCCTGCGCTGGCGCACAAATTGCAGCCATGTGCTGGTGCAGGCACCCGTGCACCATGGTGCAAGGATGCCTGCGTCGTGTGGAGATTGTTTTTGGGTAGGAAGGGACACCTTCCTGCACAAAAACAATCACAAGAGACGTTTTTCTCTTTCAATGCATGCTGTAGAATGCAGCACGCATTGATAGAGGAAAAAACAAGGAGAAATGAAAAATTTCCCCTCGTTGCGCCTCGCTACGCCACCTCTAGGGTGGCGTAGCATTCACACGCATCTCCAGATTTACGATTTCTTGTAAATCTGGAGATGTGTCTTGTTCCATGGGTGTTGCGTGGGAACACCCATGGAACGCCCCTTCAACGCACAGTGCTGCGTGTGAAGGGCCATATTTACGAGGAGAGAAAAAGTCCAGCAGAGTGGCTTTTCCTCTCCTTGTAAATATGGAGGAGCCCCTGGGCCACCAGTACGTCACAGAAAGTGACGTAGTGGTGGCGCAGGGGGCCTATAAATCTGCCCCTGAGTGTGCATTTGATTTGTGTGGCACTGAGAAACTGCTCCTGAGCCTGATATATGCTTTTACCTTAATTCCTGGGGTGGAGGGGCAGGCTTATGGATGGACTCCCGGGAGGGATTAGAATGTGGGGAATCAGTTGGTGTAGCACCACACAGGAGATTTGTAACTTGGGTAGCTGCCCGGTGGGGCAGAGTGGGGGGGTTTCGAAAGAGGACGACGACGAGGAAAAATTATTTATTTAATATTCAATCGCTGTCATATGTTAAATTACCTCCCACCCCGGCCGCCACCCTACCGCTCTTACCTGCACGGTCTGCTCCTGGTAGCTGCTTAGTATACTGGAACGAAATGTGTAGTATTTAGTACTGCTGGTGGGATTCAAACATGTTTTCTTTTCTAAAACGACAGTCACTGGTAGGAGCATTGAATTATTGTGCCAACTGGTTGGCTGTTGAATTCTGAGATTGTGCACCTCACACTTCCCACCTGAGAAGCCTGTGACTGCTCGCCCTCTCTCCCCTGAGAGCCGAATGCAGAAAAGTTTTTTTTGGACCAGTTAGCAGACTAATAGTAGAATGGTCTCCTGAACACCAGTGGCAAAGGACCTCAACATACCTGCCAACTTGAACAAAAATCTCCTGGTTTGAGGAGGGGCGGGCCTGCGGGGGAGGGGTTCGTGCTGAGAAGTACCCCTGAGGCCCTTTTGCCCCCACCCTGTCCCCAGGCCACTTCCTCCAAAAACAAAAAAAAGCTTGCCGAGGCTGGAGCGTGTGACCTGGGGTGTTTTCACACCCATTAACCCCTTCCACGCTGATGAAGAGCTCAGCTCGTCATCAGGTACACCTCTCATACGCTGATGACGAGCTGAGCTCGTCATGAACCGCGGGATTCCGCGATTCTCAGCGCACAGCGGTGGACGTCGGCAGATCACACACTTGGAGAACAAGCTAGAAATCAACTATTTCCAGTGGATTGCAGCTCATTTTCCCTGCCACCGTGTGATGTCGGCTCCTCACCGGGAGACCTGTGTGATGGAAGCCTATATCGTGTGTAACATGGTGGCACCGTGTGAGTTGGCAGGCCTGCCTCAACCATCATAGTTAAAGCTCCCCCGGAAGCGGTCTGACATACACACATCACGCAGCAAGTGTTCTGTAGAACCGCATATGGGCCACACAGCAGCAAACAAATAATGGTTGTGGAAATGCAGTTGTACACTTTCAAAAGTTTACCTTAGTGAGGGGAAACATCCTTAACAACGATCATTTTATAACAACTTACCTGAACAACGAAGCCGGAACTACGACTTTCAAAAACCACGACTTTCCTTAAGCACGACTTTCCTAAACCACGAGTCTCTCCACTACCCTCCGCTCCTTTATAACGTCACTCCTCAGAATTAAAGGAACATTAGGGGTGGGTGGGGGGTCTCCCCCCCAAAAAAGGAAGAAAAAAACCCCAAAACTAATGGCATGCGTTGTAAAAAAAAAGAATATAGTAGATTTAGATCCGTTTATTTTTTACGAGTGGTTCACACAAGAAGTATTGTAATTACAATAGTGCCATCTACTGGCCAAACACAAGATGTTTCATTTCGTGGTTTATGAAGTCGTGTTAAAAAAGGTAGTGGTTAAGAATATCTCGTGGTTAGGCTTTCGTGGTTAAGGAAGCCGTGGTTTAGGCAGTAGTTATTTAGACATACAACCCTTAGTGAGTGATAAGCATATGTGGATATTGTGAAGTCAAGGCATGAAGCTCTCTTTTTCTCTTTCAAAATGTCTGTTTTTTTAACCCGTTGGCCGCGGCCGCGATTTCGTGGCAGTGCGGCACTTCCTTAAAAATGGGCGGGGCCGCGTCGGCCGTTGGACATGCGCAGCACTACAAAGGTAGTGCTCGCGATGTCCAACGGCCGACAGCAGCACTTAAGGGCTTAAATTGGAGAACAAGTGTGTGGGCTTAGATAAATTATAGTAGAGCTTGAAACAAACCCTAGGAGCCTCACCCACGCCTCCTGTGACGCTGCAGTAAAAATGCAGTGATGGTGCAATCAGTGATAGAAGTTACCCAGAGGAGCAGGCAAACACTACTGGGGTGGGTTCCCTGTCGGCTCCCCCTTGTGGGCAAATCTTACAAATCTTCAACTGGTCGAGGTCTCACCCCCTAGACCTATGGGATGGAGTTATCATTACCTCATTGAGCTTTCCGTCACAATGGTAACACAATCTATTGGGAAGCCTGGTAAAACATCTTTCAGGCGGCCCTGGAAAAAGCTCAAATTGGAGGATTTCCACCGTCTCCTGATCACTACAACTCTGGCTCACACAGAGGACGTTGCAACCGGCTATACCATCTTTTGCGCTTGGATTGTTAAAGTCCTTGACGTATTAATCCCAGCCGGCTGGAGTAGGAATCGTCATTCTCAGCCTAATCCCTGGTACACGGAGGCACTCAGGTGCATTAAAGCTACCTGCCGACAAGCCGTAAGAGCATGGAGGAAGAATTATGATAAAGACCTGAAAATATGCTATCTGGCCAAGGTAAAGTCATACCATAGAGCTGTCTGCCGGGCCCGTGCTGATTACTATGAACGGGAGTTCCAGGCGAGTTCTAACCCGTCCAAGCTGGTTTTTAAAGTCTTGAAGGAGCTCACAGTGAACAGACTTCCTATTACGGAGATCTGTTCCCTTGCCCACTGTGAGTCGTTAGCCAGCTTCTTTGTGGAAAAAGTAAATGCCATCTACCGCTCTTTTCCTAAAGCTGACCCTGACAGTACGACCTTGACATTGCGTACTTCTCAGTGTTTGGCCTCTCTCTCTATACCATCGGAGCAGGAGTTTAATCTCCTAGCGGCCAAGGTCAAGTCTGGCTCTCCGGATGACCCTTTGAGACCTGCCCAGTTTATGGACTCGGCGTCCTTTTTCCTTCCTCCTATCCGCCATCTGGTGGAGCAATCCCTTACCATCGGTTCAGTTCCACCTAGTTGGAAGGCTGCCTGTGTCATGCCCATCATAAAAAAGCCTAGACTGGATCCGTTGAAGCCGGAGAGTTATCGACCCATCTCCCTTCTTCCTTGGGTGGCAAAGATTACAGAGGCCCATGTGAATAACATCTTAACAAACCATCTGGCATCTGCACATCTATTAGATCCGACACAGAATGGTTTTAGACCTGGACATAGTACAGAGACGGCACTATTATTCATGGTCGAACACCTCCGCTCTGTACTAGATGCAGGTCAAACGGCGGCACTGGTCCTTTTGGACCTTAGTGCCGCCTTTGACACTGTATCTCACACCATTCTTATTCGAAGGCTTAGTGAGGCAGGTATCTCAGGCAGGGCGTTGGATTGGTTTCAATTGTTCCTTTCGGAACGATCCTTTCAGGTTTTGGTGCCACCGTTCAGATCCAAGCCCCATGCTATCACTCAAGGAGTCCCGCAAGGCTCGGCGTTGAGCCCCACTCTCTTTAACCTTTACGTGCAACCTTTGGCGGAGGTTGCGAAGAGTTGGGGTCTCACTATGGTATCATACGCCGATGATACCCAGTTGGCGGTGGCTCTTAATGGGGACTCTGACCAACTGGCATCGAACTTTGCGGATGGTCTGAGGGCTGTTGCTAGTTGGCTTACGGCCAACTGCTTACAACTCAACGCCCTCAAAACTGAGGTGATGGTGCTGGGGAAACATCCTGATCTGTGGGGTGCTAGCTGGTGGCCTAAGGAGCTGGGACCCCCCCAAAACCTGTCTCCGAACTCAAAAATCTTGGCGTCTGGTTGGATTCCAAACTAACCTTCTCGTTCCACACTAAGAAGGTGGCATCCATGTGCTCCGGCATTTTACGAGGTTTGAGGCCTATCCTCAAATTTTTTGATGCCCCTACCCGCCAGATGGTGATCCAAGCTAGCATACTATCGAGGCTCGATTATGCGAGCTCACTATTCTTGGGCGCCAATCAGGCGGAAGTCCTGCGACTTCAACGGGTGCAGAATGCGGCAGCTAGGGCCCTGGTGGGCCTGCCGCGCTTCTGCTCAGCCCGTAGCACAATCTTCAACTTGCACTGGCTGCCAGTAACCAGACGTATAGAGTTCAAGGCCCTCTGCTTTGCATTCCAAATTCTTAAATTTGACACCCCCATCATACTTCAGCACCTTCTGTCCTTGTATATTCCTTTGCGCAGCCTTCGTTCTGCCGGCCAAAATTTGGCACTTGTCCCCCGTTTCCAAAAATGTAGATTGGGTGGCAGATCATTTACGGTCTTAGCCTCTAAACTATGGAACGCACTCCCTGCCTACATTCGCTCTCTGGATGACCTTCTTGCTTTTAGAAAAGCTGTTAAAACTCATCTCTTTCCTCTGTCCTATTAATCACTCCCTACTTTTTCTGTGTTATCAGTTATGTTACCTGTTCTAGATATAGCGCCGGGATGCCCCTTGGCTGGGGCAGCTGTGCGCTTAAAAAATCCAAATAACATAACATAACATAACATGAAGTAAAACATGGTTAATCTGTGAACATCAGCACACAACAGCTGGCCATGAGACATAGAAATTAGAGCTGATTGAAGAAGCAAACAGCAACTCATAAACAATAAAAGTGAATAGTATACATATTATCCAACAGTAATATGACTGTGCTAGTACTCGCATTGGTAAATAAAATTACTTTTTAAACAAACCAATGCAATGTAAATTTTGGTGACAGTAAATATAACCAATCACGAAATGCCACGGGAAGAACCCAAAATGGCACTGATACTCGATCAGAGGCGCAACTAGAGTCAAATTTCGGGGGGCTAAGAAAAATTTCGGGGGGGGCTGAATCTTCAAGCAAAAGGCAGAGTGGAGCTGCAGGGGCTCTAAGAAGGGGTGAAAAACATCAAAGCCTCGTTAACAAGCAAAAGGTCTTTAAAAGACCTGTGAAGTGCTCGGGTGAGGCTGTGTGTGTGCCAGGGAAGATGTCTCATCCCGGGCTGCCACACACGACGGGGGGGCTGAAGCCCTTTGAGTCCAATGGGCCTGTACTCGATGCCAATGTTTTAAAAGACTTCAACCATGCAACCACATAGCCTAAGAGCTGTCCCAAAACTGCTTTCTTTTCTTTTTTTTTTTTTTAAAAACCTTTATTAGAGCAAGCAAGAAGGTACAAGGATGGGCCTACAACCACACGGGCCAGCCGCTAAAAAGGAGTAGACACATATCATATATGCCCGCAGAGGTAACAGTCAATCAACAATGCAATACTCCACATTATATACAGAGCAAAAAACAGGTTTTATGTATATAAAAGAACAAACATACAAAAAGGCGAGAGTGTATCACTGAAGGTCAGCCCAAGGGACGCAAGGGGGGGACAGCAACGGAAGTGCAGTAGCAAAATTCTAAGCACTAAGGTGTTCGGAGGGGGGGGGGGGGGAGGGGCGCAGAGATCAGGAAGAAGGGGGGGGGAGCCGGAAACACCAGCTCAGTCCCTATATGAAGATTCCGAGAACGCTAGCCTAAGGAGACAGGGTAATCTCGATAGTGTCCACAAGGGGAGGAGTACAAATGTCGCCACGGTATTCATTCCATTTACCCCACACCTTCACCCATGCCCTGGGTCTGCCCCTGGCCACATAGACAGTTTTCTCACTTAACATGGACCAATCCATGTTATCCTCCCATTGCGAGAGGGCAGGGGGCCTGGAGGCCCCCCAGAGTTGCGCAATATCTCGCTTCGCAATCATATAGCCCAGGGTGGCCCATCTAGTCTGTGCCACCGAATAGTCAGTGGGCTCCCAAACATTCAAAAGACAGCGACGAGGTTCCGGACGCAAGGACATCCCTGTCACCACAGTCATCAGATCAAGCACAGCCACCCAATAGGCAGCCACCATCGGGCACTCCCAAAGAATATGCAGGAAAGTAGCACGCAAACCACATCCACGCTTACACAATCCATCGGAGGAAAAGCCCATCACCATCAGTCGCGGTCCCGTCACGTACACCCGATGAAGGATCTTCAATTGGACCAGACGGAGCCGAGCCGGGATAGCCACCTCCTTCGGGGAGGAGAGGGCCGACTGCCAATCCTCATCATCAAGTTCCAACCCATCTCCCACCCACTGTTCCCGAAGTCGGGCCAATAAGTCAGTCCGATTGTTAATCAACTTTTTATAGATCAAGGAGATAGTGCTATCAGGAAGATGTTCGTCAAGGATACGGTCTTCAAGGGGGGAAGAGTCAGGCGGAATCTCACCAGGAGCAAATACCGAAACCAAAGCGTGCCTGACCTGTAAATAACGAAAGAATTCCCGACTACTCAGGCCGTAGTCAGCCTGGAGGGCCTGAAACGGGCGCACAGAACCTTTAGAGTACACATCCCCCACCTTAGAGATCCCAATCAAGTCCCAACGGTCAAAACCCTTGGAAGACCAAAGACCGCCCAGACGTTCTGAAGCATAAAGCGGCGTCGCCAACGTCAAGCGATCCTCCCAGCCCAGGCTCACATTCGCGGCACGCCACACCGACAAAGCAATCAAAGTAGGTCCCACAAGATGGCGCCCAGCGGAGCGAGAATAGAGCACTCTGTTAAAGTCACCTCCCGGAAGCTGAAGTTTATCCATCTCAAACGCCGGATTACGACCTGGCGAGAACATAGCGTGATTAATAGCGGACAGATGGGAAGCCCAGTAGTATCTCTTAACATCGGGGAGCGCCATGCCCCCATCATACCACGGGATGGAAAGTTTCGCGAGAGCAATGCGCGGTCGCCCATCCCAAATAAGTTGCCTCTGAAGGCTCTCAATCTCCCGAAAATAGGCCTTAGGGATAGGATCATAATAATTCTGGAGAGCGTAGAGAAACCGCGGTAGTGACATCATCTTAAACAGGGCCGCCCGACCCAGGGGAGACAAGGGAAGTTTGCGCCAACGGGCAACGTCCAAACGGAGCCTAAGCAACGGGGGAAGGAGATTACGATCAAAACGAAGGGACGGGTCCAAGGTAACAAAAACCCCCAAGTATTTGAAGCCATCTCGGACCACCTGAAGAGGAAGTCTACTCGGCAACGGAGGCAAGATACCAGATAAAACGTATACACAGGACTTAGACCAGTTGATGACGAGGCCTGAGTTAGCGCCAAAGGACGCAAGAACGTCAAATAAAACAGATAACGACTTGCGAGGGGAAGTAAGATACAAGAGGATGTCGTCCGCATAAAGCGAGACGCGGTCTTCGAAGTCCGGGGCCCAACGAATCCCTTTAAGGGATGGCTCCCAACGGAGCCAGGCCGCCAACGGTTGAAGAGCGAGCGCAAACAACAGAGGGGACAAGGGGCAACCCTGACGGGTACCCCTGCCCAAGGAGAAGGGAGCCGACACTCTACCGTTCACTACAACCTGTGCCAGAGGTTCCGCGTACAATAGTCTAACCCAGCTAATAAACTCGCACCCGAATCCGAATTTCTCAAGAGTCGCCCATAAATAGGGCCACTCCACAGTGTCAAAGGCCATGGAGGCATCCAGGGACGCCAAAATGGCCGGTTCAGTCAAAAGCCCCGCCCTCGCCAGCACGCCGTGGAGGCGACGTAAATTCAGAGCAGTGTTTCGATGCGGGATAAAGCCAGACTGATCCGGATGGACCAAATCCCCGAGAACCGAAAGGAGACGGGTCGCCAAAAGTTTAGCCAATACCTTAGGTTCAACATTTAATAGGGATATGGGCCTATACGAGGAACAGAGGTCACGCGGTTTACCCTCTTTGGGGATGACGACGATTGTCGCCAGACGCTGATCATAAGGAAGTATATGCCGCTCACGAGATTCTAGAAACATGGCGCGAAGATACTGCGCCACCTTATCGGGGCGCAACTTGTACAACTCAATAGGCAAACCGTTCGGGCCCAATGCTTTGCCCGAACGGAGCGAACGAACTGCAGTGGCTATCTCATCATTCGTAAAAGGGGAGTCCAAAGCAATACGGTCCAAGTCGGTGACACAGGGCAAAGTGATATCACGCAGAAGAAGGCGGGAGTCGGCAACATCCCTTACAGACACGGGAGCATATACCACACGGAAATATTCCGCAAAACGATCAACAATGGCAGTCGGATCAATCACAGTCTCACCACTCGCAGACTGAATCACGGGCACCACACGATTAACTCTTTCTTTCTTGTCCAACCACGCTAGGAGTTTGCCCGCCTTGTCACCCACATCATACAATCTGCCCTGTTGCTCACGAAACATCACCTTCGCAGCGTCAGTGACCAAGGATTTATACGCAAACTGTTTTAGACCCAGGGCATGGAGTTTCTCAGGCGTGACACCAGACTCTAACTCGTCCTCCAAAGCAGAGATCTCCCCCTCGAGGTCCACCACCTCCCTCCTCCCAGCCTTCTTAGCTTCAACAATCAAGGAAAGGGCCTGTCCACGAATCACGGTTTTAAAGGCTTCCCACAGGGACACAGCCGAAGAGACCGATCCCTCGTTTTCCAGGAAATATGCATCCATGGACTTGAGCAAGAGGGTACGAGTCTCAGGGGAGGAAAGATACCAAGGGTTAATGGGAGCCACTCGGCCCGCCGCCTCTACCCCAACTTCGAAACGAAGCCAGAGCGGCGAGTGATCAGAAATACCCCTAGGTAAATGTAAAATCTCACGAACCGCCGATGATTGGGCCGCGGGCATCAGGAAATAATCCAGCCGAGACAGACTGCCATGAGCCCCAGAATGGAAGGTGTATTGGAGCTGAGTAGGATGCAACAGTCGCCAGCAGTCCACAAGGCCAAAGGTATCTAGAAACCCACCCAACCACTGCTGAGCCTGCGGGGTATCTCTAGGGGGATGGCGATCGTGAAGGCCGGAAAGCACCGAGTTAAAATCACCGGCCAGAAAGAGAGTACTATCAGGGAGATCTAACAAAACACGGCCCAAATCAGTAAAAGTAGAAGCCTGCAAACCTGGGGGAACATAAACATTGAAGAGAGATAGGGTGCGGCCTTCATATCTACCCACCAAAACAGTATACCTCCCACGATCATCGTGAATCACCTCATCGATCGCCAGGGGGAGGGAGGTTCGAACAAGAATACCCACACCCCTAGATCCAGAGGTAAACCCCGAGTGCGCCACAAGGCGGTAGCCCCATCTATTCATTGCATAACAAACATTACCAATCAAATGGGTTTCTTGCATGAAAACAATGTCCGGAGACAAACGTCGTATACATTTTAAGACAACACTGCGCTTAATACGATCTCCCAGGCCATTAACGTTCCAGGAAAGAAATTTCAACCCTCTACCCCCCATCCCAGCCGCCCGAGCCAAGACCCCTCGTCCATGAGCTAGACATCAGAAACAGCAGTAAACACAGGAGCAACTCGCCATGAAAACAACACACAGAAAAGAAAAAACTTCCCAACCCCCCTCCCCCAAACTGAAGAGAAACTCCCCCCACCCTGCACCCCTGCGAAAAGCTAAAGAGCCACCCCAACCTGCAGTGTGCCTGTCGCCCAAGAACCCCTATTCTACACAAAGACCCCGGAGGAGGAAAGGTCTCCGTTCCACCCTCCCCCCGACCTCAGCAAGAACAAAAATAACAAACGAAAGACAGAATAATCACAATGTAGAGGGACGCCGGCCAACACTCCTGATAGTATATACAAAATAAGACATAAGAGCCGAACAGTTAGATCTCCACACCACCTTCGGCACCACCCGGGTGAGCGGCGGAGTCAGTCTCAGGAGGACGATCAGGCAATGAGTCCAGCCAGTCATTAACAGCATCTGGCCGATCAAAGAAAAGGGTACGCTCATTGTATTCGACCCGAAGTCTGGTGGGAAAGAGCATGGCGTAACGTAGGCCCCGATCCCGAAGACGTTTCTTGGCACCACGAAACTCCATACGTTGTCTCTGAACCTGTTGAGAAAAGTCCGGGTAAAAGTTCACCGTAGCATTCTCAAAGGCCACCGGGCCCTTCACCCGCGAGGCCTGCAGGATAGCGTCCCGGTCTCTATAATGAAAAAGCTTCGCTACAATGGGTCTCGGCGGGGCTCCCGGCTTGACTTTGCCCCCTGGAACACGATGTGCGCGTTCCACCGTGAAAAATTTTGTAAGACCAGAAGGGGCCAGATGGTTCAAGACCAGATCCTCAACCAGGAGATCCACCGAGTGGGGTTCAGGGTTCTCCGGTACACCAACCAGGCGAACATTGCAGCGACGCGCCCTATTTTCAAAATCCTCCAGGCGACGGGTCATGAAGTCGTTCCCCCGACGGAGATTTCCGATCTCTGTCTGGAGCTCTGAGACGTCCTTCGTAAGGCTAGACGATTTAATATCCAACGATTGTACCCTCTCATTCGTCTTGCCGAGATCAGCACGAATCAGATTCACCTCAATAGCCACGGTGTCAAGTTTATGGGCCAAGGCCTCGTACTGTAGGCCGATGGATTCCCTCACACCCGAGATGGCGCCCATGATATCCTGTAGGGAGGGCTCCGCCGACTCTTCCAAAACTCGTTCGGACGCTATACTGGAACCAGGCAGGGCAGCTCCGGGGGACCCCTTAGAATGGGTATAACGGTCCATGACATTTGATTGAACTGGAGCTCCGCGCAGAGGTGTTTTCGTCTTGCGCGTCTCTCTGTCCCCTCTGCCCGCCATTTTGAAGATGCGTCACAGGACAAGCCACCAGGTTCGACGGGCCCGACACCCAAAGTACAGGATCAAAAGTACACTAAAAAGGGGGCACAACTCGGGTAGAGGTCGCCAAGCCAGCAAATAGGTCACATGAAAGTCCAACAGCCGATCTGCCTCCAAGTCTCAGCCGCAACACGATATCCACACCCGTGGCCCAAGTCGGAACAGAATCGAAACCGAAACTTAGGAAGGGGGGACCCACAAGGCCAGATCTCATGCCGTTGTTGTTCAATTGCAGGACGGCTACAGAACCGCACCCCGTCCCGGGCGCACCTCAAGGGCGGAGCCCAAAAGTTCAGAGCACCATATCTCAGGAATACGAGATCCAAATCAATTTCCGAAAAGTGCCAGGGTAATCAGCCAAACGTCCCCCACACGAATTCTTGCAAGAAATCAGGATTCAGCCAGGATAAAATGCCGGGAGCGGCGAGGGTCCGGAGAGCGCTGTGCTCACGCGGCCATCTCGGATGCCCGCCAAGCTCCTCCTCCAAAACTGCTTTCTTTTTATGTTGTTGTACTGTATATTTTGTGCTGATGTGTGTTCTGGCAGACAGCTGCACTGCCAGTCCAGCCCGTAATACGGTGGTCGGACCGCCTGGGTGGTGGCAGTAGGACACCCACACGAGTACAGCGGTCCCATGACCGCCGTACTTGTAATAGGTCTACAAGTCAACTTTTCGATGAAACTTCTCAGCAACGTATTAAACACAATGAGGAATGAAATTTAAGCAAAACTTTAATAAAACTCCTGATAAGATAATAACATCATTTGCCAGCCTGAGGGTGAGCAGCCAACAAAACCTCCTGAATACGCTCAGATACATGTTAAGTAACCCTGGGCGGAGTTCGCGGAGTTGCTCTACGTGAAGCTACGCGAAGTGCAAAAGAAAACTCTGTTGCACTACACAGAGCTAATGCCATTCGCAGTGATTGCACAGTGCCGGATGCTGGTCCGCACTGTGCAATCATTGCGAACAGCACCATGCACAGTGCAAGCTTACCTTTTCTGCTGCTCGAGTAGATTTTCACTCGAGCGGCAGCTCTCTCAACGCGAACAGGGTGTTTCTCAGCACGAGCGGTCACGAGCATAAGCGACCACTCGCAATGAAAAACCTGACACCCCCCCTTACCCCCCCCCTCGCACTGAGAAATCTCGCCGGGAGGTTTATTTTCCACGCTCGTGCTCGCCAACTTGATTTAGGCGATCGCGAACGAGGAAAATTCTCGCCGGAAGGTGAATTTTTCTCGCTCGCGCTCACCAACTTGATGTTGGTGAATGCAAGCAAGGAAAAAAACTTTTCAAAACTCCGTGAGCACCGGGTAACGTGAAGTGTGGGAATCTCCGCAAACTCTGCGAGTGGAGCGGAGTTTACTGCCCAAGGTTAATATTAAGCCAGTTGGTAACAGACAAAGCATGTCAGCTTGATTACTCCTCTATAGACTTTCTGGCTCTCACAGCGGCGCTTAGAAATGAGCTCACACTGATGCAAATAACAGAACTATTCAGTAATTGTAAATGATGGAGAGCATTTCTACATCTATGAGGTCCCAAAATATTTAAAAGAGGCTTAAACTGGGAGGTTAAAGAAGTTACAATAGAACATAAAATGCAATAGTGACTGGTCGGCAATCCCATCTCATGGGCAGATGGGGCATGTCCCCCCCAAATCCAAATGCTCTGCAGAAGTACAGTAGCCTCACAACTGTGCCTGCTATGAAATGGAAAAGGAGAGACCTCGTCCAGAATATAAGTTCTACAGAGAAGTAAAAGGCTGGTTCAGCGGATGCAAAAAACCTATAATAGTTCAGCAATGTGCTCTTTGCTAATTCGGTGTGCAACCTTCTTTCTTCACTAAAGTGCATAAAGAGGTGTTTGACCTGTTATTTATCCTTTTTCTTGATCCTCCTGAGGGTCGTAAATAAAGTGGCTAGTCCCAGCGCATGGAGTGTTTGAGATGTAACTCAGCCACAGTATGGTGTATCCCTTATCTAAGTGTCTTTTGTATCCCTTATCTAGACCCAGACAGTCTGAGACAGTCTGAAATGATGTCTCTACAGAGGCTCACCTGGGGATTGACACAGATAAGAATCCATACCAACAACGGTGCCAGAAGCATCCTATCCTCAATATAATGCTGATTAAGCTCCTATGGATGGTATAGCTGGAGATAGTTGGCGGGAGATGAAGAAATGTTTGGCACATTTATTTTTCTTCAGTTTGAAGAGGGGAACTGTTATGTTAGCCCCATATCCCCGCCTCATACGTAGCTGCTGGGAAGCGCCGGGCATTATTAACATATTTTGGAGAGGTAGGATAGTCCTCAGTGGTTTTGATAGATTAAAAATTGTCCCCCGGGTCTGCTGAGCTTATGGCATGAACTGTTCAGCTGAGATTGCCAAAAACCCAAAGAATTAAAAAACACTCCCGGGTAGCTGAAAGTGCTTCCATTACACAGAGGCCGACCCTTAATGGCACATCTGTGGATGTTAATTTTACAAGGCCCACTAGCCATAATCTCTGATTTACCATAATTAGTGAATAAGTCGAGGTTACTCATGAAATTAACAGAACGGTCCACCAGTGTCTTCAAGGCATTATGAGTGCATGCCAGTAAGATCACGTAATCTGCGTAAAGCAGCGCGGGCACCTGGTAACAGGTGATTTTGGGGGTGTCCACCAAGGTGGCGGTGAAGAGTGAGCAAAGACCATTTATGTATAAGATACAAAGTAACGGGGTAAAAATGCAACCGTGGCGCACTCCTCGATTAAGAAAGAACTTGAGAGGCATTTGCCCATTTACGATTAAGCGCATTTTGACTACGAAGTCGACATGCATGCTGTGGAGAACATTTACCAATTGTAGCTCTACGCCCAGATCCAGCAGCATCAACCATAACTGGGACCTGTTTACGGAATCAAACGCTATTGAAAGGTCCATAAATGCCGGCTAAATTTAAGCACTGCTCTACTGTACCTGGACCAGGACGGAACCTAAACTGGGAGCGATTAGTATGCGCTAGAGCCCATTCGGCAAGGCAATTGTAAATCAGTCTCCCTATGCTTTTGACAATACTGTCAATGGTTGAGATTGGCCTGTAGCACTTAAGAGACATATAATCTCCCTTTTTAAAAATGGTCACAATGAAGGATAAGGTTCAGAGCCCAGGATATATGTCTTCGGGGGGCTATTAAAATCATTGGTAATCAATAGGCCCTAAAGGTCTATGTTACATTGTACAAGATCTATTGTAATCCCGTCTGGGCCAAAGGCTTTCCCGCTCGACTGTGGCGTATAGCCTGCTCTACTTCAGACAAAGGTATGGTGAAGGGCGGCAAATTTATTAGCCCGTTGTGTAAAAACGTATCTACATCCTCATTCCCCTCTAAATGATAAATGGTCATGAAGTGTGTTACCCAATCAGAACCTAAAATGTTGCACTGGAGAAGAGGGTTTCCTAATTCTCTTAATTGTCTTCCAGAAACTCTTGCTGTTGTTCCACAAGGCAGTTTGTTCCAAAATCTCTGAGTCCTTTTTATGCAGGGCCTCCTTCTTGGCTTTAAGAGTGGAAGTATATGCAGACCAGACTTCAGACTGTACTCTCGAGGTGGTGACCATTGCGTGTCTCCGTTTCCGATTAGCCGCTGAGCACTGCTCTTCCAACTATTGAGGGGACCCCTTATCAACCAGGTAGGGTTGAAGAAGGAGCTGTTTAATGGTTTGGTTTAGACCATCTTAATGGGCTAGCATAGATTCCCCACTTGTTTCTGCCAAATAGTTAAGGAATAACTCCTGATGCTGTGTCAAAAGTGTGGCCGAGGTATCTGATGGATCTCTCCGATGCCATATAAGCCTAAGCCCATCAGTGGAGTGTTTTGTGATGGGAATATTGTTAATGGGGTGGGTAAGTCTCATAGGGGTGATTGACCTAGGGTATATAGGGTTTTGTTTTCCCCCCACTCGGTCTTCACAACCTCCCCTTTGATAAACCAGGGCTGAAGGTTCCTGGTCACAAACATATAGTCGTTGGTTGAAGCTTGACCGTGTCCTCTAAAAGTCTTGGCGATCGCCCATCCCCTCTAAAAGTGTCTACTAAGTTGATTAGCTGACACAGAATCCCATAACAACTTCAGAGCCGCCTCCAGCGCCCACCAGCAACTCATCAAGACAACGAGGAAAAAAGCGATTGAAGACAGAATCGCCACTCATGCACACAACAGCAAAGAACTCTTCAACATCATCAAGGAGTATGCCCAACCCACCAGCAAGTCACCCGACATCCCTCCCTCACAAGACCTCTGCGACAAACTCAGCACCTTTTTCCACCACAAAATCAAGAGCATCTACGACAACTTCGACGAAGACAACCAACACACTGAACCCTCACCAACCACCCCCGACACCCTGAAGCCAGCGATCGACAACTGGACAGCCCTCACCACCGAAGACACACTGAAGACAATGAAGTCAATCCACTCAGGGGCCCCCACGGACCCCTGCCCCCACCACATTTTCAACACAGCCGCTGACACCATCGCACCCATGCTCTGCCACACCATCAACCGCTCCCTGGCAACTGTCTGGTTCCTTGATGACTAGAAACACGCTGAGATCAACCTCCTCCTGAACAATCCCTCGGCGGACACAACTGACCTCAAAAACTAGAGACCCATCTCAGTGCTCCAGTTCCCAGCGAAAGTCATCGAGAAAGCCATCAACAGCCAACTCGCCACATTCATCGAAGAGCACAAACATCCTCAACTCCTCCCAATCTGGCTTCAGAAAAAAACACAATACGGAAACCCCCCTCCTTGCCGCAACAGATGACATTCGTACCTTACTGGACAAAGGAGAAACAGCAGCCCTCATCCTCCTCAACCTCTCAGCGGTGTTCAACACAGTCTCTCACCGCACCCCAATACGCAGACTTCACGATGCAGGGATCCAAGACAAGGCCCTCGACTGGATCCGCTCCTTCCTCTCCGGCAGAACGCAGAGGGTCAGACTCCCCCTTTCCTCCCAGACCCTACACCTACCACCTACAGAGTCCCCCAGGGGTCCTCCCTCAGCCCTACGCTCTTCAACATCTACCTGGCTCCGCTCGCCACCATTGTCAGAACCTACGGACTCAACATTGTGTCATACGCAGACGGCACCCAACTCATCCTCTCCCTATCCAACGAACCCAACACCGCCAGACACAACTTTCGAGAAGGCATGGAAGCCATCGCCAACTGGATTAAAAACAGCTGCCTACAACTAAACACAAACAAAACGGAAGTACTCATCATGGGCCCAAACCCAGACGCCTGGAACAACACCTGGTGCCCCTCACCCTCGGAAGCCCGCCCACCCCTACGGACCACACACGAAACCTGGAAATCATCCTGGACTCTGCTCAAAATGGACCGTCAGATCAACTCCGTCTCATCCTCCTGCTTCCACACCCTCCGCCACCTACGTAAGACCTTCAAATGGATCCCCCTTGAACACAGAAAGAGCTTCACTCATGCCCTGGTCACCAGCAGGCTCGACTACAGCAACGCACTCTATGCCGGAATAAACAAAAACCTCACCCGCAAGCTACAGAACATCCAAAATGCCACCGCAAGACTGGTCCTCAACCTGCCAAACCACTGCCACATCTCCCAGCACATGCGCACACTCCATTGGCTCCCCATCGAAGCAAGAGTCACCTTCAAGATGCTGACCCATGCTCACAAGGCCCTCCACGACACCGGACCAGCATACCTGAACAGCCGACTCAAATTCCACACACCCCAAAGGACCCTACAATCAGCCCAGCTCTCCTACGCTGTGGTCCCCCGTACCAGAAAGACCAGATCGGGAGGCCGCTCTTTCTCCTTCCACACGGCCAGTGCCTGGAATGACCTTCCGCTCCACCTCAGACAGATAACATCGCTTCCCATCTTCGCAAGAAACCTCAAAACCTGGCTCTTCGACAGACCCCCTTCTTGATGGACTGGAACCTGCGAACCCCCCCCGACCCCCAGCGCCTTGAGACCCTTACCGGTGAGTAGTCGCGCTTAACAAACACCTGATTAGATTGTGCCCAGCTAAATGACTGGCCAACTCAACACCCCTATCCTCACTGGGCTCCTCATAGAATTCCACCTCCAAAGTCATTGCATCCTCAGTATGGTCTGTCAGTTTAGCATTAAAATCTCACACCGCAAATATGGTGGCTGCGCTTTAGGACTGCAACTTTGAAAGAAAGAAATCCATAAAATGAACACATAGAGAACTAACAAAATCATTAATATAGAAAATGATTAGATAAAAAAAACAAGGTGATCTATCCAGCATCTATAAAGCTAAAGATGCCAGATATCCGGTGTCAATAACTGTTGCTTCCACGTGGAGACCTAGGCTGAGCCATATCAAGAGTCCTCCCATGGCTCTTCCACGAGGGAAAGGGATAGCTTGACTGGAATAACAGGCGTTAAACTTTGGATTGCAAATGAACCTGCAAGTAGGTTTAAAATAAGGCTCGCTTTAGGGCAGTGCGCCCGCTGAGGCCACACTAGGCGCAGACCTGTGGACAGGCGCTGACCTCAGCTCAGGGGAGCGCTGTATTTAGCAATAACTTATGATTGGAGAGATAAGGGGCACTTTTGCCTGGTGGCAGTGAGAGACTCCAAGGAGGCGGTCAGGGGGTGCCAAAAATGATTGTTGCACCAGGAGCCACCAGCGCTAAAGCCGGCCCTGCTCTAAAGAATTGATATGCAGTCTTGACTCCCTCTTTGCTCATCCTCCCCCAGTCCAGATCTTACCACACCTTGGGGCATATGTTCAAGCCCCTATCGCCACCACAACGACACTTTTTACGATGTTGTAGTGGCGATAGAGGCATTGCCTTATTTACAAGGCAGCTTTAAGTCACTTAACGTGGCTTAATGCTGCCTTGTAAATAAGGCCCCCTTTCAGGCTATACTTAGCGTGAAAGGGGTGGGCAGTGGGTGTTGCGGTGGGCGTTCCGCTGCCCATTGATTTTGACACTGTCCCCTATCTACAAGGGCAGCATAAATAGGAGGCAGCGCCAAAATGAAGACAGGTAAAACCTGGTCTTTAGTTGGCGAAACGAGGAGAATGCATTATTTTTCCTCATTATTGCTTTTTCCTTGTGTGCTGCCTTGTGCAGCACACATGGAAAAAGCAAAATGCCTTGGATTGTTTATTTACAAGAAGGTCGCCAAATGCTATTTTGTGACTTTCATGTGTGCTGCAATAAGCATCACACATAAAAGTGACAAAATGGCATTTAAAGATTGTTTATGTAGATTGTTTATTGTTTATGTACACGTAGGGGGACATTCCTGTACATAAACCATCTTTCCTCTGCACGCAGCCACCCTTGCACAAGGGTGCAAGGGTGCCTGTGTTGGCGCTACACTGCTAAATGAAGCGCCAGCACAGGGGGAAATGCAAGGCTGCACCATATCGTTGTAAATATGGTGCAGCCTTGCGTTTCTGAAGTGGCGGAGTGAGGCGTTAAGCCATAATGGCTAACGCCTCACTTCGCCATTTCCTTGAACATATGTCTCCTGGTGTCCCAGTCTTTCAGACTTGCATCTGACTCTAAAACAAGATCAGGGGAAACAGGAAAGATATTGTGGTCATTCCAGGATTCGAAATGATCCATCCAACATTCCAATTCATGCCTTGCTGTCTAATGGAAGGAAATGTAAGTATCTTAGTAAATGTTTGAACATATCTAGTTTTTTTCCTTCTTGGTAGAGCTCTGTAGTGGAAGAGCCTGGGAAATATTGCCTGAATGGAGGAGGCCAACAGACCCTCTGTTCTTCCTAGATGCCTGAGAGATATGTGAGAGCACAGCAAAGTGTTTTTCTGTTCCTTCCTGATGACCCTCAACTTTGGAAGTGGAAGACTCAGCATGCCTTCCTGTGAAACTATCAAACCAAAAAGTCAATATTGTTTTAAGGTTTTAAAGCTGACTTTTCCTTGTTTATGACAAAACCTACACTTTTTATTAGATCTACCAGCTCTTTAACCTGGGACACCAGAAGTAGTTTGTTTTGACATAAAAAACGTATATTGTCTTCGTAAAGATCCATTTGTATGCCCTTCGATCTTAGCATCACCACCACAGGCTTCAGGATCTTTGTAAAACATCAAGAGGCAGACAAAAGACTAAAGGGTAGGGACTTGAACCTGGAAACTTGATTGTTCCAAATGAACTACAGATATTTTCTGTGATGTTGCCAAATAGGGACTATCAGGTAATCATCCTTGAGATCTAATCTCATCATCCAATCCTTATCAAAAGGATGTCCATCTGAGATAATATGGTTTCCATCTTGACATGCCTGTAAGACACAAAACTTGTTCAGCTCCCTCGGGCTTATGACTGGCCTAAACAATTTGTTTTTCATTTTAATGAGAAAAATATTGCTTGCAAAACCTTTCGAAATGTACATTGCACCTTTCTATTGCCCCCTTGCAAAGGGCCATATTTATAAGGCCATTGCGCAGCCTGAGTGTCAGTTTTTACGATGTTTTCGGTGGCGCAATGCCCTGTTCCATATTTACAATGAGGGGCTAAGCCACTTTGCGTGGCTTAAAGCCGCATTGTAAATATTGTACCCTTTCACTGAGTTTTCTGCGTCAAAGGGGCGTGCATTAGGTGATGCTGTGGGCGTTCCACTGCAACACCCATGGCATTTTGACGCTGCCCCACATTTACAAGGATTTAAAAATCTGAGGCAGAGCCAAAAACGAACGCCATTGAAAAGCAGGCTCTAGAGTGGTGCAAAAAGGAGAAATACTGGTATTTCTTCTCATTTTTTGCTCTTTCTCTGTGTGCTGCCTTCTGCTGCACACATAGAAAGAAACAATTGCCTTAAATGATTGTTTATGTGCAGAAAGGGGTCCCTTCCTACACATAAACAATCATCCTTGTAACACGGGCACCTTTGCACCATGGCGCACGGGTGTCTGCGCTGTCGCTAGACAGTCTTTTTAGTGCCGGCAAAAGAGAAAACACAGGGGTGTGCCATATTCTTGTGAATAGGGTGCATCCCTTTGTTTTTGAAATGTCGTGGCACTGCTAAATAGCCTGCAGCACTGCACTGCGTCATTTCTTTGCAAATATGCCCAAGGTCTTTCACCCCCATGGAGATGAGATCTGCACCCTCTTGAGAGAGATGCATGGGACATGGCAGTCTGGTCAGAACTGGAGTAGCAAGAAAATCTATTCTGAATCCTCTTACCATTTGTAGTACCCAAGGGCCATGTGAAATGGTCTGCCATTTGTGGAGAAATAAAGCTAATCTGCCTCCAACTTTCGCCAGGGGTAGTTAGTATAAGAAGTATTACCTGTGGCTCCCCCTCTCCTGGTTTGTCTTCTGAATGTGTCCGCCTCTCTTCTTCTGGGGAAAAAAGATCGGCTTGGCGAAGCCAGTCTGCTGGCCACAATTACGGCTCCCTTTTTGTAGTATTTATTTCTTTGACAATTCCACCTGTGTTCATCCATATGTATGTTTTGCTAATTTATCTGCATTTATCCATATTTATTCTGTGCTTATAGTAAAAAGTGAATCATCAATGGGTATTTTTCTACATTTAACACATTTTTTTTCAAATTTTTCCACATGTATTTACTTAATAAATGCTTACTATGTTTGAATGTGCAATGGGTTACAGTCATTTACAGCACAATATAGTAATTTTAAACTATTTGTATTGTAAAGCAGCTTAAACAACTGTACTGCTGCAGTTGTTTAAACTGCATTAGAAAACCTTTTTCACTTTTGAACTCCCCTTCCTGTAAATCTGCACAGCTATTGACCTAGCACTCATGATTGACTGTAGTGGGAATCGTCCAAAAGAAAACTTATTTTGTGTACTTATCCATATTTAAAAATAAATACAGACCGGAAAATAGATGGTTTTCTGTCTGTATTTATCAGTAAAAATCCATAAAAACAGAAATCAGGGAGCCTTATTCATAATAGGATCTGTGATTCTTTGCACAGCCGGACAATTGACCCCTGAAGCTGCCAGTTCTGGGAGAGACCCGTGCAAATATACACAGAAGAGAGGAGTGTGCTTAATCAAGAGATGACTAAGCTTGTAAATACTTTGAGGCACCACAGCGCCACTTTTAAAGACAGTGTGGTAGCGATACGGGCTTCGCCTTATTTACAAGACTGAGAGGAAGAGGAGACCGACAAGGTGAGAGCCGGTGGGTTCAGTAGAGTAGCAGGCCAGGAGAGCAGGCCGACTGGGTGAAAGAGGACACACTGGGGAGGAACGAGGCAGCATGAATGGGTGAGGGAAGATAATCGGAGATAAATGGACCAGTGAGCCCAACAACAACAGTAGAGAAACTTGGAGAGGACAGACTTGGGGGGAAAGTGGACAAGCTGAAGTGGGAGAGGGTAACTGTGCACCCGGCCTTCTACAACACGACACGCCAAGGACCAGCGAGCGCTGCTCCCCGCCCTCAGAGCTCTTCATGCACCATACGGGTAAAAATAAGAGGACAATCCAGTAGCATGGATGAGTCTCCACAGAGAAAGCTTGTACAAACTTAACAATGTTAGGTTTATGCAGTGGGCGGGAACGGCAGGGCACGGCGTGCCCCTACTTCTTTAATTCTGTAGATTCCGTTCCCCTACTTTTTTATTATGAACATGCGTCCCTGGACGTCAGAAATATTCTGTTCGTGGACGGGCGGGGAGCAGAGAAGGAAAAGACCTCTGTCTCTTACTTCCTGCCCAGACAAGACAAGGAAGGTGTCCACTTCTGCTCTGTCGCTGGCAGCTGCCCTCTCTTTCTTACTCCTATTCCCTCTCGTTCTGTCTAACTCCTTCTCACTTTTCCGAAAATCATGAATCAAGAAATGGTTCTCACCGTCTCTTCCTGTCGTCCATTTGTACCCCTGTGAAATGGATGCAAAAAAGAAAACCACTTTTGCTGGAAATGCCTTTTTTACATTTTTCTATTCCAAAGTGCAGCCTGAGAAATAAAATGTTCAAACTCTGGAAAATAATTAAATAAAGCAAGATGAAGTGTTCTTAAAGTGGCCAGATAATTTTTTTCAAACCCCAAAACATTAGCGCCACTTTACAGAGTTTGCTAGTAAAGCGCTACTTTTGTTTTCTTGTCTTTCTTTGAACAGCATTGTTTTTACTCCAGTACCTCCTACCTGGAGGCAGGGCCGGCGCTAGGCATGGGCAGTGTGGGCAGCTGCCCAGGGCCTGGCACTGTGCCTGCCAGGATGGGGCCCCCCACAATGGCAATTAACACCCCACTAGTCCTCGTGTATGTCTGCCGATCAGAGTGAAAGAAATGCTTCCCAAATGGGCTCATGCGAGGGGGGGGGCCTCCTGGGGCCTCTAAGGGATGGTGTGGGAAGGCCTAGGGGAGGGTACACCTCTCAGGCAGCCAGTTCAGAGACTCGGCAGGGCGCCCATTGTCAGCACTTTAGCCCACACAGGTTTAACTCAGCCCCCAAGCAATTCTCACACCTTCAGTTAGAAATGGGCAGTACAAGAGTTGCTTGGGGTGGCTGAGAAGAGGAGCTGCGGCCCAAGTGGAGTCTGCACAAAGCATCTTCCCCGAGATCAGAAGGTGCCACTTATGTAGATTTCAGGGGCTTCCCACATTCCCTTTTGACCAGGGCCCCGAAAAACCTAGGACAGGCCCTGCCTGGAGGTACTGCAATACCTGGTTGATGGGTGGATTGGAAAACAAAATGTGTACGGCGGCTTTGTGTTCACAAATGTGGTCTTTTGAAACCATACCGCTTACGTTTTGTATATAAGCAGTGGACATTGAAATGGGTCCTTTCTGGGCCCTGGGCCCTGTAGTTATGTCCTTAACTTTTCAGGCAAAAATACTTGTTGATTTCTGAATAATGACTGTAAAAGCGTTAAGTTCACCATGTTCATGCTTACATTTTACATGCTTTATTAAATCTTTCATTCCTTATGAGTGTTTGCTTTTTACAGGAAGTTGTTACCTTTTCTTTTAGGCAGCATATTGCTCTTGCCTAGTGTGTAATTTGAATTGAGTCGCATCCAGTTATTTCTAGCAGGTCAAATTGGTTTGTAGCTGAAGGCAGTATGAGTTTCTCTCAGTGGGGCAGTATGGTGTTCAGTGAGGGAGCAGATGTAGCACTGGGGGCAGAGCTGCTAAATTTAGAACTGGGGAACCAGGTTCAGCCTTCATGAACAGTCCCCCAGACCACTCTCCTGAGGGAGCACATTCCCATGCCAGACCTTAGAAGGCATCAGAAAAGTCCTGGTGTGTTAGCACTAGCAGGTGGACCCTAGCAGTGGCAAGTGTGGGTTCACCTTGAAGGCTTGCCCACCACAATCCATGCTGAAGTTCACCTCCAGTCTGGCGGGCAGGCCTACGAAGTAGCAGACCCTAGAGCAACAGTCACTCTGTCACTGAGGTCACAGGACCCCTGAGAAGAGCTGGCTCTAGGGCGGTGCGACTGGACTGACCGCAACGGGCGTTGACTTTGAGTGGGGGCGTCGTATATTATGGTTTTAAAAGCACTTGCTGCCTCCTTCCTGGCCACCAGCTATTTTCGGCAATAATAAAAATGTCATGATAACTCTGATGAATAAACTAGAGCGAGATCGGAGATTTGTCTAGTGGAAGTTTTGACTCATGGAAAGATAGCGCAGAGGGTTAATGTGCCTGCTGCAAAGAAAATGTACCAGGCCCATCACAAAGTGCACATATTGTAAATAGGTCAGTGGGTTACTGCTTTTGTCAGTGAGAGCCTTTTGCTACTTGCAGTTTATAAGTTAAAATCCTAACAAAGAACAGTGAGCTATTAACTTTCATCTAAGAGCTGCATACAAACTGCAAGGTATAAACTAGAGCGTTATGTTTTTTTCCCTAAGACTTTGATTATCCTAATGTTGCAAAAAGTGTTATTTTTTTATACAAATCAATAATGATTTTTAAAGAGAACGCCCAATCATGGTATTAAGTTTTAAATTCTGAGTTTGTGTTTCTCCAGGCCAATCACTATTAAACTATACTGTCTACTAGTATGGTTATCATGTGACTCCTACACCTTGTAGTCCTTTGTCTTATGTAACCTTTCCAATACAGTCATTTACACACGTAAAATTGATGGTCTCTGTGTATATTGCTGACGACAGAAACTCCATGGCTTGGAAACAAATGGCTCGTGCTTCCACTTTTAAGCATTTTTGGGACATTCTGTGATTAAAATAAATTCACAAAGTGGAATATGTTTCTAATGTCAATAGCTCATATTAATCGTTAAATAATCATATATATCCATTGGTTGAATTACATAACATAATAAGCTGTAACTGGTCAGTGAAATGCCACACAAATACTAAAGATTGGGATGTTTTGCGCATCCTGGCCACACCTCTAACTCCGCCCACTGATCCAATCCTCAGGTTATTCCCGCCCTCTGATTCTACGCCCACAGTTCCCCTACTTTTTTTCCCCCACTTCGACCACTGGGTTTATGCACGCTTTCACTGCAAATTAACAAATTCCTTTCTCCTAAAACGTGCTGCAGAACAACATGTCTGTGTGTAATGAACTTGCAGTCATCCAGCAAATATAGAACATTATGTTTTGTCCTCATTGATATACCAGTAGTTGTTACAAAACAAACCACTTACGAGTGAGGTAGCCCAGCTAACGGACGACGAGGAGTAGATCTGCGAGAGTCCACAACAACAGAACGCATGCACTGCAGCACTCCTTGTCCTCGGGATCAAAAGCTGCTGGACTCCACCCCTCAGGACTTACCAACCAATAAGAGCCACACAAGCATTGGAGGAGGCAAAGCCTGCTTTCCACTATAGACACCCACTTCTACATCGTCCCCCTGGGTCTGCCCCGCCCTTTTCCATTAAATTAATGGAGCTTTTTAGACCCCGCCCTGGACCAGAGCAGTATAAGCCCTAAATCAAGCCTATGCCTCACCATTAAAACTTGCAACACCTGCTATATTGATGTTACTGCCCTGGTTTCTGCCTTTAGAGAGATAATCATTCATGCTCGCTCGGCACAGGGGTACTCCTACCAAACAAAATAAATACATTTCTAAATCTTTTGTGAAAGAGCATGTTCCCGTGCCATCACCAGGGAGGGGGAGAAAACCTACAAACAACTCTAGTCAAAAGCAGCCAATAGCTTTTTGACTAGATCTGCAGTTAGGTTTTTCTCCCTCTCCCCGGTGATGGCAGGGCAGCGCCCATTTCGCCCTTTAACACCAGTCGCACCTGGTCTTAGAAGTCTTTTCCTCCATTCAAAGGAGAGTGCTGCGTTTATGTTTCCAAGGAAGCAAATTGCCATTTGTGCCTATTGGAAACGGATGTATGACGTTACAACGCATACTTTTACAACGCCTACCTCGCAAGTTTTACAACGCATACCATTACAACGCATAGTGCTTTTGGGCGCTGGATAGTGAATAGTTTAATTTACTATTCCAACTCAAGTCCCCGTGGATAGTAGGGAAGGTGTTGGATAGTTCATTAAACCTATTCCCTTTCCTAGAGCGCCCCCCAGCGCAATGCGTTGTAATGGTTTGCGTTGTAAAAGTTGCGTCGTAATGGTAGTGCGTTGTAAAAGTTTAGTTGTAAAGGCTGTTCACCACTGGAAACAGTAGCTGGACCCAAATCCTCACCTGATGCTTTAGCGTTCTCTGCCATAGGCCCCAGAAGGTCACTCACTTTATATTTGGCATGATGACCAGGACTCGTTGATCCCTTTTCTACAAGGCCTTTCTTGCTCAGAAAGCTTGCTATCTCTTGATCAGGTCTTGGTGATAAAGATCAATTCAAAATGGTCAGGCGATTTCAGTAGATGTTTCCTAAGTTAAATTTGCCCGGCGTAAAACGCCTCTAATACCATACGAAGTTATTCAATAAAGAGGCAGGCGCTGGAGACAGGAAGACAGGAAACAAGTTTTATTCCGACGGAGTAGAACACATCACATCGGACAACAAGGTATCGTCTCGAGGTGCTCTCCCAGCCTCTCTGAGACCTGGTCTTTTATACACTGGTTTAAGACATGTGAACGCTCTTTATTACAACAAGACATTGTAAAGGATGAAAACGACATCCCTGGCACCCCCCCAGTTCCGGCCCATTCCAACACATGACAACAGTAGAGGCCCCTTCCCCTCATATGATTGGGAGGGGGCTATCACGCAGCTGAGTGTTCTGCCGATTCCTTTGGAATGTGTGCGCCTGATCGAATCTCAGGGGGTGGGGAGGTCGTGATCAATAGTGGCTCCTTTCAGGAAAGGCGAGTGCATACAGTAATGGGCAATAAACTGTATCCTCGGGCTAAGGGATGACCAGCGGTTCGTACAGGCAGTCAGGCTTAGAGGAAGGGGTCATCAAAGGAGGGGTATTCATGGACGGAAAGGAGGTGTTGGTCAGGCGCGGGGTGTGATTCCCTGAGACAGAGTCATGGGAGGGGAGGGTTCATGACTTGTGCATGTGAGTGCGGGGGCAGCCAGGGTGCGCGGGGAAGGCTTGCAAGGTTCAGGGAAGTGTGCTGACGGGCGATCGTGAACAGGGAGACCATGGTACCTAAAATGGCTGTCGTGTATGTTCATATGTGAATCTGCAAGATGGCGTAGATGATGTTCAGTACACGAACTAAAATTCCACAGTCCTCCCTTTAACATGTCTCGCCAGCTTGTCAGTTCGGATCGATCCCCATGAGGCCACGCACCTCTATCTCGTATAGGGGACTCATGTGCTCAGGTTTAAAGTTCAAAGTCTTTGGGCACATACAATTGGAAATAAGTGCACATAAAGGTGGTAAACATTGAATACCTAAGCAACACCCACACAGTATCATGATTGGTATCAATATAAACGTAAACAATCTCCATCCCCAGTTCTTCAAAGTGTCCCAGAACCAGCCTCCAAGCGACCATCCTTCCTGCTCCTGGTGAACCTCTGAGGACAGTCTGTGGAGGTGTTCGATTGCTTTGTAGACTGAAGGTGAGTTATCTGGCACGTAGGTGCAACAGCTGGAGCCGATGATGCGGCATGCACCTCCACGGTCGGCCAGAACCACATCTAGAACAAGACGGTTTTGAAGAGCGGACTGCCTGAAGCTCAGCCGTGTTGTTAGCGAGGATGCCAGCGGTGATGTTAATTGTTGTTTCTACTGCCTGAGTCAGGTGTCGGATAGCGCGGCTATTTGCCATTGGTCCCCACAGAGGAACAAGTCCCTTTGCTGCATCCAGGAACTGTGCTCCGGTGGAGTCGGCTTGTTCAACATCTCCGGCGCGCTTTTGCCGGTGGTGGTAGGCTGAAGCCACATACGTGGGAGGAAGAATGAAGGCGATGTAGCACGTGCCCCTCCAGCCTTTTGGGAGCCACGTGTAAGCTTTGGTGCCACAAACAAAGTACATATTCGGGGAAGCAACAAAGGAGGGGGGTCAGCTGAGACCAATGTTTTGGTGATGCGACAAGAACTGTGACCCACCAGCTGCGTTCCTTGTCCTTCGAGGCATACGAGTCCTGTGACATTGATGACAGACAGGGCCACGGTCAGGGTGGCAGCCGTTTGTTTCCGCAGGTGGGAGAAGGTGGGTCTGGCTGGATTGTGGAGCACTTGCATTTCGACCCTTTCTTTGGCAGGGATGCTCGTAAGGAAGGTTGAACCTGAAATTGCAGGACAAAAGGGTTTTCCTGTTTTGTTCAGCCAGAACCCATAGTAGAAGTGTGACACTGTCTGACCAGAAGTGGCGTTGTCCTTGTGGCTTTCCTGCATGAGGATCAACCAGGCGAGGCAGGAGCCGTGAACTGAGAAAGGAGAAGGGATGAAGGGGATGGAGTGTCCGGTAGCATGTGGGAGCAACCCACAGATCCAGCAGTTCGTGGCATTTGCAGCAAGGTTGTGCTGGTGCAACAGTTGTACGAAGGAATTGTTCCAGAACTCCCTACGCCTTTCTCGGAGCTGAGGTGAAAGGGTGATCAGGTGGTGCTCTTTCATGGTGGTTGGCTGGACAGTGGTTGGCAACATCTGGTGAGCGGGTGTGCTTTCCTCCAAGATCCAGAAGGAAGTCATGAGGAGGAGGCAAAAGAGGAAGACAATGAAGAAAGCGATTGTCTTTGATTTGTGCAAATTGTCAGTCTTTGGATTCCTGTAGTGGGTATTTCCTGTTGCTTCCGACGTCTTCTTATCTGGCGCTTCCATCATCTTCTTATCTGGCGCTTCCATCATCTTCATCTTCAAGGTGCTCGGTAGTGGGCAGAACCACAGACTTTGTTTAGCTTCTCTCCGGGTAACCCTTGGTTGCTTTGGGTCACCGTTCTGAGATTTTTAACTTAGTCGGTGGCCTACTTAGCCGAAGCTCCCTCCTTTCGACGCAGGAAATACCCTTCTCGAGATGGCACAGTGGGATCAGAGTGTTTTGCAAGTTCAAGTGCCTCGGTATCAGGATAGCAGTTCAGTGATGGTCGGTCTTTGTTCAGGAGCTCTTCTTGGGTGCTGACGTTGTCTGTCGTGGCCAGGGTCGAGGAAACCTTCTTGCAGTGGTGCGCATGCAGCCAGTTCTTTTTCCCCTCCACTCGAAGAGCCGTCCGAGTGGTGATCAGTACTTGCCAGGGGCCCGTCCACCGGGGTTCCAGACTCTTCGCTCGTTGAAAGTTCCGGATCAGGACGTAGTCACCCGGTTGGATATCGTGACCGGGACCCCTGGAAGCATCGGGGATGGCCTGCTGCACCTGTTGATGAATGACAGACAATGTTTTAGTTAAGTTGTATAAATAATCTGACAGCAGGACGTCGGGGACGTCGTGAATGGAGGTCGGTTTGGGGGCAGTCCAGAGGTTCATAGGCCGCCCAAACACAACTTCGTAGGGGGTCAAGTGGTGCTTAGTGGGAGTGGAGCGCATCGATAGTAATGCCAGTGGAAGGGCATCTGGCCACTTAAGTCCTGTGGTGGCCACTATTTTTGACAGTTTCAGTTTCAGTGTAGCGTTGTGTCGTTCAACCAGGCCAGCGGATTGGGGGTGGAAGACCGCATGGAACCTTTGTTTTACCCCCAACTTCAGCTATGAAGTGGGGGCCATTGTCGCTCCATAAAGTTCGACAAAGGCCGTAGCGAGGGAAAAACTCTTTCAGTAGTACTTTGGCAGTAGTCATGGTAGTGTTATCACGGGTCGGATAGGCTTCCACCCATTTGCTAAAGGCACATACAATGACCAATACGTACTTCAAGCCTTGGCACCTCTCTAATTGGATGTAATCCATCTGGAGGACCTCAAAGGGGTGGTCGGGGATCCCAAACCCTCCCCGGGGTACCACAGTTTCTTTCCCGGGGTTGTGTTGTAAGCAGATAAGGCACTGCTGGACTAGGCGTTTGGCCGAATCGGGGATCTTGCTGTTGTGCCAGACTTTGGAAATGAGTTCAATCATGGGGGCAGAACCTATGTGTGCAGGGGAGTGTGCCATTGTCAGTATGGGGATCAAGTATGCATCAGGCAGCAACCATTTGTTCGTGTCTTTTGTCCGCCAGCAGCCTTCATCGTCCCTTAGACCCACCCGCGCCCACTCAGTCAATTCGTGTGGTGTGCTGGCCGATTGGATGTCCCTGATCGTTTCCCTAGCGTTGGTCCATTTTTCTGCTTGTGACCTGGTCACATACATGCGTGTCGTTGTCCTATTCTCAGCTGTGGTTCGGGCAGTGATGTCGGCTAGTGCGTTTCCCTGTCCAACTAAATCTGTCACCTTCTTGTGTGCCTGGCATTTGATCACTGCTAATCGTTTGGGGAGAAGAACTGCTTCAATCAGGGCGGAGACTAAATCTCCGTGAAGGATGGGCGTACCGTGGGACGTCAGGAATCCCCTTTCCCTCCACAGGAGCCCAAAATGATGAACCACCCCGAAGGCGTACTGGCTGTCCGTGTAAATGTATGCCGTGGTTCCTGCTGCTATGATACATGCTCGTGTGAGGGCAATTAGTTCTGCTGCCTGTGCGGATCGTTGTGTGATGCAAGCTGTTTCAACTACTGTTCGAGCTGTCGTCACCGCGTAGGCAGCAGAAGTGGTGCCGTCTGGGAGTTTGATACAAGAGCCATCTACCCATAGTTCTCCATCAGGATCTATAAAAGCAATGTCTCGGAGGTCAATTCTACTCCTAGTCTGTTCGTCCGTGAGGGTCACACAGTCGTGTATAGGGGGCACATCGGGGTCATTTTCGGGCAAAGGTAACAGTGTAGCAGGATTCAATGTCGTGCATCTCTTCAGGGTGATGTGGGGTGCAAGTAGAGTCAATTCGTACCCTGTCAGTCGTGCACTAGTCAGGTGTTGAGTCTTGGTCTGGTTCAAAAGGGTGTCAACTGCATGGGGCACTAATACCGTGAGAGAGTTCGAAAGCACAATTCCCTCACTCTGGCGGATAGAGACAGCAGCAGCGGCTACTGCTCGAAGGCAGGCAGGTAGAGCTCTGGCGACTGGATCAAGAGTAGCAGAGAAGTAGGCACAAGGGCGTTGTTTGGCGCCGATGGGCTGAGTTAGAACAGACAATGCGCATCCCTCCCTTTCGTGAGTGAAGAGGGAGAAGGGCTTGGAGTAATCTGGTGTTCCTAGAACGGGTGCCGAGCAAAGGGCATCTCGCAACTCCTTAAAGGATGCTTGGCATTCGGGAGTCCACGGGAGTGGGAACGGAACATCTTTGGCCAACAGGGAAAGTAGGGGTTTTATAATGAGACTGAAATTTGGTAACCATTGTCGGCAGAAAGAAGTAAGGCCCACTAATGAACGGACTTGCTTCTGCGTTTTTGGAATGGGGGTGTCTAGGATGGTTTGGATTCGGTCGGGCGTAAGTTTCCTCCCTTCTTTGGACAGGAGATGGCCTAGGTATGTTACTTGGAGCTGACAGAACTGCAGTTTCTTTTTGGAGACTTTGTGGCCATTCTCCGCAAGAAAGTGCAAGAGTTGGATAGTGGCTGTGATTGCAAGTGGAGTGGTGTCGGCCGCCAAAAGGATATCGTCAACATATTGGATCAACACCACTCCATCTGGTAGCTGGACGGCGTCCAGCTGTCTTTTCAGGGCCTGGCTGTAAATGCTGGGACTTTCAGTGTAGCCCTGGGGAGCTCTACAAAATCGGTATGAACGGTTTTTTAAAGTGAAGCCGAAGAGATAACGGCTGTCTGGATGGATGGGGATAGAGAAAAATGCGTCTTTAAGATCAATAACGGTGAAGGTGGTGGCAGTGGACGGGATGAGAGTCAGGATGGTGGCGATGTCTGAGACTACGGGGTACTGTGGCACCACCACTTTGTTGACTTCTCGCAGGTCGATGATGAAGCGGTACGCTTTCTCATCTCCCTCACCTTGCTTCTTAACAATGGGTAGGATAGGGCTATTGCAGACATTACTAACCACTTCCTCTACCACTCCTGCATCCACCAAGGACTGAATAATCGCTACCAATGCCTTCTCGCCTTCGGGCGATATCCGGTACTGTGGGAGTTTCGGGAGTATTGCATCTGGTCGAACAGTTATGTGTACAGGATCGATCATCATTCGTCCTACATCCGAGTCGTTTCTGGCCCATAGGTACAGGGGTAGGGTATCGAGCAAGGATAGGTCAGCATCTGTTATGGCGTACATATGTCGTGCGGGGTAGGGTCTGGACATGCTCGGGTTGTCGTACAGGATGACTCGGACTCCATCCGGGGAACACCTAATAGTAGCTCGGAAATGTTTCAGTAAATCAATACCCATAATGGCGTCAGGGGAGTTGGAGGAGAGCAGAAATGTTGTGTCAGTGGGATTGTTTCCTAGGTCAAAGGAGATAGGTACAGACAGGGGATTAGTGGAGGGCGTTCCATCGAAACCTATCGAGGTAATGTGTGAGCCAGACAAGGGTGCCCTTGGAATCAGTCGTTTTGATAATACACTACGTGTCGCTCCAGTGTCTACCAAAAATGGAGACTTTGTACCCAGGACCTTAGCAGTGACGTAAGGACCTTGCTGGTCAACACAGAGCTCGACTGGATCCCTCCCTTGCCCCTGGCAGTCCTATGCAGAGTCGTGAGCATTGTTGCAGTCGGACTGTTGGCACTGATTCTGTCGGGGGCGGTCAAATGTGTTTGGTCTGCCAGATCGGTCATTGGTGGTGTCGCGGGTCTGCCCTCGTCCCTGCCCTCCAGTTTTGGAGCCATTTGTCATGTCCCTTGTCTCTTTATTTTTAATCAGTTCCCGAAGGGCCAGGCATTGAGACTTCCAATGCCCAAATTCTTTGCAAAATGCACACTGGTTCTCATCGAGGTCGGTTCGTGGAGCGCCAGGTGTGGAGGTGCGGTCTCTAGGGGCCGAATTCCTAGGGGCATTCGACTGGTAGTTTCCCCTATATCGTTCCCTTCCTGTAGTCACTTCATGCAATTGGGCAATCATCACTCGTTCCTTTAAGTCCTTTTTCTTTTTCTCACTTGCTCTCTCGTTCTCGTTCTTTTGGTGTTCATAATACTGAGCCATCTGAAGGATAGCTGCAGGTTTGGAGGCTCCCCAACTACTCTCACTCGTCTGTAACTTTTGGGAGACCTCTTGCGATAGCCCTTTTACGTAGTTTGGCACGAATAGGTGTTGTCCGGTTGCGGTGGTCATGTCTTGACCACTGTAGTCGGAGAACACTGTTTCAAATCGGGAGAAATATTCTGATACATCTTCCTGAGGTTTCTGACGACAAGCCGTGACTACCGACCAGTCTACCTTCTTTTCTGGGATCAACGTCTTTAGCTTCTGTACTATTTTGTCGGGGAGTTCCAGTATGTCTTTTACAGGTTTCTTTCTGGGCTCTCGCTGCCTATCTAGGTCATCGAGTTGTTTCCAGGTGTGTCCGAACAGGTCCGTGTGGTCGGCTCTCCGGATTTGCTTCCACACATCAGCCGGCAGACACAACCCGAAAAACAAATCCATGTCCGATAGAGTCATTATGGTTGAGCCCAAGGCTGTGCCTAGTTCTGTATAAAATGCTGTAGGGTTCTTTCGTAAATCGGGCAGGGTTTGTCTAAAAGTTAAAATATCTTGCCGATCCCATGGTTGGTAAACCCAGTTGTACACAACCCTCCCTTTTGCATCTGCGTGGTTGATATCATCGTTTGTTCCCTGACCTCTTGGGGGAACCCAATAGGGGGCGGCTTCTCTGATAGGCATCATAGTGTTGGCTGCTTCTAATGAGGGCTCAATCGTCTCAGGGACTGTGATCTTGACCTCTGGTTTCTGTTCCGCGAGGTGGCGGAAGACCTCAAGCGTTTGCATGAAGAGGTCCGTCACATCGCTCTCAGTCCCATCTCCAACATCGACCCTTCTATATAGAGTCGTCAGTTTTGCAGGACCCTTATTCTGGTACCTATCCTCATATGCGTTCAGGGTGTGGTAGCTGAACCGTAAAATGAAATGCCGTCTGTGACTACCGGCATGTGAATTGTGCATATTCATCGTATATTCTTCGCTCTCCTTCCGTTCTACCAATGTTTTTGCTATCTTGTCGATTCCATCCCGCTCATCCTTGCTCAACCTATTTGGTCTGGCTGTTAGGTGCCTGCTAGTCTCATGTTCATCTGCTGTTGTTACCAATGCGGCTGGTGCGAAGGCCGTAAGAGCCGGGGCACTAGCGCTAGGGTCACCCACACCTGCACTTTGAACTGGTGAGTGTTGTGCTAGAGGCTGGCTGGGAGCATAAGGAGGAGGCATGTAGATAATTGGAGGACCGAGCAGTAACTCGTCATTTGCCCGCTGTTTGGAGGGCATCTCCGGGTAGAGCGCAGAGGTGGTCCTGACAGGGCATTGGCCTGCCAGTCCTGATTCTTGCGTTTGTTTAACTTCCTCTCTTCTTCTTATTTCTTCATCTAGCTCTTTTGCGGCCAGATGGGCTGCTTTTCGTAATTCTTTCACTGTTTTCGATTCCTCTCTTTTCCTGCGATGTTCTGCTTCTTTGCGCCACATGCCAATACTATCAAGCATAGTGGGCGTTACCTTATTTATTTTTACAGCTGCTTCTAGTGTTTTTATTTTATTTTCATCAAAAGAACCTATCAGTGGCCACTGACTTTTAGGATCCTTTTTTGTATATTTATGCCATAACTTACTATAAGCTATAGCGACTAGTCCTTGCTTAGTAAACATGTCCTTATTAGGGGTGCCTTCCAGTGGAGCTGGATGGTTCATCTCTAATAAGCGGTCCGGGTTGACCCAACTATTAACCAATGGGGAGAAGATAGGCATGACGGATTACAATGGGGGGCAAAAGCCTGCACTACCTATCTTTTCACTATTTGCAAAGACTGGACAGAATATTCTATTCTACGCTATTTGCAAACAGAGAATACCTCCAGAAAGAACCAATTCCAAACAGTCAATGTTTGGACAAACAATCAATCAATGAGGAATGAAAAAGGCACGACGTGTTAAAGGCTTGCGTTACCTACCCTTCACTACCGGCAAAGGGAGGGAGAATATTCCTATTCTTCCCCGTTTGCGGGCAGAGAAGATCCTTAAGAGAACCAACTTCGAACAATTCAATGCTCGATTCAATCAATCAATCAATGAGGAGAAAAGTAGGCACGACGTGTTAAAGGTTTGCGTTGCCTACCCTTCACTATCTGCAAAGACAAAACAGAGTATGGCGATTCTGTGCTTGTTTGCAAATAGAGAATTTCTCAGAAACAGTCAATAAGTAATACTAGTATTTTCAAACAATCAATCAATCAATTTCGCAATTTTGTCGTGTGTCACGACCTTACCCGGACCGTATGGACAGTTTCTCGTCTTCCGCCTCCAGCGCCCGATCGTCCTCTACTCTCTGTTGCTATCGCGGCACTCCTGGTGGTTCCCAGTCAGGACCGTAGATCACTCGGGAGAGGTCTGCTCGGAATCAGTGAAGTTCAGATGATCGGCTGTCAGACGAGGGTCTATCGGACAGGAGCTCTTCCGATCGTTGCAGTCGTTCAATCTGTCGTCGGGACCTCTCCCACTGGATCCACGTGTCGCTGATGGGCCCCGCGTTTGGGACGCCAATTGATAAAGATCAATTCAAAATGGTCAGGCGATTTCAGTAGATGTTTCCTAAGTTAAATTTGCCCGGCGTAAAACGCCTCTAATACCATACGAAGTTATTCAATAAAGAGGCAGGCGCTGGAGACAGGAAGACAGGAAACAAGTTTTATTCCGACGGAGTAGAACACATCAGATCGGACAACAAGGTATCGTCTCGAGGTGCAGACCTGGTCTTTTATACACTGGTTTAAGACATGTGAACGCTCTTTATTACAACAAGACATTGTAAAGGATGAAAACGACATCCCTGGCACCCCCCCAGTTCCGGCCCATTCCAACACATGACAACAGTAGAGGCCCCTTCCCCTCATATGATTGGGAGGGGGCTATCACGCAGCTGAGTGTTCTGCCGATTCCTTTGGAATGTGTACGCCTGATCGAATCTCAGGGGGTGGGGAGGTCGTGATCAATAGTGGCTCCTTTCAGGAAAGGCGAGTGCATACAGTAATGGGCAATAAACTGTATCCTCGGGCTAAGGGATGACCAGCGGTTCGTACAGGCAGTCAGGCTCAGAGGAAGGGGTCATCAAAGGAGGGGTATTCATGGACGGAAAGGAGGTGTTGGTCAGGCGCAGGGTGTGATTCCCTGAGACAGAGTCATGGGAGGGGAGGGTTCATGACTTGTGCATGTGAGTGCGGGGGCAGCCAGGGTGCGCGGGGAAGGCTTGCAAGGTTCAGGGAAGTGTGCTGACGGGCGATCGTGAACAGGGAGACCATGGTACCTAAAATGGCTGTCGTGTATGTTCATATGTGAATCTGCAAGATGGCGTAGATGATGTTCAGTACACGAACTAAAATTCCACATTGGGGTCATAAAGTCCTTCCCTGAAACAGTAGGCTTCAGCAGTGAGCTCTCCTCTCTAGCAATTAAAAACAATACTGTACACAAATCCACTCTACAAAACTCTACTGCACTCGATGCAGATCATAAATAGACTTTTTAGGAGGATTTCAGAATCATCATCATTATAAAATATATCATAGAATGCATCATCCTTACAGGGTTCCTTGGTGATATCAAATATTTTCCTGTATTGAGCATTATTAGAACATTGGAATGTTGGGAGCTCCATTGAAAACAATGGAGTGCTCTGGGCTTATAATGGCTGGTATAAGCCTGGAGCTCCAACATTCCAAAGTTTATTTGTTCACAGCTCTGGCTGTGAACAAAGGCTTCATGGGAACCTGAGGGGATTCCAATCCCCTCCCGCTCCCAAAAGGCTTTGTTTTTTTTGTTAGAACATTCTGTCCTCTAGTGACAGAATGTTCTAATAGCCTTATAGCCCTTCGTAGATGGGCTATACCGCTAATCAAATCCCTCTCCCTTGTTAAAGGCCCTCGCCTTCGGCTCGGGGCCTTTAACGCTGGAGAGGGCCTTTAATAGCCGGTAAGCCCTCTACGGCCGGCTATAAGGCTATATTAGAACATTGGAATGTTGGGAGCTCCATGGAAAACAATGGAGTGCTCCAGGCTTATAATGGCTGGTATAAACCTGGCGCTCCAACATTCCAATGCTTCTTTGTTCACTGCTGTGGCTGTGAACAAAGGCTTCAGGGAGCCTGAGTGGATTCCAATCCCCTCACGCTCCCATAAGGTTTTGTTCTTTTTTGTTAGAACATTCTGCCCACTAGTGGCAGAATGTTCTAATAGCCTTATAGCCCTTCGTAGCTGGGCTATACCGGCTATTAAAGTCCCTCTCCCTTCGGCTCGGGCCTTTAACGCTGGAGAGGGCCTCTAATAGCCAGTATAGCCCTCTACGGCGGGCTATAAGGCTATATCAGGATTCATCAGGCATCTGTCAAATGTCCAACTTTACCTGTGGAGCAAAACTGCAACCATGTCTACGTCTGCTCATGGACTCATTATCATCACAGTGCTTAGTTTTAGATTGTTTCTTTCCTCTTGATTTAGAGTGAGAGCTAGAAATGACTGTAGCCACCGATTGGCAGATTCCAGAGGCTACTGATTTAAAAGTGGTGGCAACTGCCTTAGATATTGATTTGGAGACCGAGGAGTCAAGAAAATCATACATATTTAATTGAAAGATTTCCTTCACTGATACATTTTCTTTATCCATCTCTTTTTGTCTGGAGGTCATAATCAGAACCACTGGAATTATGCGGTAGGGGAAGGCCAATTTGTGTGGCAGGGTTGAGCAAATTATGTGTCAAGAAAGGGCAAAATATGCAGCATGACGCGGCACATTTTATAATAGTATTTCTTCCTTTTTTGTCATGTTTACACTGGTTAACACTCTCTTGGCATTGGCTGCACCGTTTTAGTACCAGTTTAACACCCACATATAGCAATAAGCAACAGAAATGTTACCAGTGAAGCGTTGCAACGAGCTTCCGCTGCATGGCAACGTGTGCCGCTCCGTTTTTAGTAACTTTTGAACTATTTCAGTTAGCAAGAATTTTTTTTGTGCTAAATTCTGCAGATTATGCAGCAGATGATGGATTATGTGACCAATGCGGTAAATCTATAACTATGCGAAAAATGACGCAGCCGCACAATTGCATATTTCCAGTGGCCTTGGTCACAATTTCTTATTTTTGATCCGATAGAGAAACCTCTATTTGGCTCGTCAGCATAAGAGCCTAACAACAGCCCGAATGATTCAATTAATGCAGCCAGGGAGGTAACATAAAGGTTGAACAACGTTGGGCTCAAAGAAGAGCCCTGTGAACCCCCACAAGGCAGCTTAAAGGGTTTAGAAAAGAACCCCTTAATGGAGACCGATTGAGTGTGGTGAGTCAGGGACGATCTCATAAGGTTGAAGGCGGTTCCCTGGGTCCCCAGGCTCTGTAGCGAAGAGATCTGAGGGTCTTGGTTGACCCTATCAAAGGCCGGTCTGTAAATTGGACCTTTTGCAAAAGCAAACAGGCTTCGCACACCGGTCCCTAAGAGGCCTATTAGGATGGCGCGCAGGTCCGTCACCCCGAGGTGGAGGGACCGTCCGCAGGGGCAGCGGCGGTCCCTCTGGTGCAATTAGGATGTGACCGCCACCCTGGCGGTCACATCCCGTATCTTTAACCTTGCGGCGGGTGCTGCTTGAAGCAGCACCCGCCGCAAGGTTAAAAATGCATGCTTTGCATTTACATGCACAAAGCGGCAGGCACCGCGCGGTGCCTGCCGCTTTGTGCATGTAAATGCTGGTACCCCACATGTGCACCCACCACCCCCGACGCCTGGGGGCCCCCAACGGGCCCCAAAACACAAAAGACCACATGCTTTTCCACGGCGTGGAAAAGCATGTTTCTGCCTGCATCCTAATATGGCTGGCGGTGTCTTGCAGACACCGCCACCATATTTGCCAGCATACACCTCGGATCAGCGGCGGACGGACTTGCCGTCCGCCGCTGATCCCACCGCCATCCTAATGTGGCGGTGGGTGTTTCCATTGTCCGCGGCGGTGAATCCGCATCCTCCAGGCCGGCGGTGGCTTCCTCCGGCCTGGAGGATGCGGATTCACCGCCATCCTAATCGGCCCCTAAGTTCGGAGGACTTCTTTTTTTTTTTTTATTTCAAAATATTTTTATTGAAAATAAAATTTTACATATCCATAGAAAAGACATTCTTAATACTGTACTGGTCTTGCAAGATTGCGGCCTGGCGGGGCCTGAGAGAGAAAAAGGAAAGGAGAGAGAAAAAGAGGGGGGGGGGGGGGGGGGGTTATCGTTCCAGGTATGCGTCGAGAGCTTCCCACATATTCTCCTTGGCTGTATGAAGGTTACCCAGTTGAACCAGCGCTTGAAAGTGGCTTTGCTGGTGTCCTTCCAGTCACCCAGAATCGTTTTCACTGCAGCCGTTAGAAGGACATCGACCAGGTCTCGTATTTCTTTAGACTGGAGTTCTGTCGCTAGGAATGCAGTGGCTGCCCCGGCTAGTCCTCTTTGTATCTTACTTCCCGTTATTGTGTCTATGACGTTGTAGACCTTGCCCCAGAAAGCCTTGACTTTGGTACACTCGAATAGCATGTGAGATAGGTCTCCCGTGGCACTCTGGCAGTTCCAACATGTGCTGTTATCGCTGGCTCCAACCCTCCCTAGTTTCGCTGGTGTCCAGTGCAACCTGTGAAGTAGCCAGAATTTGGTTTGTGCTAGCTGTGGTGTGATTTTGTTTTTGGACGCTGTCGTCCATAGTTTGGCTCTTTCCACTTCGTTCAGCTGTCTCTGTATGGTCTCCTCCCAGAATGCCAGCGTCTTGTTGTTTAGGGTAGTGGTGCGTGGTGTGATTAGCTTGTAGATTTGTGCTATTTGGTGGCCCGTCTTGTTTAGGTTTTGTGCGTATTGTATGATGGTGGGTGTTAGTTTCGTTAGTCCTGCTTTGGTGACAGCTGCTTTTATTTTGAGGAATTCGTAGAACTCCTTGTTAGGCAGGGAGGTTATCTGCTGTAGTGCCGTGTAGGTGAGTGGGGTGTTCCCTGCTTCTAGTTGCGAAGGCGTAGTGATGCCTCTGCTACGCCATACCATGCTGTCTAGTGTTTTCCCTTTGTATGTGACTTTGGTGTTATGCCACAGAGATTCCCATTTGGTACCTTTGATACTCACTGCCATTTCCCTGTATACTCTTAACAATGCTATCTTTGTGTTGTGAATTATTGCGTTTCTGGCTTCTGGGTGCTTGTGGGCCGTGAGGGCCATGATTGGGTCTGCGCCACCCAGAAGACACCTTTCCAGGTCCAGCCACACCGGCGTGTAATCTGGTGCGGGGGCGATCCAGTGCAGACCCTGTTTTGCCAGGGACGCCTTCTTCTTTCATTGTGCTTTGCTGGCTGGCTGTCTGACTGCCTTTTTGTAACCACAAGAAAGTAAGTCAAGAAACACTAGAGGGCGATGTTGCCTCACATTGATGTATTCGGTGACTAAGCCATAACTCTAGGAACAGAAACAAACAGATGATACTTTCTGATATATAAACAATTAGAGAGGTTACGATTCCAGTTGACCATATAATTTTTTTTAACTAGAGGGCGTTGAAGCATGTTTTATTTTGGATATTAGATTGTGGGGATGCAATTCACATTTTTTTGTCTTTGCGTAAATATGAATTACCGAAGCCATGCTAGGACACACCTATTTTCAAAACGACATCTGATCAGTGCCCTCTCTATAGAGCGAATGAGCAAGGTTAAATACAAATGCTAGCTTAAATTAATAAACTCCATGAGAAATACTGACCAATTGCAGGATGCCACTCAAATCACGTGACTTAGTGAATGTGCCGACAAACGCTATACAAAATTGGCATAATTCCATTAAGCGTAATTGGGTAAGAAGTAACACGAAATGATGCGAAATGCAAATCTAGCAATTGCCGGTATATTTTAGTGTGAAATGCGTCCTCGTGTCCATTATGCACACAAGGATGCAGGGGCATATTATCAAGAAACAGAGTTAAAAGCGTCGATAATGGGCTTGATAATATGCCCTTGTGAATTCCCATAGAAGCCCATGTTCTGGTGTGAAAATGGGCTTCTATGGGAATTACGGCATATTATTAAGCCCATTATCGCCGCTTTAGCTGCAGTTTCCTGCGGCGATAATCTTAACTCCGTTCTTGATAATATGCCCTGCAATTCTCTGTCAAATTACGCAAAAGACACTGGCGTAACAAACTCTTCGTCCGGGCCTAGCCAAAATCAATATGACAGCAACTGGATCCTGTAGAAACCATTTGTAACTGGCAAACTGGGCTTTTTGCCTATGAGGAAAGTGCAGAGGGTGAAAATTTTGGGACCGATTTAAAAGCCCTGTGCGCCTCCTTGCACCACCATTGCCTCACCTTTTTTGACGTAACGGTAGTGCAAACAGTGTGACCAATATACAATGTGACGCATTTAGGGAGATGCGTCAAGTTCTAAAGCCCAGCGTCACATTATACCTGCGCTAGATATAATGTATGCAGGGTGGGGGTTCCCACGCAAAAAAGCTATGTAGAACTGAGGCAGTGAAATTTACAACATTCCACGGCGTCAATCTACGTCTTCACTGCGTCAAAATCCCTACGCCTGCTCAGACCAGGCATAAGGAATGAAACAGGGCTTTTTGTATGGGACTCACCTATCAGGTGTGGCACCTTGCCGGAGTTGCATCACTTTCATGAGCAACTCCAGTGATGTGTCACTTTTGTGCCAACAGATGCGTCAGTATTTCTAACACATCTGATAATCCTTGGGCCGTGGAGCACTGTATTGTAAGTACAGTGCATCCATGGTGATGCAAGGACATTTGGCACCGGAGCAAGGAAACTGACGCATCTATACAGATGCGTCAGTTCCTTGTAAATCTGCCCCTTTGTACCAAATGCAATATCCACATTAAATAATAAAGTGCAAGTGTGGCGGATTATGCACGGTGAAGTAGCTGAGTAGCTGGAAACCACACCTTGAACGATTCCTCTTATCTCCAGTTATCTCCAGAATTCCACATGTGGGTGCATGTTTACAAAGAATTGGCGTCAGGGCAGTTTACAGATTAAGGGGGCAGTTGGGCTGGGGCAGGGGCAAAGTAGGGGTAGCTTTTAGGGGGGTGGGGGCCTGGATTTAGTGCTGAGGGGGGCTGTGGCCGTACTAGTTTCTAGGGGCTTGTGGGTCGAGTATTAAGGGTCAGGATAGGGGGTCAGGGAAGTTTATAGGGCTGGGGTGGGTAGAATAGACCGTGGGAGGGCCGAGTTTTAGGGCTCAGGGAAGAATGGCAGGAGTGTGATCTATATCACACATGTCCCTTTACCAGGAAATTGCATGGTAAAGGAATGCGTGGTAAAGACGCGGCCGCGGTTAAGGCAGCGTGGTTCAGGCATGCGGTGTTGAGGAATGCACTCTTCCATCACACAACCCTTGAAAATAGGCCTCATGGTGTTGCACATTTTCAGGCCCTCTGCTAAGGTTAACTGGTGACCTTTTGTCGCCTTCTATAGCTGCGTTCAGATATTAAGCTGATATTAATGAGGTGAAAATGTTGCCCAGACAGTATTACTGTATGCATATAATTTGTATTTGTATTTGTGTTTGTTTGTATAGCGCTAGAATCAACCTCCGATGGGGTATCTCTGCTTTAGCGGAACTGTGAAAGGATGGCGTTATATTCAGAGAGGGGAGGACACAGATCAGTCACGGCAGAATAGGAATGTCTTGAGCATTTTTCTGAACTGCAGATGTTCATCGCATTGTCTCAGGTGTAGCGGGAGTTCATTCCATAGAAGAGGGCCGCCATAGGAGTGAGCTTTTCCACCCTGTCTGGCCTTTCTAATACGTGGTACCACCAAAAGGTGTTTAGCACCTGAGCGTAGGGATCTGGGGGGTACGTAGGGCACAAATTTCTCAGTGAGATATGAGAGACCTAGATTGACCAACGCCTTGTGGGTGATACAGCATGTTTTGAAATGAATACTTTGGCCGATAGGGAGCCAGGGCAGTTCCCTAAGGAGAGGAAGGGAGGAGGTTCGTGGTGGGGCGTTAAGAACCAGCCGGGCCGCCGTGTTCTGCACCACCTGTAATCTGTCGAGGAGGGCATCATTAGTTGATAACAGCAGGCCATTGCAATAGTCCAGGTGACTTAGAACCATCGCCTGAACTATGTTTTTTCTTGCAGAATCTGGGAGGAGGGGGAAGACTCGGCGTAACATGCCAATAACATGGAAGCAGGAGCCATCAGTTAGGTTGACGTGATCTTTCATGTTGAGGTCGCAGTCGAGTCGGATCCCCAGATTTTTAACCGAGGGTTTGGGCAGGGGGGGAGGTCACAGATCTATTGGCCACCAGTCCGGTGTCCATTGGAGGGGGGCTTCTCCCATAAGCATGACCTCTGTTTTATCTACATTGCACTGGAGAAAGTTACTCCAAATCCAGTGCGAGATGGCCCTCATTCCATTAGAAAAAGCCAGTTCAACATGAGATGAAAATTTATCGAAGGGAAAGAGAAGCTGAGTAACATCCGCATAGGAGATGGGGATGAACCCATACATCCTCATGAGGTTGGCCACGGGAGCAGCATAGATGTTAAAAAGAGTAGGGCTCAAACATGAGCCCTGAGGTACTTACTTGGTCATACCCACCGGCTTCGACTAATATGAGCCTAGTTTGACAGTTTGGAATCTATCCATCAAAAAGCTCTTCATCCATGCCAGAGCTGAGCCCCTTAATCCAGCTTCATTTAGTCTTCTGAGCAAACCACTATGGGAGATCGTGTCGAACGCCACAGAGAGGTCCAACAGCATAAGAATCACCGAATGACCCTTGTCTAGGGTCATCCTGATGTTATCAGTTACTGTAAGTAACGCAGATTCGGTGCTGTATTTGGGCCTAAACCCGGACTGGGAATGATCTAAACATTCAGATAGTTCGACGTAGTTAGACAGATGGGTGTTCATATGTTTCTCCATTATTTTGCTCCAGACAGGGAGAAGCGTGATGGGACAGAGGTTGGAGAGATCCGTCCAAGGGATATTGGATTTCTCGCGAATGGGTCTGACCTGTGCAAGTTTCCCATCCTGTGGGACGTGTCCCTCTAAGAGGGAGAGGTTGATGACGGACTGTAACACGGGGGACAACTGATTCTCCAAAGATGGAATCAGCTTAGCTGGGATGAGATCCATAGGAGATCCAGATTTTATTCTCTGGATCAAGGTTTTAGTTTCTGCTAAAGTGATAGGAGGAAAGCACTCGTTTATTCTGATTAATCACATTCAAATGGTTCAGAGTCATAGGGATCAGTGGTGGGTTGTCGTCTGCAATTATTTTCTTGTATATGTGTTCGATCTTCTGGGTAAAGAAAGCGAAAATATTATCACACAATTCCTGGGATGAGGTCTCCGGGCTTTCACAAGCTTCTTGATTGGTGAACGAATGGAGAATTTGGTCTAGTGTTTTAGAGGAGTTGCCTGCCTGCGTCAGTTGAGACAGGAGGTGCGTTTTGCGTGCTACTCTTATGTTTTTATGGTAGCTAATCATGGAGGTACAGTATTTTTCTCTATCCGTCTCATTGTGTGATGTACGCCAGGCTTTTTCATAATGTATGTATGATGATGTATGTATGATAAAATCGCGTGACATTTTGTGAAAGAACCACAACAAACGCACACTCAAAACAAAGTAGCTTGACCCTTATCACGTGACTTATGCATTAAACTTTGTGAACTCAGCGCATGGATTTACTTCCAATGAAAGGCGATGGATCACAATGACGTTCCCCAACACTTTGCACCACTGTCCTTCCACGTGCAAAAGGTCCACTGCTAGGGGTCAGCTCAGACTCAATGACCTTCGTGTTAGACCTCTAACGAGGCTATCATTTGTCCGGTGCTTTCAGTGAAGGGAAAACATGTCGACTGAGAGCGAGACTCACACTGGAAACTGACAAATTGAACTAATCTTACTGAATGTCCCTTTCGATCGACCCTGGTCGCACAGAGGTAAGCATTGCATTTGAGCTACAGTGTACCTACGACAGTGACCCTACAACGTCTCTCTCCAATTAACCCCTTCTGTGCTCATGACAAGCTCAGCTCGTCATTAGGCACAGTGCTCGTGTGCTCATGACCACACCCTTTTCTATTATGGTCCAGCACAGCAGGCAAATATCTCAAGCAGCCAAGGTGTTAAGAAAAGTAAGACAAGGTACAATTGTGCAAAGCAAACTAACGGTGAGCAAATAAAACGAAACAAGTCACAGCAAAGTGCGGCAGAATGGAATACAATAAAGCAAAGTAAACCAAATCATAGTAGAGCAGAGTAACATAAAGAAAAGAAAAGCAAGGTAAATTAAATTAGAGGATGAGAACATATGGCAAAGCAGGGTGGGATAAAGTATTCAACAGAGTAATTGGGGGCCATATTATCAAGCATACATTATCGCCGCTTTTATCGGCAGGAAACTGCCGCTTTAGCGGTGATAATGGGCTTGATAATATGCCCTTGTGAATTCCCATAGAAGCCCAGGTTAACACCAGAACCTGGGCGTCTATGGGAATTCACAAGGGCATATTATCAAGCCCATTATCGCCGCTTTAGCTGCAGTTTCCTGTAGATAAAAGCTGCGATAATGTATCGCCCTTGCTTGATAATATGGCCCTTAGTGCTGTAAATGTAATTCTTTGCAATTCCCCGTGGTGCCAAGGGGACTCCTCACTATGGACCATGAGGTTGAAGAATGCAATCTTCACCCGTGTCAATCAAATGTATGGTGCAGGTCAGAAGTGTAACACAAGGGGCCATATTCTCTCCACAGACTCCCTCACCACAGGCTTGTGATGAGGTCCGCTGGGGCCTTGAGAAGTTCTGTACACGATAGCCTCTTACCAGGTCACGTGTCAACAACCCTGGATCTTTATTTCTTGTGATAGTAGCTGTTCCTCATCTTGGCTGTCTTTTGATGAAGAAGGTGGTGGCTAGACCACCGGACCCAGGGGACTTCTTCTGGAGGCATAGGGAATGCCCTATGACCCCACCGGGAAACAACCTTTACTACGCGGTCGAAACACCGCACTACCATCACAGCGCAGATTTTACAACTAAAGTCCTTACCACGACTTGCACTGGAGGGCACTCTTGACTAAGGAATTGTGTGATTTACTATTCCAACACCTTCCCTACTGTACGTAGGCTGGAGGTGGAATTGTAAATCATACTATTCCTAATTCCAGCACCCTACAGCGCAAGTCGTGGTAACGACTTGCGTTTTGATGGTAGTGCGGTGTTTTGACCGCTTAGTAACGCCATACATCCGATACCACCTGGACCAGGGGATGCTTGACACCCCCACAGAGGGGACTCCGTCCTGACCTCTCCTGCGCCGGGGGCACCAGTCCTTGAGTCATAGATCTCAAGTTATAGTCCAAGACTTCTGGATCACTCAAATGTTAATTGTGGAGAGGTGGAGTGTAGCGGGCAGGGCAGCTGACTTCGGAGCACAGGGCCCCCGGCTCCGGCGGCAGCTCAGCACCATGTGACTCTGGGCAAAAGCTCGCTTAATTTCCACATCGGCCCCCAGCGCCTTGAGTAGTTCCCGCTTCACAAATACGGATTTACAATTTTTTTTTTACATTTATTGACAATCATGGGTGTCTGTGGGTGTGCATAGGCATGATGGATCATGTTTTAGACATGCTCTGAAGAATGCATTGGACCTGGGAATCCATCTTGCTCCAGCTCAATTTCAAACTGCTGCTTTAAGTTTACGTCACACTCTCTCATCCAATTAGAAATCGATCTGCCTATAGTTGCTCAGCACAACTAGCACGCTAACCAGTGCTTGATCTCATTCCCACCACAGTTGCTGGGAAAGAAAAGGATTTACCTCCCTAAAAAGACAGCAGGGGTTAGTGGAGCTGTCAGACAGGTCCTACTGAAACACCCTACAAACCTGAGTTCTGGTAAAATATGCAAAGCGCTGTCATGCGTCAATGCATGTCTGGCAACACGCGTACATCCACAGCTGCGAGGAAGAACTTACATGAACCCTGGAATATTCATGCACTGCTGACTCATCAGAAATCCAAGAGTGGTTATTGTCACCTTTGAACCTTCAAGGCTTAACCACCTATCTACTCATTGGCTTCTGGTTCCATTGAAGATTTGGACAAGCCTCCTTTCATCTCTACCTGGCCTTATCTCCTCACCAGGTGAAATCCCACACCTGATACCTCTGGGTTAATACTTTGTGATTTGCTGCTGTGCATTCCTCCCTCTGCCTAGTGGTCCAGAGGATCCACAACACCTCACTGCACTTCAGTCCATCTGCTCTCCTCCTGTGCGAACAACTGGTGACAGCTAGTGGAACAACATCTGGTTGTCTATCACTGCTCACGCGTCTTCACTTTCAACACCTGTGACAGATCCTCACTTGTGTGTCTTTTCTTTGGGCTCATTGAGGACAGTCCGAGCCGCACAACACTGGTCAGTTTGGCCAGAGGTCTGTAAACTACGCAGCACATGAGTAGAGGCTCATCATTTGGTCAGGTGTTTGTTCACTGTCTCATGTGATTGCTGTTTTCTCTTATCTATTGTGACTTTTTTCCTGTCAGCATCAATATTACAGCTATTCTTGTTCACTGTTCCCATGTACAGTATTTGGATTATTTCCTTTCTTCTTTCTTACTTCATTCAAAGATTCTAAAAAAACAATATATTATATATATATATATATATATATATATATATAAGAGCCGTGGAAAGAACCTGGAGGACCAACCCCACCGCCCTCCATCGAGATCAACTCAAGACAGCACGCAAAAACTATTATACCCACATCAAGAGCAAAAAGTCATCCTTCTTCTGCTCCGCCCTAGACAATGCCAAAAACCGCCCCAAAGAACTCTTCAACATCATTAGGAACCAAACTTCCATCCCTAAGGCAGCCAACCTAGTAGCAACCAAGACCCAATGCAAAAACTTTGCAAGCTTTTTCAATGAAAAAATCGCCAACATTGATCGCTCATTCAGCACGAGCCCTGCACCCAACCACAACCCCCCAGTAACCCCGTCTATCCTCTGGGTATCCTTCCAGCCGGTTAAGGAAGAAATGATAAGCAATCTTATTGCCGCCGCTAAACCCTCATCTCACTCCCTCGATCAACTGCCCTCGAGACTGACTAAGGATTTGAAGCTCACTCTAGCCCCTATCTGGGTCAAGATCATCAACAGCTCCTTGAACGAGGGCTTCATCCCCGACTGCCTTAAACTAGGTCAAGTCACACCACTTCTGAAAAAACCTGGCCTTGATCTCATGGACTTGAACAACTTTAGACCGGTCTCGAACCTTCCGTTCCTAGCCAAAATTCTTGAAAGATGCGTGCTTTCACAATTAACCCAACATCTTGAGAATTCTAATCTATTGGACTCACACCAATCAGGGTTCAGGAAAGGCTGCAGTACTGAAACCGCAATCCTAAATGTCATAGATGATCTACACATGTCACTCGACTCCAACCAATGTAGCCTTCTCATCCTCCTTGACCTCTCGGCTGCGTTCGACACAGTGGATCATACCCTCCTACTCAACGCCCTCCGAGAGAGAGCGGGCATCGAAAAGACAGTCTTAAAATGGTTCTCCTCTTTTCTTAACAACCGCACTCAAAAAATAAAGATCAACAGCTTCGAATCTGACCCCATCAGTAGAGGAGTCCCTCAAGGGTCAGTACTCTCTCCACAACTCTTCAACATCTACATGGAACCCCTCACCTCACTTCTAAGGAACTCCAAAATCCCCTTCCACCTTTACGCGGATGACACACAACTCTATTTGAAAACCACTTCGATCGCAGACATTCACAGACTTAATGCGACACTCATGGAGGCCCAACAGTGGCTCGCAGCCAATCACCTCAAACTGAATGAAGAAAAAACAGAAGTTCTCCTAATTTCAAACAAAGATGAAAACCCATAAATAGTCGAATGGCTCAAAGCCCTACATGCCCTCAACGTCTCCCTAACGCCAACGGATTCCGCAAAATCCCTAGGAATCACTCTCGATCCCAAACTGGACATGAATAAACACATCTCTAAAACCGCCAAAAGCGCGTTCCTGAACCTGAAACTTCTATTCAAAATCAAACCCTTCCCCCCCCCCCCAAAGACCTGAAACAGGCCACGCAGGCACTTGTGCTCTCCAGAATTTACTATGGCATCGCAGTGCTGATTGGAACTGCGAAGTCGCACCTAGGACCTCTCACCTCCACCCTCAACGCGCAGAATGGTCACAGGAACAAAGAAATTTGACCACATCTCTCCAGCACTCAAAGAACTGAAATGGCTCCCGATTGACCAACGAGCCAACTTCCGCACAGCTTGCCTCACACATAAAGCCCTGCATACAGGCAAACCGGAATACCTGGCCTCCAAACTCAAAAGGGCGGGTCAGTCCAGGAACCCCAGAAGCTCCAACACACTACTACTCATCCCTCTGAAATCACAGAAACGCAAAACCTCAAATAAATCCTTTGCGGGGAATGCCCCCAGGATCTGGAACTCCATCCCCCCCCCCCCACATCAGAATGACCGCCTCCTTCCCGCAATTCAAATCGCTACTCAAAGCCCTCTTCCTTGAACACTCTGGTGCCTAAGGAGAACCCCACGCCTGACGGTCGAAGTCCGCTTTCTCTCTGAACCCAGAGTCAGATGACTCGCTCCTGATCTCCGTCCCACACTGCGCTCAGATTACTGTTGTACAGACTCTATTTCCTGCTTGTGTTCTTGATTCCTGTTTTGCTTATTTTCATTTGCTGCATATCTGTATTTGCTGTGAAGCGCTCTGATACCCTCGGGTCCAGCTAGCGCTATACAAAACTTCAATAAATAAATAAATAATATATATATATATATATATATATATATATATATATATATATATATATATATATATATATATATATATATATATATATATATATTTATATATATATATATATATATATATATAGAGAGAGAGAGAGACAGAGAGAGACAGAGAGAGAGAGAGAGAGACCAAGCCCCACTCACTTGAAGAAAGGGTCCGACACCGCTGGGTTGAGATAAAAGTGAATTTATTCAGAATGCTTGTCACAGCGCAAAGTTCTTCAATTGGAGCAACTTGATGGCAGACGCGTTTCAGCAAGATAGCTTTCCTCAGTGCCGGTTCCTATGGCAGATCATTGCACCGGGGGTCATTTGAATATTGCCTTGGCCAATCCCAGTGGAGTCTTGTTGAGGCCCCTCCTCTGCCTCTCAGCTGTGCATTACCTTACGCTGATATATTGTTGTATATTTATACTTACTTCAATGTGGCTACTTGGTGTCTGTAGTCCTTTCTTAGTGTTCTTATCTTACCAGTCTCCCATACTACCTAAGAGTGTTCTATCTGTGATGTGAGGATTCCAGCCTTGGCAGTTGATGGTTTGGTCAGCTGTGAGGTTTACTGCTCTGCTGTCTGATCTTGTGTAACTTAATAAATCTTAATATCCTGAAGACGTGTCCTGCTGCCTACCTAATCTACTTACAACATATATACATATATATACATATATATATAGATGTAGATATATATATATATATATATATATATATATATATATATATATATATATATATATATATATTATTCACAGAAACCTTTGTAAAAGTCAAGTTATAGCTCCTGTTTATTCACATGAGATAATGTTAAAATGTTTGTTAAAGAAATAAACACGAAAACTTCCTTAAAAAACTTCAGTTGAAGGAATGTTCTAGTTAAAGTGCAAAACCTGAACACCACAGAAATTCGACAGTTATGGTGAGCAGGGCAACCACACCTCTTAAAAATCCACTGAACCCAACCTCTTTGGTTGCCCTGCGGAGCAGGGCCTGGCCTTGCAAAGGCCTAGACGTGAGTGTGAGTTGAAGAGCACACTACACCCCTCCGCGGAGACCAACTGCTTCTGGGCACAGGACCTGCCCCTTGGTGCTTGTCACTGGACCTGTGCAAATCAAGGGGCAGATTTACAAGAACTGGCGCATCTCTGCATATTAGCAGAGATGCTTCCGCTAAATTGCATGATGGAAAAAAAGCTTGTGCCACCATGGATGCGCTGCATTTACAATGCGGAGCATCGTGGCTCAAGGATAGACAGATGCGTGGCACATCTTTAGCCGGAAAAGCAGCGCATTGCTGGAGTTGTGTCGTAAGCACGACGCAACTCCAGCAATAGTCAGGAATGCCTATTACCATCATGCTGCGTCACTCCTTACACCTGCTTCTAGCAGGCTCAAGGTTTTGACGCAGTGGCATCGTAAAAGTGACTCCGTGAAATCTTGTAGATTTCACTGCGTCACTTTTACGAGGCTTCCTTGCGACAGAACACCCACCCTGCATACATTATACCTGACGCAGGTATAATGTAGCACAGGGCTTTACAACGTGACGCATCTCCCTACATGTGTCACGCTGTAAATATGCCGCATCATGGTGCATTGTTTACGATGCCGCTGCGTCACAGAAGTGACGCAACAGCAGCGTAAAGTTGTCACAATGGATTTGTAAATCTGCCCTCAAGAATTCACGCATGTGCAGATCTGCGATTAATATGTGGCTTGCCATAGCATCTGCAGTCGTGCATTTTGCATCACATATGGGTGGTGCAGGCACAGTACAAATCATGTATATTTTATTCTTACATTAGTAGTGATATTAGGTGTAAAGAAAATGAATATGATTTACTTCCCTGGCAAATACTCTACTATACTAAAGGATTGCAACTGGTTGCTTTCAGCTTTAAGCTGGTGGTATTTTTCCATGTTAATAACATGATTCTCACATTCTCTTCATATCCTTGATAATAAGGCTTATTCAGCATTACAAGCTGTAGAATTTCTGAGTTTCCAAATGTGAGAGAAATGTGCAATAACTTGGATGCTGCAAATTTGTGCCCTGACTGCTCCATTCTAATAGAGCATGTATGAAGAGAAGGGGGAAGGACCCAACAATAAAGTATTAAAAAAACAGTACGACTATTTATTCAAAAGTTACCATGCTGCGTTTATGTCAAGATACATTTCGATGGTGGTAGTTGCTTTTGACAAAACGTCACCAGCATCCACTTCTTGTGATAAGTCCATTGTGAGTTCTATATGCGGATCTGCACCTGATGGTTTTCCCACGGTGACACCACATGGTCCAATCTCTCCAGCATGCCTCTTGCATTCTTTCATGTCAGTCCTCAGAAGTGAACCTGCCATGGGTTGAGCCTGTCATCGCCCCGCTTTCCTGTGTGAAGCGACACACTTCCATGCGCATGCCCTCTTAGGACACATCAGCGGTGTGGATTTTGGAATGATGGTGGGCACAAAGGTGCCTTAAGTTCCAGGAATGGTTCAGTGGAATCTGCTGCCTGCAGAAGGTTCCTTGAAGGCAATGGGGCTATAAATGCAGGTCTGTTTCAGGATATTGTCTAATTTGTTCGGCGCCTGACAAACAAATCTCGTTCATCTTCTGCACCTATTTTGATAATAAATGAAGAGGCTGGAGGTTAAGGAAATATTGAGGCTCGATGTTGTTGAGTCTCTGAAGACAAGACCATACCTTTTTACCTTACCTAGAACTTACAATACCAAGATGCCAGAGAACCACGAGGTGGCTGAAATTGCAACATGGGCAGGATCATGGGTGGGCAACACCACACGCCCGTAAGAAGCCGCCACCAGCAGTGAATGGGGGAGGGAGGAAGCAGCTTTCTTCTGGATGCAGAAGATGTCACCATAAGAAGTGTGATGGGCAGCAAAATTTCAAACTTTGCCTACTATATAAACTAAAAGTTCGAAAGTGAACTGTTGTACTGAGGCAAAACTAGATCCATGAGCACCCAAATAAACGCTAACGATGAAACATTATGCGTCACAGACTTCCGGTGCAGTGCATAATGATGAGCACACGCATGTTTTTTAAGAGATGCTGTCAGAATTGGCTTCAAACTCGGGGGCATATTCACAAGGGGATATCGCCACCAGATCATCACTTTTAGTGGCATTCTGGTGGTACTACCCCTTTCTCCTCATTTAGATAGCGGCATTTAAGCCACTTAACTTGGTTTAACGCCGCATTGTGAACAAGGCCCCTTTTCACGCTTCACTTAGCGTTTCCAGATTTACAAGTCAAACCGGGGGATACGCCAAAACCTTATGCGGGGTGCTCACTGAGGAGAAATATCACTATTTTTCCTCATTTTCTGCTCTGTTTATGAGTGCTGCACACATAGAAAGAGGTTAGAGCCTCCCAGGATTGTTTTATGCAGGAAGATGCCCCTTCCTGCACACAAAAAAATCCTGCCTCTAACACAGACACCCCTGCACTAGAGTGTAAGGGTGCCTGCATTGGCGCTAGGCTGCTGACGTGGCACCAGTGCAGGGGGAAAGGACAGGAATGCATCAATTTCCATAAATACGGCGCATTACTGCCCTTCCCCTTTCATGCAGGACAGCAGAGCAAGGTGACTTGCTGCGCTGCCCTGCACCAAAATCTCCTAAATCTACCTGCCCGTGTTTGTGTTCATGCTACGAATGCACTGAATCAATCAATCAGTAAATTGTTCATTGAATGAATGAATAAACTGATCGATTAAGAACAAACAACACGCCTCATATCATTGATAGTAGCCACTGTTGCAAAAATTGGTGACATTTTCAGACCACTGGGCAGTCAGCAGCCCACAGGGTTGGTGGAGACCCTTGTCTCAGTTCTCCTGGCAGAGAGGCAGCCCCTCACCTGCCTGGTGGGGTATCTTTGGATAAAGTGCCCCCACCCCTGTGGCTGATGCTCTCTCTGGAATCCAGCATGCTGAGCAGGCTGCCATGTTGTTTACATTTTGTTCGACATGCTTTTTTCTTTTTCAGAAACGAACTCCCAAAGCAGTTGTTTCAATCTGGAAGCAAAAAACCAACAACCTTAGTAAGCAAAGACCTTTCTCCCAATAAATGGTGGTTGGTTTTGATAATTTCTTGCATCTCTCAAGACTGTCCTCTGCAGGAAAAACATTTCTATATGCCTCACCCTACACAGGGTAGCTCCTCATCCACCATGTGCTGCATGGGTTGCCACGTCCAGGGGGCTCAGCTACCATTGGTGCAGCAGGTGCAGGGGCTCCGGGGCCCAGAGGTCTGAGGGGCCACTGAGCCCTTCCCTGCACTAGGGCCATGACACACTGGCTATGCTTCTGGCTAAGTTAGGAGATACTGACATCAGAGCAAGGGAAGACGGTGCTCTTGGAAATGTGTGGTTTTCCAACCTCTAAATGAGGAAGGGGACCTCGAGGGGGTATCATACTCAAAATACACGCAATACAGCGCAGGAAGTGAAGTTACTGCACTGTGTTCAGTGAACAGGAGAGTTCTGAAGAGCGCCATATCCAGTAAGATAAGGCGCTCTTCAGCCCTCTACCTGCGCAGGCGTACTTGAGCCTGCTTAGCGCCAACGCACACACCTTTGCACCATGCTCTGAGGGTGCCTGCAGCAGGGTTACAGGCAGGATTGTTTTTGTGTAGTAGGGGAAACCTTCCTGCATAAAAACAGTTGTAAGAGGCAACTTCCTCTGTGTGTGATGCAGAATGCTTCACAAATAGAATGAGGAACTAACAAGGAGAAATACACACATTTTTCCAAGTTTGCTTCTCTGATGTAGTCGCAACAAATTTGATTCATCCCAAGGTTTACTACCTTTCATAAATCTGGGATTGCGTCAAATTCCATGGGTGGACGCCTGTGTTCCGCCCACGGAATGCTTATCACAACAAAATGTAATGCAACATACTGCGAGCGGTTGCTTTGCGTTACATTTCTTTCGTCACACAAGGCAGCACAAATAGCCCTTTCCTGCTTTTGTAAATCCCATTTAAGGATTGTGTTGCCTTGCAATGACTGGTGTTACGCATGAACAATACAAGTCCTTAATACATCTGGGGAGAGGCTTGTTGGAATGGGAATCCATCTTGTTTATGGTGGGGCATCCAATTCACCCAACAAAAAATCCCTTAGCATGTTTTTTTCATTGGATCAAACGATATGTTTATTCAACAAGATTTACAGAATGTTGGGGCAGATGTTCAGTTATAGTTTTGAATTTTCTGATCATGTAACAGTTGATATTATTATATCATTAATGATAGTCAAAACCAGTAAACGTGTTCTTGCCTTCGACAAGCTATCAGAAGTATTTTCAGGTTCTCGCGAGATCTTTCGGGGCATGGAATAAACAGAGAGTAAGGGCCAGATTCATCAAACCAAAATCCGCTCGAAAAGGGCCAGATTCTGAGAATCTGGCCCTTTGCGAGCAGTATTTTTGCATTTGGGATGCATCATCCCAAATGCAAAAATCGCAATTTTAGCAATCGCTAAATTGCGATTAATTTCATTTAAGGAATCTCAATTTGAGATTCCTTAAATGCAATGCATGAAAGTTTCTAAAATAGCGAATTCGCTAATAGGGCACGCAAATTACCACGAAGTACAACTTCGTGGTAATTTGCAAAAACTTAGAGAAATGCACTTTTGTGCATTTTTCAAAGTGTCATGTTGTGCACACACATGCCCTTAGGGCATGTGTGTCCACAACATATGTGCACATATTGATTTCAGGGGTGCAACAGGGTGTCCTTTGGACACCCCTGCACCCTTGAAATCGCATTCTCAATTTGTGATTCGCTAATTGCTAATCGCAAATTGAGAATGTCTTCCCATTCATTCCTATGGGCCTCTAGGCCCATAGGAATGAATGGGGAGGTAGTCCTTAATTGCGATGAGCAATTAGCGAATCGCAAATAAGGAATCAGTAGAAATCGCAAATAATATTGCGATTTCTACATGCATCCCGTTTTGCGAGTCTTTAATAGCGAATCCTTAAAATTCGCTATTAAGGACTCGCAAAACATGACTTTGATGAAACTGGGGGTAAGTGCCCAAAGCTGCCACGGTTTCCCTGTGTTCCAAATCCATCTACATATCACAATTAAAGTTTCTACTTTCACTTCTGGATAATACATCATACAAAACTAGCCGCAACAAATAACAAAAGGCATCAGACACACAATTAGCTAATGCCCTATGGCAGCATGCAGAAATAAATGTATGGATTGCCCAAAAAACAAGATGAATACTATTTCCCAAAAACTATTTTCAGGAGAAAATCCTTTACCAAATTTAGATGTATGAGCATCAACAAGCATTGGCAAAACCAATATGTCTTGCCTTTGAAAGAGCAAGCTATTGGCATTTGAAAGAGGATGCATGGTCTGCATTCTTTAAATGGGGCTTCTATTACAGAAAACTCACTCCAAGATTACTGCCAATGTGTACGTTTGTGCAGTGAAACTTGCATCATGCCGCAAGCATCATAATGCTTGCATATGTGTACATTCACAAGCATTTTGATGCATGTGAGCCATTTTTTATTTTCAGTTTAACATGCTTGACATCCATGTTATAATGGTAAATTAAAATGTGGCCAAAGCTCCAAAAAATGGTTGAGTTAAAGTTGCTGCAATTATCAAAAACACATACATCTTGGAGAACTAGGGAGCAGGACAGGGAATATTGGGGAGGGGAAATATAAAAACACATGCAGCCCCATAGAGTGCTCAGTAAAAAATAAAAAAAAGAGTCCACAGAAATATGACTTGGAAGGATACTAGTCATCTATTCAGACACTGTGGAGCATATTTTCGAGAAAATATACAACAAATTTGGCAGCACCGTACTCTGACATTTTCAAAATGCAGGGATGCACCGTATTTGCAAGAATACTATGCACCCCAGTGTTTTCCAATGCGCTGGCGCTAAATTTAGCTTCCTTGCACCAAAGCTTGTATTGCAGGGGTATCAGCGTTGCAGGGAATGTGTTCCTTCCTGTAAATAAGCAATCACTAATGCTGTTGAAGATGGGGTGCCTCAGGGCTGGTTGCCAGGAGTAGAGGGCTGTCTCTGGTGTCGTACGCCGATGACACCCAATTAGTCATCGCCTTCTCTAAGAAACATGAGTCTAATCTTGCCAAATTCAAGGATGATATGTTGGCAATTGCGGATCGGATGACTCAAATTGCTGTTAATTAAATACAAGCAAGTCAGAAATACAGCTGCTCGGGAGAGACAGTGATATGTGGTCTGATCAGTGGTGGCCGGATAAATTTAAACCGACATCCATACCTAAGGAGGCGGTTAAGAACCTAGGCATCGGGATTGATAGAAGTCTGTCCTTCGATATTCAATCCAAGGCAGTTGCTGGTACCTGCTTTGGACTACTGAGAGGACTGAAACCTCTACTGGGCTTCTTTGATCCCTCTGTCTGTCAGACCATTTTAAAAGCCCACGATTTTGTCTAGGCTGGACTACAGTAATTATTTATACTAAGGGGCCAGTAAATCTGGTACTCTGCAACATCAAAAAATGCAAAACGCAGCAGCCCGGATGTTACTTGCACTGCCTATATCATGTTCGGTGTCTAAGTCCCTATCCAAATTACATTGGCTGCCAGTAGAGAGAAGAATTCAGTTTAAAGCTCTCTGCGTAGCTCATAAAATTTCGTCTCATCAAGCTCCTACTGTCCTAGCTAATATGTTAGTGCCGTATACTCCGAGTCTTGCTCTGCGCTCCTCGGATCAAAGGTTGGTCTGTAGTCCCCATGTTCGCAGAGTCAGAGCAGGTGGGCGGTCTTTTATGGTGTTGGCATCCCAATTGTCGAATTCTCTCCCCTCTGTAATTAGAGGACTCCAGAATAATTTCAAAGATATGGCTTTTCCCTGGGTAATCGTGGGCACTTCTTTTCTTTGGATTTGCTTCACTCTATGTATATAAATAAATAATGTCGATTTGTTACTTTTATGTATGCTGCATTCTGAAAAAGCAAAAACGAGGATAAATAAAAGTATTTCTCCTCATTTTGCGATTCCAATGCCTGCTCTCACACAGCGTTGGTTTTTGCGCTGACTCAGATTTAAACCCCCTTGTAAATTTGGGGCACGTCACAAGCAATGGGTGTTGCGGTGGAACGCCCACAGCAACACCCATTGCATGCCCCTTTCACACTAAGTGATGCATGTAAGGGCCTTATTTACAAGGCAGCGTTAACCCACAGTGGCTTTAAAGCCGTTTTGTAAATATGGAGAAGGGCATATCACCACCAGAACATTGCTAAAAGTGACTCCCCTGTGAGACCAAAAAGTTCCTGAATGGGATGAGCATAAAAAGTCAGAGAAAAATCATTGCATCAAGCGTTGACAACAGAGATAGGCAACAACAAAGCGATCCAATCGTGAACAATGGGCTAACCCAAAGCCCAATCTGTTACATATTGGAAACAACAGGTCTGCTGAGACCTATAAAGGAAAACGAAGATCTCAGTTTGACATAGCAAATATTCTGAGCATAAACAATGTAATGTAACTACTGAAAAACATTTCACCAATTTGGTTGGCTGACCCTAAAATATGTTTGACACACCTCCTCTTACCTTTCCTTTGAGCCATGACTGTCACGCTACTGGCAAAAAACATCCCAACTAGTTAGCTTAAGACTAGTGGATGAATATGGGCCCGTGCAAAGGTCACGGGAGCCAAAGGTAATGGTGGATACAAATGATAAATGATAGCCGCAACTCCAGTAAGCTCCACCATCTCCACCGTCCCCTCTAGTGAGACCTACTACTTTGCCCTGGATTTGAACTTGGATTTGTTTCATCAAAGCAGTGGAGGATTGCGATGAAGACCAGGGCCGTCTTTAGGGGTGTGCGACCCGTGTGGCCACACTGGGTGCTGACCTGGAGGGGGCGCTGACCTCAGAGGGCCACTGTGTTTAGCAATAACGTACGATTTAAAAGCACCTGCTGCAGAATACTTGTGCATCCAGCTTTCAGGCAGCAATAAAAATGTCATGATTACACTTATGATTAATGTTCGTGCCAGAGGAAAGGGTGGAGTTTTGTCTAGTGGCAGGTTTGACCTACCCTAAAGTAGTGCAGAGGGTTAATGTGCCTGCTGCAAGGAACAAATCTGTATTTTATCTGGCTAGCTGAGTGGATTAGTAAAGCCAACCTTTACCAGCGCTTTAAAACCAGTGAAATGCATTTTAGAGAGGGGCTATGGAGAGATAAGGGGCACTTTTGAGGGGTGCTAGTGAGGGAATCCGAGAAGGAGGTCATATAGAAGGGGCAAAAAAGATTGTCACACTAGGCGCCACAAGTGCTAAACATGATCACTAGCAGGTGGCACCTACCCAGGGTGACCAAGACATCAAAACCTCCTATCCAGCAGCTGATCACTACAATTAGCACCACCAGAGCCAGGATGACCAGCACTCAGTCATTTCAATGAGTACTAGTAGAAGGACTCTAGGGCAATATATGTATGCTGGCTGATGACTCGCAGCTATAGTCAGGTTTAAAGCCCCATAATCAGACGAAAGTCTAGAAAAAACTCTTCGAAAACATAAAGTCCCATGAATTCTAGCATCAAGGGGGATTCCGCTGCAAAACCTTAAAAATACAAGCAAAAAACATGATAACCAACAAGATAGAGCCAGCCACCAACAGAACAATGAAACCAAAAGAAAGCCACACTAGAAGTCCACATCAAAGTCTGTCCAGAGAAATATGAAAAATCAATATGAGGATCCAAATCACTCAAGATGATTGATCACATATCATAATAGCCAATTAAGCCCTTCAGCTGGACTTGCCGCCCCTTTCTCTCCCAATAGGAGATACTCAGCAGCTTGTGGTAGTGGGCTGCATAGCTCCACCCCATCCCAAACTATATACATACCTATAAATAAACAAATACAGTGGGATTATGGATAACTATGAGCCCATATATTGACAAGTAATGTTCCAGGCAAAACCACTATTGAACGGAGCAACGTAAACCAGGACACCAGAAAATACTGGACTGAGGTGAATGTATGGTATAAAAACAAGCACATTTTTAATAAATTTCAAATATACATTAGTAAAAATTATAGATAAAAGATATTTGTATATATCAAAACACAAGTTACAATGTAATCAATATACATAAAATACATAAAAAGGATTTCTTAAAGTTGAGGTTAGGACGACTTCCTCGATGCGTTTCAACACAGTGTCTTCGTCAGGGAGGTAACATCAATTTTTTTGATCTATAATATAATAAACAATTATTACTAAAAAACATTCACCATGTATTCATATTTTAACAATGATTGCTAGCTTGTTGAAACATTGTTCTCGTTCAGGATAATCTAAACACAAAGCCATTTTTTTAGATTTCATATGTATATAGCATTAGCGCATAGAGAGATGACTATTCTATCATGTGCCTAGCACCAGAACAATATGAAGTGAGAACCTCAGATACAGATTTCAATAAAACCCCATTCAAGCACAAAAAGCCAAACCTCTTGTCAGCAGGATGCTGCTAACTGCAACATATCAAAGAGAAGGACCATACCACAAACAATATCAACAACAAAGCCACCTCCAGCAATATTACCACTGCCAATCCTTCTGCTCCCACCACCAACACTACACCACCAACACCCCTACTTCTACCACTACCAATCATTGGCAAAGTCAATAGGTCTGGCTTTAATGTGCTATTGTATTGGAAAATAACCATGGCTACATGCCTGTGTTGTTGACACAATAACACATTCGGTGGCGAGAAGGTATCGGTTACGTCCTCTGCTGTTGCGCTGGTGTGTCAAAGACATAACCATTACATCCTGGGCACACCACGTGAAATCCATCTGCGGTAAACAGCAGAGGGATTTCCTTTTTATTTTCTTTAGCTAGGAGAGGTGGGGAAGATCTTCCCTAATCTCCAGAGACATATTTTTTCATTGTAAAGGTGATTGCTTGCATGGCACGCTGACGTCATTACATTGAAAGTGAAACTGAAATGAGTCAATTCGCTCGTTTCCGTTCCACTGCTTCGGTGCTCGTTGGATTATCTCAGCCGTCCGAGCACCGAAACACATGGGAGAGGTATCGTTGAAAAGGAGAGAAGCAGGGATCCACCACTAGACACCAGGGAGGGGGGAGTGGCCTCTTGGGCAGGAGCCTTTGCTCCCCCCAGTATATTGTTGGCCATATTCAGTCTTTCTGCCTCCCCTGGGGGCAGTAGCTCACTAGACACTAGGGATTATTTTTATTTGATATACCTAGGGATGGGGGCTACCCTAAAAGGGGACCATAATGCTCCCACCCCTCTCAAAATTTGCCACAGTCTTTCTGCCGCTGCACGGGGACAGAAAGCCCTCTAGGCACCAGGGATGATTGGTTTCTTTTTCATGAAAGAGGTGTGGGGGCTTCCCACATTGCGCATGCTAATGCCACCACCCCAACACAAAAGGGACAGTCTTTCTGCCCCCGGGAGGCAGATGGGGGTTATTACCCCTGATCTGCCCCCGAGGAGGCAGAAAGCCCACTAGACACCAGGGATTTATTTCCTTCCTAAAAGAAGGGTGGGGGCTGCCCAGAACAAAAGGGATGGTCTTTCTCACCCCTCGACCCCCCAGCCATCCCAGGACCGTCCTGTGATTTCCTTTAGCTAATTGTGAGGTTTGTGGAGGACTCTGGGCTGGAAAATGTTGCTTGATCCATGCAGATCACACCTCCCTGGGGTGTCTAGTTTTCAGAAAAGTCTGGGTTTGGTAGGTTTCCCTAGATGGGCGCCTAGCCCAGGAAGAAAAACACAGGGTGCTACCCTTGCAAAATCAGGTTGTTTTTTGATGCATATTCTTTATGTCTCTATAATACGTTTTAGTCCCTTCCCTGTCGCGGGTACTTGGCCAACCCACACAGGTGGGGTACCATTTTTATCAAGAAACTTGGGTGGGTGGAGGTTTGTGGCTCCCGCAGATTCCAGAACTTTCGATCACAGAAACGTGAAGAAAATTGGTTGTTTTTTTTACAAAAGGTTTAGGTTTTCAGGGGATTCTGGGTGACAGAACCTGTTGAGAGCCACACAAGTCACCCCATCCTGGGTTCCCCTGGGTGTCTAGTTTTCAAAAATGTACAGGTTTTCTAGGTTTCCTCAGGTGCCGGCTGAGCTATGAACCAAAATCCACAGCTAGGCACTTTGCAAAAAAAGGGTCTGTTTTCAGTGGAAAAATGTGGTGTGTCCATGCTGTGTTGTGGGCCGCTTCCTGTTGCAGACACTTGGCCTACCCACACATGTGAAGTACCATCTTTATCAGGAGAATTAGGGGAACACAGAATAGTAGAACAAGTGTTATTACTATTTGCCTTTCTATGGATTTCTGCCTTCAAAATTTAAGACAGTGTATAAAAAAGAAGTCATTTTGAGCAATGCCCTCTAATTCACATGCTCTTATGGGTGCCCACAAATTCAGAGTTAAATAACCACTACTTCTAAACTCCATATCGTGTTCTCATTTCTGAAATATATATGTTTCCTTGATACCTAGTTTTCACTCTTTATATTTTATCAAAGGAATTACTGTATACCCGGTACACAATGAAAAACCATTGCAAGGTGCAACTCAGTTATTGGCTCTGGGTACCTCAGGTTCTTGGTGAACCTCCAAGCCTCATATATCCCTGCAACCAGAAGGGTCCAGCGGACGTAACGGTATATATCTTTCAAAAATTTACCATAGTTAGAAAAGGTTACAGGTAAAAATGTAGGCACAAATGTCTGTTTTTTCAACTAAATTTCAATATTCTTTGATTTCAACTGTTACTTTCTATAGGAAAACCTTGAAGGATCTACACAAATGACCCCTTGCTAAATTCAGAATTTGTACTATTGTTCAGAAATGTATAGATTTCCTTGATCCATTATTAGTTTCACACCCATTTCTCCACTAACTGGAAGGAGGTTAAAAGCACAAAAAATAGGAAAAATAGGTTATGTCCCAGTAAAATGCCAAAACGGTGTAGAAAAGTTTGGCTTTTGACAAAAGTCTGCCTGTTCCTGAAAGCTGGGAAGATGGTGATTTTAGCATCACAACCCCTTCATTGATACCATTTGCAGGGAAAAAACGGATGCTTTATTCTGCAGCACTTTTTTCCCATTTTTCCCTAAAAACCCAAAAATGGGCTGTATTTTGCCTAATTTCTCAGTCTCCTCCAGGGGAATCCGCAAACCCTGGGTACCTTTAGAATCTTGTTGGCAGCATGTGGAAAGAAAAGGATGCGAAATTGTTGTAATACCTTATGTGGACAAAGAGTTATGGGGGCCTAAGAGCGAACTACCCCCAAATAGCCAAAAAAGGGTGTGGCACTGGGGGAGAAAAGGCCTGGTATTGAAGGGGTTAAAGCCGGTCCTAATGCCTTTTCCAATGCTTACATTTTTTCTGTAGGTTTTTCTTGGGTTGGGGCGCTTCTCAGAACCGACAAGGAGCGTGTAAATCATTTGAAAGAGAGTGAGAACAGGAATACTCTTCTTTTCATGTTGCTTTTAGAATTGAACGTGGCACTTCCTTGGAGGCCAACCCGGTCGAAATTAATTTGGCTTGGGGACTAGTTTATAGTAACCATAGTGGTTCACAGAGTAATAACACAAGTGAATCTGGACTGTTTGAAACCTTAGGTCTGTTGCTTTTGATATTTCAGGACACAAATGGTACACTATCCTCCTTAGCAAAGCTTCCACGGTGTACCTCTTACCCAATCGAGAAACAAAGCACTTTCAATGTGCAGAAAGGCACATGCGGGGCTGGAGGGAAGCAGATATTTTTGCTTGACAGTGGCAGTCTCTGGCATTATCAGAACAGAAGAATTGAGAATGCCAACTATGTCTTGTGCGCGAGGCGGGGAGGAATTTGGCAGAGATACCCAAACAAGTGCCCTGCACATATTCGTGTGAAGTGCCTCTACGTGTGATGCGACGAACCACTTAATATACAATGTCAGCAACTACATGGGATGAAAGGCTTCACAGACATATTACTATGGGCAGTCTGCCTGCCTTCTGTCACCTGCCAGCGTCTTGTGACCGAGGGCCATCGCCATCCTTTTATTCTGGGTTCCCGTCTAACTTCACAAGCATAATTTGTATCTCACTTTTGAAGAGATTTTTTAAAAACACTCATTAAAGCGTGTCAATAAACCCAGAGGATTTGGGTGGTGCACAAAAGTAATGCTATTTAGTAACAACCAAAATATAACACTTGGGAACATGGCCACCTAGAAGGAAGAAAATGAAAATAATTCGAACAAGTATAAAAATACGAAAAATAAAACATATCCACGTAAGGGCCAGAGCTGCCGACTTTGGTGCTGGGGAACCAGGTTTGAGTGTCGGCGTAGGCCTGTGAATCTGGGCAAATCAGTTAGGTGCATATCAGCAAGACAACGTTTTTCGTCCGGAAAGCGGCGATAATTGTATCGCCCTATTAGCAAGGTCGCGCTATCGCGTTAATCCTTGCCTCAGCGCCCTTTCCCTTAACTCCCAGCTTTGCATCTCTAATGAGATGCAAAGTGGGCGTTCCTCCCCAGAATAACAGTAGAAATGTCGCTAAGCGACATTTCTCCTATTATCAAGCCTCACGCTAACCTGCAGAGTGATAAGAAAAGTAGAGCTAACCTCGATTATCGCTATTTTCCGGTATACACCCATTACAACGCATTTTTTACAACGCACTACCATTACAACGGAACTTTTACAACGCAAATACTATTACAACGCATTTATTTACAACGCATGTTTTTACAACGCAGGTACTTTTACAACGCATACCATTACAACGTAAGTATTGGTAAGTATATAATTATATTTAAAATGTTATATGTTAGGTTTTTTTTAAGGTTCAGGGTCAGTTTTGGGTTTTTGGGTAAAGGGGTATTTTTAGGGTTCAGGGTCAGTTTTAGGTTTTTGGGTAAAGGGGTATTTTTAGGGTTCAGGGTCAGTTTTGGGTTTTTGGGTAAAGGGGTATTTTTAGGGTTCAGGATCAGTTTTCAGTTTTTTGGTAAAGGGGTATTTTTAGGGTTCAGGGTCAGTTTTCAGTTTTTGGATAAAGGGGTATTTTTAGGGTTCAGGGTCAGTTTTCAGTTTTTGGGTAAAGGGGTATTTTTAGGGTTTAGGGTCAGTTTTCAGTTTTTGGGTAAAGGGGTATTTTTAGGGTTTAGGGTCAGTTTTGGGTTTTTGGGTAAAGGGGTATTTTTAGGGTTCAGGGTCAGTTTTGGGTTTTTGGGTAAAGGGGTATTTTTAGGGTTCAGGGTCAGTTTTGGGTTTTTGGGTAAAGGGGTACAGGGTAAAAATAAAATAAAATTAAATTTAAATTAAATTAATTAAATGAAATGAAATTAAATTAAATTAAATTAAATACAATTACATTACATTATATTAATTTTAAATAATATACAATTAAAAAAAATATATATACTTACCAATACTTACGTTGTAATGGTATGCGTTGTAAAGGTACCTGCGTTGTAAAAAAATGCGTTGTAAATACAAGCGTTGTAATAGTATTTGCGTTGTAAAAGTCCCGTTGTAACGGTATGCGTTGTAAAAATATGCGTTTTAACGTCATATATCCCTATTTTCCTTACGCCTGCTTTTTATCTGACTTAGCCATGATATTTATTTATTTATTTATTATACGTTTTGTATAGCACTGGCTGGACCTAAGGGTATCAGAGCGCTTCACATCGAGTACAACAATGTGCCTTAACGGCGAAGGCAGAATCCATATCTGGTCAACTTATGAGCATTGCAAATAACATTACCATACAGATCATTGGGTCCACAGGGGGGTGCTCTGTTCTTCCTGTTAAGTTCAGGTGCACTCAAGGAAGAGGGCTTTGAGTAAAGTCTTGAATTTCGGGAAATAGGTCATTCTAATGTGGGGGGGATGGAGTTCCAGATCTTGGGTGTGTTTCCCGCAAAGGATTTACTTGTAGTTTTGCGTTTCCGAGATTTCAGTGGAATGAGAAGGAACGTGTTGGAGCTTCTGAGATTCCTGGACTGGCCGGTCCTTTTGAGTTTCGCGGCCAGGTATTCTGGTTTGCCTGTGTGAAGGGCTTTGTGTGTAAGACATGCTGTTCGAAGTTGGCTCGTTGTTCAATTGGGAGCCATTTAAGTTCCTTGAGAGCGGGATAAATGTGATCAAATTTCTTGGTTCCTGTGACCATTCTAGCTGCGGCATTGAGGGTGGTATTCAAGGGGCCTAGGTGCGATTTAGCTGATCCGGTCAGGGCTGCGATTCCATAGTCAATTCTGGAGAGCACCAGTGCTTGAGTGGCCTGTTGAAGGTCTTTTGGAGGAAGGAAGGGTTTTATTTTGTAGAGGAGTTTCAGATTGAGGAATGATATCCAACGAAAGGTAGATATCATGGCTAAGCTTGCCCTGTCCTATCACCAATGTAGCGCCAAACGTTGTGCGATTATCGCTGGAATCCCAGCGATAATTGCACATTTGGCAGCTAACTCAGTTGTTTTTATCGCTCTGGAGATAAGCGTCGCTGATAGCGCGCTATCTCAGCGATAAAAACAAGCGATAGCCGGCGATAATTATCCTAGCGCTAAGTGCGCTTAGCGATAATTATCGCCGGTTGTTGGTCATATGCCCCTTAATCTCCCCCGTGCCTACTAAAAATGAATGTGTCCTTGTGCAACGAAACTGGTGCTCATGTAAAGCGCTCCAATACCTTCGGGTCGAGATCGCGCTATTTAAAACTGCAAACAAACGCACAATAAAACAGGTCATGGAAATAGAAACACCCCTGAAGAGATGCCTGGTAAAAGGATAGACGGGTAAACATGAAAAGTGGGATGAAAAAGCATAAAAATCAAAGGTAGGGATTGTGGTGGCGTTCTACATTCCAGTCTGGTGGATGTGCGTCCTCCTCCAAACCGGGGACAGAAGTTGTGCCATAACTGTGGTGGCTTCTTTCTCAATTTTTCTTCTGCACAGGGCACAACTTTGGGACCTGGGGAAATACTCTGGGGTAATTTCTATCAATTGCCATGTTCGTCAGTGGAATTTCCACCACCAATGTGGCTGCTCTGTTATCGTTCACTCTGGATCCTATTTTGATTGAGGTAGCTTTGTAAAAGAATCTCTTTTGTTGGCCTCAGCCTTCGTATGATCAAAATTGCTTCTTCTTAAATGTCCGCTGTGCCCTTTTATTGCTGCCCAGTAAGGTTCATCTTATAGAAATACTAATACATTGGTTCCCTAGTGAGCTCCATACTTTTCTGCTTCATCTCTGGTAGTATTACTGGATTGCGGATTTGTGGGCCAGGGTTCGCTTTTTTGATCCACTTGTAAATGGTCCTGCAGGATTGACCAGTTTATTGACAGGACGTAAGTGAATGGTCCCTTCACCACTGATGCTGGCTTTTGGAATGAGGGGGCAGATTTACGAGGCACTTGCAACACATTCTCGCCGCTGCTGAGTCACTTTTGTGACGCTGCGGCGGCGTAAAGCAAGCGCCATGCTCCGACGCATTTACAACATGACGCATCTAGGGAGATGCGTCACGCCGTAAACCCCTACACCACATTATACCTGCGTCAGGTATAATGTGGGCGTGCCGTTGCAGTGTGGGCGTTCTGTCGACGGAAAGCCTGAGTGAAATGCACGGGTAGTTTGGCTTGTCGCACGTTTTCTGGCGCATCCCTGCTGATTTGCAGATACGCCAGACCTTGAAAATCTGCCCATGGTGTTCTCAAATCAACCCATAAATGCAGCTGAAGTTTGAGATAGATGAGATGGTCCTACTTCTTTGCAGGATTTGTACCAAGAGCAGTTAGTGGTTCCTCACCTCTAGGCATGCTCAAAGCTGCAGAAGGGTGATTCAGCTCAGGAGGCAGAACCCTGTTGTACATGAGTTACTACATAGCAAATAAAGGACGGAGACTTGCTTTCTTAACCCCTTCACTGCGGCGGCTATTCCGCCGCAGTGCTAAGGGGGCGGGGCGGCCACGCGGCGGCCGTATGCTGGTGACGGAACCGCTCCGTCATCAGCCGCGGTTGGGCTGTGCTCATGACGGAGCGGTTCCGTCATGGCCCCGCCCGCTCAATAGAACGCCCAGCGCAGGCGCGGAATCTGCGCCACGCAGGAACGACGGCAGGGCCATGACGGAACCGCTCCGTCATCAGCACAGCGCCACCGCAGCTGATGACGGAGCGGTTCCGTCATCAGCATCGAAGGTGTTAATCGGCATCTTAGCCCAACGTTTCAGTGGTAGGACCAGCGCGGATTGAAGGAGTGGCAGGTCATCCTAGTGCTTCTGTGTGGATAGAAGAGTTCTACCATGAGGGTTGTGGTGAACCTTGATGACTATGCAGCTGTGTTGGTACAGAAGTAAGAAACCATCTATAGTGATCTTGGTATTTCCGTCAGTTCATGCTCAGACCACAATCAAGGAAAATTCTCAAATTCTTTCTTTGGTTACTTTGAAGAATACTTAGGAAAACGAAGTTGAAGGACTGAACGGATGTGGCAGCCTCAGGAGCATGAATTTAGAATCAGCCGGTTCCTCTCTATCCACTATATTCTGAAGCCCATAGATAGGTCAGAAAAGGAGTCTTAAGGTCACTGCCATGTGGGTTGATCGGCACATTGTCACCATAGGAGTGGTAAGGAATTCCAAGATCACTTAACAATTAATTAGTGGAAAAATGCAAATATTAAAAATCAGTGGTGACTGAGAGGAGCGCTGGGGGTACCAAAGGCCATAAGGGAAGCTGTAAATGTATTGGATCCAGATAGTTCTAGAGCTTCAATGCTGAGGCGGCAGTGATGCAAATAGGAAGATCCTTTGAGCGTGACAGATGACAGGTAGTCTATGATGTAGAAAGGTGTTTACTTGAAGGCATGAATGTAAAGCACTTACCATTCTTGGAGAAGGCTCGACGCTTAGTGGATTCCAGCAAAACAGAAAGATGATAGACGGAATGCTGAACATTGTCAAACATTCAGCCCCACCCCCAGTTACAGATCTGGGTTCAAATCATAATGTTTTTGCTCACCATGCTATCTCAGTTTGGACACAGCCATATGCAAATCAGTCTTGACCCTACTCTCCATGGGAACAGTCCAGCTTGAACTGACAGACCCTCTCTGGACCAGAATACAAGCTTCCTGGGACCCGTTTCGGTGTATCACCCCGGCTAGCTTTAATCTAGTGGCATAACGAACACAGGACCCACATCTGGGGATACCCTTGCCACTTAGGGCGGTACATGAAACACACAAAAGATGATGGAAGGAATGCTTACAATTTGCATAACCACTGGCAATCGATTTGAGTAGCATCCCAACCCATCATTACCTTCTACTATTTCTACTCCCATGTATGTACTAAATCCCAGAGAATATCACTTAACATGCCATGCCCATTGAGCTGTGCCAGCCTTGAAGACTGTAGTTGGCACACTTTTCAACATCCCAGCCCCTCAGACTGACCATTGAAGGACGGGTGCAGTGTAGTGAACTGGTTACTCAACTCCGTGAACTGATCTGCCAATATCCAAGAATTTTCAGACACTAACTACCCATATACCTTTATCCTTCCCAAACCTCCCAGGTAACACAAAATTGAAATTCAAACAATATCTAGGAGCTAAGAGGGAATACAGAAAGGGTCGCCCTCCACTCACAATCTACAATGCAAATTAAGACCCAATCCACTGGCGTACGCCTATATCAGTGACTAAAGGGGGGTTCAGAAATCCTACTCCCACTGCTCTCTTATCCACTTTATAAGGAGAAAAATGCACTGTCCTCCGCCAACGTTAAAAAACCTGTTCTCCCGGGCAACACCCAAGAACACCCACTAAAAGTGCACCAGACTATAATTGGTCACACAAGTCCACACCCAACATTGGACCCTGCTCTTAATAGAGCAAAAAAATTGTGAGAGAAGCAAGTGACCCCTCACGGAAACACCACCAACGGGGTAACTGGTATGCAATTTCCAGACAGGCCCCTGTCTCATCATCGGTAGTCACTTGCTTCTCAAAGAAAAATAAGCAGAAAGGAAAGAAGTGTCCAAAACAAACAACATATAAAGTGACAAATGGTGAAGTGCAGAAATATCTGCTAGTGACAAACACACACAAAGATAACTGAGTGCCTAAAAACACACACAAAGCACACCAGTCCCTTAACCAATTTTATTCATAGGGCGGTGATTGTGTGCTGTAAATATTAAAAAGGCTGGTAGCTAATCATGCCTACCATAACCTACTGCCAGTGGAACACAACATTGAAAACCTGTGACAATGACCAGGATGTGAAGTCTTTAGTGCTAAGACAACTTGTCAATGGCTAACGACATACATATCCAAGTTCCAGTGCAGAAAACCTCTGGAGATACATTTTCAGGCAGTCTATAGAAGAGTTGGGCCACCCTGTTGATTGGAGCAGCAGCTGCACTCACACACAGCAGAAACAGAAGATTCCATCACGCCAAGGCTAACAAGTGTCAATATGGGTAAACTTAACTCACTAATTATTTAGCTTAACCACTTGGCTGCTAAGGCACATGATGAGCTTCCATTGACTTTCCATTGAAATCAATGGAAACTCCATGACGAGTTACCCTTGTCATTAGCACTGAAGGGGTTAAGAATCATTGCAATCTTCAGAGAAAATGTATGAGTTGTTGCACTGAAAAACAACAATACAGTTAAAAGAATAAAGAACATAAGTGTCCACATTCAGAGTAAATCAATAGAAACACACTCAACGAAAAAACATAGAATGAATACAAAGATCACAAAAAGGGTTAAAAGGTTGAAAAAAGTGCAAATAATCAATTTAAACCAAATATAAACAGGAAACTCAAGTGAATGATCCAAGAATAAATGCATCTAGATTGAAGTTGGTGATTGTTTCAGGGCAGCATTTTTACCAATGCACTTAGAAATGTACCTGGAGCAAGTAAGAGGCAAGAGGTACCATGCCGGTTCCATAGAAGCAAATATCTAAGTGTGTTGGGTATTCAACTCCAGACCCATTAGTCTACACATGTCATTTATTTATTTATTTATTTTGAAAGTTTAGTGCGTGGACAAGACCCTTGCGGGTATCAGAGCGCTTTACAGTAAGTGAGGATAATTAAATCATACATTAAAGATAGGTAAGTCAAATATACATAACATCATAGAGCAAACATAAAGCAAAGCAGTAAGATGCAGAACAGGAGAGACCTGATGAATCATGATAATACAGTAAAAATAAGTAAGTCAAATATATATATAACAACATTGAGCAAACATAAAGCAAAGCAATAAGGTGCAGAACAAGACAGACCTGATGAGTCATGGTAATGGCAAATAGAATGATTAGGTTGACTAGTTGGATAACGGGTACTAATGTTCTCACTGAATCCTAGATCTGTGTTTAAGTGAATTTTGCCATAGGAATGTATTTTACTTCCAATTTGAAAGAAGTAGGGGTGGGGGGGTTCAGTCTTGTTTCTGGGGGTAGGGCATTCCATATCCTGGGCGCCATTCCTGAGAAGGATCGTTTATATATTTTTTTCTTGTTGAATCTTCGTGGCTTCAGTGATAGGTTTTCCGTCCTTCTTGTGGATCTTATCCCACCGGATATTGTGTGTTTCTGTGTGAGATAGCTGGGTGCATTGTGATGTATGGCCTTATGCGTCATGCACGCTATTTTCAGGTGAATTCTGGCTTCAAATGGCAGCCAGTTTAAAGATTTTAGGTCAGGGGAGATGTGGGCCCTTCTTTTCGAGCCAGTGATGAGTCTCGCTGCCGCATTAGTAGAGGCTCCTAGGTGAGCTGTAGTAGCTTTGGGGAGACCGCATAGCGAGACACTTCCATAGTCCAGCCGAGGTAAAACTAGAGCTTGAACCGCCATCTTGAAGTCATTGACGGGTAGGAAAGGTTTCATCTTCCTCACTGTACTGATCTGAAAGTTTGCTCCCTTCGTTGCGTTGCTAATGTGTTTCTGCATATTGAGGTTGCAGTCAAGTGTTATACCCAATGATTTTGCTGAATCCACCTTGGTTGGTTGAACGTTGATGCTGTAAGGTGTTTGATCCAATCGTGCATTATGGGGACTTTGGCGGGTGGGGCAATTAGTAGGAATTCAGTTTTTAGAGCGTTCAATTTGAGGTGATTCTCTCCCAGCAATGATTAGGGGTCTTAAGCGTAGTGTTAAGCAAATTAATGTCTTAAAGGGTGTTGATCTTAAGGTAAAGTTGGGTATCATCAGCATACATGTGAAATTTCACGTTGGACGCTTGCAGCAAATCGGTGAGTGCTTCCATGAATAAGTTAAAAAGTGTTGGGGATAGCGAGGACCCTTGTGTGACTCCTAGCGTAACTGGAACGGGTTTTGACAGGGTGTTATTGACCTTGAATTTTTGAGTCCGGTTTTGCAGAAAAGAGGTAAACCAGTTAAGATCTGATCCTGATCGACTCATTCTGTGGTTCAACAAATCTATCAAGTTCTTATGTTTGACCGTATTGAAGGCTGAGGAAAGGTCTAGTAGGATAAGTAGGCATGTACCGTTTTGATCATTAATAATGTGTGTCATGGCTGAGTCTGTGCTGTGATCTGCTCGGAAGCCGGATTGCTGTTGAAGGCTGAAGTGATCAATATGTTTTGTCAGTTGGTGGTAAACACATTTTTCCAGAAGTCTGGCCAGGGTGGGAATATTGGAAATAGGGAGGTAGTTGTTTAGGTCCGTGGGATCAACTGTGGGTTTCTTAAGGACGGGAGAAACCTGACCCACCTTTAGGGAGTCAGGGATGCAACCTTGTAGAAGTGAACTGTTAATGATTTTGGTCCAGAGAGGTAGAAGCAATGGGGTATGGTCTTTAGCCGTGTTTGCGGGGAGAGGGTCGGTGAAATGATTGGCAGGCTTCAGGGCACTAAGAATCTTGCTTATAGCGTCTTCAGAATAGGTGTAAAAGGATGACCATACCCCCTCGTTTTTTAAAACAAACTTTGATGGGATTTGTTGTGAAGCAATTGGGGATAGTGAGGAGGTTTTGGTATGAGGACAAGAGTGAGAAATTAGATCATTGAGGAGATCTTGATGTTCTCAGTCTTTAGATTAAAGAAGGTAGAAAATTCTTCACAAGTGGGTTGTGGACACGTTAGTTCTTGTGGACGTTGAGGTGCGTCCTTAGATTGGGTTTTAATTAATTCAAAAACATTTTGGGGTTGATTTCTTGCTTGGTCAAGTTGGTGGCTGAAGAAGTCTGCTTTAGTGCGCTTGATCTTTCGATAGAAAGCATTTCTCTTTCTTTTTAGTCATGAGGAGCTTGGCGGATGGGACCGATCTCCAATTGTGGCCAGCAGTTCTGAGAGAACGTCTATCCTCGTTAAGAGGACCGTTGGACAAGGGTTTAGAGTCTTTCGTAGAAACTCTCTTTAGTTGAAGGGGAGCAAATTCGTTAATTATCGCGGTCATAGAGTTGAGGTAGTGGTTAGTGAGATCATGTACGTTGGAAGAACCAGCAGGGGGCAGAAGTAGATTGTGGCTGGAAGCGGGTAACGTGTTTGTGTTGAGTTTTTCCAGACTCTTTTCAATACTTTAGGTTTTGTGGATTGAGCTGAGTTAAGTTTCACTTGATAAAGAAGGTGATGATGTGATGGTCTGACCAATCACAGGGGAGGATCGACTCAAGGTGTGTGGAATCGCTCTCAGAGATTATTAAGTCCAGAGTTGCGCCTTTATTGTTTGTAGGGCTGTTGCAAATTTGGTTGAGGTCTAGGGTGTTGAGAAAGTTTTTGAGACTGTTGACCACTGTATCGTTGAGGTCGTTCCAGTGGAGGTTAAAGTCACCAAGGAATATTTGGGTGTTTTGTCGTCCGGTACATGTTGTGACCATGCCCATGAGGTGTTCTGTGAAGATGAGGTTGTCACCAGGTGGATGATAGATGAAGTGTAACGAGCACCTAGGTTTGACATTAGTGTTGATGTCGAGGCATATGTATTCATAAGAGGGGAGTACCGGGGATATGGCTCTGTTTATGGTGATGTTGTTCCGGTGTATGCATGCAATTCCTCCTCCTGTCTTACCATTCCAGTTCAGTCTGTTGATGTCATAGTTAGGGGGTACTAGGATGTCGATGAGAGGCAAGGAGGATTCTGTAAGCCATGTTTCAGTAAGAATTATCAGGTCCAGATCAGTTGAGATAATGAAGTCCGCTATGTCAGTTGCGTGTTTAGAGGTCGATCTGCAATTTAGGAGTGTGCATTTAAGCCGGGGTGTGGTGAGGGAAGCGGTGTGATCCTGCATGATTGGGATTTTACTAAGATTGTTGTCGATGATTCCTCTATTGTTGTGGGTGGAGGGCCTATGAGGGTTGGAGGGGATAGTAGGGATGGGCATGTGTGTGAGTGAAACAGGGATCGTGATGGAGGGTTCGTAGGAGAGTAGAAGAGAACAAAGATCGTTCTCAGAAAAAAAAGGTTGGTGGTTCGCATTGGGTGTGAGGATAGATTATGGGAGGGTACTGATTTTCAGCTGGGAACATTATGTTTGGGTGTGCTAGGAAGGTGAGTCGGGGGCTTGCTAGGTACAAGGGTTCTATAGGATCTGGAGAGTCCTTGTTGTCTCGATAACATCACTTTAAAAGCGTGGAGATCCTCTTTGATTAGGTGAAGTGTGGACATGATCTCATTTAATCTAGTGTCTGGAGCGGTTATGAATGGACTGATGAGGCGGTGATATGATTGTGTGTTTCTGCGAGTGTGTGGACTGGTGCAGGGGGGGTGGGTTAGTGTGCGCAGTTGTGTGTGTGTGTGTGGGAGGGATGTTGATGTGGGTGGCTGAGTAGTGGGTTTGGTATGCTGGTGGATGGTTGTGTGAAGTGAGATTAGTAGCGGTGAGTGTTCTGAGGGTGGAATGTTGTCTGAAAGGTCAAGGGGTGACACGTAAAGTGCAAGCGCCTGAGCTGTGGGGGGTTGGCTGGAATGGGTGGAGTCCTTGATAGGTGTGGTATTGCGAGTAGGGGATGAGGACGGGGGAGAGATGATTACGGGGGCGGGGGGTGTTTATGTTAGAGGGGTGAGGAGTTATGGTGGTTCCCGCAGTGGGTTCAATTGCTATTGGAGGTGCGGATGTAGACTTGGTCTTGCTAGGTGGGGATAGGTTGGACTGGGAGGAGTCCGTTTTGTGTGTGGTATTGTGAGGGGGGGTGGGGTAGGGGGAGAGATAATTAAGGAAGGGGTTGTGTAGGAGGGGTGAGGAGCTATGGTCGTACCTTGAGTGGGTTCAGTTGCTATGGGGGGTGTGGATGTAGTCTCGGGCATGTTAGGTGGTAGAAGCGTGTGAGGTTTAGGTGAGGTGACGCGAGGTGTATTGGTGGGAGTGGTAGTGAGGGTAATCTGGGTAGAAGCGTTTAGATCCGATGCCCATAGTGGTCGGGGGAGTGGATTGGGGAGGAAGACGAAGGGGGTTAGAGAGGTAGCACCTCGAGTAATGGAGGTAGGGGTGGATTGGGAGGCAGCTTGGGGATTATCCACTTGTTCTTTAATAATGGGGAAGATGTTATCCAGGAGATTTAAACTACGGTCCGTGAAAACCTTGTTGGACCAGGACAAAAAAATTAGAGGATCTGATGAGCTCCTGTAGAGGTTCTGAATTTTCAAATTAGTTCAAGCAAAGAATCATAAATTCAAATTCAATAACTTGGTGGCTGAACACCATAAGTACTGTGATATTAAGAGCCAAAAAAGAAAATTGAGACATCTGTGATAAGGGACGACTGAAGCATTTTTGCCCATGGGTCATTCTGCAACCAGGAATGCCTAACAATGTCATACATTTTAAAAACTAGACAAACAGGAGAATGGAGGATAGTGTACTTCCATGGATCCCAACACATTTCCTGCAAGATTGTGTGAAAAATTGCAGATGATAAAAAACAATTGGCCTGGGGGGTGGGGGGGTTCTCTCCCATTGGGCTTGGAACGTTAGGGTATCCCTGCCCTGCCCCCTTATATCAGTTGTTTTCAAAATTTCAGGAGAGGGGACTAAGTCGCCGAGTCCTGTAATTGCTGTCAGCAAAATTTTTCTAATGTTGATGGCAGGTATTCAGAGCGCTCGCTCAGTCAAAAGGGATACCAGGGGAAGAGGAGGCTATGTAGGGCAGTCCCCCACTCAACGAGTTTCAAACAAGAAGCCCTATTCAGCCTGCATGCTATGGATCTCAGACTCCGTAACTCAAGGGGCCATACCTTATATTGGCTCACCAAACGGCCAGATCAAGCCCGTGCTGCGTTACAGGTCCGGACATGCCTTCAGACATACAAACAATGGTGTGCACAGACTACAACACATAAAAAAATTGTGTGAAAGCAAGGAAAGTACCTCACGGACGTAACACCCGAGGGGGTTCCCGGTCTATAAATGATCGGTCTACCCACTTCTCATCATCGGTTACTTTCCTTGCTAGGAGGATGAAAAGGAATGTGCCAGAAACGAGTGCACAAAACAGAAAAGAGAAATGAGAGAGGGAGTGTATAATTACACTACCTAGTAGGATAGAGAAAGTGTTCGGAAAAAGATTGACAAGTACCTACACCCAACACCAACAAACATAAATATAAAATAGTGAGGTTTGGCTGGCTGAATCGATTTTATTCTGGTGCTGCCAAACTTCACTTTTTTTAAAAAATGGTTAAATTGATACCATTAATGTTGTAACTGGACCAGTTACAACATTAATGGTATCAATTTAACCGTAACAAACATAAATATAAAATAGTGAGGTTTGGCTGGCTGAATCGATTTTATTCTGGTGCTGCCAAACTTCACTTTTTTAAAAAAATGGTTAAATTGATACCATTAATGTTGTAACTGGACCAGTTACAACATTAATGGTATCAATTTAACCTTTTTTTTAAAAAGTGAAGTTTGGCAGCACCAGAATAAAATCGATTCAGCCAGCCAAACCTCACTATTTTATATTTATGTTTGTTGGTGTTGGGTGTAGGTACTTGTCAATCTTTTTCCGAACACTTTCTCTATCCTACTAGGTAGTGTAATTATACACTCCCTCTCTCATTTCTCTTTTCTGTTTTGTGCACTCGTTTCTGGCACATTCCTTTTCATCCTCCTAGCAAGGAAAGTAACCGATGATGAGAAGTGGGTAGACCGATCATTTATAGACCGGGAACCCCCTCGGGTGTTACGTCCGTGAGGTACTTTCCTTGCTTTCACACAATTTTTTTATGTGTTGTAGTCTGTGCACACCATTGTTTGTATGTCTGAAGGCATGTCCGGACCTGTAACGCAGCACTGGCTTGATCTGGCCGTTTGGTGAGCCAATATAAGGTATGGCCCCTTGAGTTACGGAGTCTGAGATCCATAGCATGCAGGCTGAATAGGGCTTCTTGTTTGAAATTCAGAGCGCTCGCGCCTGCGGGAGTCTGACTTCTGCAGGGGTAAGGAGCAAGATGGCCCTTGAAAGCTCCTTAGTCCAATAAGAACACTCTATGTTTGAACTGAGGCTCCTGCGAGACACTCAAGTCAGAACCCCGAACTTCACCGTCCAGATATACAAATAATTTAAAACCTTAATTTCTCATAATTTACTTAATGGATTTACACAAAATCTCAAAAAACACAATCTGCGAACCCAGATCTTGGTTCTCGCCAAATTTGGTGTAAATTCGTTCAGCAGTTTTTGCAAACAAAACTTGACAAAAGTCAATGGCAAATGCATGGAGATTTTGTGTTTTGGGATGGAAACATTCAGGTCGGTCTGTCAAGCGGGGGCAGAGAAAAAGCAGCCCCCCGCTTGACAGACCCACCTGAAATTTTCCATGCACAAACTAAGCAAAAAAGAGCACATTTTTAGAAAGTTTTGTGAAGAAAGATTTATATACATAATTCATCAGCAAAGTCCAATGCAGTTCATTCAAGTTAAATAATCAATGGTCAAAAAGTATAAACTGCAAAACCATCTACATTCTGGTAGCCATCTTAAATGAGAAATTATATATGCATATTCATTCAACAAATGCTGTGGTAAAAATGAACTCATGACATATGTACTATTCACCTTTTAACAACGGCTGTCCAATAATGAATATTTGGGGCATCAATTTTCATTAACCCAGAAAGTTTTTTTTTAATTCTTTATTTAATGTGATGCAATTCCTTTTGGATTTTGTGAATGAATTATTGACGTTTAAAAATGTTATCAAAATTAACTCATAACATACGAACTATTTACCATTTCCAGATGACTGCCTTAAAACGGTTTGTTTGAACCAGATTTGCCATTTCATGAGGAAGGGATAACGTGTGAAAGGAAACTCTTTTAAATTTTTCTATGTCTAATAATGGTGGCCGACATGAACAAGACTGTGAGGTCAGCCGAAACGCATAGTTTTTCCTATGCTGAAGTTTGTACAATAAATCGATGAATGAGCAATTCTTGGAGTGCCCATATCTGCTTTGAAGCAGTGAGTGGATAAAAGTTCACTTTGCAACTCGGGATGGCAAACCCATGCATCCGAAGCACCCGCTAAGGTAAAGTTGTTCTCTGCAAGTTGCCGCTTTTTAACAGTCTTTTCGACAACACATGCCTACTAAAACCATTCACAAATAAATATTGGCAAAGCCAAAAGGTCATCATCCAAGTTTAACTTATTTGCTTTGCCAATGTTTGTTTCTTAAAATGAATTCCCTGCATTCTCATACTCCTCAAGTGGAAGTTCAGTATAGAAATGTTTAAATAAAATTGCAATTTTCAGTGTGCAGCAATTCACTTTATGTTGGTCCTTTACTTGACGTGTTGCTCTCAATGTGAACAGAGTTATGAAAATGTAACAAGTTACTTACCTTCGGTAACGCCTTAACTGGTAGAGACTTTATCTAGCCGTAGATTCCTTAACGTAGACTATTTCCCAGGCATCAGACAGGATCCATAAATTATTAAGTAATCTCCCTGGTCGCCGGTAGGTGGTGTCGTTCACTTGACATGATGTCATTGACGTCATCATGGCTGGAAGTGGCATGCATGGCTCCTATATAGGCACCACCCCAGTACGCTGACCTCAGCTCTTGTCTGTTTTTATGCACCAGAAGCACAAGGCCAAGCAGAGGAGGAATAACTACTGTGCCAAGAGAGCTCCTGAAGGCTCTCTTGATTAAAGCATTACAAACAGTCCACAGAACAGGGAGTATGGGAGGGTCGGTAAAGAATGTGTGGCAAGATAGTCTCTACCAGATAAGGCATTACAGAAGGTAACTTGTTCCTCTGTTAGTGACTTCTAGCCATTGATTCCTTACCTTAGAAAAGACACCAAAGCAGTCTCTCCCAAAGGAGGGCCTCTGGACTTTTCATACTAAAAAGTCCTGGAGGACTGAACGGGCAAAATGCCCATCTCTTCAGACACGAAGTGATGCTCATGTGGATCCTCTATCTAATGCAGTGGTCGCATCTTTAGCTCTGGAAGAATGAGCTGTCATGCCCTCAGGGGATTTTTTCTTGGCCATCGGGTAACAGATCTTAATAGAGGATAATCCATTGAGATGGTTCTTTTCTGAAATGCCTTTCCCTTCTTCGCCCCCATAAACCCAAGAAAGAGTTGATCGTTCACCCAGGATTCTTTTGTATGATAGATGTAGAACAACACCCTTTTTGGGTCCAGGCAGTGGAGTTTCTCTTCTACCATCATAGGATGAGGGGAGGGAAGGTAAAGCAGTTTGATGTTCTGCCGTATGTGAAAATGTGCAACCACTTTGGCAAAATGGATGCTCAGGTTCAAAGAACCAGCTTGTCTGAGAAGATGAAAATGTAGGGGGGTTGATGGAAAGTGACTGTGATTCTACAACTAACAGCAGAACTGTAGGCAATTAGTCAACCTGCTTTTCCCTGCTGTGATGTCACCTCCATGGTTACGGAATGTTGATGTTTGAAATCCAGGGTCAGCTGTAACTGTTCCCTCTGAGATGAACGGTCATTAAATCTAGTGCTCTTACACTTACCTGTCTGCGTATAATCACTTCAAGAACCTCAGAACTTCATTGACATCCTCCTGCCCAGGTACATCCCTACTCGTAACCTCCGGGCTGCCAATCTCCATCTGCTGGCCATCCCCACCTTCAATTTGAAGCGTCAGGGAGGACGTAGGTCTGGGAATCTCGCTTCCAAACTCTGGAACTCCCTCCCTCTGGACATCCGCTCTTGCACTGACCTTCTGATGTTTAGGAAACAACTTAAAACTTGGCTTTTTATTCAGGCCCAGGCATAACCCTACCTCATTTTTGAGATCCTGCTAGTCAGCGCCATGAAACCTCTGGGTGTACGTGCGCTCTATAAAAAGATATTAACATAACATAACATAACAGAACAAGTTGCAAACAGATCAACAGATTTGGTTACACACCAAGCTACAAACTTGTCACATCGGCAGGCGTAAATCATTTTGGGTGAGGGACGCCTGACTGCCAAGATGACAAAACACTTCAGGAGGGAGGTTGAACACTCAACTGTCACTGCTCAATCTTAACGCATGTTGGAGGACAGTGGACAGGTTTGATTGTAGAATCATGCCCTGCTGCTGCAACAGCATGTCCTCCTGGAGGGACAGCCTGATCAGAGGACAGATGCCCATGCTCACTAGTTTAGTATACCATAGTCTCCTTGCCAAGTCTGCCAGGGCCACTATGATAATTTGGGCCCAGTCATTCTTAATCTTCTTGAGAACTCTGGACAGGAGTGGTATCAGTGGAAAAGCGTGCAGGAGTCATGAGATGCTCTGAAGACAAAATGCTTCTCCGAGCAAATGCCGCCTAGGAAACTCCAGTGGGCAGAAGTGCTGACATTCTGTGTTCTCTAAAAGATCTACCCAAGGTTCCCCCAATCTCTGAAGAGACCTTGACCCACTTCCAGATGGAGACACCGTTGTGATCCACAAAGTGTCTACAGCTGAGTTTGTCTGCTGTGGTGTTCAAAGAATCGACCAGATGTTGAGCCACCAGGAAAATGTCCTCAGGTTCCATTCATGTCCAAGAGACATGGCCTCTTGACACAGGGTCCAAGACACCAGCTTGCCTTGCTTGTTGTAATACCACATGGTGTTGGTGGTGTCTGTGAACAACTGAACTAGCCTTCACTTGATTGAAGGAAGAAAGGCTTTTAATGCCAGATGAATCACTCGTAACTTCAGCAGATTGATGTGAAGATGAGACTCTGCCGGAGACCAGAGCCCTCTGATCCCTGCGTCTCCCAGATGGCCGCCCCAACCCAGAAGTAATCTATCTGTCACCATTGTGAGCTCTGGGTGGGCAAGGGCGAGGGGTCTTCCACTGACCCAATCACGGTCAGTCAGCCACCACTGCAGAGCTGTTGCTCGATATCTGGACCAGGTCAGAGATTCCCCTAATCCCCTAATACTGTACCCACTTGGTCTTCAAGTCCCACTGCAGAGCACTCATATGCCAAGAGGTATGCTTTACCAGTGGGATGCAGGAGGCGATGGGGTCCAGCAGCCTCACAGAAATCCAGGGTAGAGACCAAAACATCAAAATTATGGCCAAAAAACCTAGACTCGCTGTTCTGGCGGTAAACCCAGAAACTGCACTGTATCTAGAACAGCTCAGATGAAGCATTTGAGATGGAGTCAGGTGTGGCTTCAGCACATTTATAATGAACCCCAGCAAATGCAGGAAGTTTGCCATAGTCAGGAGGTGTGAGACAACTGCCTGGACGATCCCACTTTCAACAGCCAGTCGACGAGGTAGGAGAAGTCCAGAACCCCTAACTTTCGCAGATGTGCTGCAACCACCACCAGTACTTTGGTGAACATCTGAGATGCCAAAGGTGAGAACAGTGAATCGCAAGTGCTTGTGTCCCACCGTGAACCACAGGTAACATTTGTAGGCAGGCAGTATGGGGATATGTAAGTAAGCTTCCTGCAGGTCCAAAACTAATATCCGGTCTCCAGGGTCTGCAGCCACAAAAGGACTGTGATGACTGCTGGCCGTGGTTGCTGGAGGGAAACGGAAGCGTCAGGTAGTCCCTGCCATAATGTGGAAGGGGTGGAAGGTGGAAAGCGGGTGTCGCAGGGCCATGTAGAGTACCAATAACCGGGCAGTGACCCTACTGTCCATGAATTGTTCCAGAGCTGAATCTGCCTTGTTGCTGAAAAGGAAAGTCCCATCAAAGGGTATGCCCATAAGGGATGCCTAGACATCATCAAAAAGCCAGTAGTCTTCAGCCAGGCGTGACATCGAAGCACCACTGCTGAAGCAATGGCTTGGCCAAGCGAGTCGGTCATATCCAATCCGCATCTGATGGTGAACTTTGCTGCAACTCTCCCATCAGCGATAGCTTGGGAGAGTTTAGAGCAGATAATACCTGAGTCAAGGTGAGCATCTTGAATTTTTCCTTCTTCAGAAAGGAGTTGAAAGGGCGAAGGTCTAATATGGGACAGAATCCTCTATCCTTCTTCAGTGCCAGAAAGTAGCGGAAATAGAAACACAACCTAATTTTGATGCCGGTACCCTCTTGATGGCTCCTTTGGCCAGAAGAGCAAGTACTTCCTGTAGCAAGAGCAAGAGGCAGTCCTCCATCAGTCGATGACCGATTGCCGATTTGAAGTACTCACATGTATGAAGTTATTTCCTGCCACTTGTGCAGGTGGTACCAAATACTGCCACCAACCGGGTGCTTATGGTGGAAGGAGGGCAAACTAAAGAGGCTTATGAGTTGCCGGAGGGAGGGGGGGCCAGATTGGGTTGAATCCTGGCTCTAGTTCCCACGGGGTTTGTGTGAGCCGCAGCCCAGGAAATGACTGTGATGACTGCTGGGGATGTATGACATTACAACCCATGCTTTTACCACGCATGCTTTTACATCGCAAGTTTTACAATGCATGCCTTTACAACGCATAGCGCTTTGGGGTGCTGGATAGTGAATGGTTTAATTTACCATTCCAACTCCAGTCCCCGTGGATAGTAGGGAAGGTGTTGGATAGTAAATTAAATCTATTCCCTATCCTAGAGCGCCCCCCAGCGCAATGCGTTGTAATGGTTTGCGTTGTAAAAGTTGCGATGTAAAAGCATTGCGTGGTAAAAGTTGCGTTGTAAAGGATGTTTCCCGACTGCTGGTGGTGGTGGCTGGAGGGAAATGGTCACGGTTGATAGCCCCTGCCATACACATGAAGGGGCAGATGGTAGATTGTGGCTATCGCGGGGCCATGGTGAGTCCCAATAACCTGGCAGTGGCTCTATTGTCCATGAATTGTTCCAGAGTCGTACCCGCCTTGTTGCCGAAAAGGTGAGTCCCATCGAAGGGCATGCCCATGAGGGATGCCTGGACATCATCCCGAAAGCCAGTAGTCCTCAGCCAGGCGTGACATCGAAGCACCACTGCTGAAGCAATGGCTTTGCCAAGCGAGTTAGTTGTATCCAATCTGCATCTGATGGTGAACTTTGATGCATCTCTCCCGTCAGCGTAAGTTTGGAAGTGTATGGCCCGAGCCTCATCCAGGACCATGTTCAGCACTTGCACAACCAAATCCACACAGTGTGGGAATAACAGCCCAATTAGGATGCGGTGTTCACAGTCCACAGTGCCAGGCTAGGGGAAGGGTAAATTCTGTTACCGAAGGTATCCAACCTCTTGGATATCCTATCCGATGTAATGGTGGGGAGTGCGCTGGGATTTATCTTGAAGGATGAGGCCTGAATCACCAGGCTCTCAGGGGTGGGGTGCTGGGAGTGGGGCAAGGGCAGAGAGCAATGTTCCTGTGCAAAAGAGTACATGTGCATGGCTTGGGCCAGACCCGAGCTTGACATCTGTACAGGCTTCATTGAAGAGAAGTAAGGGTTCTGAGGAGGATACTCTGTCCTGAAGAATCTCTGCCAAGACGCTAGTTTTGACCTCAACTATTGGCAGCATCAGGTAGAGGACCTCAGATGCCCTCTGGACCACCATCCTGAAAGAACCCACTTCCTCTGTAGCCACTGTGGGAAGAGAGATGAGGCAAGCCTCTAGTGATGTGTTCAAACCACTGACGTCAGCAAATTCCTCGTACCAGATGTCATCGGCCATGGGCTCTGCTAACAGGTTGGAATAGCCATAGGGATCTGCAGATCCCCTACATTCATGTTCCTCAGTGGTCCCTTCAGGGAAATAGGATGTCACTCTAATTCAGGTCGTGTTGGCCTGGTCGGCACCAAAACCGACGATGTGTGACACTAGTCTGACTCCGTATTGGAGTCGGGAATCTCAATAGTTGTGGCACTTTTAATGGGTGATAGTGGCGCTGGGAACGGCACCACTGTAATGTTCTCCAGAAGAAGTCACAAAGCCGTGTCCAGATCTGATCTGGCTCCACCAATGGATCCTGAGGAGCTGACTGCTACCAAGGGTGGATGAAGGCCCTCCTCAACCCATGGGGCCTGAAGGCTTATAACACTTACCAGAAGAAATCTAGGATTGCGTTGAGGATTAACGTGAACAACTCTGGGAGCAGTCCCAAGACCTCCCTCACAAACGGGACATGGAGCAGCACTGAATTGCATGATGAGCAGCCAGAGATCCCTCACCCGCTCGCGGAGGGCCTTGGGGTTCATGGTCTGGCACTCCACGCAAGTTCCTCTCCAGGCCCCACAGACACACTAAGTGGGGGTCCTTAACTGACAACTGACATCTGTCGATGACAGGCTCCACAACGCTCAAACGCGGTGGGTCTCTTCAGAGACATCCTAAAAATAGTTAGACTAGTTGTCAACAAAACATTGAAAAAATCCAGTCAAAAAAATGACTGAAGGGACCTCGTCCGCAACAGTGCTGACGCCGGGGAAAAGAAGGGACTTAAGTGGCACCTATATGAACACCGTGCATTTCAATTCCGGCTTGGACGACGCAACATGTAGATGAACAATGCCACCAACCAGCATGTAGAGGGATTGCAAAAAACAATCCGGATCCAGTCTGACCCCTGGGAATATTCAAAGGTAAAGAATCTACAGCTAGATGTCTCTCATGGATATATGATATAACGCATTTGCAGCAGCCACTAAGCTGTAGCACAAAGCTTCCAAAGGACATATCCAAACACGAATGTTGTCAAACAGGTGAATAACATAGCATTCCTAAAGCACGGAATTGTCTGTCTTTTATTGAAATAATTACAACCCTTTTTTTAATTGAAAAGAAAAACAAAACTGTAACTTATTTCGTAGTGCTTGTGTGAAAAAAAAACAATCATGGTCGAAAATCTTTGATAATGCAATTATTATGTACATCTTTAACCAGTGCACATCATGTAAGGTTGATGTGATGAAAACACACAGTGACACAAACACTAGCCAGGTCTTCCAGGGTATTAGACAGCTGGGCCCAACAAGGTTTATACAGTAATAAAACTGAAGCCATCTTTCACCCTATTGGTGGAAAATCCAGATTCAAGTATTGATTAGCCTGGGTTATCAAAACTGAAGACGAAAGGCCTCATAAATCATATTTACAAATAAATTCAATCATCATTATGAAAAGTTCATCTGACAAATGTATCTAATTAGACAGCCTTTCTCGCTTTTCCCTCTTAAAATTTTGCAACATAATATTTTCTTCAATTAACCGGTTTCTATCCCACTCTTACCATAGTAGTAACTGCGACCAATGGGAACTGAGATTAGTTTCCCTTGAAGTATCATGGGCATGGCCAATGCAGATATGGTAAACACCTACAAAGTCATAATGGTCTCAAAGGTGAAATTACAGTATAAGGGCCAATGAGACTTCCCGGAAGTGCAGCGCCTCGTAAAGCCACATCAAAAGGTTCATTCTAACACAGGTAATTTTTCAAACAACCACTCGAGCCGCTCCCTTTCTTTCAATACTTTGCAGTAAAATATTTTCCTCAATGAATCACTTTCCCTTCCATTCAACATTCTAACTATGTTAGCAGTTCACTCGCCCTCATTCTCCACCCACATACTTCTACATTCCCCAACAATCTAATTTAAAAGTATGTACCCTGCGTACCCAGTAATAACAATTGGCCATGACTACACTTTGCATCTCCTGGATTGCACACTAAAAGAGCTAGGACAGCATCTTGTCTTTTACTGGTGTCAATTTTGTAAAAAAATATGGGACACAGATATAAGGTGAATATTGTTAGCATGCAGCAATCAAGATTGCATTGTACAAAGACTGACAATAAAAAAGAAACATGGCAACAATAAATAAAAAAGTCAATCTAATATGAAAAAGCGCTTCAAATCCATGATTCGGGATGACAGGAAAATCACTTGGTAGACTGCAACAGGAGGTATAACAGCTCACAAGAACAGCTCTTGTAATTACACACCAGACTCAATGTACACATTCGCTCCACATAATGCTTTCCTGTCCCCACCAGTCAAACTAAAAAACAAGTTATCACATCAACAGGTAGTGCCTTCTGGTAGCCCTTTCCCTACACAAATGTCTCCTCGGCAAAGGTCACTGTTTCTAGGGCTTCCTTTGGCAAGTCAGTGCATGGCTTTCTTCGCCATTCTGCAGTGGTCTGGATGAGTTCGCTTTCCACTGCTTCTACATCCGCGCTGCAGTTTTTCGACTCACTGTGCTTAAAATACTCCTTGACGGTGTTACGCACCGATGCTGGCAGTATGATGCGGATTGTATGGCTGAAGGTGCTGCTGCTCTTACCATGGCTTTTGGGGAGCTCTGGTGGGTGGAATACGTCTTCAGGCAGTGGGTGGTGGGTATTCTCTACAGTTTTCTCCCTAGTGATTGTTTTTTTCAAGGTGTGCTTCCACTGGGTTTGCCACTGTGGGCTACCTGTTGCTTGGCGGTGTTTACGGGAGACTGAATGAAGAACCAACGGAGTGTTTTGTCCATAAAAAACAGTTTGTGGTATCTGAACCTCCACAGCTTGCAAGTTCTTTGACTCAATACCTTCATCTGGGCTGTTGGGAGAGGGACTTGCTTCCACTGAACAACTAGGCTTCTCCTGCTCATCCTCAGACCTCGTGTGTAGTATGTTTGGTGCCATATAGAAGGCTATTTTTGTACGCTTAAGTGAGTCCTGACCTGCTTGGTTAACATCAAGTTTTTTTATCTCTATATGTTTCACTGAGGTCTCTCTATGCCCTCTCTGAGTGTGACCGGATGCCTCATTTGAGGCACAGTAACTGTCTGTTTGTTGGCTGGTTTCTTGCAAACTGGTTGAGGCCTTTTGCTCTACTTCAGACCCAGCTTGGCATGCTATATCTTTTCCCCCAGTTTTCCATTCTGTGCTGTTGATTTGATTTTCCACAGCTGTTTCTTTGATTCGAGAAAACCCCTCTGCTTCCCTCATGCTACTGCTACATTCGTCCTCTTTTTCATCATATTCACTGCAGGAGTCCAGATCACCACAATTACTATCTAGATTGAAGGGCAAGGTCATATGCCATTCCTTCAAGACTTTTTTTGAGTTCTCCGGAGAGAGTGTGTGGAGCCTGGCTGATGTACCAAACATGAAGGGGAGAGAGGAAACCTCGGTGGGGCTAAAGACAGAGGATTCAGAGCAATACGAGAATGCACTGTCCAAAGAGCTGAGTGAGGAAACTGATGGTGAAGGGGTGGAAGACGACAGACTGGACAAACTAGACCTGTTGGATGTATTCTTCTGGGGGCCAAAGTGCTTTATTTTAGAACTGGTCTGAGGTGACCTCCAAAAGTTCTTCCTGGTTCTATTTGTGCCAGGGGTGAGGCTTTCACCAATTAACTTCTGGCTCTCAAGCTGCAACTGCTTGAGCCTTTGGATGTAATCAACATGACTGCGCATTATGGTGGCATCGCAGCTCGACTGACGAGCAACTGGCTCATGAGTTTGAACAGGAAGCTGTGAGCTCATGCATACACTTGGTTCTGAGGAGCAACGGTCCCTCGTGGGGTTCAGGGCGCATTTCGAGACAATGGAGTTGAAGGTGGACTTGTCATAACTGTCAGTGCTGTTGTGCTTTCTGGATTTGTTTTGGTAACAGGCTGCAATCTCGCTAAACAAGTCCCAATCCTCTCTCTCTTCATCCAGAAGAGAGCCACTTGAAGCACCAAAGAGCTCGCCTTCATTGTTTCTCAGAGGATCTTCTGGCCTTTCCAGATCCGAAGCGGCAAATTCAAGCTCATCTGAGGAATCTTGGTGTTGAAGAAGATGGATGCCTGAAATACAATTTAAAAGTTTACTTCATGTAAATACTTTAACAAATATATATATTTTATTGGTGTTCAACAACATGACAACACCACACAATTCACAACAGTTATCCCTACAGCAGTCAGAAGCACCTACCAGATCCTTACCCCCTGCTGTCTCCCCGACTATGCATCTCCTACCTCACCATGTCTGTCTCTCAGGATTTGGATGCCGAAGCCACAGACCTATTCCACTGTAATGCTGTTGTCCTTGTAGCTAGTACCACCTCTAGTTCTCTGGTTCCACTACTGGGGTCAGTACCTGGTCTCCTTTCTTACAAGCTACTAATCCTAGTAGGAAGCGGTGCATGCTAACCCGCAGCTCAATGCCAGTTGGAAGACACTCATTTTGTATCACCTCCTTCCAGAAAGTTGGTTTTACTCTATAGTCTATACTACATTTGAATGTAAATACCAGAGCTTATTATATATTTTGGGCAATTTAGTACAGTAATCCGGATTAATCCTAGGCATCACCTGGTCAGTCATATATATTGTGTGTATACACTTATTGCTGACCAGTCTAACTGGAGCATTTATTGTTGCCTATCACTAATTCGCATACACCATTGTCTCCCATGTGCTGGTTTAGTTCACTTATCTCTTCCCCTAAATCTGAATTCCATGCCACCTCCAAGTGATCAAGGATATTATGTCCAAACAAGCTTTCCGTCTCTCCCAAACCCAGTGTCACTTGATTAATATTATGGAATTATAGTAACTATTCTTTCATGCGTGAGGAAGATGGAACTGCTAACCTCCCACTTGGTGCAGAATTCTGAGAACCCGAACAATCGCCCTCTTCTTATATATCTTCTAGCTGTTCAGGTTTTGGGCTTTCATGAGCTCTCACCATAAATTTAGGCAAGTCTGCTGAATTGTGACACATATGAAAACAAGTTACTTACCTGTAACCACAGTTATCCAGTATTGGTATCTTTCATAGATTCACATGCCTGAATCATTCCCCGTCGCCGAGGCGGGAGTCCCACGGTAAATACAAAAGTAGTGCCAAGAGTAAATAATAGTAGTAGGCTAAAAGAAAAAGCCTAAGGCCTAAGTCTTAGTTGCCGATCTACATCATTATAGTAAAAAGAACCAAAGTTTGGTCCCAGCCAATCAGCTGCTAGCACCCTCTAGAACCTTCCCAGCAGAGGGAGTTCTCCTCAGATTTTCCTAGCAAAAGTGAGAAATAAGTATCCCAGATATAGAGAACTGACTAGCCGGGGAGGAGGGTGGGTGCATATGAATCTATGAAAGATACCAATACTGGATAACTGTAGTTACAGGTAAGTAACTTGTTTTCTTATCCAGTATTGGGGTATCTTTCATAGATTCACATGCCTGAATCAGAGTAGCAAGCAGTATAACCATATACTGTAGTTTGCGGATGCTGGGAGACATTGGTTCATAAACTCCCAAATAGCATCCTCAGTGTTTGAAAAACACCTTTCTCTCTCTTTTTTTTTTAAAGGAGTAGTCTTAAAGAAAGTAAAGTTATATTCAAGTATTATAGATATAATATTTAAAATCTTGCAGACATAAATCTGTACATTTGCGTGAATATTAAAGAATTGAATAATACATAAAAGGGCAAAAGCACTAGAGTCTGATCTTAATGAAAAAGATGGTGTAGAACAGCCTGTCCAACCGCTGCATCTTTGTGTCATAATTTTTTATTGGAGTTCTTGATGCGAAGATTGAAGACATTAATGCTTAGTGAACGTGTGGACATTTTTCCATGTCGCAGCACGACATATATTTTCCGGAGATACTCCAGCAAACAAAGCTGTCGACGTTCGTACTGTTCTTGTCAAATGAGCTTTGACTTTCCTCTGCACAGGTTTGTTAGCCTTGTCATGGCAGAGATGAATAGCAGATGCCAGCCATCTGGCTATTGTTGCCTTTGTTACAGCATTTCCAAGAGTTGCTTGACCATTAGCCACGAACAGCTGGTTGGATTGTCTGGTATCCTTAGTTTTCTGTAGGTAGAATTTTAAACAGCGTTTAACATCCATCGAGTGTAATGCTCTTTCAGCTGGAGTGGATGGATCCGGAAAGAATGTTTTAATCTTACTGGTTCGTTCAAGTGAAATTGTGTTGGTACCCTAGGAATGAACCTGGGATTTGCTCAAAGGGTTACGTCGTCCCGGGTAAAATGTAAAGGGTTCCTTTATAGTGAAAGCTTGGATTTCACTAACCCTTTTTTCTGAGGTAAGAGCCAGTAAATGGGCAACCTTCCAAGTGAGGAATTTGAGATCAGCTTTATGGATCGGCTCAAATGGACGCTTTATTAACTGCGCTAGCACGGGGTTGAGTTCCCACTCTGGAGGGGTGCTCGCACTGGAGGGAAGGCTCGGAAAAGACCTTTCATAAATTGTTTGACAAGTGAAGAAGAGCAGAGAAAAGGAAATTTTGAGCATTTCCTGAATCTGGAAAGAGCAGCAAGATGTACTTTGACCAATGAAAAAGTAAGCCCAGACTTGGCTAGAGAAAGCAGATAATGGAGAACTTGTTCAGCCGGAGCTTGAATTGAGTGAATAATATTCGCCTCACGCCAACAGCAAAATCGCTTCCATTTAAGGTGATAAGTCTTGATTGTGCTTTGGGCGCGAGATTTGGCCAATATTTCACGACAGTCCTGTGAAATGTTGAGGTCCTTGAACTCTAAGAAATGAGGAACCATGCGTGCAAGTGCAAAAACTGTGGGTCCGGATGAACCACTTGGCCTCCGTCCCTTGACATCGTAGGCGTCGGCAGTAGGTGAATGGGCTTGTCTTGAGACAATAGTAGAAGTTCCTGGAACCAATATTGTCTTGGCCAACGGGGTGCAATCAGAATAAGATGGAAACCTTCCAGCTTCATCTTGCGGAGCACCTTCGGAATCAATGGTATTGGGGGAAAAGTGTACGCACAAATCGCTGACCATTACATCCCTCTTGATCCCTGTTGAGGGAACCTGCTGGTATAATATCAGCATTTTTTGTTCTCTCTCGTTGCGAATAGATCAAGTACTGGTTTGACCCATGCTTGGAAAACTGGGTTAACCTGTTCCTTTTCCAGCTTCCACTCATGACAGTCCGACTGAGACGTGATCAGCGTGTCCGCCAGGGTATTGTGGAGAACCCTGACGTGTTCGGCTCTCAGGGCATCTTGTGGAACGTGACCCCTTCCCACAATTCCTGATCCTCTTGCGAGAGCGTATTCGTTCCTCCTTGTTTGTTGATATAATACATGCTGATGGTATTGTCGGTCCGGACTAGCACAGAGGAACCCGCAATCCTCGGGAGGAATGCTTGGAGAGACAGAAAAACGGCGCGGAGCTCCAGCCTGTTGACCTGCTGTTGTTTTTGTCTTTGAGACATCTTCCTTGAATCTGCAAATCTTGCAGATGACCTCCCCATCCTTCCATGGAGGCATCAGTCGTTAAAACGAAATCTGGAATGGTGTGTAGGAACGTGAGACCCTGGGTTAGATTCTCTGTCTGCGACCACTAATGCAGAGAATTTATAATGCGCGGCGTAACCTTGATGGTATCGTCGAACGAACCCATGGCTTGTTGCCATTGAAGTTGCAGTTCCTCCTGAAGAGGTCTCATTTTGAGCCGTGCCAAGGGTATGAGATGTATCGCTGAAGAGCACATCCTCAGGAAGAAAGCAAACATTCGCACTGAGATTGACCTTCTTTTTTAAATTAACCTTGCCAATATTTGAAGACGTAGGTGGCGGCCGTGTGACCAGAATGCGTTGCACTGGACCGTGTCTAACCTTGCGCCGAGAAAAAACATGGAGAGGACGTAACTGATTTGCTGCCATCGAAAACCAGCCCCAGAGAAGAGAAGAGATGGGTACATTCTGCTGTGGCAATCTTGGTTTCGTGTTCTGAAGGACCTTTGAGCAGCCAATCGTCTAAATAAGGGAATACTTGTATTGCTCAAGATCTCAATGCTGCTGCCACTGGTACCAAGCACTTCGTATAGATTCTTGGTGCCGATTTCAGCCCAAACGGGAGCACTTTGAACTTATATTGGGCGCCAGCCACTTGAAAGCGAAGATATTTGCGCTTTTGGGGTGGATAGGTATGTGGAAATATGCATCTTCCATGTCCAGAGAAGCCATAAAATCTCCTTCGTTTAAATAGCTCAAAATCTTGTGAAGACGAGGGGGAGGGGGACCCCTGGGCGGAGTAGTAGATGGCTGTTTGATGAATTCCAGGGTGTGGCTGTTGGTTACTAGGTCTAGAACCCAATAGTCTGATGTAATTTCCTGCCACTTGTGAGCAAAAGCTGAAATCTTCGGGCCCACGGGTAAGGAGGGTAAAATGGTTGGCGCCCTGTGGAGATCACTGCTTCCGAATAGTGTCTCGGACCTGATACAGTGATCTTTCGAACACCCTGATGGGAGATACTAGTCGTAGACTATTGACGGTATGTCTGGCTGTAAGGCCTTACTATTGATACTGCTTATTCTGTTGGTTTTGGTATGCTCCTCTTAATGAAAAACCATGTCCTCTCGCTCCTCTGAAAGATCCGCGCCTGTATTGAATCAATCAATCAATCAATCAAGGACATTTATAGAGCGCACTACTTACCCGGAGGGTCTCAAGGCGCTTGGGGGGGGGGGGGGGGGGGTTGCTGCTACTGCTCGAACAGCCAGGTCTTCAGCTTCTTCCTGAAGGAGAGGTGGTCTTGGGTCAGGCGCAGGTCGGTCGGGAGGGAGTTCCAGGTATTGAAGGGTGCCTAATGATCGTGCAGTATCCGTGTCAGTTTTTATAGCTCAGCGGGCTTCATCAATATGTTTACCAAAACAAAAACTCTCCATAATAGGCCATGTCTAGAATATTTGTTTGCCTCTCAGGTCTGAAAGTAGTGGCTTTAAGCCATTCTTGGCGTCTAAGCACTGCAGCTCCTGCTAGCTGACGGAAGTTGGTGTTCACGATGTGCAAGGCGCAATCTATAGTTGCCGATGCGGCACGTTCTCCTTCCAACAGAATCTTTCTTGCTTCCTGCCTTTGGTCCTCAGGAATGAGGTCAATGAGATTCACCATGTCTGACCACATCTGACGGTCATTCCAGCTGATTATGGTCAGAGGATTGGCAGCTCTAATAGAGGCCACTGCTAACGTAGAGAATGTTTTTCCTATTAGGTCCAGAAGACGTCCTTCCTTGTCAGGCAGTGTGGTGATAGGCGTTGCAGGATTTTTAGATTGTTGTTGGGCGGCCTGTGAAATTACTGAATCTGGCAGAAGGGTGGCCTATCAGACAGAATGGGCTGTTAGCAGGTGAGCAGTATTTCTTTTCTCTGTACGGAAGCACTGTTGGAATAGACGTAGTCTATTATAGGTACCACTCTCGCGATCATCCTGGATTCTTCCTTGGAATCATGAAGGAAATATTCTGTCTGTTCGACTGTAACTGGCAGTTGAAATCTATCTGTTGCCCGCTGCATTAAATTATGTACAGGATGCTGTCACAGATGAGGCCATCGTAGACGATCTCATCATAGACTTTGCTGTTGTAGACATAGTTATGTAGGCGAGGTTATTGCAGACGAGAACGTCGTCTTAGATAACCGTCATGAACAACCATCATAGAGGAAGCTGTCGTAGACGACAGTTAGACAATGCCATCATAGATGAGGCAAATCAAAGGGGAGGCCATCCGTAGATGAGGCAATCATAGATAGGGCAGTCCTATGATGGCCATCCGTGGATGAGGCCATTTATGGATGAGGCCATTCATGGATGAGGCCATTCATGGATGAGGCCATTCGTAGATGAGGCCATTTGTAGATGGGGCCATTCGTGGATGGGGCCATTGGTAGATGAGGCCATTGGTAGATGAGGCCATGCATAGATGATGAGGCTGTCAGACAGTCATAGACAATACCATCATAGATGAGGCAATCATAGGTGATGCCATCCGTAGATGAGGCAATCGTATGATGGCCATCCGTGGATGAGGCCATTCATAGATGGGGCCATATGTAGTTGTGGCCATTCGTATATGAGGCCATACATAGATGAGGCCATACGCAGATGAGGCTTCATTTATAAGGCTGTCATAGATGACTGTCGTAGATGACCATAGTAGATGAGGTTGTCTTCGAGCTGAGGCTGTCCTAGGCAATGCCATTGTAGATGAGACCATCGTAGACGAGGCCGTCGTAGACGATCGTTGTAGATGAGTCCGTCGTCGACGACAGTCATAGATGAGGCCGTCGTCGACGACCGTCGTAGATGAGGCCGTCGTCAACGACTGTCGTAGATGAGGCCGTCGCCAACGACCGTCGTAGATGAGAACGTCGCCAACGACCGTCATAGATGAGGCAGTCGTCGACGACTGTCATAGATGAGGCCGTCGTAGACGACCGTCATAGATGAGTCCGCCGTAGACTACCATCGTAGACGACCGTCATAGGTGGCCATCGTAGACTAGACCATCGTAAATGAGGTCACTATTGGTGAGGCAGTAATAGTAGACATGGAGTTTTGTTATAGACTCCTAATGTCAGGTTAAGAGGATTTCCATGATGTAGTGTCAGGGATGAAAAGGGAGTTGTAGGATCAGCCTCTGAGGAGAAGTTTTTTCCAATTGCCTCCCTCTGTGAGAAGTGCCTTATAAAGACTCAAGGTGAGTCTTTATGGCTTTTATGCGCGCCCTCTGGAGGCTCCTGGCACGACTTCTCCCTTTGACCTCTCCTATGAGGTGAAGGAATCCTCGTTGTCCTCATCAGAAGTGGCAGATTAAAGTCTCTGTAGTCCCAATAATAGCCTCATCTTTCAGAACGTGAGAGTTAAGAGGAAAAGGTTAGACATATTTCGTATTTTGTTCTCTGCCAATCTGCCATATTACTGCCTTAATAGGGTCAGAGAAATAAAGTATGATCTTGGATGATCCAAAAAGAAGTAAAAGCTGAAGAAACTGAGCAGAGCTCAGGGAGACTCCCTTCACACACGACGTGCGGTGAAAATCTGAGGAGAACTGCCTCTGCTGGGAAGGTTCTAGAGGGTGCTAGCAGCTGATTGGCTGGGACCAATCTTTGGTTCTTTTTACTATAATAATGTAGATAGGCTACTAAGACTTAGGTTTTAGGCTTTTTCTTTTAGCCTACTACTAATATTTACTCTTGGCACTACTTTAGTATTTACCGTGGGACTCCTGCCTCGGCGACAGGGAATGATTCAGGCATGTGAATCTATGAAAGATACCCCAATACTGGATAAATATATCTATAACACTTGTGTGTGATTTTGATTACCTTCTTCAAGAGCAGTGGTAATGCATTCAATGTAACTCATTTGTTGAATTAGTCTACTGGTCAGGTCAGTGATATCCTTTGTCAACTAGGGCACCTCATATTGGAGCTGCGCACCTCTATAACATAGTCTAAAAATAGAGCTAACTTGCCTCCCTCAGACCAGTACAATCTCATAGATGTCAAACATATTCTGGCTCTGACCCTTCCCATTACAACCGCATCACCGAGTCTAATCTGCAGAAGTACATCTCTAGGATCCCTCATCTTGCTTAATGCAGTTCACCCCATCAGTTACATTGGGTATATCAGCCACTTGTCTACATTTCTCTCAAGAGATCTGAGCTGCATTTTCAAATTCCTCTTAGTTACTTTCCCAGGATCCTAACTCATATGTATACTCAAATATTAAAATGGTGATGTCTCCACTATCAATGGAGATTTTCTGGCGACACGTAGATCCACCCCGGGGTGAGGGATACAATGTAGTCTTGGTTAAGTTCAGCTAGAAGTCAGATAATGTCCAAACATCACTCAGAAAGGCTTCAATTCTGTGCTGGGTCTCAGCAGGGTTTCTAATCAACGATGAAATATCATCAACATATAGGGATATGATATGGAGTGCATTCCTTGCTCTTACTCTGTCTCCCATAAGTCTAGTACTGATTGTGATTCCCAATGCGAAAATCAACAGGGACAGAGACCAATCTCGTTTCACCCCACATGCCACACTACACCTGTTAAGATATAATTTAATTTGTCAAAATATTCCTCCGACTCTTGGAGCTCTCCCTCTTCAAGTTCAGCTTCTCTATACGTCTGCTCTTCCAAAAGGCGCTGAGCTTCACGCTTTGACCTCTCCTTCCGGAGCGACGTCGTCAGTTCCGGAATCGACTCCGAAGAAGCAGGAGCCGGCGTCGAACACGGAGCAAAACACCGGCATCGAACCCCGAGTCGGAAGATCATGCCGGCGTTCTCGAGTTCGGTCCGGAGCCGGTGACGAAGGTATCGGCGTCGAAGACCTCAGCGGCGCCGAGAGATGCCAAGTCGGCGCCGGCAAGAACGGAGCCGGAGCATGAGCTTGGGGAACACCCAAATTGTATGCCAACGGACCCATAGGACCAGCCGATGCTCCAGAGCGGTACATGGCTCTCGCATAAACACCATACATGGCATTTAAAAACTGAGACGGGTCTTGTCCTGGACCCGGAAAAGGACAATACGAACTCACCGGCTGCTCTCGAGGAGGCTGCGCCGGAATCAACTCCTCTTGTTCCTCGGGATGGTGAGCCTGAGAGCCCTGAGGAACGGAAACCTCTTCCTTCTCCTGAACTGGAGGATCAGACGGAGCCGGAGAGGGATTCGACACCAGAGCCGGTGAATGCTCCGGCGACTCCACAGGCGAGGCCTCACCTTCTGGATCCCGTACTGGAGAAGGAGATACCATATCCTTTCGATGCCTTCTACCAGGCGACTTCGTTCTCGTCTTTTCCTGAATGGTGCCTTGAACCATGCTTCCTCTTCTTATGCTTCTTTTTCGTTGATGTGGAAGCATGTCCCGATGAAGACTTCGAAGCCGACCTCGATCGAGACCTCGAACTCTTCTTGGACTCTTTTTCTTTTAATTTGGCAACCAGGAGCTTCACCTCACGTTCACGAAGGACTTTTGAAGTCATCTTCCTAAAGGAATGACAACCCTGGACATCGTGATCCGAACTCAGGCACCATATGCAGTCATCATGCGGGTCCGTGATAGACATCATCTTCCCGCCTTCACCACATGGCTTAAAACCAGTCTTCTTAGTCGACATCACGACAGGAGACAGTAACACTGGGAAAGACACAGAAACCACAATAGTAACAAAGTTACTATCAACGCTACAGAGGATCTCTCGAAAACCGTTAGCGTCGATGACTCGGAAAAAAGGGAACTGATGTCATCACGCCGACGTGGGCTTATTATGGAGTCGGTGACATCAGCGGAGCCGCGCGCGATGCCATGCTTCTGTGACGTCGTCCACGTCGGCGCGAAGCTACAAAAAGAATTTCCGAATGTTGCTGACGCAAGGGGATATTCACAAGGTGAGGAATCCACTGGCAGATGTATCCATCAGAAAACCTAACCTTTATGAGGTAGGGGCTAGAGCAGGTAAACTGCTGGCATGACTAGATAAAAAGACAGTGGCCTCAAGATAGGTACATGAGGTTAAGGGAGGTGTTAGAGTCAGAGTCCTGGGAAGGGGACAAATAGCTAACGCATTCGCGGACTACTATGAGCACCTTTACACTCCGGGTTCCTGCACTTTAATCGCAGATTCGTTGGAATTGATGGCCACACTCCAGCTACCCCATCTTGCCTCGGGGGATAGGGACCTCCTGGAGCAGGACCAGACAGAAACTGAGACAACCCAAGCGATTAGGTACCTTAGATCCGGCAAGGCAGGCGGCCCCAATGGCCTGCCAATTGAGTTGCACAAGTCACCGGCCACTAAAGTAGTACCCCTATTACAACATATGTTTAATGAAAGCTGTGACAATGGGAGGCTTTCGAGAGACAAAAGAATAGCTAAAATAGTAGTAAACCCCCTCGTGAATTCGGCTCATCTAGGCTGATCCCTCTTTTGCATACAGAAGTTAAAATCCTGGCCAAACTGCTGGCAACCCATCTGACCCTAGTGATGCATTCTTTGGTCCTTCCTGATCAGTTGGGCTTTATGCCAGGGTGAAATACGGCACTCAATCTTACACAGTTGCATGGGGTAATAGGTATTGCTGGGACCATCAGACAAGAAGCGCTGGTGGTATCCCTAGTCGCCCACATGGCATTTGATGTGGTGGAGCGGCCATTTCTATATGCAGTACTGGAAAGACTGGGTCTTGGGCAAAATGTTTAAAATGGATCAAACTTTTGTACTCGGAGCCCTTGGCACAGGCCTTGGTGAATGGGAATGTGTCCAGAGTACTTGTGCTGCGGAAGGGAATGAGGCAAGATGCCCTCTGTCCCATCTGCTGTTTACATTGATATTGGAGTCTTTGGCGGTATGGTTCCGGGGGGTGTATCCCATGATCTGGGGACTACGGTGGACACCAGAGTGGGAAGATAAAATTTCGCTCTACGTTGACAATATCCTAATGTATGTGGTGAACCCTAAGGTCATGATTTACAGAATGCTGCATATATTCGACCTATTTCACAAGTATTTGGGTTATACAATCAACTGGAAGAAATCGGTAATATAAATCGGTAATATATGTCCTGGTGGGAAACCACCCACACTCCCAGACAGTGCCGGATCCATGTGGATACAAGTGGGTTCCAGTATTTAGGGATATATATTACTAGGGATCCTGCAAGCTTTTATGACCCAAATCTGGCTCCCCCATTGGATTGCCTGAAAAGTGACATTCAGCACTGGCACTCACTGCCATTGTCCCTTCTGGGTAGAGCAGCGCTTTTCAAAACGATGGCATTGCCTAGATTCTTGTACTTACTTTATAACACGCCCTAAGCTGTGCCCCTACCCTACTTCCAAAAATAGATGCCGCAGTGCAACAGTTATTGTGGGATGGAGGTGCGTTGTTGATTTTCCTAACAAGTTGACCAGGGGATGGTTTGACGGTGGTATAGCACTCCTCTCCCTTCGGAGTTACTACTGGGAGCACAGTAATTAACCACTGAGTACATAAACCCCTAGCTGAGCCTGAATACAGGATGAATCGTCATAATATGCAGCCAGATGACTATAGTAGGGCACTCTACGTTGGGAAATCCGTGGACACCGGGAAACGTCGTTTACAACGCAGTGTTTACACCGCATGACCTTTTCCACGCAAGTATTACAGCGCAAGTCGTTACTACGACTTGCGCTGGATGGCGCTGTGGGATAAGGAATGTTGTAATTGTATATTCCAACACCTTCCCATCTGTTACGGGGACTGGTGTTGGAATATAAAATTATAAAATTCCTAAATCCGCGCCCTCCAACGCAAGTCGTTGTAACGACTTGCGTTGTAAAATCTGCGATGTCAAGTACCGCGATCTAAAAGATCACGTTGTACTGACATACATCCATGGACACCATCCACACGCCGACCTCAACCACACTTCAAATCTGGCAGGAGGTTGGCATATCAGAATCACTTAAATGACTCTCTTGTGGGATTCTAGAAGGCTGGGCTTAATGGCGCAACACGCAGGCTTTGACAGATAGGACATGATTGGGATCTCCAGGATTGGCGACCTCTGGGAGGGAGGGGGCATTAAAACCTTCTCTGACCTGCAGAAGGAGCACCATAAGTCACAGTCAGAAACGTTTAGGTGTTTCCAGAATGCCCATGCATTGAGAGCGGCAATACCTAAGGGGACAGTGCTGCCCGAAGCTTCTACACTGGAGCATAGACTACTGGATGACTATTTAGACAAAAAGCGAATTCTCTGGTGTATGGCAAACTTATAAAGAACTTCCCAGACCCCCTGTCAATGCTTAGGACTCAGTGGGAGAGAGATCTGGGTGCTCTAGAGGGCGAAGACTAGTTGGAAGCTATGGCCTCTCCCAAGGAGGTAACCATACGCCTACGCCTTAGGTTAGTGCAGCTCAAGATTATTTTGCACGTACTACAAAAATGGGAGTGTTGACCTCACCACTCTGCCCCAGGGGGTGTGAACGGGAGGGTACTTTCTTCCACCTGCTGTGGGATTGCCCACCACTTCCGGAGTACTGGACAGCAATATTGATGAACATGAGGTAAGTTTAGAAGGTGGAGGAGGTTAAATAACCGAGATGGTGTTTGCTATATATAAGGGGAGACTCAGACCAACAGCGAGCGTATGTGTTATGTGTTATGTTATGTGATTTGTAAAGAGCACAGCTGTCCCAGCAAAGGGGTGTCCCGGCGCTAATCCTGAGCAAAAACAGAACTGAGATCAGAAAAGAGAGACAAAAAAATATTTTCAAGGGAATAGGTGAGTTTTGATGGCTATGTACTTATGTTTCAATATTTTGTCCTCGATATTCAGTTCATGATATTAGTGTATAACAATATTCCTAGCCTCGATTGCCTAATTTTCTACAGTGCAATAGTAATTACATTATGCAAACATAGGAGAGGCAAAAGTAGATAGTCATAAAGTAGGGAACAGGTGCTGTGACAGTGGTTCATACAAACCCAGAGAGTTCACTGCAGGGTTGGAAGAACTCTAAATTTGGTGGGCAGAGTAAAGACACAGTGGCAGACAACAGTCCTCTGCCACCTGGAATGCCTTTACTCCGTCCACCGAAGTCTAAATCGGGCCCATTACCATTTTAAGAGTCAATATACAATAATAAAGATAAGTATTCTGGAAGCAAACAAACTTTAAAATATTTCTTGAATTATCTTTTGCAGTCAAAGACTTGGGTGGCAATCATCTGAACTTTATGGTACTGATTCACAAAGGTAAACGTCTTTTTATGTGCAGCGCACCCTCTCAATTAAGTCATCTCTTTATCAGTCTTTAAAATTCAACTAGCAATAACAGGCCATTGAAAGTGGTTGATGTTGTGCTATATATTGTAATATAAGATCTCAATCCCATTGAACTTATACATTCCTAATAACAACTATTGCACTCAAGACCCACCTCTAACTATAACATGTTCACCTACATGTCTTACCACTCCTCATTCCTTGCTGCAATTTAATTCGTTTTGCCATTTCAATTCCCACATCCAGACGTTAACCAGATCACAATCTTCACCTAATTTCAATAATTTTCCCGATCTAAGATCAAAAAGGGGACTTTACAAGGATATTGTGGTATGCATTGTAAAAATGGACATGAAATTCGGGGCGTGGAATTGGCGTAATCTAGTAACTGCACGTTACTATTGTAACACAGAGCATCAGTCAAATGTCTCCAAGCGGCACATGGCGGACTTTTTTTCCCACGTGGCTCCAGAAATGCATTCGGCATCCCTTAGTGAGATTTTCTAATGCGGGCGGTCTAAGGCAGTTTTGGTCAGAGGGCTGCTTCTCAAGCAGATTTGCTGCTGTTTGAGAAGATTTTCTACCTGCGTGGCAGTAAAATCAACTCGAATGGCCGCGTGCTTCCGCGCACTGCATGGTGCCATTTGTGCAGATTTTCCAGCTGCCAGCGCTAAATTGCAGCGTGATTTACACATTTTTTGCTTGCTGACGGAACTTCGTGGACTCTCATTGAGTTTTTACATAACTCCGTCTAATTCTGCGGAGTGAAACTCTGTGAGTTCCGCCCACCTTTAATAAAAATCAAAATTTCGCTAAGAGCATACCTGCTAAATCTTCTGAGCTTCGCGATTCTTCCTCCTCATCAGTCCTTCCGAAGAACAACAGGCTTTCGTCCCCGAAGATTTGTTGGGAATGTTCAATCAGAAACTGTACCAACATGGCCACCTATTGGATGCACACAATTGTTAGATAAGGGAAGGTGTATGCCAACATTGAGAGTAACAGCCTAGTGACAATTAACATTTCCCTATACGCACAAGACAGATTTCTGAGTGCAATAACAATGGTTGATGCAACTCAGAAGTGGCCAGCCAGCTAGCTACAGGCTTACTCACAATATAGGGATTGCACAGTGGTTCTTACAGCCCTTTTTTGTGCACAGGGCTCAATTCTGAGGATCTCCTCATCATTCAGATATTTTCACCACCAAACCATATTTGTTGTCTGCTGAAGAGTCCAATTATGTCCACACATTTTTTATTTTTAAAAAGAGTCTTCCTGTACTATTCTCTAGTTGCTTTGCCATCTGTAATCTAAGTAGTTCTTATTTAGAGTTTAGGGACTTATATAGAGGTTGATGGATCTGACACTTCATCACAAATGTGGCAGATATCCTGTCCGCTGTAGTACAAGTTGCATTTGCTATAATGCACTTGTAATACGGCAGATAGGGTATCTGCCACGTGAGCGATAGAGTATCCTGTCCAGCAGACTTTAACACCTTGGCTGCGGGTGGATTTCCGCGCCGGTGCTGGACATTCCGATCGCGGCGTGGTCATGACGGCTCCCGGCCGTCATCGGCACACGCCCACCGTGACTAATGGCGGCCGGGAGCCGTCATGAGCACCAAAGGGCTTAAAAAAGGCCCTATATTTCCTTCTGTACTATCCAAAGGGTTCTACTGACTGGTACAGCTACAAAGGAGGGCTCCATCGGCAGGTGCGCTATGATCGTCTAGCGATGTATCAACAGGACAAACAGTAAGTGCCTTATACTGGACTATCACGAGAAATACATATATGGACTTTTTATGACCACCCACGCGCACCCTAAAAGAGATTAGATTCTCCTGGATCATGGTGGGATCAGCCTCTTTTAGGTGTGGCACAGCGGCCAGGGCGACTGACTCCGGAACTCACGGTTTGATCCCCTGCGCTGCTGGCAGATCAGCCCAGCACCATGTGACTCTCGGAAATAGCTCACTTAATCTTTCTGAGGGCCCCCAGCGCCTTGACACCTTCGGGTAATTGTTCACGCTTTACAAATACTGGACATTTACATTTACAAGTGACTTCCACACGGTCGTCCTAATTACCTTAATCTGTGTTGTGCATGCAACTTTTTCTGATGTTGTGTTTCAACACCATATTCAACACCATATTGCCACTTCTTCCCATCACCTCAGCCTCCAGAACTTGCCTCCAGTGTGTATTTTTAACACATTTTCATACCGAACCCTAAACTGGACCTTATTACTAACCTACCTTTAAGATTAGCTAAATGTATTCAATAAGCCCTATCTTAACTATTTCACAACAGCTCTGATACTAACCTTGATGTCTAATCTTACTTTGCAATAACAAACTTGTAGTCTTACCCTAATCTTATCCTTGACCCCAATCACTAACCTGAACCCAGCATAATCCTACCCCTAACACTACCCGGACTGTAGGAAACTGGCTTTCTATATAGTGGACTAAAACTAACTACACTGTGCAGAGTCGAGTGGGTCCCCAATTGGTTTACAGAGGCAAAAGTCTCTTTTGTGGTAGAGTGGGTGAGCAGTTAGGCTTATCAGAGGGTAGTGCTAAGCGTTTGTTGCACTCACAGAGGCAATAAATGAGACACGCACTCAAAGAATAAATCTGAGACCAATTTAGAATATATATCTATATCTATATATCTATATATCTATATATCTATATATATATATATATATATATTAACCAAGAACACCTCCGAGCAGGGAGCCTCCAACCCTTCAGGGCGGCCTCTGGACAGGCACGGAGAAGCCCGTTACATTCGAGCAACAAAGCAACAGGTGGTCTATTTCTTAATGCGCAATCTCGAGTCATCACAAAACTTCAAACTATACAGAATGCAGCAGCCCGTCTCATTACCGGCAAAACAAAGTTTGAACCTATTGCCCAAAACATAAAAGACCTTCACTGGCTGACTGTACAAAAAAGGATCCTCTTCAAGGCTCTCTGTATAGTATTTAAATCAGTTAACAATCAAGGACCACATTTTTTGAGAGACAAACTTCAATTTTACAAACCGACAAGAGCTTTACGCTCTGCTACTCTTAATCAATTGTCGGTTCCACGCACCAAAACAGTGTCCTGGGGAGACCGTCGCTTTCTTGTGGCTGCCCCCAGACTTTGGAACACCTTGCCTCTCAACATCAGACGGAGTGCTACACTGTTTCAGTTTCGTAAACTCCTGAAAACCTGGCTGTTCTCCCATTAATCATGCTTAATTGTTCTCTGTTCATTCTTTCATCCTCTCGTGTCTATTTTTCTCTTCCACCCTTTCAATAATGGTTTTAGCGCCTTGACGCCTAAGGGTATAAGCAGCGCTTTACAAGTGTCAAAAATAAATAAATAAATAAACAGGTAAAGAGGCCCATTTCACAAAGGAAGCTTTTTATTTCAAAGTAATGCCTCATGCTTGCTTCCATGGTCCAACATGTTTCGGCGTCCCATCGGCCTTATATATATATTTTTTTATATAGCTTCAATACCATCCAGTAATGAAAGTATCACGGACACCGAGGTTAGTGTTGCAGCAGAAATTTAATGCGGCTGCAAAGCAACGCGTTTCTGCTCTCGCCTTGTTCGCGCTTGGTGACAGGCGTTTGTTTGCGCACATTTTAACTGCAGTGAGAAAACATAAACGACAGACATTAACTCCACGGTGGTAGTGTGAAAAATATAGCGGCCATCTTAACAATGCTATTTACACTTGATATACATTTGTATTTCCGTACACAATTCTATGGCAGGACCGGAGGCTTCAGATTATGCTTTTCTTTCTCCGCTATTTATTATAATACCAAAACACAGCAGCCTCAGAAAAGCTTATAACAGAAAAAAATGCTTATATGACAACAATATAAAGCATTATCCATAACCAAAGTCCAGAAAAACAAAGTCTCTTGAACTACAACTCCCATCATTCCAACGAGGATGATATCCAACGAGTCCTTCCATTATGTCCATGACCAGTAGATAAGGAGTCTCCCCTAAGTGATCCTCCTCTTTCTTCGCTGCTCCGCAGCCAGTTAAGTGTTTTTCTCTCTCTCCCAGAGTTTGTTATACTGCTTTGGGGTGATTGTTGTTGTTGTTGGTTTTGGGGCTGCTGGGTCTCTGCTGCTTGTTTCTCTTCACAGAGCCCCAGGAGAGTCACGGAAGCGCCGTTTTGCTTCTTTCGTGCCTCTGTTTCCCGTGTGGTGCGGTGCGCTGTTGACCGCTAGAGGGCGCTGCGGCGTCTCGTTAGTCTCTCGGCGCGGAACCTCCCCCGCGGAGGAACCGCGCTGGAGATCAGCGGACGCGGAGCCTTGCCCGGAGCCTCCTCACTGAACGCCCGGTTTCCAAGTCTGTAGCCCCTTTCATCCCCGTTTTGACGCCCTGCGGGGTCTGTATTGCGGTTGAGCCACGTTTGACGCCGGTTGGCAAGACCTGCACTCGCTTCTGGCTGGTGTGGTAGCGCGCGGTGAGGTGGGCTGACCTGGTCCCTTGAGGTGGGTCGGCGCGCTGTGGGGGTTTGACTGCGCCCTATTGTAGCCAGTCCCTGGCGAAGAATCCTAATTGCAGTCCTCCGGTCTGCCCATATTCTGAAACGCCCTACGTTGGGTGATGTGTGAGGGTCCAGGGTTCGTATCATGGACCAGGGCGAGTATTACGACGACGACTCGCACTCCTACTTGCAGGACGAGGAGTTTTACCAGGCAGTGGATAGCTCCATTTATCGTTGCGTGACTGAGGTGGTGACCCCTATGGAAGAACGCCTCTCGGCGCGCATTGTGGAAGAGTGCGCTAAGCTTGCCCAAGCGCAGGGAGGACAACAGCCTTTTTCCCTCCCGGGTTCATCAGGTGAGGACCCCCCTGCTCCTAAGAAACCCTGCAGAGAGGGGTTTCCGGAGGGTGCTCAGGGAGTGGATAGGGGAGCCTTTGAGCGCCTGAGGGACGCTTTCTTGGCGAAGGCAACCGCTTCCACGCCTGAGCAACCTTCGGTCCCTGCTTCAGTGGTGGCTTCGGAGACTGCTCCGTCGTCCCCGGGAGATTCCCCGGACTCGGACGGTGACTCGGTGCGCTCTTGGTGACCTTCGAGCTCGGCGGCTGAGTTACCTCGGGATAGTTCGGGCATGCTGGACCCGGATGAGATCATTCATCCGCGGTCCGCGGCCTGGACCCCAGGCGACAAGGTAGCTAAGTTCGTGGCCAGCCGGTTGCGCAAGCCTCTGGAGAAAGAGGCCAGGGGGTGCCTCCGTGGAGAATGCCCTAGGCCCACATTGGAAGGCAAGGTGGCCATGACGCCGGATTTGGATTCCAAGATGGCGACGTTCCTCGCCAAGTTCATGAAGGATCCGCGCAAGGGCATCAACCGTTCCTGGCGGTCGTGCCAGGACAAGTTGCTTGATGCAGTGGGGCCTATCACTAAAATCCTCGACATGGCGGAGGAAGCGAAGGTCTCCGGGACCACCATTTCACCCGACGTCTTGTCGAATTGGGCACAGAGGGTGGTTATCTTTTTAGGTAACGCCAACTGTGCCCTCTCGACCGAGCGTCGAAGGTCGTTCCTGATTAAATTGGATCCGAAATTGGGAGACCTGGCCTCCTCGGAGGCGGGAGCGGTTCACCAGGGCGGGCTCTTTGGAGAGCCGTTCATTAAAGAGTTGGGCAAGTTCGTCTCCACTTTCACTTCGCTGGATAAAGCCCAGAAGAGCATCAAGGGCGTTTTCCAGCAGCGTTTCTCCCAAGGGGCCGGTCGCGGTGGGGGGCGCGCAACCGGCCGCGGTGGTCATCACACCGGCAATCGAGGACAAGGCTCCGGGCGAGGGCAATATAACACCTCAGCCAACTTTAACTCCTTCTACCCTACAAGAGGTCAGCGTTTCGGAGGACGAGGCTTCAGGAAGAATCCCGGCTCCGGCAGGTGAGTGTCATTCCTGCGGAGCAGGTTCGAATTGGTGGCCGTTTGGCGGCATTTCTGGGGGCGTGGGAGGAACTTACAGCGGTTGCGTGGGTGCTACAGACGGTCCACGGGTTCCATATCGAATTTTACGACCAACCCTCTCAGGTGGGTACCCCCCGTCCTATAGTCTTTTCAGAGGCCGATGCCCAATTGATAGACGAAGAGGTCTCGGAGCTCCTCCGCAAGGGGGCCATTCGTCGCTCGACTCGGCATCCTTCGGGTTTCCTCAGCAATCTGTTCTTGGTCGACAAGCCCGGTGGTGGGCGTCGACCGGTGATCAACCTGAAGGAGTTCAACAGTTGGTTGATCTACCGTCATTTCAAAATGGAGGGGATTCACCTTCTTCGGGACATCCTCCTCCAACGAGATTGGATGGTACGGTTGGACCTCAAGGACGCTTACCTCGTGGTTCCGATCTACCCGCCTCATCGGCGTTTCCTTCAGTACCTCTGGAAGGAACAGGTTTTCGAGTTCGTCGCCCTTCCGTTCGGTCTCTCCTCGGCCCGTGGTGTTTCACGAAAGTGATGCACCCCGTGGTGGAGTTTCTGCGGGGACAGGGTGTTCGCCTGATAGTCTATTTGGACGATATTTTGCTGATGGCGCAGTGTCCCGTCAAGTTACTCGACCAGCTGCGCCAGACAGTAGCTTTACTTCAGGAGCTCGGCTTTATCATCAATGGGGTCAAGTCGGTCCTCACTCCTTCACAGAGAGTGGAGTTCTTGGGGTTCGTCATAGACTCCGTCGACGCTTCTCTCAGTCTTCCGTCACGGAAGTTGTCCAAGATCAGACATGTCTTACGCCAGACTGTGACCAAGTCTCACACATCCTTGCGACACGTCGCCAGGGTAGTGGGCCTTCTATCATCCTCGATTCAGGCTATATTCCCTGGCCCGCTTCATTACCGGGCCCTTCAACGCCTCAAAGCGTACCATCTACGCAGGGGCATGTCTTACGACCAGTTGATTCCCCTCTCGGAGGAGGTGAAGGCGGAAATGTCGTGGTGGCTGTCCCACATGGAGGCCTGGAATGGCCGAGCAATTTTCGGGTCAGCTCCGGACCTCGTTATCGAGTCCGACGCCAGCAGAGTCGGTTGGGGAGCGCGCTGTGGAGATTTTTCCACAGGCGGCACCTGGTCGCTAGAAGAACAGAAGTTGCATATCAACTGTCTGGAGCTTCTGGCAGGTTAATTTGCAGTACGCTGCTGGGCAGGAGACTCTGCGAGGTTGTGTGTTCTGTTGAAAATGGACAATGTGTCCGCGGTCCGCCACGTGAACCATTTAGGAGGTTCGAGATCCCGAGCTCTGGCGAATTTGGCAAGAGAGTTCTGGGATTATTGTCTGGACCATCACGTGTCCGTGACGGCAGAGTATCTGCCGGGTCGAGCCAACCACATAGCAGATTGGCACTCTCGGTATCTTCGGGATTCCAGCCTGTGGATGCTGGACGTTCAGGTTTTTCAGTGGTTGCACGGTCTCTGGGGTCCTTTTTCAGTGGACTTGTTTGCGTCCCGTTTGGACCATCAGCTCCCGAGGTTCTTCAGCTGGAGGCCGGATCCGTGGGCAGAAGCCACGGACGCTTTCCTCCAAGACTGGAGCCGGGAGAAGGCCTTTGCGTTCCCCCCTTTTGCAATGGTGATGCGGACAGCGGCTCAGGTTCGCCGGCAGGTGGTGGAGATGGTTCTGATAACACCGCACTGGAGGTATCAAGTGTGGTTTCCGGTTCTACTGGAACTTTCTTGGGATTTTCCAATCCTACTCCCCCAGTTTCCACACCTGCTCCTCAGTCTGGATCGGGAGCCGCATCATCTTGTCGCTCAGGGTTCTCTCCGTCTATTGGCGTGGAGACTTTCCGGGGACGTTGGTCGCTGCCAGGCCTTTCGAGATCAGCTGAGGGACTTTTGTCCAAGGCCTGGGCAGTCAGTACGTCGAAGCGCTACAAGTCCGCTTGGACTAAGTGGGTACGTTGGTGTCTTCGACGGGGTTTGGATCCCCTGGTCGTCGGAGTTGTTCCCGTCCTGAATTTTCTGGCGGAATTGGCCACGAAAGGTTTCGCATACCGCACGATTAATGCTGTGTGCTCTGCCATCTCAGCGGCGCATCAACCGGTTGATGGCTCACCAATTGGGGTGCATCCATTTGTGTGTCGCCTTCTGCGGGGCATCCGGTTGTCGTTACCTCCGGAACCGCGGTATTCCGTCCTGTGGGACGTCAATGTGGTGTTGAACCTTTTTCTCTCTTGGCAACCTAACAGGTACCTGTCTTTCAAGGAGCTCTCGGCTAAGTTAGCAATGCTTTTGTGCTTGGTGTCTTGTCGTAGAGTGTCCGATGTGCAAGCCTTAGACGTCTCAGCTCGTGTTTTTTCACCGGATGGTGTCACCTTTACGATTGGTCACCGCACGAAGTCGGCCTCGAAGTCTATCTCTTATCCGACTTTCGCGGACGTTCCAAAGTTGTGTGTTGTTCAGTGGCTGAAAGCCTACGAAGAGGTGACTTGGGACATTCGCCCTCCGGGCGAAAGACAATTGTTGATTGCCTTACGAAAACCACACCATGCGGTCTCTTCCCCCACTATTGCCAGGTGGGTGCGATGGGTCATGCAAGAGGCAGGTATTGATACCAAGCGTTTTGGAGCTCACTCTGCCAGGGGGGCCATGGCCTCGAAGGCTTTTACAGCAGAAGCTCGTTTGGAGGGTTTAATGCGGGCCGCTGACTGGTCCTCGGATTCCACGTTTAAGAGGTTTTATTTTAAACCTGTGGTGGATATTGCTCGTTTGGTGGTAAGTAAGCTTTAAACTAGCATAATTTGAAGCCTCCGGTCCTGCCATAGAATCGAAATTTGCCTAACTAACGTAACGGTAAGTTCCAATTCTATTAAGGACACGGAGGCGAGGATTATCCCACCCATGACGTCGACGAGCTTCGTCCCGCCCGTATGTCAGTAAGTAACTAGGTTTCATGGTTTTACTTGACACTGAGTTGTACCTATGTTTTGTATACTCTGTTTACGTGACGATTGTTTTTTCGGTTACAACGCTGACGCTGTTGTTTCTTCCTGCCAGGGAATGATGGTTCCAAGACAGACCAATGAACTGTAAGCGTGATTCGCGCGAAGAAAGAGGAGGATCACTGAGGGGAGACTCCTTATCTACTGGTCATGGACATAATGGAAGGACTCGTTGGATATCATCCTCGTTGGAATGATGGGAGTTGTAGTTCAAGAGACTTTGTTTTTCTGGACTTTGGTTATGGATAATGCTTTATATTGTTGTCATATAAGCATTTTTTTCTGTTATAAGCTTTTCTGAGGCTGCTGTGTTTTGGTATTATAATAAATAGCGGAGAAAGAAAAGCATAATCCTCGCCTCCGTTTCCTTAATAGAATTGGAACTTACCGTTACGTTAGTTAGGCAAATTTCGATTCATCATGATTATGGTAGGACCTCCGATGAATCCATTATTTACAAAAAATTATTGTATACACACCCGCAGTATTACCGCTTACTCATTCATAGACCGATTATAAGCGGTCAAGATCGTTGTTTAGTTTACATTCTTAATACCGAATTCCCTTGAATGAAGTAATTGCTAATAAAATATATGTTAGCAAACAAAAAATCAAACTGGTGTCATCCACAAAATATCTATTTCGCTATGGGTATGGCTGGGTATTTAAGTTAAGCCCAAGTGGACATGGGGTTTATCAGAATCCGATAAAATGGGGGCGTGGCTTGGTGAGCCAGCATGGCGGACGTGCTATAGACGAGCTCAGACCGGCCCGCCGATTATCCTGCACTAATCCTCACTCCTGCAGCACTTTGACGGCCCCCGGGGGCCCTGCATGCCCTGCGCACCCTGCGGCACTGCTCCGGTGGCGGTGTGGCTGTCTGGAGAGCCTGGGAGCGGACCTTGAGGTTCCTGGTGCTGCGCGGCCTAGACGCGGCGTGTGGAGCCGGGGCCTCGATTCCGGAGCCTGCCCCGGACGAGTGGAGCTGCGGCGGCAGCGCTGCCGGGAGAGCCCGGGTGTTGGAGGTCCCGGCAAGGGGCGGTCGGGGGGCAAATTGGCCCCGAGGCATACCGGAGGCCGGCTTAGACGGCGCCCCTGCCTGGATTGAGCAGCGGAATCGGCGACCGACGGAGGCCCAGGCGACGGGAGCGGAACGACGAGCCCGGGGAGGCGGACCCGAAGACCGAGAGAGGTGCGTGTTCTGGGGCGCTGCTGGGCCCTCGTGAAGGTGCCCCCCCCCCACCCCTGCTCCGGATGATGGGATGCCTGCGTGGCGGCCTTGCTGCATGATCAGGCAATGAGGCCGGCCGTGTGCCGGGCGGTTGCTGTGGCTGACCGGTGTGCCTGCCTGGAGATCTGTTGGCAGCTTGGTCTGGCTGGTGCCCCAGAGGTGGTGGACATCGTGGTCCGGGGCCCTGAGGAGGAGAAGGGGGGCCCCCACCAAGCGTCTCCTGGTAGCCGGGTCCAGTGGCACCAGCAACGGCGGACACTAGTGGCGACGGAATGGATGGGCCGGGGCTTTTCGGTCGTCCGAAGCAGTAACAAGGGGCCCGCCCGGTATCGGTGGAGTCTCCCTGGTAGAGTCGGACCCGATTGGCATCTGCGGGGACGATCATAACCCTCACCGGCGAAGACAGTGGAAGGCGGACAGTGTGGTATCCGGAGGTCCCCCCTCTGGCGTGGAAAGGATTGTTGCGGAGGGCCAGGTGAGCGGACTGCAACAGGCGAAGGTGTGGGGAGTGCGGCCCGGCGGTGTGGGGTTTGCGGACCTTAACTGGGGCCTGCTGACAGTTATCGGCCGGGGCTGAATTTGTGGACCCTCACAGTACCGTGTGCATTAGTGGAGGAGGCGCCTGGACTTTGGCCCGGTCGGGAGTGTGCCCGGAGGCTGGTGGCCATGACCAGGGGCAAAGGTGGTTCGGGCAACACGACCCATGGGCCCATCGATAAATTCACTGAACCGAGTGGGGGGGCCGGAGCGGCTGGAGGACACCAGGAACCCAGGACAGATATTGCGGCACTGATGGCGGCGATCACGCAGTCCCGGAACATGCTCCATGCTGAAATTGGCGCAGTGGGTGCAGACGTCACGCTCCTGCGGCAGGACTTGCAGAATGCTGTGTCTCGCATCACAGAGGCGGAGGCTAGGATCTCGGGAGTAGAAAATGAGGTCACAGCCCTGAAGCGTCAAGTAGCTAAGATGGAAAGCGTACAAAAGGGACTAGCGCTGCGGGCCGAAGATGCAGAGGGACGGGCACGACGCAATAACCTGCGCTTTGTCGGTTTTCCGGAGGGCTGCAAGAAGGGGGACATGGAGAAATTCTTGACCCAATGGCTGGAGAGCTGGCTCCCTTCTGACATTTTATCCCGCTGCTTTGTGATAGAACGAGCCCATCGGGCCCTGATCCAGAAGCCTCCTGTAGGGGCCCGGCCACGGCCTGTCATCGCGAAATTATTGAACTACCATGATGCGTACCCCAACAGGATTCTGTTTGGAAAATATATATATATATATAAAGCCGTCCGACAAGGGCAGGAATGTCGTGATACTTAGCCGAGAAAACTATTGTAGAGAGGCCAACTTCGCCAACTACAGGATAAGGACAATTACTCGCTAACACGGAGGAGGAGAATACCACACCTTGATTGACAAATGGTACGGGAAAGGAATTCTATCCAGGGAAGAACTCTTATTCCTACAGAATAAGCAACCTAAGATCCCACCATTTACCATTTACCAAAGGTCCATAAGGATGCCGCTAGACCACCAGGAAGACCCATCATGTCATCCATTGGAGGGCTAACTGAAAATATGTCGAAATTCATCGACTCCTTTTTGGCCCCGTGGGTGATTCAACTGAGCTCTTATACGAAAGACACGAAAGACTTCCTGAAGCAAATACAGAATGTGAACTTGGAGAGTGATTTCATTATGATAACTCTTGACATTTCCAGCCAGTACACCAGCATAAGACATCAGGATGGAATAAAGGCAGTGGGAACTTTCCTTGGCCTCCGATCAGCCAGATACTTGAAACATAGTCAAATGATAATGGAATTTATTTCATTTTGTCTCAATGACAATATCTTTATTTTCCAAGACCAACGCTACAGGCAGATCAGAGGGACGGCGATGGGCACCTGCTTCGCCCCCAGCTACGCAAACTTGTTCGTGGGCTGGTGGGAGAAGCAGGTGGCCTGGGCCGATGATAAGGTGGAGTGGGATGATAGGGTGGTTTGCTGGAGGAGATACATTGATGATCTCTTCATCATTTGGAAGGGATCAGAGTCCTCAGCAAAAGAATACATCACAGCCCTAAATCACAATGATTTAAATCTAACTTTCCCCCAAGAAATGAGTAGGGAAGAAGTGAATTTCCTTGACCTTAGGGTGTTTGTTAAATCAGGGGCTATTCAAACTGCCCTATACAGGAAAAGTACGGCTGGAAACTCAGTCCTTCATGGACGAAGCAGCCACCCCCAAACTCTTGTAAACAGTATCCCCTATGGGGAACTGTTAAGAATAAAAAGAAACAGTTCAATGGAGAAGGACTTTGAGGAGGCAGCAGATAAGAGCATGAAACGCTTTAAATCACGTGGCTATTCACAGAAGGTACTCCAACATGCTAAAAGCAAAGTGGATACAACTAATAGACAAACACTACTGAGAAATGGACAGGGTCAAAATTACAAGGAAGGAACAGGCAATATAAGGCACATCACCAAGTATTCAGTGGCAGTAAATAAAGTGAGAGCAATAATGTGCAGAAACTGGAATATTCTTAAGTCAGACGCAGTGATTGGAAAGGAACTCTCGAACCACCCTCTAATTACTTTTAGAAAGACCAGGGCTTTAAAAGACACGCTAGTACAGAGTCATCTAGCCAAGGAAAGATCTAACACCAGACTGCACACTATGCATGGCTCGTTTCTATGCAGGAAATGCAAGCGATGCAGTTTGAGTAGAATAGTTCTATCTTACCAAGTGCCAGACAAAAATTCACGCACTAAGATTTCCAAATTTATGACCTGTTCCACGACCCATGTGGTGTACTGCCTAGAATGCCCCTGTGGCTAATGCTACATAGGGAGCACGGTAAATACTGTTAAGTTACGCATATTGGAGCACCAAAGGGCGATTTGCAACAGAGATGAAAACTACCCGGTAGCGAGGCATTTCGCCACCCATCATAATAGCGACAGAAACCTCTTAACCTTCTTATGCCTTGACTGTATCTCATTGGATATCAGGGGGGGAGACTACAAGAAAAGACTAAGACGCTTGGAGTCCAGGTATATCATCGAACTCCAAAAGAAAATGCCGAAGGGGCTAAATGCGGGCGAGGAACTCACAACTCACCTGTAGCCCCAGTATGTAGTATTGAGCAGCACTAGTGTCAGGGAAGGAACCATCGGTTGCTACCAGTAACCACAGGGCCATCACTGAATAGTAAAAACTTGATCCTAGATTTACAGACAGTATTATTTGAACCGATTAGTGACAGAGTAGGAAACAATATATGTGGGAAATTGTCACTACCAGCCCATTCAGGGCTCAATCAATTATTAGTGTAATCATTGTATAAAGTGGATCTTGTGACATTCATTCGAATAATTTTGAACTATGTGGCTATTTATTTTATTTCAACTAAACACACAAGAGAACATGATGACGGAATACTAATTTAGATTTAAATCATAATTGTGTAAAACTGTTTATCAACTATACCCATACAGGGTTCAATTATGAAATAGTAGAACGTTTTTCTCTATTACCTCCGCCCAGTTAAAGTGTGTGGAAATTGAATTTTGATAGCAGGTTTCTGCGAACATGAAATTAATGTATATACTTTCTTTCTGTTTTTACAACGTAGCCACTCTAAGATGGCGACTATTGCGGAACGACAAGTCCTTTGTTAATGTTTATTTCATTTTGCCAATATTAACTTCCGCCTCGCCGACGTCAGCTGACACTGACGAAGGCTAAGGCTGAAACACGTCTTGTTTGTATTTTTTTGCGCAAATAAACCTAAGAGAGGTTTAATCTAACGAGAGTGCTGGTCCGGTCATTTGTTTGACAGTGGAGCGGAATATATATATATATATATATATATATATATATATATATATATATATATATATATATATATATATATATATATTTGGACTCAAGAAATGTGTTTAAAGGTAGGTATAGTTTTCGATAGAAGTGTGCACAGTTAACTAATACATTCAAACTTGTGCGCTTTTATGCACAACCCAATCCTATGGGAGGAAGTCAAAGATGCTTAAAGGTCGCCTCTGACGCCGCCATCAAGGGCAGCCTGGGCGAGAGACCTCAACGCACAGATAGAAGAGAGACAGTGGGCATCCATAGGCGCTCTCACATGCACCGTGTCCTGCAATGCTAGACATAAACTAACTCAGTGTAACTTCCTACACCGCACTTACTTGACACAGGTAAAGCTAAACCACATCTCACGCGATATAGATAGCAGATGCCCGAGGTGGGCAGCGGAAAATGCAGACTTCATCCACTTGGCATGGGAATGCTCGGTGGTGAGTCACTTCAGGACAGGGTGGCCCATAAGATACAAGAGGTTACTGGCCTCCCGTTACGACAAGAACCATTGCAATGCCTATTGCTTACATAAAGAAGCCCAGGAAATGGAAACTACCCTATAAATTGTTGAAACTAATGCTAGTACTAGCCAGACGTAGGGTGGCCATAACATGGATGGGACAGAGAGGTCCGGAGGTACTGATCTGGCTCAAAGATGTCCGTGAGTGGACACAAGCTTAAGAAGTACATATGAAGCTAACACGTAGAGATGACAAATTACAAGCAGATTTGGCGGAATGGCGTGAATTATGCAATACTGGGTTAACGGTGGGGAGCGAGTCTGATAGGAGTGCATCAGAAACGGGGGAGGGCGGGACAGATGAGGAAAAACAACAAAGTGACAGCCAGGGAGAGTAAATGCCCTGAGGGGGTGTCTTGTGCTTAAATGGCCTACGCTATGCTCAGTTCCGGAATGTAATGTATTATACACAAGATTGATTGTGTACCCCTTCTGTCCGTGTTTTTGCCTCCAATGCTGTAACCCAAGTCAGAACAAGGAAGATAATGCACTGTATGCTGTACTGTTGATGTTTTGATTTTATTGCAAAACGAGAAATAACGTTTATAAAAAAAAAAAAAGATGCATAAAGGTAGGTTTAACTTCTGGGATCAGAACCGTAGTAGACCAAGGTTCAAAGTACTACCAGCAGTTCTTCGGGAAACCATCAGGTTCTACTGGGAGCACTGGTGAGGATGGTAGCTGGTGCTACGGAGAAGGGGACCCACCTGAAATGAGCCTGCGGAGGGGGACTTGTGGACAAGTCAGAGGGATCCCAAACCGGGCTCAGGTCGCAAGGGGTCTTGGAGCACGGGGACACGGCCGGATTGTTGGGACCTGGGTCAGGGGCTTGGGTGCAGAGGAGTTAGGTTGGGTGGGCTGCGTGCGCAAATATACGCATTGCGGGGAGAGACAAACATCTGGCAGGGGTAAAATAAAGCAGCTGTGCCACTCTCAAAGAAGGTCTCAGAGATGCTGCCATTCAACAGCTGCTTGGTCCTTGTACAGTGAGAATCCATACTAGTCTCTCGCAGTTGGTGTTTAGTTGAGGGCGTCTGGTTGGTCCTGGTGTCTTCACACTCGAGGGAGAGACAGCGCTGACCTTCAAGAGCATGAGTACCTTCTCCTGGTCGTCTGTGGTGTCAGTCGGGCTGGGGAGCTGTAAGGCAGTGGGCCTGACTCTGATTGTCGGTGCCTGTGGACTGCAGTGGAATAGTTACTCTACTCCAAGGCAAACTGTTGTTGGTTTTTGAAGTTCTGGCAGGCTACCCAAGGCTTTTGTAGTTTTCTTGCTCACAAGACGAGTCACTCTCTCGCGAGTGTCTAGAGAGGGCAGAGGACATCAGGGTTTAGCGCCAAAGTTCTGCTGCAGTTCTCGCCAGGCAGTGTCTCTTCTTCATTCTTCTGTTGATCCATCAAATCTGAGTTCCTGGGTTCATGCGTGCCACCTAGATACTCTACTTAGGGGTGTTTCAGGGAAGTGACGGGTAGTAGCCAATGGGCTTCCTACCTTTAGGGTGTCTACACCCTCTAAATGACCACTCCACAGAAGGCTAATTCTGCCCAAAACAACATGGCGGAATCTGAAAAGTGGGGTCCACACCAGCTGGCCCGCCCTAGAGGTGGTGCTGGCTGAATGTGGGCACATCTAATCTTGCTAAGTTTCCCACATATCTTGCTGCTAAAAAGTGGGGTCAGGACAGGGGTTGGGCACCTCCCCTATCTGGAGAGGCCCAGGGTTGCATAACAAAGGCTTCAGGGCCTTTGAAGCTTTCCACTCTGGAATGCCCATCCTGCTTGGAGGAGGTGTGAACACCTCAGCCCAAAGCAGACTTTGTTCCTGACCCCCGAGAGTGAAGGCTCTCACCTCAGGAGGTCAGAAACCTGTCTATGCTGGCTGGCTGGTCAAGACCAGTCAGTTAACACACTAGTAATTATTAGGTTTTCAGGGGGTAACTCTAAGGTACCATCTGGGTGCATTTATTAATATATCCAGCACGTATCTTCCTGGGATGCCACAAGCATATTGCCAGGAAAATTTAAGCAAAGTGGCTCGGAAGAACATAATGTTTATGCGACTTCTAGGCCTGCGCTCGACGGCCTTCAACAAATGGGCGCCAGCAAGTGAGGGGGGGGAGGGGGGGCTTGCAGGCTGTGCAAATACCACTCTGAATCATGGCTGCATCTTCTGTGCTGCTGCCCGGCACTAGCAGCCCCTAGAAGGTCCCTTTTGAAACCCTTGTTCTTAAAGAACTAGTTACTTACTGTCATGCCTGCAGTACAATCGGCAAGGCGGGTTAGAGTACGTTCCGCTGTTCAGGCAGGTTATTATTGATTGGCATGGTTGGCAAGAAGCGTCAGAGACACATTTGCGCATGCGTTCGCACCACGCATGCGCTACTGATTAGTATTCGAGTGATAAGCCCGCCCCGACCTACAGGAAGTGCTTCGCGTTCAGTTAGAGTGTGTTATTCCCGTTCCGGGTTCACTTCGGCGTCCGAGGAGCTAGGAGAAGGTTGGCGTGCAAGTACTCGTAGGTGCCTTCGTTCTTCTGTGAAGCGGCTTGCTTCTGGAAGAGTTTCTTTGTTTTGCCTTTTCTCTTTTGAATTCTGTTTACCGCGGTGTGCGGTGGTATTCTTAAGTTGATTCCGGTTTGTTTGCCTCAAGGATTTAGAGGTTTACTTTTATGTTTCATGCTCGTAGTAGCGTGTGTTGTCACACCACTCTGTGGGGAGTAATTCATATATCATTGAGGCGCACCTTGAAGGTGTGCAGGGTGAGTGTCTGTGCACTTTTCCGCTAAGAAGCGTGATTTGGTTAATGCGGGGAAAACTGACATATAACAAGTGTTGTTGTGATTTAAAGGTACAGACATTTCGTACACAGTCCGTTCCAGCTTCACCTGGAGTTCCTGTCGTTTCCTTTGTATTCCTTTTGATTCGTGGGGCGTTACACTTCCCCTAAGGTACATTAGACACGCATTACATATCATTACAGGGAAGACACAGGGAGGGGTTTGTTCTCACTATTGTTTATTGTATATTCTTGCAGTGTCATAACAGAAGATACCATATACCCCAGCGTGGAAGAAGACTGTGGAGTGTCTGTCTTTTCCTCCCCCTCCTACCCTTGTTTTGTTCCCCTGTGTTCCTCTTAGTTACATTTCGGGTGTTAGTGTTTCTTCCTGACGCCCGGGAGGTGACGAGGGGAAAGCAGGGTGAATAGCATCGTGGATCCAGGGCACTTCCGAGACATAACAGGTGCGTGCATGACAGAACGCGAAGCCTTTATGTACAGTGTCTCCTAGGTGTCATGGATCTTACGCTGCAGGACGTTGCGAGCATGGTGGGTAATCTCCAGAGAGAAACCCAAAACATTGCAGATAGGTTGGCTGCTTTGAGCGCTCACGACGGGGATAGAGCCGGGACCAGCAATGCGACCCCAGTAGTGCAGGTTGTCACCCCCCAGTCTATTCCTTTAGCTCCACCTGAAAGGTTTTACGGTGAACCTTCCAAATGCGCTGCTTTTCTGACACAATGTCAGTTACACTTTTTATGTAAAGCTGCCTGCTTTCCTAATGACCAAGCTAAGGTGGCTTTTGTATTGTCATATCTTGGAGGGTCAGCAGCTAATTGGACCATCCCATTAATAGAAAAGGATGACCCCATGTTGTTGGATTATGAAGCGTTCAGACAAGCACTGCGAAAAATGTTCGATAAACACACCTTTACTCATGCTGCAGATACGGAGCTTCTACATCTAAAACAAGGGTCTAAAGATTTAGTCACCTACATTACCACCTTCAACAGATTAGTGGTAGAGGCTGATTGGCCTGAGAATAAGAGAAGTGCCCTTTTCTATAAAGGGTTACGAGATGACCTCAAAGATGAGTTGGCTCATGTAGTTGATCCTCCCTCAACATGTCCTGAGTTGATAGATCTTGTGGTTAAATTAGATCACAGATTGGGCGAAAGAAGGAGAGATAGAGGAAGATACGAATACACTAGATGCAGTCATAAAGAAAAGAAAACAGAAGTTGATACCAAGGTAGAAGAACCTGAACCCATGCAGATAGGGAGCATAAAAGGTCCCTTAAGTGAGGCAGAAAGACAAAGGCGGAGAGTAAATCGACTGTGTTTATATTGCGGAAAAGCAGGACATTTCCTACGTGAATGTCCTGTCAAACCTAAATCCTACCGCAAATCGGAAAACTAGAAGACCCTAAGGTAACAGAGACCGTACCGCAGGGTCCATTAGTTCAAATGGTCTCCTCTTTGGTGAACAATAAAGGACATTTTTTTGTCACATCCATCCTAGCCTGGTTGACACAGTCGGTAACACAGGCAATAATGATAGATTCTGGGGCCTCAGGCAATTTCATGGACTATCGTTGGGCCATTGCCAATAACATTCCTACTGAACTCAAAAAGACCCCCGAGGAAGTGTATACCATAGATGGGAGTCCTTTAAAATCTGGGCCCATCACACATGCCAGCATCCCCTTGGAAATGTGTATCAATTCCACACATAAAGAACGGTTAACGTTTGATTTGATAGAATCCCCCCAGTTCCCTGTGGTCCTGGGTCTTCCGTGGTTGCGTCTTCACAACCCTCGCATAAATTGGAAGACCACTAGTATCTCGTTCCTGAAACAAGACGAACAATCACCACCTTTCGATATTGTTCATAAACATACGTCTTCAGAAAACCTCTGTGCCACGCCCGTACAAAAAACCATACCCGTGGTGTCAGAGTCCCTTATGGCTGCAACACAGGAAGAACAACCCGATGTCACACTACCCCCTGTGTATCAAAGGTTTCATACCGTTTTTGATCAGAAACAGGCAACCTGCTTACCACCTCACAGGGCATATGATTGCCGAATTGACCTCCAACCTGGCGCACGCATACCTACCAGTAGGGTGTACTCCCTTACGGAGAAAGAAAATCTGTACTTAAGAGAGTATCTTGACAACATGTTAGAACTTGGGTTTATACGACCATCCAGATCCCCTGCCTCTTCTGCTTTATTTTTTATTCCTAAACGGGAGGGGGGTTTGCGTTGTTGTATTGACTACCGCTCATTGAATGACATCACCATAAAAAACAAATATCCCTTACCGCTCATCTCCTCTCTGCTCGACCAGGTGAAAGATGCTCAATGGTTTACGAAATTAGATCTACGTGGAGCCTATCACCTGGTCCGGGTAAGAGAGGGCGATGAGTGGAAGACAGCCTTCTGTACTAAATACGGGCTGCATGAATATTTAGTGATGCCCTTTGGCCTGTGCAATGCTCCTTCAGCATTTCAATACTTCATCAATGAGGTGCTGAAGGAGTATCTTGACAAGCACGTCATAGCCTATATTGACGATCTACTGATCTATTCAAAGTCGCTAGAGGAACATGTGGAGCATGTGAAGTCGGTTCTCCAGCTATTACAAGACAACGATCTGTTTTGCAAATTGGACAAGTGTTTCTTTCATCGCCATCAAGTAGCCTTCTTAGGATTCATAGTGTCCTCTACAGGTTTGCGTATGGACCCGAGTAAAGTCAGAGCTGTTCTGGATTGGCCCCCTCCTAAAAACGTGAAGGAAATCCAGCAATTCATTGGGTTTGCTAATTTTTACAGACGTTTTATACACCAGTTTTCAGATCTAGTGGCTCCTATCACGAGATTGTTGAGGAAAGGGGTGCCGTTTCAATGGTCAGAGACTGCGGATAAGGCCTTTCACTTACTTAAGACTTCCTTTACACAGGCTCCTATTCTAAAACACCCCGACCCTTCCAGTCCCTATATAGTAGAGGTTGATGCGTCACAAGTTGCTGTGGGAGGGATACTTTCTCAGGTTGATGCTTCCTCTGGCGAATTACATCCGATGGCCTATTATTCCCACAAATTGACCCCGGCAGAGGTGAATTATGCTGTTGGTGAGAGGGAGCTCTTGGCCATTAAAAAGGTATTGGAAGAATGGAGACAATATCTCCTTGGAACGAATCACACAGTCACTGTCCTGACTGACCATCGTAATCTCCAGTACCTTAAATCTGCCAGAGCTCTGTCCATGCGTCAGTTGAGATGGACTCAGTTCTTTAATGAGTACGATTTCAAGATCCATTTCAGAGCGGGGAGACAGAATGGGAAGGCGGATGCCCTATCTCGTCTGGGGTTCGATCCGGTCTCGCCAGTGGAGACGCCTCCTTGTATTATTGCTCCCCATAGATTGATTGGAGTGTTGCATAATGAAGAAGACTTCTTAGCGCAGGTAAAGCACGCCCAGAGTGAATCCACTGCTACAGCCGTAGCACAGCAACACCAGGCCATCGTCACAGACGATCTCCAGTACATACAGGGAGGGTTGTTTATCCCCACAACATCGTTACAACAACAGGTCATGGAATGGTGTCATTCTCATGGGGTGGCGGGACATCCTGGATATAAAAGAACCTTAGAGTTGATCAAAAGACATTGTTGGTGGTCACATATGGCTAAAGACGTGCAACATTTCGTACAAACTTGTCATGTCTGTGCACAGAGCAAGTCCTCCCATGAAGGGGCGGTGGGTTTGTTATTGCCCCTTCCTACACCTACAGCACCCTGGCAATCGGTATCCATGGACTTCATTGTGGAATTGCCTAGAACACACAGGGGCAATACTGCTTTGTTAGTTGTAGTGGACATGTTCACCAAGGCAGCTCACTTCATCCCGCTTCCAGGTCTACCTACCTCTGCAGGGTTGGCGGGGGTGTTTCTGCAACAAATTGCACGACTCCATGGTCTTCCATCTGTCTTGGTTACTGACAGAGGCTCCCAGTTCATTTCCAACTTCTGGAAACATCTATGTAAGACATTACAAATCGAAGTGCGTCTATCGTCTAGTCACCATCCACAGACTGATGGACAAACCGAACGTGTTAATCAAAGTCTTGAGCAATTCTTGCGGTGTCAACTGTTACAAGAACAAAAAGAGTGGGATGAACTGATCTGGTTGGCAGAACTGTCGTATAACAACAGCCATCACTTTTCCACCTTATATACACCCTTTTATGCTTCATATGGGTTTCATCCTAAGGTACTGCCTTTCCCCCCATTGAGGCCTTGTGCCATTCCGGCCGCTCAAGAGTTAGTAGCGCATTTACAGGTGGTTCATGCTACCATACATACCAATCTTGACAAGGCCAAGACAGAGTATAAGAAGTCTGCTGATGCACATAGACATGCAGGACCCGTGTACCATCAAAACGACAAGGTGTGGTTGTCCACCAAATACTTGGCATTGAAGGGAACCTGCAAATTAAAGCCCAAGTATATTGGCCCCTTTTCTGTACTCAAAATTGTGAATCCGGTAGCCATCAAATTGAGTCTGCCCCCTTCGATGAAAATTCATCCTGTCTTTCACGTCTCATTATTGAAACAGGTGTTGCCTGGTACCCGCCTTCCTCTTACGCCTCTCTCAGTTCCGGTAGATTCTGATGTGGAATACGAAGTGGGTGCTGTTCTGGACTCTAGGAGAGTGAGGAGTCGTCTTCAGTATTTGATACACTGGAAAGGGTTTGGTGTGGAGGAAAGATCTTGGGAACCAGCGTCTCACGTCCATGCGCCCCGCTTGCTACGTGCTTTTCATAGGCGGTACCCCCACAAGCCCAAGCCGGTGGGGGGCGTTGTGGGAGGGGTGTTCTGTCATGCCTGCAGTACAATCGGCAAGGCGGGTTAGAGTACGTTCCGCTGTTCAGGCAGGTTATTATTGATTGGCATGGTTGGCAAGAAGCGTCAGAGACACATTTGCGCATGCGTTCGCACCACGCATGCGCTACTGATTAGTATTCGAGTGATAAGCCCGCCCCGACCTACAGGAAGTGCTTCGCGTTCAGTTAGAGTGTGTTATTCCCGTTCCGGGTTCACTTCGGCGTCCGAGGAGCTAGGAGAAGGTTGGCGTGCAAGTACTCGTAGGTGCCTTCGTTCTTCTGTGAAGCGGCTTGCTTCTGGAAGAGTTTCTTTGTTTTGCCTTTTCTCTTTTGAATTCTGTTTACCGCGGTGTGCGGTGGTATTCTTAAGTTGATTCCGGTTTGTTTGCCTCAAGGATTTAGAGGTTTACTTTTATGTTTCATGCTCGTAGTAGCGTGTGTTGTCACACCACTCTGTGGGGAGTAATTCATATATCATTGAGGCGCACCTTGAAGGTGTGCAGGGTGAGTGTCTGTGCACTTTTCCGCTAAGAAGCGTGATTTGGTTAATGCGGGGAAAACTGACATATAACAAGTGTTGTTGTGATTTAAAGGTACAGACATTTCGTACACAGTCCGTTCCAGCTTCACCTGGAGTTCCTGTCGTTTCCTTTGTATTCCTTTTGATTCGTGGGGCGTTACACTTCCCCTAAGGTACATTAGACACGCATTACATATCATTACAGGGAAGACACAGGGAGGGGTTTGTTCTCACTATTGTTTATTGTATATTCTTGCAGTGTCATAACAGAAGATACCATATACCCCAGCGTGGAAGAAGACTGTGGAGTGTCTGTCTTTTCCTCCCCCTCCTACCCTTGTTTTGTTCCCCTGTGTTCCTCTTAGTTACATTTCGGGTGTTAGTGTTTCTTCCTGACGCCCGGGAGGTGACGAGGGGAAAGCAGGGTGAATAGCATCGTGGATCCAGGGCACTTCCGAGACATAACAGGTGCGTGCATGACACTTACCTTCGGTAACGCTTTTTCTGGTAGATACAATATCTGCCTGTGGATTCCTCACTTTGTGAATATCCCCTTGCGTCAGCAACATTCGGAAATTCTTTTTGTAGCCTCGCGCCGACGTGGACTTGGACGTCACAGAGGCACGGCTCCGCTCGCGACTCCGCTGACGTCACCGACGCCTATAATAGGCCCACGCCGGCGTGATGACATCAGTTCCGCCCTTTTTTCCGTGCCTTCGAGGCACACGGACGGACCAATGACAGTAGATATATACACAGTATACGCAGTACACATATGAATGTAACACACATAGTGTGAAGCAAATGCAATAAAACATTTGAAACAAAATAAATACATACAGAAACTCTGGTACAGAAGAGTGGACAACGGGGAGGCGGGTGGGTCAGTGAGGAATCCACAGGCAGATATTGTATCTACCAGAAAAAGCGTTACCGAAGGTAAGTAACTTGTTCTTCTGATAGATACATCTGCCGTGTGGATTCCTCACCTTGTGAATAGAGTCCCACAGCAGTCCCCACTCCCGGAGGAGGGTGTCCACTCTTCTAGACCAGGAAATCCTGGAGGACAGAGCGTGCAAAGTGACCGTCCCTCCTCACCTCAGAATCCAAGCAGTAATGCTTTGCGAAAGTGTGGAGGGAAGACCAAGTTGCCGCTCTACAAATATCTTCTACAGGCACACCTCTAGCCAATGCTGAGGTTGAAGACTTAGCTCTAGTCAAATGAGCCCTTATACCCTCTGGTGGTTCCTTACCGGCCAAAGAGTAGCAGATCTTAATGCAGAGGACGATCCATCTCGACAAAGTCCTCTTATGGACCGCTCTTCCTCTCTTGCAGCCAGCAAAGCCAATGAAGAGCTGGTCATCCACTCGACAGTCTTTAGTCCTGTCCAGGTAAAAAGACACCGCCCTCTTGGGGTCAAGACGGTGTAATCTCTCCTCCTCCTTGGAAGGGTGTGGGGGAGGATAAAAGGTAGGAAGGGTAATGGATTGACCAAGGTGGAAAGGAGTCACCACCTTTGGCAGAAAAGCAGCCCTGGTCCTAAGAGCCATTCGATCAGCATGAATGGTCAAGAAGGGGGGGCTTGTGACTAAGAGCCTGAAGCTCACTTACCCTCCTTGCCGAGGTTATTGCAACGAGGAAAACCAATTTGAAAGTTAGAAGCCTCATAGGACATTTGTGAAGAGGCTCAAAAGGAGCACCCATCAAAAATGTCAAAACAAGATTTAAGTCCCACTGAGGCACAATAAAGGGAATAGGAGGGAACTTATTTGTGAGGCCCTTCAAAAACCTTAAAACTACAGGAGACCTAAAAAGAGAGGGCTGGTCAGGCAAACAGATAAAAGCCGACAGCGCAGAAAGATAACCCTTCACTGTGGCAACAGCAAGCCCCTGCTGCGCCAGAGAAAGGGCAAATTGAAGAACATCAGATAAATGGGCCCTCAAAGGGTCTAAAGACTTCTCCCTACACCAAGTAACAAATTTCGACCACCTATAAGAATAGATGGACTTAGTGGAGTCACGCCTGGCTGACAAGATGACATCCACTACATCAGGCGGGAGAGAAAAAGAACTCAGGTTGCCCCGTTCAATCTCCAGGCATGAAGGTGTAAGGTCTGGAGGTGGGGGTGTAGAACCTGCCCCTCCATCTGGGAGAGGAGATCTGCCCTGTTGAGGGAGACGGAGCGGCGGGTGAGAGGAGAGGTGGAGAAGGTCTGAGTACCACACCCTTCTTGGCCAATCCGGGGCGATCAATATAACTTGGGCCCGGTCTTGGCGAACCTTCCTCAGAACCCGAGGAATCAAAGGTATGGGGGGAAACGCGTAAAGGAGTTGCGAGTTCCAACTCAACTGAAACGCATCCCCCAAGGCTCCTTGCATCGGATACTGGAGACTGCAGAATGACAGGCAGTGAGCATTCTCGCGAGTGGCGAACAGGTCCACCCGAGGAGTCCCCCACATCTGAAAGATGTCGTGTACTACCTCCGGATGGAGAACTGCCGACTGAGAATATCTGCACGAACGTTCTGAACTCCGGCCAGATGTTTTGCCATCAGACAAATCTGATGGACCTGAACCCAGGACCAGAGACGCAGAGCCTCTCGGCAGAGACACTGCGACCCCACACCTCCCTGCTTGTTGATGTACCACATCGCGGTCGTGTTGTCCGTAAGGACCTGAACCGACTGACCGCGAAGGGAAGGGAGGAAGGCCTTGAGCGCCAGACGTATCGCCTGCAATTCTAGAAGGTTGATGTGAAGCAACCTATCCTCTGGAGACCAAAGACCCTTGACCTCCAGGTCCCCCAGATGAGCACCCCACCCGAGAGTGGACGCATCCGTTATCACTGTGGCCACCGATGGAGGAAGATGAAAGGGCTTTCCTTGTGACAGATTGCCCTCCACGCTCCACCAAGAAAGATCCGCCGCAGCTTCTCTGGAGATCCTCACTGACTCCCTGAGATCTCCCTTGTGCTGATACCACTGCCTGCGGAGGCACCACTGGAGTGCCCTCATGTGCCAGCGTGCATGGTTGACCAACAGAATGCATGAAGCCATCAGACCGAGCAGGGGAAGGATCTTCAGGACTGGAACAACCGCTCCATTGAAAAATAAAGGAATCATTCCCTGTATGTCGCGAATCCTTTGAGGAGGAGGGAATGCGCGACACACAGTAGTGTCCAGTACCGCACCTATGAACAGGTTGCGCTGTGAGGGCACCAGGTGAGACTTGGGTACATTTATCGAAAAACCCAACCTGTGCAACAACTGAGTTGTTTCCTGCATATGATGGAGCACCTTCTCCGGCGACTCCACTTTGATCAGCCAGTCGTCTAGATACAGAAACACATGTATCCCCGTTCTCCTGAGATGAGCTGCCACCACTGCCATCACCTTGGTGAAGACTCGAGGAGCAGTAGTAAGACCAAATGGAAGGACCACAAACTGGTAATGTTGTGACCCAACCGTAAAACGGAGATACTTTCTGTGCGACTTCAAGATGGGAATATGAAAATACGCATCCTGCAAGTCGATCGACACCATCCAGTCTTCTTCCAGCAGCGCTTGAAGAACCTGTGCAAGAGTGAGCATTTTGAACTTTTCCTGCTTCAGGTAAAGGTTCAAAATCCTGAGATCCAGGATTGGCCGAAGCCTGCCATCCTTCTTGGGGATCAGGAAACACCGGGAGTAGCACCCTTGACCCCTTTCCTGCTCTGGAACCACCTCTATCGCACCCTTTCGGAACAGTGCCAGGACTTCTTCCTGCAGGAGAAGCAGGTGGTCCTCCGAACAATAACCCTGACAAGGAAGGTAATTTGGGGGAAACTCCCGAAAAGGAAGAGCATACCCATTCTCTACAAGATTGAGAACCCAAAGATCCGATGTTATTAATTCCCAATCTTGTAGAAAACGAGTAAGCCGACCCCCCACTGGGACCACATGATCCGGAATGGCGGATCTAGGGCTGCTTTGCTGCGTTGGCAGGGGGCTGGGAAGGGGAGGAGGAAGAGGAGGAGGAAGCTTGACTACCTCTAGGGCGGGATTTCTGCCTGCCTCTGTACGATTTGTACAGCATATTTTGCTGCTGTTGTGGCTGCTGCTGAGATGGTCTGTAAGAACGAAAGGAAGATCTGCCAAACCCTCTGAAGCGTCTTCCAGTAGTACCCCTGGACTGAAGACCCAAAGATTTCGCAGTGGCTCTACTTTCTTTAAAACGTTCCAAGGCAGAATCAGCCTTTTTGCCAAACAATCCTGAGCCATCAAAAGGCAAGTCCATCAAAACAGACTGAACGTCTGCAGAGAACTCCGATGTCTTAAGCCAGGCAGCCCTCCTAGTGGCCACGGAAGAGCCCATGACCCTCGCCACCGAATCAGCAGTGTCCAGACCACTCTGAATCACCTGCCTCGCAGCTGCTTGAGTGTCCGATATCACCTCCTGAAAATCTTTTCTGTCTTCCTCAGGGATTTTCGGAACTAACTGCTTGACAGAGTCCATCAAGGCATGAAATACCTCCCCATCAGACAAGTAGCGTTGGTTGACTTAAGCACCATACTGGCTGAGGAGAAGACCTACTTGGCAGTTTGATCCTGCTTCCTGGATTCTTTATCCCCAGGAACCTGCGGAAAAGCCCCAGCAGACCTCTTCGAGTAGGCAGACTGCACAACTAAACTCTCAGGCAGGGGGTGTGTTGACAAAAATTCAGGGTCACCAGGAGCAACTCTGTACCTCCTCGCCACTGTCCTTGAAACTGCAGGAGCAGACAAAGGCTTTTTCCAGACCTCATAGATGGGCTCAGCTAATGCATCATTGAAGGGTAACATAGGTTCAATAATAGAGGAGGGTGAATGAAGAACCTCAGTTAAAATATTCGGCTTATAATCAGCAGTTGGCAGAGTAATGTTCAATAAACCCGCTGCTTTTTTAATAACAGTGTGATAAGGAACCACTTCTTTCGAAGGTACATTTGACACTGAAGCCAAATCCCACTCAGGAGACAGTTCAAGTCCACTGGCCTCATCAAGGTCCTCAAAAGGATCTTCAGATTCCTGTAACTCTCCTTCCTCAACATCAGCATACCGATACTGTTCTTCCTCCAGAAGTCTCTGGGCTTCTCTCCGTAACCTTTCCTTGCCGACAGAAGTCGAAGGATCTGGAATCGACCGGCGTCGAACCCGAAGTCGGATGAGGTCGTTTCATCCGAGGCCGAGTAGAGTCCTGCTTCGGAGTCGTAGGCACCGGCGTCGATGGAATCGGCGTCGTACGCTTCGGCGTCGACGGCACAGGAGGTGCTGGAAAATGCCAATGCGGTGGTATAGCCGGCATAAAAGGCAGGAAGGGCGCAGGGGCATAAGCCTGGGGAACACCCAAGTTAAAAGCCATAGGACCCGTGGGACCAAGAGGTGCACCAGACGGGAACATTGCCCTAGAATAAACTCCAAACATGGCGTTCAGGAACTGAGATGGATCATGACCTGGAGCTGGAAAATCTGGATATGGACCTCTGGGTTGTTCCCGAGGAGGCGGAGTCGACACGACGTCGACCTCTTCATCGAGTCCAGGAACCGGGGTCGACGAACCCGCAGGCGCCGGAACCCCTCGACCTCATCAGCCCCCCGCTCCTCACCTTCATCCTCCTGACCAGAAGGATTGAATGGAACTGGAGAATGGACCTGCTTCGGAGACTCGGACAAATTCGGATGTGAAGCCTCACCAACAGAGTCATGCTCTTCCGACTCTGAAATCTCTACTTCCTTACTAAAAAGCTTGACCTGGGACTTTGGCCTCGAGCAAGATTCCTTTCCAGAGTGATGACGCGACTCATGGCTCCTCTTCTTGTGTTTCTTCCTCGATGATTTTGAAACATGAGCCGAAGACGACTCCGATCGCGACCTCGATCGAGACCTCGACCTCGAACGTCGAGACCGAGACTTCAAAGCCTTTTTAACTTTCTTATCTTTCAGTTTTGCTACGAGGAGTTTCGTCTCCCTCTCTCGCAAGGCCTTCGGGGTCATCTTCTTACAGCAAGGGCAATCCTCGACGTCATGGTCGGAACTCAGGCACCAGACACAGCATTCATGCGGGTCGGTAATTGACATTGTCTTGCCACATTCACCGCAAGCCTTAAAACCAGTCTTCTTCGTTGACATCTCGAAGAAAATAGAGATAGACACAGTAATAATAGAATAATAGTAACAAAGTTACTGTGAAGCTACAGTACGATCCTAAAAAACTGTTAGCGTCGACGACGCGGAAAAAAGGGAACTGATGTCATCACGCCGGCGTGGGCCTATTATAGGCGTCGGTGACGTCAGCGGAGTCGCGAGCGGAGCCGTGCCTCTGTGACGTCCAAGTCCACGTCGGCGCGAGGCTACAAAAAGAATTTCCAAATGTTGCTGACGCAAGGGGATATTCACAAGGTGAGGAATCCACACGGCAGATGTATCTATCAGAAATGGGGCGCTAGGTCGTGCTGGGAGGCCTTGGCCTTGCGCTTTACATCTACTGACATTCAAGTGCTCGCAAGGTTTGGAAGATTTGTGAGACTTTTGGACAATCTTCTATTACCTCCCTCGGCTGTCACGCTTCCTCCCTCTCCCCTCAAAGACTTATTACAGACTTTTTCCGTCCTTTGGCCTAGTACTCTTTGTCTTAATTATTTTTATCTGGTAAAGCACAGCAAAACGTTCACACAGGCAACCATAATGCTGTTCCTCAATAAGCATATAGGTCTTTAAGCCTGGAAAATTGTTTTTTTTAGCCTTGTTTTTATTTGATAAATATGCTAAAAGCTAAATTTTATAACCATGCTAAAGTAGATTTTGTATAGCAATGGTTTTAAGTAACTGTGCTAAATTAATAAAAACTTGAAACTTGAAAACTAGTATCCAGCACGTATTTCCGTGTGGCTTTATTAAGATGGGGTGTTTCGTACCAAACACCTTGGGGTACAGTGAAGCCATCATGCAGCTGGAGAACTCGTAATGACGAGTGTCCAGACCATGTACTCATTATGGCTTCCCTGTGTACTGGTAATATCTAAGGGTGAACTTAGATATCACCGGGACATATCCACTCCCACAGATATGCCCTCACCTGGGTATAGTGAACCCTGCCTTAGGCTGTAAGGCCTGCAATAGGGGTGTTTTACCTATGCCACATGTAGTGTTGCAGGCATGGCACACAGGGATGTTTGACATGTCGACTCTTTTTTTGTTTGCACCAAGACAAGCAGGCTGCAATGGCAGCTTGCATGAGCTTGGTGAGGTAGGCGTAATTCGGGCTGCAGCCCTTAGCGAGGGACCCTCTTTAGTTTCAACACCCTAGTTACCAGGGGTAAGACCTACTAGGGTCTTATAGGGATCCTAAAGGGGGTGCAATCGTGGAAAATCATACAGTTTAGGGAAAAAACACTGGTACTGGGGGCCCGATTACCAGGAACCCAGTACACTCTCATTCAAAGTTGCTCCAGATACCAGGCATAAAGTGGGGGGTAACCATGCACCCTAATCCTGGCCCTAACTCAAACTTTATGTCTAATTCTTCCCCTTAAGCCAACTTAGTACTTAAATTGACCCTTGTTGTGAGCCTATTCTTCATCTCATCCATTTCCCAAACCCAATACAAACTGCTATACATAAAACACAGATGATTCTACTAATTTAAATAAAATGCAATTCTACTTATTAGCCATTTATGCTTGATAGCGCTGATGTATGTAGCTACCTTCTTAAACCTAATAAAAAGTATTAAAATCAAAATGCAATTCTCTTGTTTGATTTGATTTACCCCGATTATTTTAAGGATTTCCACTGATATGTCCAGGGATAAAATGAAAGAACACTGTAAAAACATGTGCATATCCACAATCAACATTTTTCTGTGGATCGAAATCTCTTTCCAAAGACCCCAATGAAGAGAGATAGGGAGTTCACTCTCCATTGTTATCATAGAAGTGAAAAAAGCAAACCCAAAATGTATGCAACTAGCCCCAAAATTACAAGTTTGTGGGTGCTCGCCTACATTTATTTAGGTAGAGCCTCTGAGGAATACCCAAGGCAACCCCTACATTAGTGATTGTGAAAATTCCACCTCACTGGCAGAATTTCCCTATTCGAGAATACCATGTGGTGGGGAATATTCTGCTCTGGCAAATCATTTTTTGTCAATATAAGTTGTACCCCTGAGCACAAAATGATCTGAGAACCAAATCTATGCTACCTTTTAAACAAAGTATGGGTGCCTACAACAAATTGCTGTATTACGACGGAACTGAATTCTTTTATAAAGAAAATAATAACCTGCAAAAACAATTGGCACGTTCTTTTAAACCGAAATGGGAACAGAATACTGTTTCAAGACTATCATTGTACCACAAGATCATGTGAAAAATACTGAGGACCAAAATATTCACAAGGATAAGTATACCAAGGATTCAGTAAAGTGAACCTATACTTAACTATTTTGGTGCTTGGTATTTTGCTCATGATATCATGGTACAACAATATTCTTGAAACAATATTTTGACATATGACCATAGCATTCTCCACTTCTACTGGAAGATCTCTTTAGGAGGCAGTTTGTGCAGTTGTACCTTCCTTGCCGATTTGCTCTCCTCTTCCGGACCTGTAGGGGTTGGCAACCAGAGCATATTGGGCGCTATGCACAGGGCCAGGTTGAAGGCGGTCATCTGATTCTCCTCTGAGTTCTCCTGAATGTGATAAAGAACTTGAAACAGGTGTTTGAGCAAAATAATGTTGGCTTCGGGGAGTCTCTCCAGCAACCTAAGGCCCAAACGACAACGTATAAATAACATTTGAAATAAACCTCTATGTATTACATATTTTAATGATATTTGCATACCAACAAGTCCCAAAAAGCCTTCACTGTGCCAGGTATAAATTACCATCAACCTAATCTTTGGAAACAGTCTCTGCAGCTTTGACAAATTAATTCTAGTCATTAAGAAGGAAGTTGGAAACTAGCTAACTTGCCTCTTAATTTCAAATGAGGCATGTGCCTGTCTCCGGCATCATTAGCAGGGTGTCAGTGGGACCATAAGAAAGCGAGACCAGCCTGAGACAGCAGGCCTCCATTCTTCTCACTGTGTGAGCTACTACCAGGAAGATGATAGTGAAATCCTTGCATCTCACCTGCTAACAGTAAGTCATGTGTGATGTGCCTCCCTGAAGGCTCAAAGTGTGCTGTAATAAAGAATTGTGATTCTTCTATTACCATGACCAGAGAATCTGGATTTCATTAAAGACACGGAGGCTGACATTATGCAATAATCTTTTAATGCAACTTAGCTCTTCCCTTGTACACCTTTAATAATTTCCTTACAGGTGAGTGATGACATGAACAGGGAGACACTCATTTATCTGGCAATCAATAAATCAATCAAATACTTTATTCAATTTTAAAGGATATAATCATACAAATGAACATAAAAGAGAAAACCAAATCATCACAGTCGTCCATGAATACACTTATTATACTTGTGACATAAAATTATAAATGTACTCCATAAAAAGGGTATTATATTTAGACAGGAAGAAAAGAAGTTGAGAACAAACACCTTAATAACCTCCCCTAGCTCCTAAACTTACTTAACTGTCATTCTAAAGGCAGGATGCGTCCCTGACTGGATGTAGGCATAGATCAGAAACTGGCAGGGGCATCAGTAAAGAGCTTTTGCGGCATGAGGGTTATACAAGGAGAAAGGAAACCGTGATTTTTCCAAGACCCATAAAAGCTGAATAAGTTCTAACATTTGCTATTAGAGAGCACCAATGCTACGGGGAACTGGCCTTCTTAATGCTCATTCTTATGGATTTTGAGTTGAAAAAATAAAATGTGGGGGACCTTATTTTTGTTTTATCGACCTCCACCACCAAATTATTCCTAGTCATGATGGACAGGTAAAAAATACATTACACCATTCACCTTAAATACGGTGGGCTGTGTAATGTACTTCCTCTGACGACCCCTACTCCATCTGGCTGTCGGAGGAAGTTTTCGGTTGATAGTGCCAACGGGGGCTCCATTGATAGACAACATATAGTCCACCCATCTCTAAATGAAGTGTACAGTGTACTCTGTAGTGTCTGCAACAAAGTACTGTGTCCACCAGAGTGTAAAGCTGGCCCAAAGTTAATTAAATGATCACTGATTCTGATTAGTATGTAGGGAGAGATTTTGTTTCCAAGTCCAAAGCAGAATTTGTAAATTAGGCAGACAACTTAAGAGTTAACTCACTGGAAACTATTAAAGGCTTCTTAGTAAAGTGGTGACAGAATCTCCATTTTTAGGTCGAGCCTATAGCGGCAGCGCGAATGCGCTGCTCGCTTTGCGAGGCATGTAGTATTCAGTATCGAGTGGAAGCTCTGTGGAAGCGCCGCCCATCTTTTTCATTGGCTTAGTTCCTAAATTATGTCTTCCGATTGGTTTTAGGCTTGTTAGTCCCTCCTTATGACGAGCATGTCGTCATTTGTATACTTCCATGGCTATGACCACTTTACTTCGAGTGTTACACAGTATGTTTTAATTATACAGCGAGCACTATTTTCTTCCTATGCCTCCCCCTCCTGCAGTCTGTACCTCTGCGCAGTGCAATAGTTCTCGCATAAATTCACATCCTATTGCAGTGGAAAGGCTTGTTTTATGCAGGTGGTTGATACGTCCGCCAATTTAAATTACGATCGTATTTTACTTGATAGGACCACGTCAAAAAGTTCAGCCAGTTTTGTCGGCTCGTGGATCCGAGGCATATGGTGCTGAAGGGGACTTTTCAGAGTTGCGCTCACTCCTCACAGGTGCCTACTCCTCTGGCTCCAACAGGCAATCTCCAGGGCACGTCCTGAAAGGTGAAGAGAAAACAAAAGCAGCGCGCGCCCCTTTTGACAGAGTAAGCTGAAAGAAAGCAGCGTTTACCACTTCCGCGTGCGGGTTGCGCAGCGAGCCTGAGCACTATTGTTCGGTGCAGAGCGGGTCACAGGTGAAGCGGGGCGGGCACTGCGAGGGACACGGTTATGGCGCAGTTTGCCAACTTCCTGAGGAACAGCTTCAGGTGCAGGTCCAGTGCGGGTACTGCAGGTGCTGGGGTTGGGCAAACTGGGACAGAGAGGATTTCCGCTGCCGCTGGCCCCTAAAGTAAACATTGTCCCTTCGGTCTTTGATATCCATGTTGTCCCTTGACCATTGTAATTAGAGTGTATATGTTGCGCTAATCTATTATACCATAAAAGCATTTATACAGCACCTTTCTGTCCGCTGTAAAGCCAGAAGCGCTCTCATGCTGTACTGTGCTCTTTGCCAAGTTTTCCAACTCTGAGCGCTTCTACTATTGGAATGTGCCCAGCTTCTCAACTAACATATTATGTACTGTCCACTTAAGGTGCGTGCTCTTTTATCATGTTATATGCTTCTTGCTAGACCTGTCTGCTTCTGAGAGTCCCCTCACCATTATGATTTCTTTTGTTCCCCTGCACCTCCCAAAATTTGTCGCTTTTCTTTGTCTGCCAGGACTTTTTATGTGTTGTTTCATGGGGTTAGATGTTCCTTGACGCCCAGTTGCTCACAAGGTTTGTGGCACCTATTTACAAGACACGTGACGAAACCTGTGGCATTACAAACTGGGGTTGTCAACCCAAAGATATAGCCCTAAAATGGTGGACACCCTTATCCCTCATGTGAGTGACTCCCATTGGAGCCTTCATGAACCCTGGCCTCATGAGGTTTTGGCGCCCTTGGTTTGGCGCGCATTTCTGACAGGAATACCTTTATTTTCCTCAGGTACACAAAATGGCTGCTCTAGAACCCCAGTACGGTGGCTGTGAGTGTCCCAAAAACCCCTCAAGAGTGCCTTGTCATTGTCACAGCCAGAGAAGGTTCTAGAACCTTCTGGCTCGTGCCAGTACCCCAGGGCACTGGCTATATAAGGCTCAGTCCCTGCCGGCCATTTTAGATTCATTCTAGATTCCAGACTTGACACCAGGTCGACACCTGCCCTGTTGACCCCTGAGGTGGCTGGTAGCGCAGGCAGTAGAGCAGCAAAGGGTTGCTGGCGTTGTGTCTGACTGGCGTTCCAGTCAGCTACGTGAGAAGTGATCTAGCGCCTACAGCGCCTGCCCAGCGAGTACCTCATGTCCCCCCCCAAAGACTGTGGCCAGATTCGTGTGTCTCCCCGTCCCCCCGGTGGTGAACTGTGATCGATTTATCGAGTCGCGAGGCGAGAGCAAGTTCGCCGCGACCGCGATCGTCAGCTGTGCCCCCTTCGCGACAGGTGCCTCTAGAGGGGAGCTCGGACGTCTCCGAGCCCCACCAGCGTAGAGCGCTTCCTGCGCAGATTGAAGGTGAGGTGGTGCGCCGGGGCGGGGAAAGGCCAGTCTTCGTTAGGCGGGACTAGCGTCTCTGCCACTCCCCAGTGACCCGGGAGCTGTAGCTGTGGGCGGGAACCACCCTGAATGCGGAAGTCGGAGGGAGGTCTGTGGAGCCCCTGAGAGCCCCGTCGCTAACGAGAGGAGTGCTGTGCCCGACTGAATCGTACCTTGAATTACAGCCGATGTGAGGTGGGCCCGTTTCCTCATAGTGAATGCAGCGTTGTGAAGGAACTGTGAACCGGCATCTATTTGACTGTGCGCGAAGGTTGTGTGACCTCTCCGGCAGCCCGTTCGTCAGTCTAATGACTTTGAACTGGTACCGCCTGTGCTCAAGTGGCGCTAAAGCCCGTAGGCACGCATAGACTTCACCGGCAAAGCAGAGATCCTATCCCGGTGACCGCCGAGTACAAATGATGTATTTACTGTGTTTCCTTGCCTTCTAGATATACGCGCATACGCCTTGAGTGATTATTAAAGAGTCCCAAACCTTAATTTGTGCTCAGAGAAGCCGTATACCTGGTCATTGAAAACAGCATAAACTGTAAGAGTTATCTTTCCCATTTGAAACGTATTGCCGATGTAATGATTCTAAAGTATTTAATTGGTGGCAGCGATACCAGAAGAAAAATGTGGTTGTTTATTTAAATGAACCAATATTTATTCTGATATTTATTGTGATATTTATTGTGATATTCATTCCTGAAGTTATTCTATTCATTAGTACTATTTATTACCAGAACTGTGTGTCCAAAAGAAATGTATATGTGCTTTCCCAGTCAACCCTATTTACAACAAAGAGCTTTTATATAAAGGAATCATATTTTTCTACATCAGTGGTGTGGTGTCCTTCTTTTTGGTGTGGATGAACAAGGAGTTATTATTGGGTCAAAGCCGGCTTAACACTACAGCCTTCACCTGCCTTGTCACTTGAGCCAAGCTACCCCCCCTTTGTGCTGGGCTTGCCCATCGCAGGTCCAACATAAAATTGGTGCTCAGCGGGTGGGATCACGAGCCGTGCTTGTTTTGTACCCCATAATAATTCAGTGTGCACCACAGGTACACACCCGGAGTTTTCTCCTAGCGGCCCTCCAATTCAACGTTTTGCTTTTTCTAAATTCTTCCTGGAGGTGGGTGGAGGTGACCCTCAGAGTTCTTATCCTTGTAACCTACTTCGGGGTGGTTGTCCACACTTTTCACTGACAAGATGGAATTCGAAATGTCAGAGCTGGAGACCTATACCGTGGCACAGCTCAAGGATTTCTGTCAGGAAAGGGGAGTGTTCGTTAGGCGAGGGGCCAAAAGAGAGGAGCTCCGTACTAGTCTGCGAGCCTGGGTGGAAGCGCACACGGAGGGAACGGTGGAGGAGGAGGAGTCAGACAGAGGTACTGTCATTGAGGGAACTGCAGAATGTCCCCTGGGGGTGGGTGAGATGTCAATCAGCCCCAAGGTAGCCTCACGGGAGGGCAGCAGTGTATCCTCAAGAGGGTTGTCCGAGACCGAGTTAGCCGACAGGAGAGAGGAAAGACAGCTAAGGTGGGAGCTGGCCAAGATGGAGATGGAAGAAAGGATGGCAGGGAGGAGAATGGAACACGAGTTCAAGTTACGAGAACTCGACCCCCAGACCCGCAACATTACTCCGGAGGGTGTCGAGTCAAAGGAATTTGCCAGGGAGCCCAAGCCTCATTTACCCAAGGACGTAGTCGCCAGTTACGCCGCTGGAGACGACATAGCTAAGTGGCTGACAGCCTATGAGGTCTTCTTAAGAGCCCATGGGATCCATGAGAAGCATTGGGGTGGTGGATTATACCGCTACATGCCTCCGACAGGTAGGGATGCCCTATTGGCCCTAGACCGGGAGGAGCAGGTAGACTACCCCGCCATGAAGGTGGCGCTCATCAGAAAGTTTGGGTTGACCCCAGAGAAATACCGGCAAAGGTTTAGGGGCAGCCACAAACTGAGCTCACAGAATTGGGTTGACTTCCTGGATTATGCCAAGAAAGCCCTAGATGGGTGGGTCCAAGGTAGTGAGGTGGAAGACTACCGAGGGTTGTACGACCTAATACTCAAGGAACATCTACTCGAGAAATGTCTTCCCGAGCTGAGGCAACACCTGGTAGACAGGAAACTTACTTGCCCCCGTAAGCTTGCTGAGGAGGCAGACATTTGGGTAAGTACCCGAGTGTCTACAAGGGGGACGGGAGGAGATTCTCAGAAATCCGGACAGGGCGCTCCTCAGAAGAAAGGGGGAGAAGATAACAAGAAACAGGAGTTCTCCAAAGGCCCCCAAAATAACTTTAAGGGGAAAAGTCACTTTTCCAATTCTAAGGCTATCCCGCAGAAGAACCCTAATCCTGGCCAGAGTCAGCAGCCAAGGGTTGTCCATTGCTTTGAGTGCGGTGGTATTGGACATTATAAGGGAGACGTGAAATGCCCAAAGAGGCCACCCCCTCCCACTGGAGAAAAGACCCCGGGGGTTGCTAGTGTAGCGCTCGGGGAGGAGATGCCCTTAGATAAGGGAAGGGAGAGGGTGGGTGTCACCTTAGTGTCCCTGGGAGATCGGGAGATGGTTCCAAAGATCCAGGTGCCCTCAAATACTACCAAGTATGGGCAGTGGGTCACCATCAACGGCCATAGAGGGGAAGCTCTGAGAGATACAGGAGCCAGTATGACTATGGTAAGGAGTCATCTGGTGTCCTCGGAGCAGGTGATTCCAGGCGTACTTCATCCAGCCGCGATGGCTGACGGCAGAATGGGCCACTATCCCGTGGCCGAGGTTCCCTTTGAGTGGGGAGGGGTTGCAGGTTCACTTCGAGTTGTCGTAAGCCCCGCCGTGCCAGTCGATTGTCTGCTGGGTAATGATATGGAGCACAATGCTTGGAAGGAGGTGGAATACCGGACTCATACTGAGATGCTGGGTACACCTGATTGGGCCTGTGTGAGTACCAGGTCTGCGGCTGCTCGGGAGGAGAAGTCGCGTGGGTTGGAGCCTGGAACAATGGCCCACCCAGCTGCTGATGAGGGAGCATCTCGAGGACAGGAGGAGCCTGCCTCGATGTCCGTGCCCCGTGAGACGGATAGGCCACCTATGAAGGTGGACCCGGAGTCCGCGGAGGAGGACACGGTTCCGTTGGAGGACTTGCCTATCCCAGCTGAGTGGCGAGTGGAGGGAGGACCATCCAGGGAGGAACTAAGCAAGGGACAGAGGGAATGTCCCACCCTCGAGGGTCTGAGGCAACAGGCTGAAGCCCAGGCAGCAGGTAACGAGTCTGGGAACTATCGCGTTTACTGGGAGGATGGTCTCCTCTACAGTGAGCCCAGGGCGCCAGTGCACGGATTGTCACGGTCCCTGGTAGTCCCACAGTGTTACCGAGCCTTCCTATTAGAGTTGGCTGATGAGATTCCCTTGGCAGGACACTTGGGTCAGGACAAGACCTTTGCCCGGCTTGTCCCCCACTTTTATTGGCCTCGAATGAGGGTGTCGTCCGACACATACTGTCGGTCGTGTGTGTCATGCCAAGCTAGTGGGAAAACAGGGACGAAGCTGAAGGCTCCCCTGGAACCACTTCCCGTCGTTGGCACCCCCTTTGAAAGGGTGGGCATCGACATTGCTGGGCCCCTAGATCCACCTACATCATCCGGTCACAGGTTTATCCAGGTACTGGTGGATCACGCCACAAGGTATCCAGAGGCAATTCCTCTGAGAACCATTACTGCACCGGTAGTGGCGAAGGCCCTGATGGGGATCTTTACCCGAGTGGGATTCCCCAAGGAAGTTGTGTCTGACAGGGGGACCAACTTCCTGTCAGCATATATGCGGGCAATGTGGAAGGAGTGCGGAGTGACTTACAGTTTCACCACTCCTTATCACCCACAGACCAATGGTCTCGTGGAAAGGTTCAACCAAACCTTGAAGGGTATGATCAAAAGTCTACCCGAAAGCCTGCGGAGGAAATGGGACGTCCTCCTACCCTGTTTGCTCTTTTCCTACAGGGAAGTGCCGCAAAAGGGAGTGGGTTTCAGCCCCTTCGAGCTTTTGTACGGGCACCCTGTACGTGGACCTCTCAGCCTGGTGAGGGACTCCTGGGAAAAGTCTCCCCGGAAAGTTCCCCAGGATGTGGTGAGCTACATGCTGGCCTTCCGAAGCCAAATGGCTAAGTTGTGGAAGCAAGCTTCTGACAACTTGGACGCCAGCCAGGCAGTCATGAAAGCGTGGTATGACCACCATGCTCACCCAGTGGAGTTGGAGCCTGGACAGAAGGTGTGGGTGATGGAGCCTGGAGAGCTGAGCGCCCTCCAGGACCGTTGGACAGGCCCCTACGAGGTGTTGGAAAAGATGGGCAAGACTACCTACCTGGTGGATGTGAAAACCCCTCGACACCCGCATCGGGTGTTACATGCCAATCGCCTCAAACCCCACTTTGAGAGGCCCGAAGTCATGTTGGTAATGGTGACTGACGGTTCGGAGGAAGAGGACATTGAGCCTCTCCCCGACCTTTTTGCGTCTCAAGAAAAGGATGGGTCAGTGGAGGGAGTGAAACTCTCACCATCCCTGACTCCTGAGCAGCAGGAGGAATGTCGCCAGGTCTTGGGATCATTCGCTCCTCTGTTCTCCCTTGTCCCGGGCAAGACCCACCTGTGTACCCATGACGTGGACACTGGAGACAGCCCACCTGTGAAGTCGAAGTCTTACCGGCTGTCTGACAAGGTATAGGCCAGTATCCAAAGCGAAGTAGCTAAGATGCTGGAGCTAGGAGTCCTCGAACCTTCAAGTAGCCCTTGGTCTAGCCCGGTGGTTTTGGTTCCCAAAGCTGCCCCACCTGGTGCCACACCAGAATTGCGATTCTGTGTGGACTACCGAGGACTAAATTCAGTAACCAAGACAGATGCTCATCAAATCCCTCGGGCGGATGAACTGATTGACCGGTTGGGAGCTGCCCAATATCTCAGTACCATTGACCTTACTGCAGGGTACTGGCAGATTCCCGTGACTGATGGAGCCAAGGAAAGGTCAGCCTTCTCCACACCTGATGGACACTACAAGTTCTGCGTCATGCCCTTTGGGCTCAAGAACGCTCCTGCCACTTTTCAGCGGCTGGTGAACACGATCCTCACCGGGATGGAGTCATTCTCGGCTGCCTACTTGGATGACATAGCTGTCTTCAGTAGCAGCTGGGAGGATCATTTGCAGCTCTTGCAAACCGTTCTCCAGGCCCTGGAACAGGCTGGCTTGACGATCAAGGCCAGCAAATGTCAGATTGGACAGGGGTCGGTAGTGTACTTAGGACACTTGGTGGGCCGGGGAACGGTGCAGCCCCTTCAGGCGAAGATTGAGGCAATCATGGCCTGGAAACCCCCCAAGACCCAGACTGAGGTCCGAGCCTTCCTGGGCCTCACAGGTTACTACAGACGATTCGTAAAGGGGTATGGCACTATCGTGGCACCCCTTACAGAACTCACGGCCAAAAAGCAACCCAGGAGAGTCATCTGGACGGAGGCTTGCCAGCGAGCCTTCGACACTCTGAAACAAGCATTGTGTAAAGCTCCAGTCCTGAAGGCTCCAGATTTTTCGAAAGAGTTCATTGTCCAGACAGATGCATCCGACATTGGCATTGGGGCGGTGTTATCGCAACTCAATGAAGAGGGTCTGGATCAACCCGTGGTCTTTCTGTCATGGAGACTGCTTCCCCGGGAACAGAGGTGGAGTACCATCGAGCGGGAAGCCTTTGCGGTGGTCTGGGCACAGAAGAAGCTGCGACCATACTTGTTTGGTTCACACTTCCTTGTTCAGACAGACCACCGACCCCTTCGTTGGCTCATGCAAATGAAGGGAGAAAAACCCAAACTGTTGAGGTGGTCTATCTCCCTACAGTGTTGAGGACTCCCAAGGGGTTGGGTAGTTCTCCCCACTTTCAGCTGGGGGGGACGCGTGTTAGACCTGTCTGCTTCTGAGAGTCCCCTCACCATTATGATTTCTTTTGTTCCCCTGCACCTCCCAAAATGTGTCGCTTTTCTTTGTCTGCCAGGACTTTTTATGTGTTGTTTCATGGGGTTAGATGTTCCTTGACGCCCAGTTGCTCACAAGGTTTGTGGCACCTATTTACAAGACACGTGACGAAACCTGTGGCATTACAAACTGGGATTGTCAACCCAAAGATATAGCCCTAAAATGGTGGACACCCTTATCCCTCATGTGAGTGACTCCCATTGGAGCCTTCATGAACCCTGGCCTCATGAGGTTTTGGCGCCCTTGGTTTGGCGCGCATTTCTGACAGGAATACCTTTATTTTCCTCAGGTACACAAAATGGCTGCTCTAGAACCCCAGTACGGTGGCTGTGAGTGTCCCAAAAACCCCTCAAGAGTGCCTTGTCATTGTCACAGCCAGAGAAGGTTCTAGAACCTTCTGGCTCGTGCCAGTACCCCAGGGCACTGGCTATATAAGGCTCAGTCCCTGGCGGCCATTTTAGATTCATTCTAGATTCCAGACTTGACACCAGGTCGACACCTGCCCTGTTGACCCCTGAGGTGGCTGGTAGCGCAGGCAGTAGAGCAGCAAAGGGTTGCTGGCGTTGTGTCTGACTGGCGTTCCAGTCACCTACGTGAGAAGTGATCTAGCGCCTACAGCGCCTGCCCAGCGAGTACCTCATTGCCCCCCCAAAGACTGTGGCCAGATTTGTGTGCCTCCCCGCCCCCCCGGTGGTGAACTGTGATCGATTTATCGAGTCGCGAGGCAAGAGCAAGTTCGCCGCGATCGTCAGCTGTGCCCCCTTCGCGACAGGTGCCTCTAGAGGGGAGCTCGGACGTCTCCGAGCCCCACCAGCGTAGAGCGCTTCCTGCGCAGATTGAAGGTGAGGTGGTGCGCCGGGGCAGGGAAAGGCCAGTCTTCGTTAGGCAGGACTAGCGTCTCTGGCACTCCCCAGTGACCCGGGAGCTGTAGCTGTGGGCGGGAACCACCCTGAATGCGGAAGTCTGAGGGAGGTCTGTGGAGCCCCTGAGAGCCCCGTCGCTAATGAGAGGAGTGCTGTGCCTGACTGAATCATACCTTGAATTACAGCCGATGTGAGGTGGGCCCGTTTCCTCATAGTGAATGCAGCGTTGTGAAGGAAATGTGAACCGGCATCTATTTGACTGTGCGCGAAGGTTGTGTGACCTCTCCGGCAGCCCGTTCGTCAGTCTAATGACTTTGAACTGGTACCGCCTGTGCTCAAGTGGCGCTAAAGCCCGTAGGCGCGCATAGACTTCACCGGCAAAGCAGAGATCCTATCCCGGTGACCGCCGAGTACAAATGATGTATTTACTGTGTTTCCTTGCCTTCTAGATATACGCGCATACGCCTTGAGTGATTATTAAAGAGTCCCAAACCTTAATTTGTGCTCAGAGAAGCCGTATACCTGGTCATTGAAAACAGCATAAACTGTAAGAGTTATCTTTCCCATTTGAAACGTATTGCCGATGTAATGATTCTAAAGTATTTAATTGGTGGCAGCGATACCAGCAGAAAAATGTGGTTGTTTATTTAAATTTTTGCTGAGGAAATTTTTTCGCTTTTGCTGAGGAAGATGGCCGCGGAACAGGAGCTCTAGGAAAGAGCTCCGGGATTAGGGATCACCAAATTTGGTATTAATCCCCGAAAAATCCCCGAAAAATCCCTGCAAAAAACCCTATCTGCGACCTGGAACAGAGCGGGCATAGAGCGTGCACTTTACAGAGCGGGAGAAGGAAAGAAAACGTCGGGATCCGACTTACAGACAACCAGCCCTCCATGACTGCAGGACTGCAGGACAGAGGTATATGGCGGACGGGAGCTGAACGCGAAGAGTCCACAGCCAGCAACAGACACGAGAGAGACACCAGCAGCACCAGCAATACAGCGCTGGGCACAGTGAGCTGCGCTGATCTACCTCGCTACAGGAGAAGCGAGTAGCTGTCCGGGAGCTTCGGGAGGACTACGGGTATGATCTTGACACGGCAGACGGGGAGAGCAGATCGAGGCAGGAGAGCGAGCCTGCGTAAATAAAGGTAGGGGCCCCATAACCCCTCCGAGTATCCCCCCCCCCCGCTCCCCCTCCTCTGGATCATCCGAGGACAAGTAACGGGAGACAGGAAAAGTCGGAGCTGAGCCGTCCCGCCTGATCTAACAATGGCGGCGAGAACGGACAAAGGAAATACATACTGACTGCAACGTCGGAATGGTAATAAAGGACTAGACGCTCCCAACCACTAACATGCAGCACATGACTAGATGATATAAATAGAAAAGTCTCACCAGTTACACAAACGGAGGAAATAAGGTCCGGCTGGCCTGACCTTAAAATGGCGGCCGTTTCTGACATCGTCAGGCATGAAACAAAAACTGCACCAAAATAAACACAGCAGGCAGAAGAGGAGAAAGTGAAAAGGGACTTTTATCGCAGCAACTGCAAAGAAAGGCAATTGTGAATGGACTACAAGTAAGGGAAAGAGAGAAAAGACTTCAGCTCTCACTGTGAAAGAGAGAAGAGACTTCTCAGCACTCACTCAGATAAAGTAACAAACGGCCATCTTGGAATGGGGAGCAACCCCATCAATAACTAAACATCCTCACACAAGATCCACATGCAAACAAGGAAAGATAAAGAGGAAAAAGGTGGTTATAAAGAAAAAGGGCTAAGTTAGTAGCAGCTTACAAAGAGACATGAAAGAGATCAGGTAAAATAGTGGAAAGAGTAATGAGATCATAGCTATAATTCAAAATGATAACAAGGTGGTCTCAGTGAAACCTGGAAGGACAGAAACTAGAAACACTTTAAGATCTTCACGTACTAAAGAACAATTATGTCGGTCAGGTACACAGAACGTGAAGACATGAACGCACAAGTAATAACATACCCACCCAAGATTTCTAAGAACGCGGCAAAAAAGGTCAAACACAACTTACTGAAGAAACACCCAGAACAACTGTTCTTGGACCCCTCGTTTAACACAGATAGGGGCATTATCATAAACGACCTAATATTCTTAACTAGAAGAACGGCGCCCTGGCGTAATGTCGTGACAAAAAGTCTAAATATTGAAAATATAACCAACATCCCACACGGCACAAAAATTAGGAGCAAACCTTCAGCATGGTGCAGAACTGTCCTAAACATAACTATATACAAAAATGGAATTGTACTCATCCAAGCAGCAGACAGAGAGCTAGTAAAATTTGACAAAATATTCTCAACGTTAAAAATAGAAGCAGAAAACTTAAGATCCCAGACACCTCGAACACAACGAGTAGTCAATATAATCAAGAACACTTCTTCCAATACTGATGGAACACCAAACATAAACCTTCAAGATCCACCACAACCAACACGCCATGGAGAAAGACCTAATCATCAACAAAACTTGACTCCACCAGATATCACAAATGACGTCAACAACTCGGTCTCCAGAGTAGCCAACAAAACGGACTGCCGGAACGATCTAATCACCAACACTGGAGATTTACCTGGAACTACGATGGCCATACCGGAGAAGGAGATTAAAAGGATATGGTTAGCTCCTAACCCTCGAAATAAAGAGAAGAGCCAGGCACAAATAGAAATGCCGGTGCCGATACCACATGACGCCACAACACTTGAAGAGGGTGGCTCAGCGCCAAGTGAGATCTCCTATGAAGATAACCACAAAAAGAACAGGGCAGAGGATATCAACATTCCCCAATCTCCCTCGAATGCGAATCTGGAGTCCATTAGAGCTCTATCCACTAAAACACCCTCTACACCTAATATCATAGGAAGCAATGGAGACACCCCTAATAAAGTCAAGAATCATATCAAAAATAAGGATACAGCGGCTAGACCGGTAGCAATGAGAAAAGACCTGTCACGGAGGAGGGAAAATTGTAGAACGAACACAGCCAGGTCTATTTCACATAAGAAATTTGCCCGAACATTGAAAGAAGTCAATGAGCTCAAGAAACTAATAAGCAACCTGGCACAAGACTCGATGAATGCCGCAAAGACAATTGAGAAAATCTGGGAGATGACGATGAATACACACACGAAGGTCGCACAAATCCAGAATCTTGTACTCCGACCCAACAGACCAAACAGGACCAACCCCTTAACAAATAAAGAAGCCCTGGCCCTACTGCAATCTTATGAACAACCGGCTCAGGGAAAGGAGGAGTATATCGAAATTGTACCGATTGACTCGAATAGAACGTCCAGAAAGAATGACAGGAAAGCAATCCACCACAACTTACAACATATACAGGCAACCACAATCGACACGGAAAATGACAACCCCGTTAACTCACAGAAAGCCCTGAAAAGCCTACTTCTTAATTGTCGCTCGGCAACTAAACATGCATCGGACATAGCCGCCCTCATCATCAACAAGGAAATCGACTTGGCCATCCTCACGGAAACATGGCTCAGTGAATCATCATCTCCTACCATTGATCTCCTAGTACCACCTCAATATAACATTGTTAGGTTAGACAGACCAAGGAAAGTGGGAGGAGGTATAGCGTGCATTCACCGGTCCGAGATTAAGGTCAACCAATTCCAATCTGACCCCACGGAATCCTGTGAATACCTTGGTCTTAACATAAGATCACTAAACAATCAAAGCTATAACCTGCATGCGTTCTACCACCCACCGGGAGAGAACACTAAGTTCACAGAGCAACTAATAGAGATTATAACTGCCAACTCGAACTCGGATGCCAACAACATATTCCTAGGTGACTTTAACCTCCACTGGGACGACGGCGACGACAAAATGGTGAACTCGATTAAAGACTTCCTCAATGAGCTAAACCTTACGCAAGCATGCACCCAGCCCACTCACTCACAAGGAGCGACCCTTGACTGGATTATTTCAAGAAACAAAGAGACTTCAATCCTTGCTATAGACCCGTGTGATTGGTCGGACCATCACGCCATAACATTCACGATACCCACAATGAAAAAAGGTAAGACCGTGCAACCTCGCAAGTGTAAAAAACTAATTCGAGACACAAAAGAAGCCAATATTGAATTACTAGTGGAAAGATGTGAGAAAGACCTGAAGCCTCGTAACAACAGGCAGAATGACAATGTCAACGAGCTGACAGATCATTACATAACCTCGATCGGTAATATAGTCAACGACACCCTGCCTCAAAAACTGAAAAATGTCTCAGAAAAACCAAAAAACCCCTGGTTCAATGAATCATTGAACGAAGACAGGCGAAAACTGAGAATGGCTGAAAGGAAATGGAGACAACATCCCTCCTCCCCTGAGCTGAAAGACCTCAGAAAAACGAGAAAACAATATAACAAAAAGATAATCAACACCAAAAAAGAATTTATAAGGGCTGAACTTGACAATGCCACAAACAGACCAAGAAAACTCTTCGAGATCTTAAAACAACAGTCTAATAAACTAGCTAAAACCTCTCAAGAGAGCTCAAAAACTCCCATAAGCTGCGAGCAGTTCTCTTCATTTTTCATGGAAAAAAACAAACAACTAGAAGATGAGCTCACAAGTGCAGCAGCTAACCTCACGACACTTCCCTCACCTATAAATGAAGCCAAGGCGACAACTGAAGACCCGCATACAAAAAATCAAGCAAATTGGGACACATTTGAACTATACGACCAGGGAAAGATCGCCAAAACGCTAGCAGAACTCAGACCGAACAACCACTATCAGGACCCTCTACCGGCAAAGTGTGTAAGAGAAATCAGCCACACCCTAATTCCTATCTGGACTGAGATAATAAATGCTTCACTTGCACAAGGGTCCCTCCCTGACTGCCTAAAAACTGGGCAGGTAGTTCCCATCATCAAAAAACCGACAGCGGATGCAACAGACCCGAAGAACTATCGACCAGTGACCAACATCCCTCTACTTGCCAAACTTATTGAGAAATGCGTACAGGGCCAACTGAGTCAGCACATCGCTAAGTTCTCATTACTAGATGACTGCCAATCAGGCTTCAGAACTGGGCATAGTACTGAAACGGCGATCCTGCATATTATTGATGATGCCTTACAGGCCCTAGACCAAAATCATGCATGCCTACTGATCCTATTAGACCTATCATCAGCATTTGACACTGTAAATCACGAATTATTGATGACCAGGCTACGTGACAGGATGGGCTTATCTGGAAACGTACTGAATTGGTTTAACTCCTTCCTACAGAACAGGACACAACTATTCCTAGTCAACCAAGTAATCTCCTCCCCGTGCCCTAACACTATAGGGGTCCCACAAGGCTCAACGTTATCCCCAGATCTATTCAACTTGTATGTTGAACCTCTCACGGAGATTCTCCGTAAATCAAAGATCTCCTATCACATGTACGCAGACGACACGCAAATATATATGAAGATCGCCTGTCGGGATGACATTGACCTAATGAATGAAACATTAAAGCGAGCGTTACAATGGCTAACAGCTAATCATCTAAAACTTAATGCCGACAAAACAGAATTCCTACTAATATCACCTGGAAGGAGTCAACCAGAAGTAAAAGATTGGACTAAATTGGTAACTGCTCTGAACTGTACTCCGATCCTAATCAACTCAGCCAAATCACTAGGAATCACATTAGACCAGAACCTTGACATGAAAGACCACATCAACACAATGGCCAAGAGCGCCCGTTTCCACCTGAATTATCTAAGAAAATTGAAACCCTTTATCTCAGAAGCAGATCTAAAATTGGCTATCCAATCTCTGGTGATCTCGAGAATTGAATATGGCTGCACCACGTTAGCTGGCCTACCAAAAACATCTACTGCACCACTGAAAGCCTGTCTCAACACCGCGGCAAGACTCATCACGGGAACGAGGAAATTCGATCACATATCTCCCTACCTAAAGGCACTAAACTGGCTACCCTACGAAGCGAGAATTAAAATGAAGATGGCCTGTATTACCCACAAAGCGGTTCACTACAGCACGCCTAGATATCTAGCCAAGAAAATTAAGCTATCGGGAGGCAACAGACCAACGAGAAGCGCCAAGGAGCTGCTACTACGACCGGCCTTCTTCCGGAAGAAAAAGAACTATGACAGAGCATTCTCCGGAGCCGCCCCCAGAGTCTGGAATTCACTCCCTCCTAACATCAGGGTGATTCAAAACACTGTAAAATTCAAACGGGAACTCAAGAATCACTTGATGAGTAAATACCCTACATAGAGACACATACCGACCATTAGTATGAACACTCTAGACAAAGAAGATCGGACTCATCATCAATATTCTGAAGATCAATTTGACAATTACAATGACATGATCAAACAGAGGCTACACACCTTAAGGTCACCTCATATATATGTAAACTCTACACTATATCTCACAACCATGATGATATAATTCTCTACCCCACCTGGTTTATCTTTTTAATCCTTGCCTCAAGCTATACCTAGCCAACCCATATTGCTGATTATTCATGTAACTGCACTGATAATACTATGCAACCCTACCTCAGCCAAACCTGACGATATGACTACGACACAAGCCAAGCCTATGCACCTCATAAGGCTAATGTCACAGGCATTTGGAATATACATATATTTATTTAATCACCCTGATACCATATCGCCTACTACCTCATATATGTGTGTTATCATAATCTGCTACTATAATATCAATCTGTAATTTGTAATCTTTTTATGTTTTTTATGTTTCTATGTTTTTATGTTAAGCGCTCTGATACCCACGGGCCTTGTCCGCGCTATACAAAACTCTACAAATAAATAAATAAATAAATAAATGAACCAATATTTATTGTGATATTTATTGTGATATTTATTGTGATATTCATTCCTGAAGTTATTCTATTTATTAGTACTATTTATTACCAGAACTGTGTGTCCAAAAGAAATGTATATGTGCTTTCCCAGTCAACCTTATTTACAACAAAGAGCTTTTATATAAAGGAATCGTATTTTTCTACAGCAGTGGTGTGGTGTCCTTCTTTTTGGTGTGGATGTACAAGGAGTTATTATTGGGTCAAAGCCGGCTTAACACTACAGCCTTCACCTGCCTTGTCACTTGAGCCAAGCTACCCCCCCTTTGTGCTGGGCTTGCCCATCGCAGGTCCAACACTTCTCCACTCAGTTGTGTTATGAAATGACTCAGTGTCCCCGGGATACATCCTTTCATTTCAATATGATTTCTTTTACGTGTTTTTCCTCACGTGTGTTGAACTAGGACTGCAAAGCCCAGAATGCACTAGATTATTGAATGAAAACCCAGGCCTGAAAAGAAGGTTTCGGAGTGGCATAGATTTCGTTTGCCAATTCTTGATACTAGACTAAATTTTGCCGAACTAAAGTTATTGGAACGCATGCAACGTAGCCAGCGGTTAAAATGACACCTGTTTTTCAAAAGTACAATAGGTACGTCTCTGATCACTGTAACGCGTTAAAAGATCTTCTTCAAGGGGGTGACGCTTTGCAAGTAGGATCTGCAGGGGATAGGTTTGATTGTATTACTGTGGCCTCCTGGAGCTGGAAGAGGTGTCATTGGTAGCTTGATAATAAACTACAACTTGAAACCCAGCTTTGTCCACACTACTGCTTCTCTACAATTACATTGGACTTGTATTATTTGGAAATAATTATGTTTGTATGTCTGTTTCTCACAGAGAGCGCACAAGGTGTTATTTGTTGAAAATCTAATAAAGCAATGAATCACAAAAATATGATTTTCACTTTTGAAACATTTAGGTATTTTCCTCTTTTCCTGGTTCATTACTTTTTATGGCATGCCATGTATATTTCACTGACGAGCCACAAACAACGAAACATGTCTTGGAACATCTTGACCAGTTGTCTCTTCCCACCTGGCTTACGGAAGCACTACACTGACGCTAATAATTGTTTGGGGGAGAGGTGGTGCTTGTCGACTGATTTGTTGTAGCTTCAAAATGCTTATATCATGGGCGACATTTTCAGCCGTTACTTAGTTTTTTTTAGCAAACATCCCAGGGCATGCTGGAACTTGTAGGCTAGATAGAGTCAGTTATTGCTGCAATGCTGAATCCTGGTTCATGTGCACAGTGCAGATCAGTTGCTGTTCTGATGCTGTAGGTACCAATGCCAGGTACATAGAATCCACATGTTAAGCTGTCATGTTCCATGTGTGCCTCAGAGAGCGAGGATTTTTCTTGAGGCAATTTTAGTGGCTGAGAGGGATTGATTATCTTAACAACGTAAATATTCTTGCCACTAGATTCCAGTCCATAGAAATTTTTTTCCACGAGCCCCCATAGACAATAATATTTTTTCAAATCTTGTATTTTCAGTGATATGACCACCGAAGGCACTGATATTATATAAAACAGAGCTTTGGACTATACCATTTCCCGCTGAATGGCACTATTTCGCTCCATGTGTTCCCATACCTGGTGTGTTACGCAGTTTGGTGCTTACTTTCCCTCCATGTTAAAGAGCAGTAGATGTTTCAGCATCCAGGCTAACGTGCTGCATAGCTAAATACATATAAGGTCCCAAAGGCGATACAGATTGCAATGCAAATGCATGTTTGGTATAGTAACAGCTGGTGAGTAGCATCTTGTACCTTCTAAAGATGGTCTTATCAGTTGTAACGATCTCTTTTCCATGTACAAACACATAAGCCCTTACAAGTTATTAAAAGTCTAGAGCACCAATCTCAGAATTTGGTTTTCTATTGATTGGTGAAACATTGAGCAAAAGTTGCTGTGCATAGATTGAGCAGCAGAGCCTAAGAATTGACGCTTTTCATTGCCAACATAAACCATAAAACAGAGGCAAGTGATGTGACCTACTAGGTGCATACAGTGGGAAATATTCCTGCATCTTATAGAACTAGTCAAATAATGTTTCCAAAAACTGAGCAAGAGTACAGTACATAAAAGCCAACATTATTGTAACTCTATGCTAATGCGACTAATGAGGTTCATTCTGCCTTGCCTTGTCACTACAGTGCCACACTTCTGCAAACCGGCCAATGTATCATTTCACAAACCTTTTAATGGCTTCAGTTTTAGGCTCCAGGTGCTGCATATCCAAGGTCTCCATCCACAATCCGTACATGTCTGAGGATAGAACACTGTCAGGTATATTTCGCAGAAAATCCTGAATTAAATGTACACACACAGTGGGTTGGTCAGTTTCTTTTTCATTTGTTAAAAATGGCACTATATTACTATCATATAAGCATAATGATCTACAACAAAAACAAGTTTGTGCTAGTGATCTGCTTCTCAATTACACTGAGTGCCATTGACAGACTAGCTTTAGCTTCATGGTATGTGTTGTGATACCATTAAGCTCATATGTACATGTCTACTGCCAAAATACTTATCATTCAAACATGTCGATGCGTTTAAGTTCTTACAATCCAAACCTACTTGTCATCTATGACTTAGCATACTTGGGGCAGCTGCTTCATAGTCAGCCTTGCATTATGCCAAGTGCTGTAGGAAGATATTGTATACAGACAGTAGATATTTTGGCAGTAGATTCCTTGCGGACTACTTTTTGAAGTACAAATACTGAATATCAACTCCAAAATACAGAATTACCATACTTTTGTGGTCACACTATTGGGATGACAAACATATTGTAGAAGCAAATACCAATGCTAAGTTTATTGTTTCTGTACTTTTCACAATAATATCGATAAATAAAGTATTGTAGTTTGTTATTTTTGTGAAACTATTCTATTTAGAAATATAAATTAAATGAATATTTTATTATAATATAACTGTGAATATTTTTTCCGGTTGCAGTGACTATTGAGATATTGGATGGATAGTGTTTTATTTATCATACATGTTATTTAATATTAATTGCTTATTTTATGTACATTTATTTATTGTTTAATTATTTACATATTTGTTTTTCATGCAGCAAGTTACTTACTTTCGGTAACGCATTATCTGGTAGAGAGAGGATCTATCCAGATTCCTTATCTTTTAATTTCCCAGGCGTCAGACAGGATCTGGAAGATTTTTCCACGAGTAATACTCTTGCACCGCTAGGTGGCGTCAATCAGCTCCGCGCTCTTTCGTCCTTGCTCGAAGTGGAGTCTGCGTCACCTTTACAGGTGCCACCTCAGCGCGTTGACATCAGTTACTATTCACGGCTTCACACGCCAGGAGTACAGAGTCATGAAGTACACTGACACTGGTGTGTCCAAACGAGGGCCCTAAAAGAATCAGCCTTGACCCTAGGAACTCGTCTTCAGAGTGGGGAGGATGGGTGGGTCAGTAAGGAATCTGCGGCTATATCCGGACAAATTCTAAACAAAAAAATCTTGCAGGACTGAACAGGCGAAGTGCCCGTCTCTACGCATCTGACTGTCCAGGTAGTAGTGTTTAGTAAACATGCGCAGGGACGCCCATGTTGCTGCCTAGCAGATGTCCAGGACTGGCACTCCACATGCTAATGCAGTGGCTGCAATTTTAGCACTTGTCTAATGAACCCTTAAGCTCTCAGAAGGCTGCTTCTTGGACTAGTGCGTAGCAGATTTTAATACAGAGAACAACCCTGCGCACTGCTGGGTAAATGTAAGAATAAAAAGAAGAACATCAGAAAGGGATGTAGAAAGAGGATCAATAGACTGTGGAGGGGTGCCTGGCTGCCAGAATAACATTGCAGACTTTGTTAGGAAGGCCGAAAACTTTCAATCGCTGCCACTCAATCGCCACGCAAAAAGGTGCAGAGTTAGCAGGTTTGGGTGGTTGGCCCTCCATTGATGCTGCGGCAGAAGATCCTCCTGAAGAGGCAGCCTGATCGGAGAATCGATGCTCATGCTGAGAAGCTCAGGATAGCAGCCTCTCAACGCCCAGTCCAGACCCACAAGGATGACTTGAGACAGGTGGTGTCTGATCTTTTTGAGAACTCTGGGCAGAAATGATATCGGTGGAAATGTGTACAGGAGGCCTGAGCTCCACTCGAGACAAAAAGTGTTGCTGAGCGAGAGCCACCTGGGAAACTCCAGCATGCAAAACTGCTGACATTGCGCATTCTCCGCTGAGGCGAACAGATCTAACCAAAGCTCTCCCCACTGCTGCAAGGGATCTTGTGCCCCCAGTGGATAGAGACCCCATTCGTGAACCTCTAGGCATTGATGGCTAAGTTTGTCCACTCTGGCGTTCAGGGATCCTGCAACGTGTTGAACCACCAGGCATATGCCCTGCTGTTCTAGCCATTTCCAGAGTCGCAGAGCCTCTTGGCAAAGGGTCCACGACACGAGCCCCTCACTGTTTGATACCGTACCACATGGCGGTAGTGTTGTCTTTAGAACACTGGTACCTTCCTTCCCTTGACGGAGGGTAGAAAGGCTCTCAATGCCAGTGGGATCGCTCAGAGCTCCAGCATGTTTATGTGGAGTCTAGATTCCGCCAGAGACCAGAGTCCTCTGATCTCCAACTCTCCCATTTGGCCACCCCATCCCAGGAGTGGCACATCAGTCACTACTGTGAGATCTGGTTGGGAAAGGGAGAGAATTCTGCCTCTGACCCAATTGTGGTTTGTTAGCCACCACTGCAAGTGTTTTTCAGTTCCGTCCGAGATCTGGACTAAGTCGGAGAGATTCCCCTGATGCTGCACCCACTGGAACTTGAGGTCCCACTGCAGAGCCTGCATATGCCATCTGGCATGCGTTACTAGCAGGATGCAGGAGGCCATTAGGACTAGCAGCCTCAGATTCATTCTCACTGAAATCTAGGATAGCGGCTGAAACATTGGGATCATAGCCTGCGTATCCTGGACTCGCTGCTCGGAAGGATAAGCCTTGGAACAGCTAAGATGAAAGGGAGCGTCTGAGAGGGAGTCAGGTGTGACTTTGGCACATTGATTGTGAACCCCACCGGAAGCAGAATGTTCGCTGTAGTCAGGAGGTGGGACATGACATCCTGGGGTGAACCTGTCGTCGAGATTGGGTACGTCTGGCACCCCTGATCTGTGGAGATGAACTGCAACCACCGCCATCACGTTGGTGAACACCCGAGAGGCACTGGTAAGGCTAAAAGAAAGCAAGATTAATTGAAAGTGCTTGTGGCGTACAGTAAAACGCAGGTAACACCGATGGGCAGGCAGGATGGGAATAGGAAAATACGCATCCTGCAAGTCCAATGCTACCATCCAGTCCCCTGGGTCCAGGGCAGAAAAAACCTGAGGCAATGGCACCGATTAAAGAAAGTAAATTTACACATTTGTGTAAGTTTACGACTTTTCGGTATTCACAAAGGTTCAGTTAGACCAAAAGTCTAACCTTACTACTTTTCGGTATTCACAAAGCTAACTTAATCCTCGTAAAGTTAGACTTTTGGTCCAAGTTTACCTTTGTAAATACCGAAAAGTAATAAAGTTAGACTTTTGGTCTAAGTTTACCTTTGAGAATACCGAAGAGTAGTAAACTTACATAAAAGTGTCAGTTTACTCAATTTTTCAAAATTGGTTTGGAATTTTACTTGTTTTGTGTTTTAACTTCAATTCTGTTTGAGTGCTACATAAATACTTTAGACATTCCCTCAAAATTAAGCCTGTCTGCTTTTGTGCCTAGCTGTCAGACAGTTAAGTACAGGTTTATTTAGTGACTTTTGTGATTCACCCTGACAACAATTGAGCTTATTATCTGAGTGGGGCAGGCACCTCTCTTAAATAATAACCACATTTCCTACAATTCCACTTGAAATCATGGAGTGCACACAGTTTTCCTCTGATGACAGACAGCTTCCAGTAAGACCCAGGAACTAATTTGACAAGGACAGCAAATCAGGTCTCTGAGTGAGTGTGAAAGGCAGTGGTGGCTGCTATGTTTTAAAAGTAGTGAGGCACATACAAAATTACATTAAATCCTTTAAAAATAAATGTACCTGGCATGATGATCTTCTGCAAGTACACGTTCGGTAGCAAACTCACCTGTAGTGCCACCTGCCCCACACTGGATTGATGTGATGGACACTAGCATTGAGGTAATCCAAGCAGTGCAGTTTAGCTGCTTAAAATTCTAAACAGCATAAGAGTAGTGCTAGGAGTGTCTGGAGCAAGCAAACACAGTGCTCCATTGGACACCTATGGGGCAGTGCCTCTGCTTCTCAGCTGCCTTTCAGCTTTTGATTGCAGAAGCCTGAACAACGCATGTCAGCCTGCCACAGTGAAAACGAAGGCCAATTTGGCATGCACAGTTCAGTTAACACAGCCTCAGGTCGTCCTACTGAACTGCTGTGATGCAGTGGGGGAGGTCAGGGTGTCAACATCCCCACGTCCCTATGGACGAACCGCCTCTTGTGAAAAGCATCATATGTAAGCTAACATACCATTGTAGCATCTTTTAAAATAATTTAACACACTAACATTTAGTGTATGTATATAATTTTCCAAATGTTTCCCTGTCTACTATAATTAGTGATTTATTATAACATCAATGTCATTTTGATTTAGCATCATTTTTGTAAATCACTTCCCTTGTTTATTAATTTGTTGTCTGTACTGAAGGCTGTCACAGCACATCTTGTTCAATATCGCTTTGGAGTAACTTACTGTAATGACAGCAGCAGCCACAAACACAGATTCCCCGTCCATGTGCACATCATCACCCGAATTGAGCTTCTCCTTCAGCTCCTTGCAGGTCTTTGCATTGGCTGAGCGCCTGAAGATGCCCTTGGTGGAAGGTCCTTCATGATACAGCAGCATGAGCATATCCTAGTGGGCAATGTTAGAGAGGTAAATAGAGGAGAAAGTGTCCATCCACACACAACAATATGACATTCACCATTCTCTTTGCATAAAAACTATTATCAAGTCCCCATTGAGCTGTCACCTCAACAACAAACCGGTAATAAGCTGGTCTGTACATGCATTTTGAAGCTTTCTTTCGTCTGTAGAGGTGAAAGTCAGGAATCCGTGTCTCTCAAATCTGAGCCGGTGGTTTCCAGTGCTCGGCACCGCACTTAATTGTCAACACTGGCACTTATGATAGCCTCCGACATGGTGGCACTGTTTGTCTAATTTAGAGATGAGCACAACAACAGTTGTTTATTAATTCAATTTACATTAAGAATGACTACGCCCACTGAGGGTGTTACCTAAATGCGTTTATGCTTGTATTGTCTGGCTGTGAAGTTACTGTCATTTATCCTACTGAACCGTGCTGCTGAGGCCTTGAACCGGCCCTCGAGGGGAGCTGCCTGCATGTTCTCATCTCCTTTATGTTGTTTGTTTGCAACTTGTAAAATCCCAAACAATAATAATAAAAAAAAGGAATGATTAATACCTGCCGCCGAAACCATTCTTATAGCTTTGGGGGCCTGGAATAGTCTGACTTGTCATACTTGTAAAAGTGTGATGGTTAGTAGTTATGTTGGTACTGTCTTTGGCAGCACTGGCCAGGGCAATGGGTGGTGCAAGTTGCAGTGGCCTCCTGGCACTTATTTGTTTTAGAAATTAAGCACTGGTGTCTATTGACAAGAGCATACAGTGTGTGCGTGTGCAAGTGTATGTGCGCACGTGCATGGCAGGTGTGTGTGTTTTTGGGCGTGTACGCAACAGGCCAGGATCTGAGAAAAGAAACTAGTGCCTCAACCCTACCTGTGAAACAAAGGGGAACTACGTTGCAGGAATTGATTTAATGATGGTGATGCAGGGAGCCATAATCCCCCTTTATCACCAAAGATACATGGTTTTATTTATACCGAAAAAATGTATTTTTATGCAAGTGCACAGTAGACTAAAAACTCATGAGTGCTCACTGAAACATCTTGGTTTTTCGGGATCAGGAAGTGACCCTGCGATGAAGCATAGAGTGGGTGAGGGTCATAAACACACTTGTGTTGTTAGTCGCCGAGGGAATACAAAGGAGGTAGGATACCCATATGTATGATACATTCAGTTAGGGAGATTGTATCCTACAGCTCTTTCATTTTTCTCCCCTTCCTAAATGGCTGCCTGGGGGGGGGGGGGTTGTTCAGGTTTTTGTAAGAGTAGATGCAGGGAGCCTAGCAGTAGTCCTAAAGAGGGATCATGGGGGCTGGTTTCAATTGATGCAGGGTGACAAAGTAAACAAGCATTGGCATAGCCAATAGGTCTCGCTTTTGGGACCTTATAAGTATTTAGTTATGCAGCACAATATCCTTGGTACAACAACATCAACTGCTGCATGGCTAAACACTTATAAGGTCCCAAAGGCGAGACCTATTGGCTATGCCAATGCTTGTTATATACAGAGGGGTACTTATTTTGTACCAATCACTGACCGATGTTAATGTAAGGGTTGTAGATGGTGGGTTGCGCATGCCTTGTTTTCATTTCCATTATAATGACAATAATCCTTTCTTTGACCCTGTGCTCAATCAACGTGGACTGTATTATAGTGAATACAAGGGGCTTAGATAAAGAAATAGGAGAGGCGAGGAGGAAGGGAAACTGGGGTAAGGAACAGCCGACGGAGGAGAACAAGACGGAGGGCATTGCTGTGGGGAGGGGGAGGAGAAATGCGACACGGCGGGCAGGGGAGGGGGCGGAGCGGGGAGAGCGGCGATGAGGGTGTGAAGGTCTCACATGAGGGGGCGTGGTATCTTAAGTCGTGTTGCTTTGGGAGGCAAGATTTTAAAAAAGCGCCATACTGAAAGAAAGGCGTGCGCTGCCTTGTTGAAAGTGAAAGGTGCTGAAAATAAACATATGCAGTGGCACTACTGCTGAAGCGCAAGTGCGGAGCTGGTTAAAAAACCATGAGTAATTGAAATTTAAGGGAGCCTGCTGTGAGGAAAAAAAGCCTTGCCCGCCATTGTTTGTATGCGCTGTGCTTTGCTCAAACATGAAGCACGACGCCCAGGCGATGAGGAGTGCACGACCCCAGAGCCTAACCCTGCTTGGTGTACATTTAAGAACTCCGTTTGGTCTCTCATGAAGGGGCGTGGGATCTTAAGTTGCGTCGCTGTGGGAGGCAAGATAAAAAAACAAGTTAAACAAGTTTTAAGAGGAGACGCGGCCCTGAAACTGAAAGTACGGCCGACCGGCCGTGAATAATTAGGGGGTGAGAAATGCGCTGGGAGGGCTGCCTTTGATGTGGTAATGCGAGGCAGGGAGGCAGGCGGCTGGTGGCATTGTGCACGCGCTTTTTAGGGCTTGCGCTTGCGCAATGACCTAAAAAGCACATGCACTGCAAGAAATCGCCAGTGGAATCGCCAGTTCAGTAAGCTCTCGATAAGCCCCTATATATCTCGCTCCCGCTCAATGCGCATGCGCATTGAGATAGGTCGCTCGACCTAAAAAGGAGACAGGTGATTTCGGTAACATAATTTACTCAGGCATATTAATGACCTAAAGAACTGTTGCTCTTGTGCTTGGGGAAGGGTCTAAATTCATAGCATTGCAAACTGAAGAGCAAAAAGGGCACAGGCCTAGATAGTTACAGTAGAAAGTGTCTGAATATCCTTGTAGGTAGACATTCCTCAGCTCTCAGGGAAAGGAGCCTAATCCAAACAATTTTTGTTTTGGGATTTTCTTTAAACATGGAACAACTCACGACTGATAATCATCAATAAGTGTTCAGCACTGCAAGCAGAATTTCTAGTTTTCTAGGCATTTGACCCTCAGGAACTGGCCTGAGATGTACAACTCTATCCACAAGAACTCAAACCAGTGCTGCAGAGGCCGACGACTGATCCATGACGATGTTTATTTCTGATGTCGGAGTCAATTACGGCGTGCTCTACTTGATTTGCTTGATATAGAAATAATTTGTAATTCACCCACCATTTGAGAGAGGATTAAATGTGTTTGTGAACCCTTGTCTTCTTATGCATACTGCTCAGTCTATAAATGTAAAGATGGCCTTGAACATATCTGGTTTTGTGTACTCTAATGTGAAACTATCAAGGTTATCTTAATGTGTGAGGATTTTTCCATTTGTTTTCACCAACAGAACGCTAAAAATCTAACAGCATATGGTTGTATTGATATTCCTGAAAACAATGACAAAATAATATATATCCTGAGGAAGGCTGGCAACTTATTTCCATCAGAAACACAGCTCACGCTGATTCTACTCATTACATGTCAATTATATTGAGCATTACGATAATGATTCCAGAAAACACGTGGTGGAATTTGATGAGTTATTCAAACAGCGAATAGTGTTTTTATGTGTGTTGCACCACTTTATTGGGTATAAAAGCATTAGTAGTTATTGACATTTTTGATTTATTCTGACTTATCTAAGATTTTGGTAATTAGATGATTGTGTCCATTCTACGGTGATGTGATTCTTATTGGTAGCGTTGGTTATGGTTATTCTGGTAAAGTCATACATTGGCCTGTGCGATTATTCAACTACACTAGTGTGTTGTGAAATTGAGTCTATTGAGGTGTAATTTAATTCTGAACTTGGCTGATACCTCATTTCATAGATCACAACCTCTTTAAAAACTCATTTTATATGTCTTCAACTGCACAGAGAGGCACTTGATAAAGGAAGGCACTTCAAACCAGTTCTCATGCCTGCAGAATTCTGGAAAAAGAAATAATGTAGACTGTTGTTCCTCTACATTCCCACCTTGGATAATCTCACCTCGATCCTGCTATGTGTTTGTTCCCACATGCAAGCGCTCAAGCTGCGATTGCAAATTCACTCTGCACTACGTGTAACTGGGGTCTTAATATGGCACTTGCATGAGTACTGAATATTGGAAATACGTTTAGAAATTCATAACGGGTAAAGTATTTATGGGCTATTCCTGGGGTTGACTCTGGATCCCCAACATTCTAGCCATGTATTTCAAATGTAAAAGAAAACCTTAGGGTAGATAATTGCCTTTTTAAAGCGGGGGGTTATTAACCAGCCCATGTTAATGCCAGTGACCAGTGCCACCTTCCACTCGCTAGGCACCTTGAATGGCCTTTATAAGGCAGGGGAGCACTTCAAATAATTATGCTGTGTCATCACGGATGTGAAAAAGATTCCAGTGGGAGAGGTGAAAAGGGGGCAGATGAGTACACGAAGATCCTAAATGCCTCGGGCTCATACAGAACTTTGGGGTAGCATCTGTTATAGTAGGGAATGGCAGACCTACTGCAATGTTCAATAGAAGAACGCCTGCCTCTTCTGCGCCACTGTCCCTTTTTCTACCGCTGTCTTCTGTACTTGGGGCACACCTGATACCAGGTGTAGTGGTGGGCTGCTGTAAACCAATAACCGCCCCTGTCCCTCTTCCCAGGCTCTTGCAAATAAGTAAGAACGAATCAGCGCGCTCTGACACCTTTGGGTAATGTTCGTGCTATATAAAATCGCATTAAATAAATAAATAAAATACACACTAGAATAGATAATTTCCTCTGTTCCCACACCATTCTCCTGCAGGTATCAGACACAACGTATTTAGGTAAAATGCCCTCGGACCACAGTCCACTAGAGATGGTCCTAGACTGGGGCCATGTTCCCACACCTGTAACGACTTGGAGAATGAATCCACAAATAGTAGAGGATGGGCCCTTGAAAGCGCAATTATCGGATACGATCACTGAATATTTTTCCAGGTATGCTGGTACCACCTCATCCCCACTAGTTGAATGGGAAGCGTTCAAGGTGGCGGTGAGAGGTACATCTATTGGAACTACGGTAGTTGGTGAGACAAGCAATAGTGCGTATCTTGTGGAGGGGCAGCTGGGATCGCTAGAAAAAGAAGCAGCCAAGACCTCAGCTAAGGCAGATAAACTACAACAGGCAAGGATAGAACATGCAGACCTATTGGAGAAACCACGAGTGGTAGACTATAGATCATATGTGCAGAGAACGCATGTAAAGGCAGATAAGCCAGGCACACTGTTAGCTCATATCATACACAATCAGCCCCAAGCCACCCCTATAACCAAGATTCACTCCCCATTTGGTGAAGTGGTGGATACTCAACTAACGATCAATGCGGCGTTTCACAAATATTACAGTCACCTATATAGTGTACCTGAACGTGTAGACAGGCAAGAAATAGTGGAATTCCTTCGTGGTGTGACCTTACCACAGCTGGATGAAGCAGACAAAGACAACTTAACTTCACCGATCACCACGGAGGAAGTTCAAGCGGCTATACGCGGCCTTCCACCGAACAAGACTCCTGGCTTAGATGGCCGACCAACACAATTTTACGCGGCATATGCCAAAGAACTGGTACCTCAATTAAGTAAGGTGTATGAAACCGTATTGAAGGAAGGATCGCTTCCCCAGACTACAAAATAGACACTGGTGATATCATTACTGAAACCAGGCCGGGATGCTACTGATATCACAGCATATCGACCCTTATCACTTTTACACACAGATTACAAAATATTGAGCAAAATCTTAACTGCACGTTTAATGCCATGCCTCAACAAGTTAATACATGTAGACCAATGCGGGTATGTGCCACGAAGGAGCACACCGCGTAACATGAGGAGGCTGTATCAAGTAATGTGTCCCCCCCCCCCAACCAATACCCGGCAGCAGGATGTCTGTCCCTGGACATGAGACAGGCATTTGATACACTGAGTTGGGAGTATATGCTAGAGGCATTAAAACGATACAGCATACCAAGTGAATTTCTGACCTGGATCCGACTACTGTATGGCCCGGGTACGTTCGGGCAAACATATTTCTAGGGAGTACAAAATCTTCCGCGGTACAAGGCAGGGGTGCCCGCTATCCCCTATGCTTTTTATATTAGCACTGGAACCACTGGAGCACATATTGCGCACATCGGCACAGGACTGGGGTATACCCATTGGGCCACTGATGCATACAGCATCATTATATGCCGACAATATAACATTATATACTAGAGATTTGCACAGTGGGCTACATGTGGCGGCAGCCCTTTTTGCAAAGTTTGGTAGAGTGGCCGGTCTACATATTAATTTTGATAAGTCAATAGCCTTCTTCTTCAAACAAACCGAGGCTCCGCACATGCATGACTTTGGGGACAGCAGAATACAAATAGCTCAGAGCACCTTCAAGTACTTGGGAGTGCATATATACCGAACGCAGCAAGACACACTAGATGGTAATGTACAAAAGAAAATAGCCTCATAAAGATCGCAAATAGTGTTCTGGATAATACCACCGCTCTCTGCCACGAGCCGCTTGGCTATTGTGAAAATGGTCACGTTGCCTAGAGTATTGTATTACTTCACAACAATCCTGCTACTAATGCCTATGAAAGTGTTCAAGGTACTAGACTCATTGCTGATAGAATTGGTATGGGGTGTGGGTAGACGTAGGGTGGCACTCAAGAAACTAATACTGCCAACAACAGAAGGTAGAATGGGAGTCCCTGATTTTAAGACCTACTGCATGGCGAGACAGTTACAATGGCTCTCATACTGGCTAGCAGGTCGAAATCTGCCAGAAATCGGTTATGCGCCCAGAATGCTAGAACAGGGCAGATTGCACGCCAAATTAAACAGCCCGCACCCAATTAATATTGCGGACTCCCCGCTATTGCAGATAGCATTGAAATATTGGAGATATGCTGTAAAACATACGAAACCACATCTATCTTATGCGCCAAACACACCGTTGTTGGGACTGCCGATACCAACGGGAACAGTTATGCGGGGACAAATGTCCAGCTGGGAGGAGGGAGGAATTACAAAAGTAGGAGGGCTGTTCCAGGAGGGTACACTGATGTCCCTTGCAGACTTTGTTAGCGCTAATGGCTTCCCGGATACTTTATTCCTATTACACACGGGTATATCGCACCTTGTGCGTAGGGAATGGACACCTGACGGGCAAGAACCACCAACTAATAGACTAGTCTACATACTGTATTTAATGGGGAACAGCAGGCACTTGACACAATGACTGTGCGTGGGCATTAGAGAGACACAGACCTCTCCATTAGGGACCTTGCATGACAAGTGGGAGGCAGACATGGACACAGAACTGACAGATGGGGAATGGGAGTCACTCTTGGCCTACTCGAAAGTAGTGTTGCGTAATGCGCTTTTTAAATTTATACAATACTTAAGAATGCAAAGGGCACATCTAACACCACACAGAATCCACAAAATGTTCCCCACAGCGTCATCAAGCTGTCCGAGATGTATAGAAGAAGACGCAGGGTTTATGCATATGTTGTGGACATGCTTGGCACTAACACAATACTGGGCGCAAGTGCTGACGGATGTGGTAGGCGGTCAGACGTGGAATACTGTGAAGAGCTGCATATTGAGGGTATATCCTAAGGAGCCGGGATATAAAGTGCAGACATGATTTGCGAACTTAGCGCTACTGCTGGCAAAGAGGCTCATCTCTAGAAGGTGGAAAGCAGGAAGACCGCCAAAAATAGACACATGGAAGGAGGGGTAGAAGTGGAGCCTAGCTAAAAGTGCTGTGTTACGCAGGGAAGAGCAGTGTGGACAGAGGGAAATACCCACAGCAATGGCCTGGGATATGCTTTGTGAGGCATTTAAAACGTGGGATGGGACTATCCGAGCGTCAGAAGAAAAAACGGGAGTAGACACACCCTTCAGTTATCCAAGCGTTGGGGATGCATGAAGGGGACACTCCCGCAAGTAGTAAGAGCTAACAGAGCAGAGAAAAGTAACATGCACAGGTGTGAACTGTAAAAGTACTGTAGTAAACTGTAAGGCGCAATCTATTCTGCTGTTAAATATCAGGTACATAGTAGTGTCTGGGTGGGTATACTTGGGCGAATACAGGCTGGGTTTCCAGTTAGTCAGTTTTGTTAAGTTTAATATAAATAAACACGGCGTAATCCAATTGCAGATTAATGTATGCAGGAAGACAACACAAGCTGTACGACAGACAATGGGTATAGGAATATGCGCCCCAATATACAAGATGTGACTAAAAATTGTAACTACATAATCCAGAATCCCGGAGCTAGCCTATAATTGAAGAATTAGATATCATTATTGCTTAAAAACAAATGGAAGTATACATGTGTTAGAAAAAATGCAATAAAGTTTGTGTTAAAAAAGGTCTCTTTTAATGTGCCTGCATATTGTATCTCGCACCTCTGCTGCTCCAGTATTGTGTGTAGGTGAAACGTCAGCAGTACAGCATGTTGCTTTCAATACACCAAGGCTTTGCCTTCCATGAGGCCTTACATTATCAGACAGAGTACAGCATGTGGTCTGTGCTTACTATGATGGGCTTGGGGAGGCTTCCATTGGGGCAGACTGAGGAAAGAGACAGCCCAAATAGTTTCCGCCGAGTAGTGGGAGAATGGGAAGCGGGGCTGCCACCAGGTGAGCTGCCACTCCGTCGAAGCGCCCAGTCAATGAGGGATTTCTTCCTTCTTGAGTGCTTCTGGGTGAATTCTGAAAGAAACCATACGAGTCTGATAAAGAAGATAGACTAAAATATAGACGTGTAGTGAAATTAACATGTTACAAACCCTGATAGCGGTGCACCACTGAATCTGAGTCCCAGTAGCTAGCAAGTTAGAACTCTCATAGTTGAGCTGGGAACATTTAGCACTGCCACTCACTGATGGTGGTTCATGCTTGGCAAGTTGTTTCTGGGTTGAGCTTGGTCGTATAAAAGGAAATCCCTTCTCACTGAGACAGACAATGAAATGGGCAGTCATCAAATGGAAAGGTCTTGGGAAGGGAAGCAACGTAGACTACGCCAGGGTTACCCACCCCCACCGTACATCTACCCTCACTATAAGATTGTTAAAAGTCTTGTCTTGTTCTTCGTGGCTTTTCCACTTCCTGATCTGCCACCATAGAGCAAGAGAGCATTACATTGCTTGTGCCCCCTCATTCGTTGTAGGGAAAAGCTATGTACGCAAGGTCTGCCTACACACCCAGAAAGCTGGTATGGTTTTCTGCTGGCAGAGATTTAAGCCAGGTACTGCACACCTTTACATATTCTGTTGTATTTAGCAACAGGTAGTAAGGAAGATTACCGCCTGCTGCTATGTTACTGTTCTTTGATATAAGCTAGGCTACAAATTCAAATGTAGGAAATCAAACTATGCTGCCCTTTCCTTGAGAGCGTATTATCCTGTTTGTTAATATACAAGCATTTGTTACTGTCAAAATATAGTTTGTATGTCATACAGAGGCACAAGAGCATTAAAAAAGCATTCTTTCTTAATTGTTACGAAATCTTGTGGTTTATGATAGCGGCTTCCCATTTTTAACAACAACTGCCATTCGGCGTAATTGATAATGAGATTCTATCTTTGAGTATCCAAGTGTCAGTCTGCTCTTCCTTACCTCTCCTCATTTGCATTGGAGCCTGGGGTCTAGGTTTCAGGATGAATTGGCATTTACTGTCCTTGGGTATCTTTTCCACCAGAAAGGACTCAAACCCTTCACCTTGCAGAAAGTTGTTTGTCCCTTGGCACTGGTCTGCGAAGTCGCGTAGACAGTTCATTATGATGCTGAATGGGTATTCGTGGCCTGCAGAAGTACATTTAAGAAGGTGTGAAGAAGGCTCTACAGCTGACGTAGCCAGCAAATCAATATTACCTGAAAGGATTGCCCGGGCATACAACTACTGGAGCTTCACCCCACACACAGATTCATAGGGCTGTTAAATACACGAGGTGCCACCTGTTTACACATCACAACTACTAGTGTAGGGCTACGTTGCTTTAAAATTCTATATTCCATTAGCTTAAGTTAGGTTTCAACTATATGTACAAATGTAGCATCCCACCAGAAGCTCAGCCCTTGCTCCTCTCAGACTCCGACATGACTCCGGTGGACTCCTCACTCTCACATTTCAACTTACATCACACACTCCAGAGAAGAACAAACCCAACAAAACTACAGGCCAGAGCAGAGCACGGGATCACAGAGAACAGGACACAAAACACATCTCTCCTTAGCAAGAACAAACAACAGGAAAGTTCATGCATTGATTCACAACTCCACCCACAGACAAAATTTAAAACATCAATCACAATAAAAGCCATGTCACATTAGATATGTATTGTACCATGATAAAACACACAATCTAGATTCGCACAGACCAAAACTTCATTACAAGAGAAAATCTCAAAATCATGCAAGTCTAGATAAAAGACAGCAACACTTTACACAGGAGTAAGGCCAAAATCACATTTAACACTGGCAAACACATATTAACACCAATGTTATAAGGGATGCTTGAAACAAAAATACGCACAACTAAAAAACTTAGGGCCACAACACCGAGCAACAATGATGGGCTCCCATCTTGTAATGGTTCATGAAGGACATCCTAACACCTATATTCCACCACCATAATCAAAGTGGAATTACAAGAGTTTAGCGAAACCCCTAGAAGCACAAGTTACTACTTGTGTAACGATATATCTGTAAGAGACATTAGTTAGTATTAGATTCCTTACCTTAGAATATCCCCAGCCGTCAGACTGGATCCGGAAAATTTTGCGTAGCAGTACCCTTGCGCGTCGGTAGGCGTCGTCTGCGGCTCCGCGTCCGTCGTCGGCGTCATGGGCGCCGTGATGACGTCGTCGGAGTACTTAGACGCCGCCTCCGCGTGCTGACGTCAGTTCTTAGACACAGCTTTTCCGCGCCAGAAACGCAGAGCCATGTCAAAAACCAACACTGGTGCCATGAAAACTAGGGCCCTGAAGGGGACAACCCTAACCCAATATATTGGTTCGCAGAACGGGGAGGATGGGTGGGTCGGTAAGGAATCTAATACTAACTAATGTCTCTTACAGATATATCGTTACACAAGTAGTAACTTGTGCATCTGAAAGAGACACGTGAGTATTAGATTCCTTACCTTAGAATAGATACCCCAGCAATACCAACCCCGGTGGTGGGTCTGCGAACCAATAATCACACCAGAAAGTCCTGGAGGACGGAACGGCCAAAGAAGCCATCCCTCCGGACTTGGCTGTCCAGGCAGTAGTGTCTAGCAAATGTGTGCAGCGATGCCCACGTAGCTGCCTGACAGATGTCTTGTAAGGGCACACCCCTGCCTAGGGCAGTGGTAGTAGCCGTGGCTCGGGTGGAATGAGCCCGCAATCCAGCAGGGGGCTCCTTCCTAGCCAAAGAGTAGCATGCCTGGATACACAAGATGATCCACCGGGAGATGGTCCTCTTGTGCACCGCTTTCCCCTTCTTAGCGCCCACGTAACCAACAAAGAGTTGGTCATCCACCCGGAACTGGCGTGTGCGATCCAGATAAAACGAGAGCGCACGTTTTGGGTCCAGACGGTGGAGCCGCTCTTCCTCTTTAGAGGGATGCGGTGGCGGGAAGAAGGTTGGCAAAGTGATAGACTGCCCGATGTGAAAGGCCGTGACAACCTTGGGCAGGAAGGAAGGACGAGTCCTTAGAACAACCTTGTCCGGATGGACAGAGAGGAAAGGAGGTTTAGAAGATAGAGCCTGGAGCTCACTCACCCTCCTGGCAGAGGTGATGGCAACCAGGAAAGCAGTCTTCAAGGTCAGAAGGCGAAGAGGACAGTTGTGAAGTGGCTCAAAGGGAGCGCACATCAGGAACGTCAAGACCAGGTTCAAGTCCCACTGAGGCATCACAAACGGAACAGGAGGAAACGTGTGAGTGATGCCTTTAAGAAATCTGTTAACAATAGGGGGCTTGAACAAAGAAGGCTGATCAGGTAGCCTGAGAAAGGCTGAAAGGGCAGAAAGGTAGCCCTTGATAGTGCCCAGAGCAGAGCCCTGCTGGGCAAGAGAAAGAAGGAAGAGAAGAACCTCAGAAAGAGGGGAAGAAAGAGGATCCACAGCCTTTGCTGTGCACATGCCACAAATCTGTTCCACCTGCAGGCGTATACCGACTTTGTGGAGGGACGCCTGGCTGCCAGAATAATGTTACAGACTTCAGGAGGCAAGTCAAATGGCCTCAACTGTCGCCGCTCAATCTCCAAGCATGGAGGTGGAGACTGGACAGGTTCGGGTGGAGGACCGTCCCCTGCTGCTGCGACAGAAGGTCCTCCTGAAGAGGCAGACGAACCGGGGGATCGACTGACAGACTGAGTAGCTCTGGATACCAGTACCTTCTCGCCCAGTCCGGAGCCACAAGGATGACTTGGGCCCGGTCGCGCTTGATCTTCTTCAGCACTCTGGGCAGAAGTGGTATAGGCGGAAAGGCGTACAACAGACCGCAACTCCACTCGCGACGAAAAGCGTCTCAGAGCAAGTGCCGCCTTGGAAATTCCAACGCGCAGAACCGATGACATTGCGCGTTCTCTTCGGTGGCGAATAGATCTAACCAAGGCTCTCCCCATCGCTGAAAGAGGCCTTGCGCCACGTCTGAGTTCAGACGCCATTCGTGATCCATCATGCACTGACGGCTGAGCTCGTCCGCCCTGGCGTTCAGAGAACCCGCCAGGTGTTGAGCCACCAGGGTCATGCCCTGGCGTTCCAGCCATTGCCAAAGGCGAAGAGCCTCTTGACAAAGGATCCACGACCCCACTCCGCCTTGTTTGTTGCAGTACCACATGGCGGTGGTGTTGTCCGTGAAAACCTGCACTACACACCCCCGGACAGAGGGGAGGAATGCCTTCAGTGCTAGACGAATCGGCCTGAGCTCCAACAGGTTGATGTGGAGCCGGGTCTCCGCCGGAGACCAGAGGCCTCTGATCTCCGCCTCTCCCAAGTGGCCTCCCCAGCCCTGGAGGGACGCGTCCGTCACAACTACGTGCTCCGGTTGGGGAAGGGAGAGGGATCTGCCGCTGACCCAATCGCGGTCCGTAAGCCACCACTGCAGCTGTCTCGCAGTGCCCTCTGAGATCAGGACGTGGTCGGAAAGGTTGCCCTGATGCTGGGCCCACTGAAACTTCAGGTCCCACTGCAGAGCCCGCATCCGCCACCTGGCGTGATGCACCAGTAGGATGCAGGAGGCCATCAGCCCCAGAAGCCGTAGCGTCAACCTGACTGAAACCCGGGATAACGGCTGAAAGATGGGAATCAGAGCCTGAATGTCCCGGACCCGCTGTTCGGGTGGATAAACCCGAAACCGCGCCGAGTCCAGAACCGCTCCGATGAAGAGGAGCTTCTGAGAGGGGCACAGGTGTGACTTTGGCACATTGATGGAGAACCCCAGCTGGTGCAGGAGGTCTGCCGTCGTCTGAAGGTGGCCGACGACTGTCTGGGGCGAGCCCGCCTTCAACAACCAGTCGTCGAGGTAGGGGAAGACTGAAACCCCTAACCGACGCAGATGAGCTGCGACCACCGCCATCACTTTCTTGAACACCCGTGGGGCGCTGGTAAGGCTGAATGGGAGCACGGTAAACTGAAAGTGCTCGTGGCCTACCGTGAACCGCAAGTAGCGCCGGTGGGCAGGCAGGACGGGGATATGAAAATAAGCGTCCTGCAAGTCCAACGCTACCATCCAGTCTCCTGTGTCCAGGGCTGCAAGGACCTGAGCCAGTGTCAGCATCTTGAACTTCTCCTTCCGGAGGAAGCCGTTGACGTTCCGTAGGTCCAAGATAGGGCGTAGGCCCCCTTTGCCCTTCTTGGGTACCAGAAAGTAGTGGGAGTAGCAACCACGTCCTACTTCTGGCCCAGGAACGCACTCGATGGCCCCCTTGGCCAAGAGGGCCGTAACTTCCTCCTGCAGAAGTCGCAAGTGATCCCCCGACACACGGTGGTTCTGCGGTGGCATGGCTGGAGGAGTCGCCTCGAAGGTGAGGGAGTAGCCCCTTCGGACGATTTGCAGCACCCACCTGTCCGACGTGACAGTGCGCCAGTGGAGGTGGTGATGGCGAACCCTGCCTCCAACTGGCGTCACATGGGCCTAAAAACACGGACTAGGAAGGTTTTGAGGCGGATGCTGCGGGGGAAGGTGTGGACTGACCTCGCCGCTGCCCCAGACCGCCCTGACGGCGGTTCTCACGGCCGCCACCGCGTTGGGTATTACCCTGCGGCGCGTGGCTGGCGGCGCGTGTGGGCGCACCCCTTCCGTGGCCACGAAAGGAGTGGTAGGCTGCCGTTTGCTGGCGCTGGCCAGAAAGGCCTAAGGACATGGCCGTAGCCCTGGAGTCCTTAAAACGCTCAAGCGCATGGTCTGCCTTGTCGCCAAAGAGGCGACGGCCATCGAACGGCATGTCCATAAGCGTGTTCTGGACATCTGCCGAGAAGTTGGCGGACCTCAGCCAGGCGTGGCGTCTGACCACCACCGTCGTAGCCATCGCTCTGCCCAGCGAGTCGGTGGTATCTAGCCCACACCTGATGGAGTACTTTGCTGCGTCCCGGCCCTCCACAAGGGCTTGGCCGAGTTTGGCCCGTACCTCCAACGGACACTCTGGCAGCACTTCCGCGACCTTATCCCACACTGAGTGGGTGTAACGTCCCAAGAGACAGGCGGTGTTGGAAGACCGCAAGCCTAGGCTCAGGGATGAGAAGATCTTCTTCCCATACTGGTCATATCTCTTGGATTCCCGATCCGGCGGAGCCAACGGGAATGCGGTTTGGGAATTGGAGGCCTGGATGACCAGGCTCTCGGGAGTGGGGTGGGTGGACAGAAAACATGGGTCGCCCGGGGCTGGGCGGTGGCGTCTGGCCACGTTCCTATCTACGGGCGAACCCGTAGCGGGCCTGGACCAAGTGCCCAAAAGAACGTCCGTCAAGGCCTCATTAAAGGGCAGCAGAGGCTCGGCCGAGCTTGACTGCGGTTTAAGGACCTCAGTGAGGAGGTTAGTCCTCACGGCCGCGACGGGGAGCTCAAGGCCCAAGGCCTTGGCAGCCCTCATCAGCACCACACTATAAGTTGCCCCCTCCTCCGAAGCCACGGAAGGAGGGGAGACAAAACCAGTGTCTGGAGAGCTGTCCAGGCCACTGGCATCCCCAAGGTCTCCTGACCAGTCCTCATGAGACTGACACTCCCTGGTCAGAGGGTCCTCAGACCCCTCCCAGCCCTCCTCATCACCCATCTCCTGAGATTCATGGTCCTCAATTAATGGGGCCTGCTCATAAAAGTGAAATTCACCAAACGACGTCTGGAGCGGCTCCCATCGGGGCCGTCCCGACGTCGGAACAGGAATGGGGGCAGGACCGGGGCCGGCGCCGCCCGGAGCCGGCGCAGGAGGCGACACCTGAGCGTCCGATGCCGGGGAGGTCGTCAGATCCACCGGCGACGAACCAGATCCCGAAGAGGGCCCAGCGGCGCCGGGCCCGAAGGCGCCGGCGGCATCGGGACAACTGGACCACTCGGCGCCGGCGGCGTCGGGATAACCGGGACCTGCGGCGCCGGGCCCGAAGGCGCCAGCGGCGTCGGGGCCGAAGCACCCGACGGCATCGGGGCCGGAGCCGCCGACCCGCTAGGGCTCCCAGACGGGTCCGCTGGGCCCGGAGGCGTCGCGGAACCCGTCGGAGGAGAGAGTTTCCTCATGGCCATGAGGAAGCGCTCGATCTCCTCCTGCGTCGCGTTCAGCCCAGATACCGGAGGGTGTGGAGCCGAACGCGGCGCCCGCGACTCCGACGGAGCCGCGTGGGTGGTGTCACCCGAACCCCCGGCCGCATCGCGCAAGCGTCGGGGGGAGTCCGAGGAGCGATGACGCCGCTTGGACTTCTTGTGCCTCTTACCTGACGACGACTTCGACCCGGAAGAGTGAGGCCTACTCTCGGAGCTGTGGTGGCTCCGGGCCCGCGACCTGTCCCTCGACCTCCCGTGGGATCGGGACCTCTCACGGCGCGGAACCGACTGTCGGAGTTCGAGGCGCCTACGGGACCGCTCCCGCCTGGCTTTTGAAGAAAGGGCCCGACAGTCGGAGCAGGCCTTGTCGTCGTGGTCGACGCCCAAACACGACAAACAGACGCGGAGAGGATCCGTGACCGACATCAGCCGGTCGCAATCGTCACAGTGCTTGAAGCCGGGCATCCCTAAGGCACCGATTCGGAGTCGAGAGACTTCGAAACAGGATCAAAAAGGATCAAAAAATTTAGTCAAAATTGACTAGGGTTACTGCTTTTTCCAGATCTGCGCTTGCTGGCGCGGAAAAAAGAAGAACTGACGTCAGCACGCGGAGGCGGCGTCTAAGTACTCCGACGACGTCATCACGGCCCCCCCGACGCCGACGACGGACGAGGAGCCGCAGACGAGGCCTACCGACACGCAAGGGTACTGCTACGCAAAATTTTCCGGATCCAGTCTGACGCCTGGGGATATTCTAAGGTAAGGAATCTAATACTAACGTGTCTCTTTCAGATACATTCAACCTGTAATCACTTGCATAAATCTGAATTATGCACAAAATGTGGACACTGAGCCATCCGAACACCCCCATATAGTAGAATTACCAGGCATAATGATAATTTTAAATAAAACTAGAAGAATCCAACCTGCTAACAACCCATTAACGTGAAACTACCACAAAAATTATGAAACATCCCAAGAATTAAATCTGCCACTAGCTCTTTACTGTGAAATTATCAGACATAATGTAAAAACTCAAAGACCCAACCTGCTACCATTCCCCTAGAGTGGAATTAAGCATATCTGGTTGAAGAATCCACAGAGGTGAGGATTGGACATAGTTTTAATCTAAGATTCTAAGGTAATAAAATTACATGGAGGCACTCAAATCTAAGAATTGATAAATGTATCACCCAAATTTGAATTAAGGACATAACTGGCCGTGATTTTCTCTTGCTCGTCAGGACCAGGAGGAGTATCTCCTTGCGATTTTATTTGCTTTGGCTGTCCACACGATGCATACCAGTTCTGAGGAAGACCTCATGTGATGTTCACACAATAACACACACATCCTGGGTCGAAAAGTCGACGCCTAATCAATCCACGTCCTAAGTCACTTCACCTTCTAGATCCTAGTCAAGGTCCAAACAGGGTGGAATAGTTGAACTATATATGTTGCAATAGGACCGATTTCCCAAAAATATTTTTGGGTTTGACGTTACTATTTGTATTTTTAAATTCTAGTAAATATGTACTGAATATTGTCACACTTTGCTATGTCAGTCCTTCAATTTAAGTTGTTTGTCCTGTGATTTAACTGTGTTACAGCCATGCAGTTATACATTCAAATGCTATATAAATATAATGCATATAAAGTATGTCTTTTGTTTGCTGTGCTTTGACTTATCCCTCTACTTCATAATATTTGTGTGATTGATTGTGATTTATCGTCATTTAGACTAAGCAATTGAATGACCCGACAGAACACATTGTAGTAGCTATCAACTATGCCGAGGTTCTGAGGGACACAGGGTTGCCCCGTTACATTTAATGGCTCATATAGAGTTTGGCAGAGCTATTGCACTGCTATAAATTGGCGGTTCACTCGCCCAGTAAAATTTACGGCTACCCTGCTAACAAAGAGGTGGGAAAATCAAAGGTTTGCTGACAACGGAGCCTCAGAGCTTGAGGACTACAGTGAGTGTCTCCATGCTCTATTTAGGGCATGGTGACTATCACTAGATTTTGGTACAAGGGACCAACATGCAAGGCCCAGCATTTTGGGGCCGGGAATACAGTCAGTGGTTAATGGGGCCCTTGTGTTTTTTGTTTTGGCTTCATGTTTTACAATATGCAGACAATACCCAGGCACGGGCTAAGAGTTGACAAACGGATCAAGTTCAAGGCCTTGTGCTACATGTTTCGCACTAGACAGGGTCTCGCTCCCTCCTACATCCAAGCTCTGGTGTTTTCATATGTTCCCACCCGTGAGCTGAGATCAGCCAACCTCGCTCTGTTTGCGGTACCTAGGTTCGTCAGAGCTCGTCTTAAGGGTCGCTCCTTTTCTATGCTGGGCCCGAAACTCTGGAACGCTCTGCCGCTTTCTCTTAGATCCTGTAACTCACTGCTTCAGTTCCGTAAAAATCCTAAAAACTTTACTTTTTAGCAGCCCTGATTAAATCATTCCTCTGTTAGACCATGATGCCCTGCTATGGTCCCCCAACAGCGCCAGGAGACCCTTTGGGGTAGCTGCGTGCTCTACAAGCTCTTTAATAATTTCTTCAAAATGTATTCTAAGTCAGAAGGAGAGCGCCGACTGGGTCCAATCCATTCTTTGTATACAACTCACGCCTCATGATGGTCAGACATATTTTTTGACTTGGACCCGGTCTTGCATGACCAGATGTCTGCAGGTAGCACTTTGATCAATTAGGTGCTAGTTTTTACATTAAACTTTAAAAAATTCAAAACTCCGGTTCTACAGATTGGATTTTTGTGATTTTACTGACAAATAATTGATTTACATGTACTCTATTTTTCTAAATCAGTGTGGGATATTTCTTGTTTTTTCACTTAAGTACTGGATGTGTGCTGCATAAATACTTTATACATTGCCTTTAGGTTAAACATGACTGCTGTGTGCCAAGCTAACAGAGGGCTAAGCACAGGTTAATTTAGTGACTTTTGTGGTTCACCCTGGCAGGGATTGTACCTGCTGCTTGAACGGTGTTAACCAAGAACCCAATTTCTCACAGGTCTAATTAAAACACCAAGGTGGTGCTAACCTAGTCCATACAGAGCTTCACAGTGAGATATGTTTTTTCCCTGCCCTGGAATAACTATTGCAGGGGGCTGAGAAATGATTTGAATTATGAGTCTTTGGGAGATAGAATGAAGAAATCAGACTTACCCGTACCAAATGTTTTCCCCGGTATGTTGCCCAGAGACTTTGCCTACTCAAGGAGCTGAGGTGATACTGCAAAATGTATAATTCTGACAACGCTGGTAAATTTCATTACCGGCAACCTCAGAATTATTGGGTTACCTGTAATGAGGGTGCAAGTGTGCTGTCACTGGGAGACATGCAGCTGGACAGCAGAGCTTTACAACCCTTCGCTCACCTGGTCACAAACTGAATATGTAGATAAAAATAAAGGGCTCGATTCACAGAACTAACTTAAGACAAAATCCTAAACTTACTACCATTTTGGTATTCAGAGAAGGCACTTACTCATTTCAGTATTCACAGAAGTTAGGACTCCCAACTTTAGGACTCCTAAATGCCTTCTGTGAATACCAAAAGTCTTAAGATTAGGATTTTTCTCAGTTTAGGAGTAGTAAAGTTAGGACTCCTAACTTTAGGACTCCTAAATGCCTTCTGTGAATACCAAAAGTCTTAACATTTGGATTTTTCTCAGTTTAGTAGTAGTAAAGTTAGGACTCCTAACTTTAGGACTCCTAAATGCATTCTGTGCATACCGAAAGTCTTAAGATTAGGGTTTTTCCCAGTTTAGGAGTAGTAAAGTTAGGACTCCTAACTTTAGGACTCCTAAATGCCTTCTGTGAATACTGAAAGTCTTAAAATTAGGATTTTTCTCAGTTTAGGAGTAACTTTACTTCTCCTAAACTGAGAAAAATCCTAATTTGTAAGAATTTTGGTATTCACAGAAGGCATTTAGGAGTCCTAAAGTTAGGAGTCCTAACTTTGCTACTCCTAAACTGAGAAAAATCCTAATTTTAGACTTTTGGTATTCACAGAAGGCATTTAGGAGTCCTAAAGTTGGGAGTCCTAGCTTTAGTACTCCTAAACTGAGAAAAATCCTAATCTTAAAACTTTTGGTATTCACAGAAGGCATTTAGGAGTCCTAAAGTTAGGACTCCTAACTACTGTGAATACCGAAATGAGTAAGTGCCTTCTGTGAATACCAAAATGAGTAAATGCCTTCTGAGAATACCAAAATGGTAGTAAGTTTAGGATTTTGTCTTAAGTTAGTTCTGTGAATCGGGCCCATACAATCTCTGCTTCTAGAAATTCTAGAACCAAAGCATTCTCCAAAAACAATCTTTATACTTTCATATATTGTTTTATGTATCAGAGATGTTTCCTGTGCCTGATTATTGTTTCAAACTGTGGATGCAATTACAGTTGTTACTTTGTTTTATAGTAATTTCCTCATTGTTTGATACACACCTATGACAAAGGGCGATGAGTTTGAGAACGTAATTATTGTGTGCGCTATTTACCTCTATTTTCATTTAAGATCTAAATATGCTTCATTCAAATGGCAATATGTAAAATGATCATTGTGTACTTGCAAAGTTTTCAAACCAGAAAAAACTCTAGACCTCATTCTGAGAGGCCTGGCAATGATACAGGCAACTTCCCTGCCTGACGTACTGATATTAGGGGTACCAGTAAATCCATGGGACGAGTTACTGGGGGATAAAAAGCAGGACTCTAGGCGCCTAATTCACAAAAGTAAACATATGCTTTTGTGCAAGTTTACAATGTTTTTGCTATTTGCAAATCACGTACATCATAAGTTTACGACTGCAGGTTCAGGCCTAACTTTTTGTGTGCGAAGAGCTTTGCACACGAGTACGGAACTTCCGCAATTATAAACTTACTATTAACCTGGAGTTTGCGAATAGCTAAAAAATAGTAAACTTATACATTACTGTAAGTTTACTTTTGCTAATCGTACCCTGAGGGTTCCCTTAGAAATGGCAAATTACTGTGATCTGATCATCCCAGTTACTGCTAATTTCTATTCAGAGTTTCATACAGAGGTTTTGACAGCCACAATCTCCAGGTCAAACCAAACGTACCTGCTGTGTTGCTGCAGATCTCACAATTCAGATGTGCCTGGTAACTGCTGTTACTGATTCCATCAGAATTAACAGGCCACTCGCAATTTACAGTTGTGTCAAGGCTTGACTGAGTACTACCTCAAGTCTGTGTACAAAATTGCTGATAGGGCAAATTCCGTTAATGGATTAATGCAGTAACAGAACACATATCTTTGCAGCAGAGAGCACTCTAATGAATTTGAAGGGCTTAGAGAATGTAGAAAGGGCGCTTGATTTTGCCGCCTTTTGACAGCAGAGCCTGTAGTATATAACGTGCACTTTGTAAAATGCAAATCCATCCTCTGGAGCACCTTAGCACTGTATGTTTCTCAACTCATTTTAGCCACCTCAGAAGAAAGAAAGACTGGGTGGGCCTACCAGGATTTGAACCTGTAGTCTTGCATCAGTGGCGTGGTTTCCCCAGACGTTCTGCCTTCTGACCTTCTGTTTTTGCTGACTCCGTTTTTGCAGGCTGAAGGAATCTGAGCACTTTACCACTGCTAATTGCTTCTAAAGTGCATGTGCTCTTTACTTAAAACATGGTAGCATTGGTTTATCCACAATTGGCATATTTGATTTACTTATAAGTACCTAGTGAAGTACACTTCATAGGCCCAGGATTCTACTAGTGGGCTTGCAGCACTGATTGTGCAACCCATTCAAGAAGGCCTTTAAACATGTCTCAAACCTGCCACTGCAGAGCCTGTGTGTGCAGTTTTAAAGTACCATGTTGACCTGGCAAATTACCTATCTGTCAGGCCCAAACCTTTTTTATACATGTAGGTAACCCCAAGGTAGGCCCTGGACAGCTCATAGACAGGGTGGAGTCTATTTAAAATCTATGACATGTACTTTTAAGTTTTGCCAGTCCTGGTAGTGAAATACTACTACATTCTTTTTTCACAACTGCATGGCCTATCTCTCTCATAGGATAACAGTGAAATTACCTTATTATATTTTATAAGAGTAATTTCCACACGGGAAAAGAAGGGACCCCCAAATTTGGTCTCTCTGGAATCACAATTTAAAAACAAAACTTATGGTTGTTTTTTAAATTGCAATCCTAAAAATGACACTTTAAGAAAGTTGTTTTTTTCTTACTGTAACCATTTGGTGCGTTCTACCTGTCTCTGGAATACATGTCTGTGGTGGGTGACAGCTGGCTTCCTGCATTCCCTCTAGACAGCCACACCCGAACGAGTGGCCATCTACATGCTGATGGGTCATCTTGAGCAGGATGGGTGGGAGGAGTGGACACACCTGTCCCACACAAAGGGTTGTATACTTTCTGTAGTGAGTCTGGATACAGGGCAGGGACTTGTGCACTTCAAATGCATCTCTTTGTAAGTCTCCCTACTTCAAAGGCCCAACTCTGTCACCACCAAATCAGGGCACTTCTGAAACTGAGGAAATAGTGCCAGGAAGAAGGACTGCTGTGCTGCTAGGAGGGACTGCCACTTTGCTGAACTGCTTTGCTGTGTTGGCCTGCTGTCTGCTACCTCTTGCCTGCGAGTGAGAAGGACCAGACCTGCATCTCTACATATCAGAACCAAAGTATCTCCAAGGGCTTGTTGGCTTGCCTCCTGTTTCTGAAGTATCAGCGATATCAAAGACTTCACCCTGCAACCTGTAACCAGCGCTTGCACTCGGTCTGCTGTGAGTCCTGCTCTGCCAAGTGGTGCCAATCCAGTCCTGGGCTCTTTGAAGTGGATTTTCAGTGCTGCAGCCAAGAATATCTACACATCGACGACGTTGCGCTGATTGGAACCGGCACATTTCCTTCAAACCCGACGCATCACCGCTGCAGCACGAACTGAGGACACAGCATCGCTAACAGGGTGACACATCGCCCAGTTTCCGATGCATGTCCGGCTTTGTGCAGCTAGATGCCAACATATTGCTTTGTGCTGCACGCATCGCCTACAGCCCAGTGGTTCAATTACGATGCATCGCCTCAATGTGCATCGCATCTTGACTCTCGATGCATCTTCAACTTTGCGCAGCCCGGAACCAACACATCGCCCCATCTCCGAGATCGACACTGCATACCTTTGCAAACCAGAAAAGCAATTTTTAACTGAACCCGTGACCAAGAGGTCAAACCTAGGCCCCTGGTATAGATGGTCCACTGAGCAACTAGACAAGGTAGATGTGTCGTGTGGAGCCAAATACTGATTTGGGCTATTTCTATTGATTATATGTTAGCCTCAAGAGGAGAAGCGTAATAGTGAAATGTGGGTGTTAATGGTCTATCAATTGAGGAATGTCGTGGCAAGTGCAGAAATGGATAGAAATGACACTGTTGATAAGAAATGGATAAGGCCAACCAATGTGTGAGGAGTGGGTGAGGTGGGGTTTTTGAGCTATCAGAGGAAATAACTGCAGAAGACTTAAGGCCCCATTTAGCCCTTGGTGGATGATCTGCAAATCAGCTGTGAATGCTGAGGCCCCACCTCTGTGAGCACGACACTGCCGGACACTAGAGGGTGAGATCCTGCCAGAATGGCCACCACAGATGGTGAATGAAGATTATCCCATAATAGGAAATCACACGACAGTTCCACAGTGAGGCTAAAGCTGATTATGGTAACATATCATAACATTTCATTTTAAATAGCATTGGTTCACTAAGGGGTGGTTTCTCGGTGCCGATAACAGATGTTTATTGCTGGATGCGAGGGCTCAATCGACTAATGTATTAACTACCGGGATCTGTGTGTGACCCCCCCAGTCAAAGGTTCATATCCTTGCAAGTGTGGTCAACCTTTCATCTTCCTGGGATTATAAAAATCTGTAACATCCAGTAGTGTAAAAGAATGCAGGACCTCTCACTGAGTTAAATGCTGGCTTATGACAAATATTGTGAGGGTAACCAGTTTGTATTATAGCAAGAAGTATTAGTCTTCCACCATTCCCAAGTCAGCAAGCTGAGTATCAGCAATTGGTTAATAGTAGCATCTTTTCTTTACAGCACATAGAAACAGCAAGAGTTCTCCATAAAGGACTTTTGTTAAAAAACATGACTTTTCATTATGCAGTGCCAATAAATCCCTGGAAATGATCGTGTGCTGTACAAATAAATATGTTGTAGCAATTTTACCAAAGGGATTGTGTACCAGAAGTACTACATGAGTACTCTCTTATGTTCTCTTACTTCCCTTCATGGATCAGCCCCGAACCATCCAATTTTAATAGTTTAAAGACATAACTATTTTCTCCAGTATTCCAATTTAATTCCCAGTTTAGATATATTGAGGCCAATTCTCAAAAACGTCCACTAGTATGTGAAAGAGTAATACAGGAGTACTCTATTAAATACACTTTCGTATCTTTTTGAATTGGCCCAGAAACATCCTCCTTTCCATTTTAAAAGTATAAAGAGGGCACAATCTAGTTTGCGAATTTTCTTACTTCTTTTCCATTTTAGATGATTTGGGACCAATTCACAAAAGCATGTAAGATTATCTAAAAGAGTACTAGAAGAATACTACTACACATTCTCCAAACTATCTTTGTGAATAGATCCCTGTAAGTTACCATTTCCCAACTCTATTGCTCGTTTTGTTGATCTTAGAATGTTGAGTGTCGGAGTAGATCGAAAGATATTTTTACTTATGAATAAAGAACATTCACAGACCTCTGCAACAGATCCAAAAGTAGTTGAGACATCTATTTTACCAGAATTTCAGCACCCTCAGAAACAGCATCACTTTTGTTTTACGGGACAGGGAACCAATCTGTGTCTTCTACTTATCAGCTCCAAGGACGTGTTTCACAGTGATTTCCTCCATTGCAAATTAAGAGCATATCATGATTTACACTAACACTCATATCTTACTTTCTCCAAGACTCCAACCAGAGGAAATCTACAGAAACTTGAAGCATCTCTGAGGTGCACACGCTAAATTAGAATCCACTAGTATTTTAAGTCCCTTCAACAGGTACACCAGGGCTCCATAGCTGTGCCCCAACGCAAGTCTTTCTCAAATTGGTAGAAGACCAGCAGCACTGCTTTAGAAGCTTAGGGCATTTTCTAACTGGTTCCATAGGAAGTATTTCTGATTGGGTCTTAAAATGTTTGTTTTCAAGTGGGAAATATTTTGAGAACATTTATAGGGGACCATTTGACTAAGATAACCTTACAGGGAGTGGCATCACACCACCTTATACCTCTGACAATGGGTTACTGAGCTTCCTTTTTCTGACATTCAGTGAGCAGTGTAGTAAAGAAACAAGATTAACATTTGTTTCAGGTACAGGCAAACATGCCAGCCATTGAGAATCGATTCATTTACAGGTATTTTATAATTTTTGTAAACTTTCTTTAATGATCTATTTAGTTCGCACTGCTGTAGCTTTGATTGAAGCACCACATTTAAAGTTCATAACCCAGATCCCACAAGATTGTTTCGATTATTGGTGATGATGATGAGAGAGGAAGCTCAGCTCAGGATTATCCCTCTTCTGCTAACAAACAGTGTGGTTATTTGTATACCCAAGCAGGGCCTGCTTTAGTACTGGTGGCGCCCGGTGCAACAGCATTTTCTTTGTTGCCCCCGCCCCCATGACCCTCAGGAATTCCCTCATTACCACTTTCCAACTGTGCCCCTCATCTCTCAATAGCCCCTCTCTGGCATACCTTTAATTTTTATAGCACTACTGATAGTTCACTCACCTTCAGGACCTGATACACAAAGGGCCTCCGCACTCGTGGTGGAGGTACCACAGCCGTGGGGAGTCTCCATACTCGGGGCGGAATCGCCACAATGAGAATTCATTGCATGAGAATGTGAAGAAGGCCCTTTGTGAATCAGGTTCTTAGGTCTGAGATCTACATGGTACACATTCTTTTCAGCAGGCACATTAACCCTCTGCACTACTTCATGATGAGTTAAAACTGCCACTAGACAAATTCTGATCGCTCACCTGCAAGAACATTAATCATCACATTTATCTTGATATTTTCATTGTCGCCTGAAAATGTCTGGACAAACAAGAATTCAAGTGATTTTAAACCCATAAGTTATTTTTAAACAGCACCCCTCACCAAAGCCAATACCAGGTGCAGCTGCACCAGCCTCCGGCACCCAAGTCTGACAAACAGTTAGCAATCAAAAGAGACAAATTAGGCTAAACATGCTCTTTAAATACGTATTGGAGAAGGGATTACATTATAAGACTTTTGTGATTATTGTTCATTTACAGACCAGAGAGCAAAAGCGGAATCATTTAGAAATGGCATAAATATTACATAGTCCCAAGAAACCGCTTAGGATGAAGGTGTGCTTTATAAACAGTAATGTTATGCTATTATTATTATTTTCGGTTTAATTGGGGCATTATTATTCTTCCGATTAATTACATTATTAATATCTCGGATTTAAGAACAACCCTAAACTTTGAAGACAAGAAGCCACAACTATGGTAAAATCGTCAAGGTCAAATAGAGTGACACGGGGGGCGAAAAACGATGGCCTGAAATACTACCCCGAACATTGCAACTGGTTAGACAATTTAAAATGATTTGTCTCATCACCTTTTGGGTGTTTCATTGCAAGTAGCATGCCTTAAAACCGGGGTCTGGTACAGCTTCCATGCCTACTCCTGCCAATGTTTGTGAATTCTAAAAAGCAGTACATTTGTGCTGCTTCAAGGAGTACTTATATGAATCAAATGTACTACTTTGTGGGTAAACCTGTAACTATTCAAGTTAAGTTAAAAATGTTAGTTATGTGAGAATGGAGAGAAAAACTGAGAAAGCTAATAATGCATTAGGGGGTGTCACACCCTAAACACCATGCATGCGACTACGCCCATTTCCGTCCCACCTGGGCCAGGGAGTTGTTTCTAAGAACCCATGACTGTGGTCTCGTAAAAAACAACAGCCTGGAATCCGTGCCCAAGGATTACTTATTTTTACTGCATGCCCTCTTCTTCATCCTTGCTACAAGAAACCTCGGTGGCAGAGTTGTAAAATCGGTGAATGTAGAAAGGGCACCATATTTCCAGTATACACATTTAAGAAATCATTTTATCAACTGAATGACGACCCGATTTACTAATCCTGAGTCGAAAATAGTAGCAAGTACACCAGCAAATTAAAAGGGCAAGACGAGTCATAGCCGAGGCCAGGATCTGGCGTGGCTCTAAACGTCCGTACACGAGGTAAGCCATGGAAACATTTGGCATGCATGCTGTGTAAAAATCATAATGTAAAAATATGCTACAGTCTCCTCAAAATGTAAAATGTGTATTTCTTTAATATGTGGAAGTATTTCAACTTAGTGTGTCAGGTTCTATCCCTGCATAGACAGACATTTATTAAAAGTGATAGTTTTTAAACATGAAGTTAAAAACTTTAATGGCTTACCCCCAACAACAATGCCATTAGTGAATTAAGAGGCAAGTCGGTAGTTATTCAAACCCAAAACATGGCATAGATTCTTATTATAGATGGAGCAACATTATAGGCTATTAAATAAAACATAAGATGTGCTTGTACAGTGTACATCCTGAACTCAAATATTAAAAAGTACTTTAATATGTGATAATAAAGAAAAAGAGGCTCTGTGAAATTAAATGTTTGCATAGGCTCACACAATATGGACATATAGGGAAACAGGTTGTTAGAAATTGGATTTTTGGTCGGCTAGGGCATGTGCCAGAGTCGGGCAGAAACCACCACTCTACTCAGGATAAGGGAGTTACACTCCTAAAATAACCCCTGCTCACCCCCTTGGTAGCTTGGCACGAGCAGTCAGGCTTAATTATCTTAGAGGCAGTGTGTAAAGCATTTGCACATAACCAACACTAATACAGTGTAAGCACTACAAAAGGACACCACACCAGTTTAGAAAAATATCCAATATTGTTATATACTTAAGACAAGACCAAATACTATAAAACTCCACAATACAGTACTTATAAATCTTTGATTATCAAAATATGCTTGAAAAACAGTTCCTTGATGACGAAAGCTCCGTCGGGGCTATCACAGCGTTGTGAGCACACAAATCCAAACAGCTCTGGCTGACCGCGGCGTCGCTGGGTAGCTATGGTGTAGGGAAGACCCGCAAACAGTACCTTTTAGAAATGGAGGGCATCCGAAAGCACGGCGTCTGCAGGCGTCGGTTCCGTCAGGTCAGAATAGGAGCCATAGGGGCACTTGAAGTCCCACACATTGCAGATCGAACTCCTCTCTGTTGAAGTAAGGAGCGCTGGCGTCAGCAGGCGTCGGGTGCTGCAGTGCGGCACCCTCCGGTTGCGGTGCGCGCAACGGCTCAGTGGTGGCGTCAGATGGCGTTGTTGGTAAGACCAGGCTCGCAGTGCGAAGTGAATGCGGTGCTCGTCGCGGTGCTGGCAGGTCGCAGTGCAAGCAGCGGCATTGCTGAAGCGCTGTCGTCAGCTGATGAACTGGAGCGGATGGCGCCGGTGCAAGATGAGGGCAGTGCGTCGTGTAACTTTACGAGTGGGGCCCTCGAACCACGGTGCAAGCAGCGGCGTACATTTCGGCATGAAGCATCGTCGGGGATACCAAGGCGTCGTCCTGAAGCAAGGCGATGCGGAGTGCGGGGCCCACAGGTCGCTGTACTAGCAGCAGCGTCAGCAGGCGTCGTTGGTGAGATCAAGGTTGCGGTGCGGCGTTGCCCTCTGCGTGGCCTTCAGGACACGGAGTCGGCAGCGGCGTCATAGACGTCGTCGGGTTGCTTTTCTTCTCTTGCAGCACAAAAAACACAGTCCCCAGTGCTGAGGGCAGATGAGCTTAAAGTCTTTGCTGTTCCTGAGACTTCTTGAACAGTGGGCAAGCTATACATCAAGACCTTGGAGAAACTCACAAAGTAGATTGTAGAAAGTTCAGTCCTGTCCTTTGATTGCCTAAGACAGAAGCAGCCACTGCAGGTCAACACAGCAAAGCACACATCAAAGTGGTAGTTCCTCCAAACAGCTTCCCCAGCTCTTCTTCTTGGCAGTCTTCTTGATTCAAAACAGTTCTAAAGTTCAGGGGTCTGGGCCCCAATATTTATATCCCACAATCCTTTGATCTATTAGGCAGAGAGTGTCTGTGCCCAGCCAGAACCAGTTCTGCCTTCTCTGGTGTGACTTCCTGGCAGGAGGTGGAGACGGCATTGTCAGAGGCAGACCAGGCCCTTTGAGGTGCCAGGAAATCTCCTCCCCATTCCCCAATTGCAACCCAGGTCTATTCAGCCCTTTCCTGCCCCACCTAGACTATCTGCAGCCACTCCTGCCTTTTGTCAACCAAAACCCAGACAGACAATCCACATTCCAGCAGAGGCACAAGGGATGACTGAGCAAGAAAGTACCTACTTTCTAAAAGTGTTATTTTCAAACACAGAATGTAAAAATCACCTTCACTAAAAGATGCATCTTTAGATTCTGAGTTCAGGCATACTAAACTTTATTTTCTTACCTAATTCCCCGGGCCAGTTATGTTTATAAGATGTTATAAACAAACTTCCCATTCTGTCTTAACGGGAACAGGTAGTCTTGCAATAGAAAAAAATCGAAATGGGCCGTAATTCGCTACCAGGACATGCCACACACACCAGGGCATGTCCTACCTTTCACATACACTGCACCCGGACCATAGGGGTACCTTGGGTCAACCTTAGAGATGGCGGATATGTAAGAAAAGGGAAGGTTAGGGACTGGCAAGTGTGTTCACTGGCCAAGTCGACATGGCAGTTACAAACCGCCCGCAGACTCTGCAATGGCAGGTCTAAGTTACCTTTTCAGGGTTATTCATGTGGGTGGCAAAATAAGTGCTGCAGGCCCACTCGTAGCATTTGATTTACAGGCCCTGGCACGCTCAGTGCACTTTACTAGGGACTAACAAGTAAATCAAATATCCAATCATAGAAACACCAATCCATAACACAATTTACGGACAGCATATGCACTTGAGCGCTGATTGGCAGTGGTAAAGTGCCCAGAGTCCTAAAACTAACAAAAACAGGTCAGAAAAAAATAGGAGGAAGAAGCAAAACGTTTGGGGATAACCCTGCAAAAAGAGCCATTTCCAGCACAGGTATTAATTCCAGGTTATCTGGTTTCACATTCTGAAATTCAACCACCAGATCCATATTTCTGCCTCGGTCCCTCTCTCCTGCTCTGCATTAAAAAAATTTGTCTTTTATCCTTGCCGAACAACATGAAAAACCGACTCAAAGCCCCCTGATCTAACTACCAAACCAAGAATGCATTTATTTGGATGGTGTCACAACCCAAACACCATTGTTCATTTGAAATTCATGTAGTATTGTAGGCTCCACATTGGCCTTCTCCTGATGGGCTCACTTTGGACTCCATTCAGTTATTCACGAATGGAGAAGGGTGGGCTCCCTTTGCAAAGATTACTTAACTAGTAAATGTCGGAGGGAAGAGGGAATGGCTGGCAAAAGGGAAACACTTATGAATAAAGGGAAGGGGTTTTGGGAGGTGTAAGAAGTGGTTAAGATGGGGAAAAGGAGGGATTTAGAGAAGGACATGCACCCATCCACAAATGAGTAAGACTGTTGCTATACACAAATCCCACTTCTAAAATTACTACAGCCAAAAAGGTCCCAAAAAGCTATAAATGTAGACTAGCTCAGATTTGGAGTAAGTCAGCACCACACATGGCCAACCACTGGTAGCGCAACACCCTCCTTTAGAAAATAATGGGGATTGGGACTTAAAATAGAACCTTGTAGGAAATAATGTTAAAAAAAAGTAATTTATTTAAACATTTAGAAAATATATACATTTTTATGTTAAAACATTAAATATAATCAATAAACCAAATTACTATAGGCAGGACAAGGTACAAACACACCAAGGTGACAAACATAAAATTTGGTCATAAAACCACTACTAATAGCACACTTAAGTCGTGTACGACGTTTTTACTACCACCTGCCTCAGGGGGTTGGGACATATAAGGCTACAGTTTTGTGTAGGTTTACACTCGGAAATGGTGAATAGACAAATGTAGTAAAGTTACTCGAAGTGAAGAGTACACTTACAGGTTTTGACAGTGGAGGCTGCTCCCGCTAAGTAGTAGTGGGGCGGAGAGGGGGGGGGGGGGGGGGGGGGGGGAAGGGGGAGAAAAATTAAACAAAAAAAGATCACTTACCTGCCAGCCGGCTGGACAGTCAGCGCCTCTCTTCTGTCCTCTTTCTGGCTTCTGTTCGAACAGGAAGCAGGATAGGCTCCCCTAAGCCAATCACAATGCTGCAATGCAGCGTTGTGATTGGTCTGAGTCCTGGTGTAGTTCGGCGCTCCGATGGGTATTGGGAGTCTGGGCATGTCCTCCACCCAGGCTGTAATGCAGCCTGGATGGCGAACATGAAAAGTGTGCATGAATGTTTGGCTGACTCCAGAGGGCCGGCCAAACATTCATGTGCACTTAGGAGGTTGCCACCACTACTCCGCCTGCGAAGTCTAGCCCTGCCCCACAAAACTGCCCCAGGACAGAAAAAGAAAATGATAATAACATTGCGTTATTATTTTATTTTTCCTTTTTTGTCGTGCTGAAAGGCAGTGTTTTGACGCTCCTCCGCCTGAGCGTATGTGTGTGGATTTAGTCATGTGTAAATGTACCTTTATAAATAGCCTCCCAAGTCTCCATGCTGCCAATAGCAGGCATATCTTGACTTTTGATTAATCTATTCCCTATGTCAAGTATTCTGAGGTCTGAAGGACTGCCCTTCAGTCTCACTACCAAGGACTAGCCCTTTTGTTTCACCATCAAGGACAGCCCCCTAGTTGCACATAAAAAAGAAAAGTTCTCCAGTCACACTATCATGAAAAACAGGCCTCCAAAGTCAGCCAACAACTAACAAGCACTTTCACTCATACCTCACTGATGGAGACAATTTCCCCAGCATCCATTTCCACTACTGACAGAACAAATTCCTAGACCGAATCAAGAGTCCAATATAGGACAACTCTGGTCTATCGGAAGTACTGCGGAGCCATGACAATCACAGATTATGCACTATAAAACTCCCTAAAGGAACATCTAACAAAGGAAACTAACCATTCTCTCTACTTATAGAAACATTAGATAAACTGATTCAGAGTGCAGGCTGCAATGACAAATACCTCAAAATCATTTCATAAGTCATCTCTGGGCAACCGGAGGCGCGCAATGCCATGCCAATTACATAATCTGCATTATAAAAATTGCTTTTTTATACTGCTCTATGAAGGGTTTTACGGTGATTTTTGATAGAATCATTCCGAGATGGTGTCAGCTATGAAAACTCTGGCAAAACCAAGGGCCCTAGTCACAAACATAAATTTAGTTATGTAGATTTACACTTGTAACTTTACCCCTTACACATTTTACTAAGTTTACTGCTTTAGCTATTCATCATTTCCTGTTGTAAATTTACTCCAAAGAGTAGACTTCCATGTCAACACCTGTAGTGGAGCCAAATTTACAAGTGTAAAGGTACTACTAGTCACTTTTCCTCACAGGCAGAAGTCTCCACCACTAGGGCATGGATCCACCTATTGTAAAGTATAGGGAAAAGTAAAAATCTTTCTTCAACTTTAAAGTCATTTAGTAAAAGTATTTTAATGTAAAACATTGATGTAAAATTATATTATACATGTATTTAAACCTATAACAAAGTACCAAAAAGTTAAAGCACCATTATCTTAAAGGTGTAATAATTAAGGTATCACACCTGCAGGAAAATGTTTATTATTCTTTAATCTGTATTAAAAATTGATCAAAGTTATGCAAAGAATGTAAATTATTTTTATTCGCCCAAAAATTAAAAATTACATTTATTTAAAAATTTTAAAATGTCTATTAAAATATATGATAATGTTTCTTTTTAATTATATATACTTGTTACTATTAAATACAATGTGTATGTATATCTATCTATAAATCTATCTGCCTATATCTATTTATCTATCTATTTATATAGATGTCTATATATATATATATATATATATATATATATATATATATATATATATAGATATATATAGATATACAGATAGATATATAGATATACCTCTCTCTCTCTATATATATATATAATATATATGAAAAGAGAGAGATATACATATTCCACTAACTCCTGCTCCAAAATAAAAGAACAGGTCTGAAGCAGCTCAGAATTCCCGTTACAGAGGTTTAGTCAAGCATGGTTTGCCGAAACGGATGCCTTTCGGATGAGAAACTGGCCATACTGAGTTTACCATATATGCAATGACACAGTGCACGCAATGCATAGAAACAGAAAAACAATGTCAATGTCTCTGCCCTTCACACAAATGCAAAAATGCCGGAATTACTCCATTGATGTTATTTAACAATCATAACATCACGCAAGTGCAATTAATCCAGTGACTGTGCGTTGATATTTTAAATAGCGTAGACCTCTGGTAAAATACCTTAGACAAGCATTGGATCTTCACAATCAACCCTCAACAAAAACAACATGACTATATATAAGATATACCTCTCTGAAGAGCTCTAAAGATAACGAAACATGTGTCAGAGGTTGCTTTTATTCATTTCAGGTTGGCTTGGATGGTATTTTACTAATCCAAAACTGTAATACTGTGCCTGGAGTGGTAAAAGGCTTTGGCCATTTTACAGCTCAACAAGGATAGCACCGTGTTAATCCTATGCTTGAAGACTTTGCTGTGGAAATGGTAAAATACTTTGTCCCTTTCTATCTCGGTGTGAATGGCACTGTGCTAATCCTACGCTTAAAGACTTTGATAGAAAAGCAGACATTTGAGGTGAGCAAATTTGGAGTGTGGCTGGTGTTGAGAGTGCTCTACGTTGGAGCTGCTTTCCACCTAAGCTTGAGAACTACCCAGAGTTCACTGCTTCTGTTTTGCATAATTTATGCATCACTCTATGCCTGAAAGGGTTTTGTTTTGATATATATATATATATATATATATATATACATACATATACACATACACACACACATATATACATACATATATGTACATTTATATACATACATATACACACACACACATATATATATTTTATTAAAAGTTAATATAAGTTAACTTTAACACTATTTTCTATGGGGTTTTATTTTAAGACCATTCAGACATTATTTTCTATAGAAGGGTGTTGCAATTCCTGTGGTTGGCCATGTGGTACTGGACGTACTCTAGGTCTGAGCTACTAAACATTTTTTGCTGTTTTGGGAAATTTCTGGCTATCGTACCTACAGAACTGCAATTCATTAATATCAATGTGCTTACTCTTTTGTAGCAGGGTGTTTGTCCCTTCCTAAACCCCTCCTTAATCATCTCGTAAGCCGTCCTTACCCTCCCTAAACCCTATCCATTTTATAGGAAGCATTTTCCATTTTTTCTAGACCCACCCCAGTTCCTCCCACGTTACAACAAAAACGTAGGTGTATGTGTGCAGAGATCTCTACAATTGTGGTGGAGATCTCACAGGAAAGGGAGGTGAGGCAGACGCGAAGGCACCCACATGTAGGTTTGTGAATAGCTGTTTGAAGTCCATGAGTGGTAGTATTGCAGTGCTACTAAATGTACTACTACGTGGAGGTTGTGAACAGGCCCATAAAGAACAGGGATTCTACCTGAAATGGAGAGCCCTTCCATGTATGCACCATTTGCAGCAGAAATAAAGTTCACACAGGAGATAAATGACTGCCAAACATTTCTTTACAGTTTTGACTTGAAACATAGACTCTCAACAGCCTTTAAATGCCTACAATTTAATGAGAAGTTTATTATGAATAAGTTAACCATAGAATAACACCATATTGGTCTGCAGTGCTTAACATCATTACTTGAATACCTAATCGAGCATTTCTGATTAGAAGTATACAAGTATTGTTGGAAACTGCATGATTTTCATGACAGTACAGGTTAAAAATGCAATAGTTGTATGTATACTGGCATCTACAATCAATTAGGGTTGAATAATGTTGTTATGATATAGAAAGAGTAGTACATGTACTCAGCATAGGTGGAGATGTGAACTGTGATGAGCATCATCATTTAGAATGTAGGTAGGTGTAACACATTAAAATTACATTAACAGTACCAATATATCAAGGGCATGTAATACAAGAAGATGGAAAGAGGTAGCTGGAAACTTACCAAGAAGCGGATAAGGTGAGTCATCCTTCCCAGACACCACACAGAGGTGGTAGTCACTTGGTCGACCCTAAAACATGAAAACAAAAATTAAAAAGTGATAAGGGTGGGGGAAGGTGGTACATTAAGAACTTACACAGCGGAACTCAAATTGGAGACTTTTGTCAGTGCCAGGAAACCTCTGGGTATAGGCACTATATGTTATAGGACAGAAAAGAACTGGACAGGATACAATAGTGTTGCGCTAACAAAGGAGTGATTAATCTCTGCTCCAAGTGATCCTGCAAGTAATGAAGGAGGACGCCAACAGGCTTCAAGGGCTGGCCTCTACGACATATAGAGGAAGAGCCAATGCTCAGGATTAGGAATACCAATCAGCAGCCATGCCACTGCGACAGAGACAGGACTCACAATTCTGGGAGTAATAGGCCAAAAGAGAATGGTTCTCCTCATTGTATTCTTACATGGCAAGCAAGTTTAGTTTTTTGGGTGTAAATCTTTTTATTAAAAAAGAAAACAGTCCAGCAATGGCATAGGAATATGCAAAAGACAAAAAGATCAATATATGGCATTCTGCTTTGTGACAGAGACACCACAATTGAACCAAAATGATACTGAAGAAACAGAGATACGATTCTTCTGCCAAATACTCGTGCCCTAAATTAACTATAACTCGCTCCTCCACCATGCACAGTGTTGTCATCAATGATGACATTTCAGATGTTGCAGTCTTGTTAACAAAGATGTAATAGAACATGTCACGAGTGATGTAATATGTGGGGAATTAACTGGGCGTGAGTCATAGTTACTTTTATAGAGCACGAGTTATAGTTACTTGAAATAACTACAGTTGATGAATTTCAGTAATTTTGTTAATTTAAAACGGTGTATTAACTGACATTTTCACCAAACTACAGCTTCCTTTTACCCTTTGTTTTTTTTCTGTGAATTTCTACGTTTTTTTCCAATGTAAACAAACATATTACTACAATTCCTAACTATATAGTTACTTTAAGCTTTATTTTGTTCAGCAAATGTCTTCGTTTTTTAAACCTGAAGTACAATGTCCATAGCTGTGCATGGTATGGGGTTGGATGAAGGGCCTGTCCCGTGGTCAGGTCCTGTGCCCAACCTTCTCACAGCACCCTAACCTCCGCTGCGCACAACTTTTAGCTGTACGTGGCGTAAAGTTTGTTGCAAGGCCTGGCTTATGGCCAGGCCCATCCCCTAACCCCACGCTGGCACCCAACCACCCTGCTGTGTATAGTCTTTGGCCGTGAGTTGCATGGGGTTGGATGCAGGGCCTGGCTGCAGTTGTCAGACTTACTGACTTTGTCAAAGAGTCACAACACCAGAATATAACAAGCATTTGCAATGCAATAGGTCTCGCATTAGGAAAGTTTGAGCTATTGGTATTGTAAATGACACATTTTTTATTTATGTGTTGGTTTTGAAAATAGCGAAATTATTAGCTTTGTCATTTACAATGCCAATAGTTTTAACTTTCGCAAATGTGACACCTATAGCATTTGTAATGCAATATGGGTGGTATTTACGTGACTTAGATGTATTGATATAACAAATAAAAATGTTTTTTTAATTTTTTTAATAATTAATACTTAAATAAAAGTTATTGTAAACGATAATGGCAACAGCTTAAACTTTTGTAAATACCTTTTATGAAGATTATGTTCATTGTATTTTATTGTGACGAACAGAAGTGAAATATTAACATCTTTTTGTGACATTTATAATAAAGCTTGAAACATTGAGAGAACATATTTCAACCAGTTGTTGTTGAATGGTTGAACAGTTTGATGCTGTGGTGGCGCTGAGTGATGTGGTGGCGACGAGTGATGCTGTGGCGTTCAGTGATAGTGTGGTAGCGCATAGTGATGTTGTGGTGCCCCTGAGTGATGCTGTGGTGGTGCTGAGTGATGCTGTGGTGGTGCTGAGTGATGCTGTGGTGGTGCGATAGATAGAGTGAGGCCAATAGATAGATAGAGGGAGGGCGATAGATAGATAGAGTGAGGGTGATAGATAGATTGAGGGCGATAGATAGAGGGAGGGCGATAGATAGATAGAGGGAGGGAGGGCAATAGATAGAGGGAGGGCGATAGATAGAGTAAGGGCGATAGAGTGAGGGCAATAGAGCGAGGGCAATAGAGCGAGGGCGATAGAGCGAGGGCGATAGAGCGGTGGTGATAGAGTGGGGGCGATAGAGCGAGGGCGATAGAGCGAGGGCGATAGAGTGAGGGCGATAGATAGAGCGAGGGCAATATATAGAGCGAGGGCAATATATAGAGCGAGGGCGATAGATAGAGCGAGGGCAATAGATAGAGCGAGGGCGATAGTTAGATAGAGTGAGGGCGATAGATAGAAATAGTGAGGGCGATGGAGTGAGGGAGGGCGATAGATAGAGTGAGGGCGATAGATAGATAGATAGATAGATAGATGTTTCCTAGTTAATAAACATCACATGTTTAATGTTCAAACTGTAAACTTTTTGCCTGTTTGCAAAATGTTTAAAATCATCCGGACTGTAAAGGGGTTGTGACTATTTGCTTGTTAACTGTTTGGCTTATTAGATAAGCGCATAAAGTTATGCCAAATGCTGTGTTTGGTTACGGAAAGACCGGACGGCTTATAGCACAGTAAAAAGAGAGGGAGGAGAGCAGTACTAGTGGTCAAATTGCCAAGTAAATTACAATTTTAAACAAGCGTTAGTCTAATTCACCTACTAATTTCCAACTGATTACACAGCAGGCTTTCCATAAACAGAATGCAGTCACCGAAAGAATCTGCTTTATTATAGTGTTTTAGGGTTCTGTGGTCGGAGGAAGGTAACCCTCTAGGAGACGGAGCATTGGTGAGAGTAGTGCTGACTCTAGAACAATTCATAAAAGGGGGTGGTGATGGACAGAGCATCTGAGTTAAGCAGAACACTCCTACCCAGTCAAAATATCAGGGCTTGATCCATCACCGTTTTTTAGCTCACTGCACCATCCCAGTTCAGAACCTGGCTACATGCAAATTAGTCTGTCCCTGGCCCTGTGCATCGTGGGAACAGGGCAGACCAAACTACCAAGCCAATTCTTTACTGGAAAAGAAACAAGCTTCCGGGGACCGGTTTCTGGCATTGCAGCCGTCTTCGGCCCGGCTTGCTTGAATCCTGAGGGTGCAGTGAGCAAGGGACTCATGTCTGAGCATACCCTTTCACTCCTATAGTGGCCAAAACGATTCATAAAAGGGGGTGGTGATGGACAGAGCATCTGAATTAAGCAGAACACCCCTACCCAGTCAAAAGATCAGGGCTTGATCCTTCACCGTTTTTTAGCTCACTGCACCATCCCAGTTCAGAACCTGGCTACATGCAAATTAGTCTGTCTCTGTCCCAGTGCATCATGGGAACAGGGCAGACCAAACTACCAAGCCAATTCTTTACTGGAAAGGAAACAAGCTTCCGGGGACCGGTTTCTGGCATTGCAGCTGTCTTCGGCCCGGCTTGCTTGAATCCTGATGGTGCAGTGAGCAAGGGACTCATGTCTGAGCATACCCTTCCACTCCTATAGTGGCCAAAACGATTCATAAAAGGGGGTGGTGATGGACAGAGCATCTGAATTAAGCAGAACACTCCTACCCAGTCAAAATATCAGGGCTTGATCCATCACCGTTTTTTAGCTCACTGCACCATCCCAGTTCAGAACCTGGCTACATGCAAATTAGTCTGTCCCTGGCCCAGTGCATCATGGGAACAGGGCAGACCAAACTACCAAGCCAATTCTTTACTGGAAAGGAAACAAGCTTCCGGGGACCGGTTTCTGGCATTGCAGCCGTCTTCGGCCCGGCTTGCTTCAATCCTGATGGTGCAGTGAGCAAGGGACTCATGTCTGAGCATACCCTTCCACTCCTATAGTGGCCAAAACGATTCATAAAAGGGGGTGGTGATGGACAGAGCATCTGAATTAAGCAGACCACTCCTACCCAGTCAAAAGATCAGGGTTCTGAACTGGGATGGTGCAGTGAGCTAAAAAACGGTGATGGATCAAGCCCTGATCTTTTGACTGGGTAAGAGTGTTCTGCTTAATTCAGATGCTCTGTCCATCACCACCCCCCTTTTTGAATCGTTTTAGCCACCACAAGTGTGGAAGGGTATACTCAGATGTGAGTCCCTTGCTCACTGCACCATCAGGATTCAAGCAAGCCGGGCCGAAGACGGCTGCAATGCCAGAAACGGGTCCCCGGAAGCTTGTTTCCTTTCCAGTAAAGAATTGGCTTGGTAGTTTGGTCTGCCCTGTTCCCATGATGCACTGGGCCAGGGCCAGACTAATTTGCATGTAGCCAGGTTCTGAACTGGGATGGTGCAGTGAGCTAAAAAACGGTGATGGATCAAGCCCTGATCTTTTGACAGGGTAGGAATGTTCTGCTTAATTCAGATACTCTGTCCATCACCACCCCCCTTTTTGAATCGTTTTAGCCACCACAAGTGTGGAAGGGTATACTCAGATGTGAGTCCCTTGCTCACTGCACCATCAGGGTTCAAGCAAGCCGGGCCGAAGACGGCTGCAATGCCAGAAACCGGTCCCCGGAAGCTTGTTTCCTTTCCAGTAAAGAATTGGCTTGGTAGTTTGGTCTGCCCTGTTCCCATGATGTACTGGCTCAGGGCCAGACTAATTTGCATGTAGCCAGGTTCTGAACTGGGATGGTGCAGTGAGCTAAAAACGGTGATGGATCAATCCCTGATCTTTTGACTGGGTAGGAGTGTTCTGCTTAATTCAGATACTCTGTCCATCACCACCCCCCTTTTTGAATTGACTCTAGAACAAGACACGCCGTGCGCGCGAAGGTGGGGGGGCGTGCGCGTAAGATGTGGCATGTCTGCAAAGCGCATGCCAGTATTTGACCACATCAATAGAGAGCTGATGAATTGCTAGCATTCCGCACGGCCAGACTGACTTCCAAAGAGAGAGATGTGCACAACGCTGGGTCCTCTGCAGAGTCCATGCATTTGTACCTTGGTCACCGATGGCAGCTCGGTGTCGACTGATTATTTGCTCGCTCATTGCATAATGTAACAAACTTTTGTTGCTGAGATCCTTGTGTTACTGGCGGGTTGTGAGTTATGAGTCATGTAAAATGGCTGAGTTAGTAAGATCTCTTTTTAAAAAAAAATAAAAAAATGTATTCAATTTAACCTGTGCGACATGAATGTAAAAGCCAGTAGTTTTGCGTGCGCGCAGCGTACTTGGGAACACAGGGACATATAGCATGGGACAGAGTAGCAGCGTGAGAAGGACAGAAATGCAGAATTTTAGAGCACAGCATGGGTGGTGCAGTATGTGACAGAGGCAGAGCGTGGGCAGAGTGGGACGCAACAAGGATGTGGGGTCAGAGGGGCACATATTATTGGCGGGGGTGGGGGATCAGAGGCAATAGGTGAAAGGAGCAGAGCGTGCCATGGGGCAGACAGAGTGGCGCACAGCATGGACGGTGTTGGGGGAACGGAGAAGGCAGCATGTGACTTAGAGGCAGAGCGTGGGCAGGAGACAGCGTGGCGCGCAGCGTTCTTGGGTAGAAAGGGACACTTAGCATGGGGCAAACTAGCAGTGCGAGAAGGGCAGAAATACAGGTTTTTAGCACACAGCATGGGCAGGGGCAGTATGTGACAGAGGCAGAGCGTGGACAGAGAGACACGCAGCAAGGATGTGGGGTCAGAGGGGCACATAGTATGGACGGGGGTGGGGGATAAGAGGCAACATTTGAAAGTTGCAGAGCGTGCCAGGGGACAGTCAGAGAGGGGCGCACAGCATGTACGGTGTTGGTGGAATGGAGAAGGCAGCATGTGACAGAGAGGCAGAGCGTGGACAGGAGACAGCGTGGCACGCAACGTACTTGGGTAGAGAGGGATACTTAGCATGGGGCAGAGTAGCAGCGTGAGAGGATTTTGCTGGGTTGCACGTTCATGGCTTTCCTGTTTTCACGAGGGCTGAGCTGGTTTGATCTTGGACAATTGTTTTGGTGGCTTGCTGTAGTGCGCTCGGTGGCCGCCGTGTGGTGGGCTTGGATGCAGGCTTATTTCATTGAAAGTGTGCAGCTTTGTTACGTGCCCGTTTTCACCTCGCTGCTCTGCCCACGAGAATCTCGGATGCGGGACGAGCAGGACCTTGGTCACCGATGGCAGCTCGGTGTCGACTGATTATGTGCTCGCTCATTGCATAATGTGGTTGTATGTTCTTACAACACATTCCGTTGCAACGCATGCCTTTACCACGCATGCGTTACAACGGAATGGAATTTCTACGCATTAGCTTTTCCTCGAATACTTGCGTGGTGACGTCATACGTCGTTAAGAGGAAACTGAAGTTTTTATTCAGTTTTCTCTTAAACGACGCTGATTGCCTGCATATCCCGACGTGACTTCTGGTGAGTTTTTTTTGGGGGGGGGAGACCCCCCAAGCCCCCTTTTTTTACTTTTAAACTTTACCACATACCTCGTAGTAAAGGTATGCGTGGTAAAGGCTTTCGTGGGAACCACGCATGCGTTGTACTGCATGCGTGGTTAAGGTATTCGTGGAAACGGCCGCGTTGTAGTGGCCGTTTCCCGCATTATGTAACAAACTTTTGTTGCTGAGATCCTTGTGTTACTGGCGGGTTGTGAGTTATGAGTCATGTAAAATAGCTGAGTTAGTAAGGTCTATTTAAAAAAAAAAGAAAATGAATTTAATTTAACCTGTGCGACATGAATGTAAAAGCCAGTAGTTTTGCGTGGGTCGCAGCGTACTTGGGAACACAGGGACATATAGCATGGGACAGAGTAGCAGCATGAGAGGGACAGAAATGCAGAATTTTAGCGCACAGCATGGGTGGTGCAGTATGTGACAGAGGCAGAGCGTGGGCAGAGTGGGACGCAGCTAGGATGTGGGGTCAGAGGGGCACACAGTATGGACGGGGGTGGGGGATCGGAGGCAATATGTGAAAGGAGCAGAGCGTGCCATGGGGCAGACAGAGTGGCGCACAGCATGGACGGTGTTGGCGGAACGGAGAAGGCAGCATGTGCCTAAGAGGCAGAGCGTGGGCAGGAGACAGCGTGGCGCACACCGTTCTTGGGTAGAGAGGGACACTTAGCCTGGGGCAGGCTAGCAGAGCGAGAAGGGCAGAAATGCAGGTTTTTAGCACACAGCATGGGCGGGGGCAGTATGTGACAGAGGCAGAGCGTGGACAGAGACACACGCAGCAAGGATGTGGGGTCAGAGGGGCACATAGTATGGACGGGGGTGGGGGATAAGAGGCAACATTTGAAAGTTGCAGAGGGTGCCAGGGGACAGACAGAGAGTGGCGCACAGCATGTACAGTGTTGGTGGAATGGAGAAGGCAGCACGTGACAGAGAGGCAGATCGTGGACAGGAGACAGCGTGGCACGCAGCGTACTTGGGTAGAGAGGGACAATTGGCATGGGGCAGAGTAGCAGCGTGAGAGGATTTTGCTGGATTGCGCGTTCGTGGCTTTCCTGTTTTCACGGGGGCTGAGCTGGTTTGATCTTGTACAATTGTTTAGGTGGCTTGCTGTAGTGCGCTCGGTGGCCACCGGGTGGTGGGCTTGGATGCAGGTTTATTTCATTGAAAGTGTGCAGATTTATTATGTGCCCGTTTTCACCTCGCTACTCTGCCCACGAGAATCTCAGATGCGGGACGAGCAGGGTTTCGTAGCTGGTGGGGCCTCTTATGCGTTGCTTTAGGCCAGCTTTGCGTTTTACCCTTGGTGCGATGTATTGAAAAAACAAGCTCTCTGCATTGCGTGGGGGGGTAGGGGGGGGAGCAGAGCGGATTCCTTTGAAGTCTGATGGGCGGGGGTCTGGGAGTGGAGCGGATTCCATTGAAGTCTGATGGGGGGAGAGGGGGCGGGGGAGCGGACCCTTTGAAGTCTGATGCCCAGGCTCACAAGCAGATAACAAATGGTGTGTAATGTGATGTGCACGCGTATAGTTCACATGAACTGTACGCGATCCGCAGCTAGGTAGACTTTTCTTTTCCGCTTACTATAATCTCGCCTATTACAATAGGCGAGACCTAAAAAGGAGCCTATTGGCTTTATCAAAATATATAAAACAGATCTATCTCCTTTGTCCAAAAATCACCAATAACATTAATCAAATGTATTTTTCACTAATTCGCACAATGCAATGGTTAATAAAAGTGATTGTAGTAAAAAAGAATTTATAAAGTTCTGCTAAAACAATCAACATGCCAATGAGTGATTCCTTTAACATTTTTCAGCACAATAAATGCAATCATTAAAAAAAACCTTGCCCTCTAGCTGAAGAGCATAGAGTTCTAGCGTTGAGTACTTCAGAAAAATATGGTACGTTCTCCTGGGAACGTGGATTTAATGACCCAGCAGACTTACTGTTTTTTTTTTTTTTTTTATGTTGATGGGGCACTTACTGCAGCCCCCTACAACATGAAAAAAAAATTGGTGGTTACACTGCCTCTTCTAGGGGCACCACCAGCTATGTGTATATATATATATATATATATATATATATATATATATATATATATAAAGATACATGTATAGAGAACACAAGTGCGATATTATATACCAGAGATGTTAAAAACAGCTTTGAACATTTTGTGGGCGGAGCGAAGCACGACTATCCAGTCAGCATAGGGCAAGATACTTTATCTTTGAAACCCGCCCTATACCTGATGACACACACCACTGGCGCTGAGGAAGGCTGAAGTAAATGCCGAAATGCATTCGCCGAGAGTGGGAAGTGGCTGGCTCTCTTACCTCTGTTAAAAGGAATAAAGGTGTTTCCTCGCATTCCCCTTCTGTGGCCTCGCACTTTGTCTTCGGAGGAGGTGTGGAGAATCATATATATATATATATATACATATATATATATATATAATATCGCACTTGTGTTCTCTATACATATATCTTGATATATTTATGCAATATAAATAACCCCAAAAGAATATCCATCCTTGTATATTACCTAAAATCCCTTTACTACCCTTAATACTACCCATCCTTGAACCCTAAAAACCCGTCCTAACCCTTAACAATATCCATCCATAAAGCCTAACCTAAAACCCCTTGCAACTCGTATTTAAGTGTCATAACGTTCCATGGCAAACAGTGTTTTAAACTACTAGATTGTAAATAAATGTAACTGTTATTCCTTACTGGTACTCTAGGCCTTAGTTTTAAGCCCCTCTCTGTGGCTCCTCCCACTCCTGGGAGCTGCAAAACACTCCACTAATACTGGATGCTCTTAAGTGCCGAGCAGCACGCTTTTTGTGTTTTCAAAATCAAAAACGACAGAGAGGGAAACTAGCCAGTACTGTGTCCAGGAATACAAGGACCTGGAGGACTGTAATATTCTTTCACTTTTCAAGTAAGTGCTTCCTGAAGACACCTTAACATGACATTGGATAGATACATGGCCCAAGGTGGAAACTTACTGGAATTCCAAGCTGTTGGGCGGACATTTTGATAATCTTCTCTGCTGAGTCAGTGTTGGAAACATTGACCATAGTACTCTAAAAAAACAGAAGACACATTTCAATCAGTATCTCACTTTGTTTTTTGCTTGAAGAAGTCTTATGTTATCCCCTGCAGACCCCACCCACCAAAAAAGGCTCAGAACAGTAAGATTATTGACTAATATTTGATCGTGCATATACTTGATACTCACCACTTCCATACATTACTATCTGTAAAACGCCATACTAATGTAAAGCTTTTTGCAGTACCGCTTTATTGCAGTCACCTGAGTGGTCATTTCAGTTTACTTGTTCCAGGTGATTTCTTCTGAACCCAGGGTTGGCTTAACGGTGTTTTGGACACCGGGCTTCTAATTAAGTCGCCGATAATGAAGGAAACATTGATTCGTAAATGAAATCAATAGTCTCTTTTAAACATCAATAACTGGTTTTTACTTGGAACTGAATCATTTCGAGTTTTCTCAATTCATTATGTATTGCAAAAATCCATGCACTATAAATTGAATCCGACAGAAGCCAATGGTAAGTGGCTAACTAGAATTTCCATCAGGTTTGCTCTCTACGAATAAAAAAAAAAAGTCACATTTTCACCAGCTTTATACCGAGAGTTTGCTTCTATTTGATTACGAAAAGGAAGCCTTTCATAAAATTATGAGTAAAACGTCCTCTGCAAGGGGAAGATCCAGTACACAAGACAACAATTTATTGGCCTCAAGGGCTAAAATACTCCGGACTTAGGAAGGGGTAGGGTGGGTTGCACCAGCATTCCTCATTAACTGTCTCTCCACCGAATTTCCAGTCTGGAGTGTCACAGCATTTCAGATTTTATGATATTATGGGCCAGATGTACGACCATTAGAAATTACGGCTTGCAAATTGTGCTCTATAATGAGTCGCAATTTGCGAGTCGCAATTTTATATCTACAACAGTGTCTGAGACACTAATTGTGATTCCCAATGGGGTCGCAAAATGCGAGCCTCATCAATATTTGGATATTTGGAGGGGTATTTATAGAGCGCGGCGTTCGCTCTGGAAGGAGCATCATGGCGCTGAGTAGTCCTTGAGGCCAGGTCGCAGAGTGGTAGGGGGGAGGCTAAATGGAAGCTTTGGTCCACTCGTCGGGGAGATTGAAAATCCATGTTTTGAGAAGTTTTCTAAAAGGCTTCTCAAGTGTCTGATGTCTTAGGTGTCTGGGCATGCTGTTCCAGGCTTTGATAGCCAGGGAGCTTAGGGTTTTTCCTCCTTTAGACTTCAGGTTAAACCTGGTAGAGGCCATGAAATTTTCTTGGGCAGAGCGGAGGGAACGACTCGGGTTGTAGTGTGGGAAGCGTCTAGTAAGGTAAACAGGACCTGTTTTGTTAAAGGCCCGAAAGGCAACGATGAGAATCTTGAAAAGTATTCTCTTGTGCAGGGGAAGCCAATGTAAGGTCTTTAGAGCTGCAGAGATTGAGGATTTGCGAGGTAATTATAAGACCAGGCGGGCGGCAGTGTGTAGAACACTTTGGAGTTTGGAGAGGGTGGACTTCTTGGTCCCTGCCAGGAGGCCGTTGCAGTAGTCCACGCGCGACAGAATGAGGGCTACTGTTACCGTTTTTCTAGAATCTAGGGGAAGAAAGTCAAAAAACTTTCTGAGGGATTTGATTATGCCGAAGCATCTGCCGGCCACGGTCGTGGCATGATGGTCAAATGAAAGATCAGAGTCAAAAAGTACCCCGAGGTTTCTAGCGGTAGTGACGGTCTGGGGGGGGGGGCAGCAGAATTATCAGGCCACCAGAGGGCAGGACAGAAAGAGGCGTTCTTTCCGATGGGGAGGATCTCTGTTTTATTTGAGTTACAACGGAGGTGGTTGGAGTCCATCCATTGGAATACAGCAGTTAGGCAATGTGGGACTTGGCCCTTTCCCCAGAAATTTTTCGTTTTTTACCCCTTTTAATTTAGAATGCCCCTATTGTAACAACAATGTATAGGCCTTGTGTAGTGAGGAAAGCCCTGTGTACTGTGAAACTGATGTTAAGATGCAGGTGTCTTATACCCCTAACATGGCTGCCACTGACCACTGCTACTGCAGCGGGGTTAGTGGGCGCATTCTAGTGGCTAGGGCCTGGCTGGAACCCTCCAAACAATGTATCAACTTAGCCTGCCAGCCTGCCCACAGGTAGAATGGTGGAACCTCCTAGAACCCCCTGGAACCTTCTGGAACAGGTGAGGTGACACCAACTGCCACTGCCAACTGTCAACTGGCACTGTATAAGGAAAGGAAGGAAAACTTTCCTGTCAGAGTGACTGAGGGGAAGACCTGGGGAAGAACCTACGCAGGAGGATAGGCAGTGAGGGTCAGGGCAGGGTCTTATGATGCTGGAAATGACAGGGCCTAGAGTGCTGCTTTACAAGTATTGAGGCATCCTGTACCCCCCCCACTGACCTAACCCCGCGGCAGGGAACCCCCAGGGACCACTTGAGGGGATTGGCTGAGGAGATCTAACACCAGCCACCAACTTAACCCCCTTCAAGGAAACAAGAAACTAAAGGGCGCAAGAAACATCACGCCAAAAAGAAACTAAGCTTCTATTTGCAAGGGCGCAAGAAACATCACGCCAAGAAGAAACTAAGCCTCTATTTACAAGGGCGCAAGAAACCTAAAGCGCTAAGAAGAAATTAAATCATCACAGGACTTTTGAAGAAGCAAACAGGTATTGGCGCGGTACTGACCCTGCGTTTCCTGATGTCACCTGGGGTCTCCCTTGCTAACCTGCTACTGGGGTGTCACCTGTCCTGTATATCTAGCGCTGCCCTTGCTGACCCTGTGAAGAGCGCTGAAGTAATGGAGGGGGTTGCTGCCTTCTGAAGCGCTATATTTGCCTGAACTGCAGCACCCTGAACTGAATGTTATTAGACCTGCTGGTCTTGCCCCCACCTCGTGTGGGCCAAAGCGCTATAGCCCTGCACCCTGCTCTCTGTGAAGCGCTAGAATCCTGGGCGTGATTCCTGCCTGAAGCGCTATATTCTGTGGTGCCCTTCAGCAGCGCTACCTGGAATGAACTGTCTGCCGAGCGCTACCTCTGCTGTAAATTGCCTGCTATATCGTAGCGCTGTGAATCCTGAAAAGCGCTATCCCCCTGAAGCGCTGTGTCACCAAGAACTTCTGTGGCTCTAGAAGTTGCTGCCTTCTGAAGCGCTGACTCCCTGCTCCTCCAACGCTCCTTTGCTGTCCCTGTGAAGAGTGCTGAGGTACTGAAGGGGGTTGATGCCTTGTGAAGTGCTGTACCTGCAGGGTGCTATTATCTAAACCTGATTGCCTGCTGAAGCGCTGTCCCCAGCATTGCCTGTGGCCAAGCGCTGTCATGTGAGGAACTGAGGTAGTGCCCAGGGAAGCGCTGTAATTTCACTCCAAGCGCTTTCTTGAATGTCCCATAGAAGCGCTGTAATTGTGCCTCCAAGCGCTCTCTTGTAGGCCCCAGAGAAACGCTGTATTTTTGACCTTAAGTGCCCACCTGTTGGCCCCTATGTGCCTCTAGTGACGTGGAGGCCATTAAGTTACTGTTTATGCCTGAGGACAGGCTTGCCAATCATTAACTGTTTGGGCCCTGGTTCCGGCGTAGGCCTAAAGACATACTGAGTTCACCTGCGATGGCTTAGCCCTACATAGGGGAGTCCAAGGCATAGTAAAATGCTCATTGAGAATGCTTTACTGAATTGCTTATTGAAATGTTCACCTTAATTAACAGAAATGTTTTACTAGTCTAAAGCAAGGCCTGTGCTTGCTTAATGAGATGTTGCTCTCTAGCAATGAGTAATGTTCTATTTATAAGTTACTTGATGAAATGCCTATGCCTCATTCCTTCCCTGTAATGTTTACTCCTGATTAGGGGCATGTTACCTATGATTGGGGAAGAGTTTTGAGGTGGTTATTCCTGCTTGGAACCAGGATTATTCTGAACTATAGAAGTTTTATTACACCCCTGCCCCAGTGTTATAACCTCTACTTATTTACAGGATTACTCTTGGGTGCTGAAAGGTTTATGCCTGCTTAATGTAGGAATTAGAATGTTGATCCTGGCCTGGGGGTGGAAACGCCAACAGCTGCATAATGAACTGTGTCTGCTGACTAATGAAACATTTATTCATGTTGGTTGAAAGGTGGAGCACATGCCCACAGTTATGGAGTGAGGTGCTCCTTACTTTAAAGAAATGTTTACATTTACTAAAAGGCTTTACATGCATAAACCAAGTCTTCTAAGCTCAGGCTTGCCTGTTAAAAATGGTTATCTCTGAAGAGTTGTTAACTGTTGATTGCTGAGTAGGGGAACGTTAATGCTATAAGGATATAGTTACACTGCCTAATGAGATGTTTTATCCGCAGTGGCGTGTTTTTATTCCTGCCATAGGAGTTTCATTCCTGCCTAAGGAAATGGTTAATGAAATGTTTTACCCTCAGTGAAGTGTTTTACTTCTGCTAAACTGATTATCTCTATTGCAGGAAATGTTTTACCTGTAAGCTCCTGATTAATAGGGGGAAGGCCCTGCCTGTTCAGGCATCAGGTAATAGGATGGTGTGTGATGCCTAAAGAAATACTTTATGCCTAATGAAAGGTGTTGACCTCATTTGAGGCAATGTTTACTCCTGCCCAGGGAAGGGTCTCATACCCCTGCTATAACAGAGATCTACTTACACCTGCTCAATGTAGGGATTTCTACTTCCCTGATGGAATGTTGGTGTTGCCCTGATACAGTTAAACCTGCACAAGGGGATGGTTACCTAGATTGCAATGTTTTATCCTAGTTAGTGCTGGCTAATGCAATGGTTAGCTGGGCCCAATGAGAAGTTCTCCCAAAGGGATGCCCAACCTTGTTATATGGAATAATTATTCTTAATGAAATGTTTAATTCCTATTACAGGAGGAGAGTTACGTCCACATACTTTTGTGGCAAATGAAATGTTTCATATTTAAGGAAATGTTTGAACTACACTTAACGAATTGTTTATTCCTACAGCGGGGAGATGTTTCTGTTATGGAACTGTCCCTTTGTTTACCTGAGGAAATGGATATTGATGCTTAATGCAGTGTTGTTCTTATGACTTTGAGATGTATTCCTTTCAGGTACTGACCAAGAAGCAAGGCGTAGGTCGGGCCTGTGTCCCACTAAAAATGTATTTAACTATTTATTGATCCAATATTTAATATTTATTGCAGAACGGATATTTATTCATCCAATATTGATTGCAAGTCTTGAGACACATGTATTTTAAATGAATTTATGATTTCCCTGATCCTGCTCTATCTATCTGATTATTTATCTTAATACAAATCACTTGTTTTTATACAAGCTCTGGAGTGGAGTCATTTATTGCGTGCCCAGGTTTCTGTCTCAGTGTGAGTGTGTGCTGCATGATCGCTTAACACATGTGCTTTCGGATGCCTACCCGCTCGTGCCATGCTACCCTAGGGGACTGATGACCCCAGTTCCAACAGGCAATATTTAAGATTGAGCTCTGCATTGTTGGAGTTGTCGTCTAGGGGGATGATCAACTGAGTATCATCGGCATATGAGGTGACAGTTATGCCGAATGATTCAATCAGGGTGAGGAGAGGGATGAGGTAAATGTTAAATAAGAGGGGACTTAGGATGGACCCTTGGGGAACTCCGGAGGAGACCGTTTTCTCTTTAGATTGAAAAGGGCCCAGGGTGACAATTTGGGACCTGTCGCTGAGAAAAGATCTGATCCATGATAGGGCTGAGTCAGAGATGCCGATGTCCATTAATCTGTTAATCAGAATGGAATGGGATATGGTGTCGAACGCTGCCGTGAGGTCAAGAAGGATCAGAATGGCCTTCTTCCTTTGATCTTGCAGCGTTTTGATGGTGTCGGTCAGTTCAATTAAGGCAGTTTCGGTTGAATGTTTGGGCCGAAACCCGGATTGTTGAGGATGAAGTAAGTTGTGGGTTTCCAGAAAGGATTTAAGTTCTTTATGGACTAACTGTTCTGTTATTTTTCCCAGAGCGGGGAGAAGGGTGATAGGACGGAGATTGGTCAAGTCCACTGGAGATTTATTAGCTTTTTTCATAAGCGGTTTGACAACACCCTTTTTCCATAAGCGAGGAACAGATCCAGAACTGAGAGACAGGTTGATAATGTCATTGACGATAGGGTTTATCTCATCAATGATTTGATGGAGAATCTTGGGGGGGCAGGGGTCGGAAGGGGAGCCGGATTTGCAAGAAAGAATGGCATCTCTGGTTTGGGCCAGGGTGACCGGGGTGAAGTTTTTAAGACTGCCAGCTGTTGAGCAAGGTTGATTGGGATGGGGAAGTCCATAGGGGGTTTGGGGAGGGGGGAAGTTCTTTTGGATGGAGGTAATTTTTTCGTCAAAGTATTCTGAGATCTTGTCGCATAGCTCTTGGGATGGGGGGATTTCGGGTTGGAGAGTTTTGGGATGAGTGAAGGTCTTTACTATCGTGAATAATGTTTTTTGTTTTTGGCTGGCTTCTTTGATGGCTTTTACGTAGAACGCTCTCTTGGCCGATTTGATGGCGGAGAGATAGTTTTTCCTCTGAAGGATATAGTCGCGGCGGTCGTCATTGTCATAGGTTCGACGCCATTTACGCTCGGCTTTCCTGCAGATTAGATGTGCGGAGGCTAAGTCAGGTGTGAACCAGGGAGCGTTGTTTTTAGTTTTCTTCTGGATTCTATCATGATGATTAGTGGGGCTCCGTTTTATAATTTCTTGTGAGAGCCAGTTATGGAAGAGGTCGGCATCTCTTTTGATGTTTCCGGATAGAGAGGGGGAGTGGGCTTGGGAAATGGGATTAAGAATGAGATTTTTTTTGGACGGCATTCCAGTTGGCAGAGTGACCACGAAGAGGATTAAATTTATTGATAGTTAGAGGGCAGCTGCTAGAGATGTGGAATGGGATCAGGCTGTGATCAGTCCATATCTGGGGCAGGGGGGGCAGGATGGTGAGAGAAGGGAAATTAGAGCAGACACCATCCAAGGTGTGACCTAGTGAGTGGGTAGGCAACGTGACACTTTGTTGTAGTTGGAAAATTTCAAGTGTTTGAAGAAAATTTCTCATTTGAGGGTCGGAAGAGGACTCAAGATGCAGATTAAAGTCTCCTAGGAGGGTAAAATGTGGGTAACGAAGTAAAAAGTGTCCCAGAGCATCGTTGAGGCAATCGAGAAATTTAGAAGCATTGCCGGGTGGGCGGTAAATCAGACCACCTGAGAGGGAAAGGGATTGGCTAAGTTTGATGGAAAAGCCCATTCCCTCTGAGTCGGTAAGTGGGTCAAGGCAGAAGGTGTGACAGTTGAAGGTGTTCTTCAGAATAATTGCAACACCTCCTCCTCTTCCTTTCAGTCTGTCCTGTCTGTGGAAGGAGTAACCCTGGGGGAGGGCTACGGCTATGTCAGGGTTGCTGTCTTCTGTGAGCCAAGTTTCAGTGATCATGAGGCAGTCAAAGTCATGGTCTATGATGAGGTCATGAATGTCTTGGCTATGTTTGCACATAGACCGGGCATTTATCAGGCCACCTTTGAAGAATGGTAGCTGGTTCTTGGGGGGAATTGGCTGGTCAAGGTCGATGGTAGGTGACCAGCAGCATTTAGTGCAGCTGGCAGAACCGACTACCTTTGAAAGATCAAGTTTGCAGGAGCAGCAGGGAGTACCTCGGAGACGAAGGAGGTCGTTGGGTGTATACCTGACATGTGGGGGGATTAGGGCAGGGTTTCCTGCGCCTGGCGCGGTCTTGGCGCGGACGGGCGCAGACGGGCTTGCCTTAGGTGCGCCTTCGGCGCGCAAACGGCGCTCCCGCTGCGCGTCCTATGCATGCACATTTTTTAAGTGAAGGAAGGGGGCGGAGTCAGCGCGCACGCCGGTAGTGATGGCGGCTGCTGCCAAAGAGCGAGGTAGGGCGCGAACAGCTATTGGAATCAGCTGTGCGCAAAAGTGAATGAAAGCGCTAAGGTGTGCTTTATTTAAAAACACGAAATAGTGACACCACACAAGAAACAAGAATACAGTTTATCCACAATTTTAAAACAAACGAGTACCTCCAGCTCCCGGCTTCCGCCTCAGGACTGGGTCAAGGGTTTACAGGTCACCGCTAGTGATCAGCGGGTTTAAGTACAGGGGGCAGGAGGCATGGCCTCGAAAGGGGGCGGAGTCAGCGCGCACGCCGGTAGTGATGGCGGCTGCTGCCAAAGAGCGAGGTAGGGCGCGAACAGCTATTGTCATCAGCTGTGCGGAAAAGTGAATGAAAGCGCTAAGGTGTGCTTTATTTAAAAACACGAAATAGTGACACCACACAAGAAACAAGAATACAGTTTATCCACAATTTTAAAACAAACGAGTACCTCCAGCTCCCGGCTTCCGCCTCAGGACTGGGTCAAGGGTTTACAGGTCACCGCTAGTGATCAGCGGGTTTAAGTACAGGGGGCAGGAGGCGTGGCCTCGAAAGGGGGCGGAGTCAGCGCGCACGCCGGTAGTGATGGCGGCTGCTGCCAAAGAGCGAGGTAGGGCGCGAACAGCTATTGGAATCAGCTGTGCGCAAAAGTGAATGAAAGCGCTAAGGTGTGCTTTATTTAAAAACACGAAATAGTGACACCACACAAGAAACAAGAATACAGTTTATCCACAATTTTAAAACAAACGAGTACCTCCAGCTCCCGGCTTCCGCCTCAGGACTGGGTCAAGGGTTTACAGGTCACCGCTAGTGATCAGCGGGTTTAAGCACAGGGGGCAGGAGGCGTGGCCTCGAAAGGGGGCGGAGTCAGCGCGCACGCCAGTAGTGATGGCGGCTGCTGCCAAAGAGCGAGGTAGGGCGCGAACAGCTATTGGAATCAGCTGTGCGCAAAAGTGAATGAAAGCGCTAAGGTGTGCTTTATTTAAAAACACGAAATAGTGACACCACACAAGAAACAAGAATACAGTTTATCCACAATTTTAAAACAAACGAGTACCTCCAGCTCCCGCCTCCCGCCTCAGGACTGGGTCAAGGGTTTACGAATATTCATGAGGCACTAGCAATTTGCGACCCCATTGGGAATGGCTGGCACTCCCAGGGATGGTGGCCTGCTGGGCTCAGCAGACCTCCATGTCTGTGACTGCTTTTACATAAAGCAGATTTTTTTAATGCCGCCCGTAGGCATTTTTTTTTAATTAAACGTTTTTGTTTCATTTTTTTAAGGGCAGGTAGTGGTCCCTGGAATCACTGCCTGCCCCTACAAATTTTTTCCCTTGCCTTTGCAAAGGGGAAGGAGTCCGTAGGGTCCCCTTCCCATTTGCGACTGTATTATCACCCTCTTGAAGGCCGTTACTGCTGTTTTTGCTGCCACTAGGAGAGGGCACATGGACTATCTGTCCAAGGAGCCTTTGTAGTCCCTGCCGCTGACGTTGCTTTTTTGCGCCTAGAGGCGTCCTTAAAAGACCTCGCGGGCCCCCGCAGGGCGGGGCGCTCACTGGTGTGCTTGGGCCACGCGCCTTGGGCGGCCCGTCTGCGTCAGGACAAGGCTGGGATGGGCCAGGTTCCTTGGCCACACAGGAAAGGTATGAAGGCCCTGCATTGGTCCCACTCTACCTAAAAGGTAAGGAGATGGGGAAGCGCAAGACAGTCATGCCCGCTGCCAAGGATCGTCCTTTGACATCATCAATTACACATTTTCTAACAAATGCAATGGGGGCGATAACTAGCTAAATATAATCCATGGAGGAGAGACAGGGGGCCGCACAAGAGCTTTGCATAGTGGTACAGCGACTGTGTCAGAGTTGGAGCACAATGTTGGGGGCGATGCACCAGGGAGCTCTAATCAAGCTGCAGGGAGCCTAGCGCCTAATATTTCCGGGACTGTAGACAACATTATCACTACACAACAAGGAGGTTTTGTCGATACACTATGCCCTCCTCCGTACAAAAAAACAAAGGCATGTGGTAAGGACAAAAAAGATGTATCTCCCCCGGTAACACGTAGGAAAACCATGGCAACCCCTAAAAGGAAAGGACCAAAGGCCTTAGTCTCAAACACTGCCCGGGTATTAGAAATATTAAGCATGTAGGGGAATTTTTGTCAACCACACAGCTTACTAACGTATTGGAGGTTACCAATAAATCACTACTTGAGCCACTCATGGGAGTGCTAAATAGTATTGATATGTCTTTAAACATATTGATTGGTGCTAGTGTTTCGCAGTTAACACCTGGCCCAGACTCTGTTCCTGATCCTGATCCCACCATCACATGAAATCAGGACATACCGAAAGTGATGCCATCCTATTTGGTATCAGCAACCAAAAATGGTATTACAAATACTTCTTCGAATGCATTACAACAAGCAAAACCACAAATAGAAGAGTCCTATACACTGGGTGACGGTCGGCCAAAAATAACAGCTAGGTGTAGGGATCCTGGATGGCCTAATGTTGTAGTCAGTCAGTGCAATGCAAGCTTGGGAGATGAGTGAAAGGACTATAGAAGAACACTTCACCTCCCAACCGAAGCTACCCCTTATGTCATTGTCCTTAAAAATGTTCCACCACTGCCAATTAACAATGAAGAGGATCGGAATCAGTTTAAGAATAAAACTCTGTACTGGTTGGCAAAGGCTGCGGATTGGACATGTAGCGACAACTTGTATTGTAAGATAAATAACGTTGAACATGTATCATGGGTGGGCTCACAGCCAAAGAAGGAAAGTGGAGATTGTATTATTGTTAATTTTAGGGACAAGTCCTTGGTATACTGGCTCATGGGTAGGCTCCTTAGAAGTAACAATGTAAGGGGCCCCATTGAGGCAGTACCATTGGGTTACTTTTTTCATAGGTCATTGATAAATAGCGGTCCTTGGACTGAACCCACAGTTGTTAATATGTCATCTACCTTTGCTATCCCAACTTTCAATCGCTTTTCTCCTCTAGATCATGTGGATTGACTTTATTTCTTGGGCTTGAAGTCGTGTGAAGTTAAAAAAGGTCCATCCTATCCATCGTTTAGCATACATGACATTGGGGTGGACAACTCGCCATCCTCTTTTATGACCAAGACGGATGTTGCTAATTTTACGAAAAATGTTGCTAATTTTCCTGAGGTTGTAGCGAATTTTTTAACATGTTTGGATGATAACTTAGGGGAGAGTTGTCACATGTTTATGCACGTGGTCAGCATAATCTTGTCTCCCCTGCTATGTCCAACTCAGTTAGTATTACTTCCTATGTACCACCAGAGAGCAACCCACCGTCACTTAACGTTATGTTGCAGGGTGATTTGGAATTACCTGTGGCATCTATTGACTTTGCGCCTCTGGGCGGCTATGTCCTATCTTTGCCATCCATATTTGAGGGTCTACTTGCCACAATAATAAGACCCCCTATGAAAGCTTATTTTGGAATATTGCTGGCTTATCGCTCAAGTTACAAATGAATGAGTGGACCGTCTTTATCCAAAAGTGAGGTATAATATGCCTGCAGGAAACATGGATGCGAGATATTGTACATATAAATAGTTTCTTTTCTATTCATACATCAGCAAACGTTTCCTTAGGTGGTCATGCAAAAGGAGGATTACTGACCTTGGTCTCAACAACACTGAATGGCTGGCTAGGAAAGACTAAAATTGATTCACTGCACTTTCAGATTATTAATATTTATCTCAGGAAAAATCTTACATTGGTTATTGAAATGTTTATCACAATAACTTTAATGTCTCAAATATTAGTATTGCCAAAGAGTTGGATAATTCTTCGTCAACCAATGTCAAAGAGTTGAATACAGATTTTGCAATCTTTTGGGGAGGTGATTTTAACTGTAAACTCTGTCCTTTGTCCAAACAGGCTGCATGCCATCTGGTGGCACGGGCGACTGACGTGATTGTCATTTTAATCACAATCCCTGTGGGAATATTTTTAATTCACTTCACAAAATTTGTTATAGTGATCACTAGTGATATGGTTACTAGTGATATGGTTACTGTGTAACAGTAACCATATCTGCAAGAGGCTGAGCTTTCCCTGGGGAGGAGCGTGGGCGCATGGGAAACTATGAAAGTTACCAATACTGGGGAACCACAGTTACAGGTAAGTAACTTGTTTTCTTGCCCCAGTATTGGAACTTTCATAGATTCCCATGCTTTTGTATCAGAGTAGCAAGCAGTAAGAAATACAGCACATTTTGTGGCATAAACATACATTGCAAAAGTCATCAGTAATCCAAAGATACAAAATGTCCAGAAAAGGAAGGAGGGATAGAAAGGAAAGCTCACCAATCAGTGGAAGAGGTTCCTCAGGACGAATGTATGACATTACAACGCATGCTTTTACCACACATGCTGTTACAACGCAGGTTTTACTACGCATACCATTACAACGCATTACACTTGGGGGTGCTGGATAGTGAATAGTTTAATTTACTATTCCAACTCCAGTTCCCGTGGACACTAGGGAAGGTGTTGGATAGTAAATTAAACTTATTCCCTATCCTAGGGCGCCCCCCAGTGTAATGCATTGTAATGATATGCGTAATAAAACCTGCGTTGTAACAGCCCTGCGTGGTAAAAGTTGCGTTGTAAATTATGTTTACCCTGAGGACTGCCTGGTCCACCGCCGTGTCATCTTGCGTTAAGTATTCCAAGCAGTAATGCTTCATAAAGGTGTGCACGCTGCTCCATGTTGCAGCCCTGCAAATGTCTCTGATGCGTACTCCTGCGAAGAGAGCTGACGAAGAAGCCACAGATATTGTGGAATGTGCTCTAACTCTGCTGGTCAGCGGCTTACCCTCTGTTGAGTAGCAATAGAGAATGGCACTGGAGATCCATCTCGCAATACTTTGTTTTGAAAGAGGGAGGCCCTTGCGAGGACCACCAAAAGAAAGAAGAGTTGCGAGGATTTACGAAATTCCTTGGTGCAAACCAAATAAAATTTCAAGCACCTTTGCACGTCCAGAGAATGCAGTGACCTTTCTACTGGTGTGGAAGGATGAGGAAAGAAAGATTTAAGAATTACTGGCTCATTCAGGTGAAAATCCGAAGGTACCTTAGGTATGAACCTTGGATTAGTTTGTAAGATTACAGTATTCCTCTTCAATTGGAGAAATGGCTCCTGAATCGTGAGAGCCTGTAGCTCCCCAATGCGTCTTGCAGAAGTGAGGGCAAGAAGGAGAGCCAATTTCCATGAAAGGAATTTCATATCCGACCGATGTATAGGTTCAAAAGGGTTCTTCATGAGTTGCGTGAGAACCAAGTTCAATTGCCAAGTAGGAGGCGGAGGCCTCACCGGGGGATAAACTCGAAACAATCCCTTGAGAAACTGTTTAAATATTCTTGAAGACCAGAGAGAAGGTCCAGATGCTGAATGCCTGTATCTAGAAATTGCCGCTAAATGAACCTTTATGGATGAATGCGCCAGTCCTGTTTTAGCTAAGGACAAAAGATAAGGCAGAAGTTGATGAGGTCGAGAAGAGAAAGGATCAACGCCTTTTTTCCTGCACCAAATGCAAAATCTTTTCCATTTCAAATGGTAAGTTTTATTTGTAGAAGGAGCTCTAGCCTGTGAGAGAACCTGTCTTATTTCATTTGAGATGGGAAGGTTCATGAATTCTCGCTGCTCAGGAGCCATGCTGTCAGGTGCAATGAAGCTGGATCCGGATGCCAAATCTGCCCCTCGGACATCGTGAGAAGGTCTGGAATGGCTCGCAAGGGAAGAGGAGGGACCAGCGACAATAGATGGAGTTCTGTGAACCAGAACTGCCTCGGTCAAGCCGGAGCTATCAAGATCATCTTGCATGGCTCCACCTTGATCTTCCTGATAAGTCTCGGTATCATTGGAATGGGGGGAAAGGCGTAAACAAATGTCTCTGACCAGGCTATCGAAAGCGCATTCCCCAATGATCCTCGATGCTGAAGCCTGCTTGCATAAGACCGGCATTTCTTGTTGGTCGGAGTGGCAAATAGATCTATTGAGGGCTTGCCCCACTGTCGGAAAACCTTGTCCAGAACCATTTGGTTGAGTTCCCACTCGTGACTGACTGTGGATAGTCTGCTTAGTTTGTCGGCATGTTCGTTTAGGATCCCTGGCAGATGTTTCGCTTGCAGCGAAATCTCGTGAAGGATAGCCCATTCCCAGATTTCCTGAGCTTCCTGAGACAACAGGAGAGACCTGGTTCCTCCTTCTTTGTTTATGTAATGCATGGCCGTGGTGTTGTCCGTCAGGATGAGAACCTTTGAACATCTCAGGCGAGGGAGAAATGCTTGATCGCCCTGAGTTCTAGGAGATTGATGGGGAGAAGACGGTGCTGAGGAGACCAATGCACACTGACATGAAGGTCCTGCAGTACTGCCCCCAGCCGTCCAATGACGCATCCGTCGTCACAACCTGAGGAGACGGATCGCTTACCAAGGATAGACCTTGGGATAAGTTTTCCTGCTTCGTCCACCACAAGGCAGCTTTTTTTCATTGCTGAGGTGATGGTCACGTTGTCGTCGAACGAACCATGAATCTACTGCCACTGAATGTCGAGCTGCTCCTAAAGAGGACGCATCCTCAATCTGCAGTAAGGAATCAGAGGAATGCAGGAGGAGATCACTCCCAAGGGATTTGTAATGGCGTACTGAAAGATACCTTCTTTTTCTTAAGGCCAGAGCCATAGTTCCAGTTTTTCCTGTCTTTCTAAGGCTGGGAAAGCTTTGCTGAAATTTGAGTCCAAGATGGCCCCCAGGAAAAGTGCAGTCCTGGAAGGAACCAGAGATGACTTCTCCTTGTTGAGAGTAAGGCCCAGATTCTGGAAAAGGTTTGTACATGCATTGACTGCCTCCCTCGCAGCCTCCCTGGACGGAGCCTTCAGCAACCAGTCGTCCAGGTAGGGGAAGACCTGAAAGTGATTCCTCCAAAGAAACGCCGCCACCGGTGCCAGCACCTTTGAGAAGATTCTTGGAGCCGAGCAAAGTCCAAAGGGTAAAACCCTGAATTGAAAGTGGCTCTTAACTACTGTAAACCATAGAAACCTTCTGTGTGTAGGGTGAATAAGTATGTGAAAATACGCATCTTCGAGATCGAGCGTGGCCATGAAATCCCCTGGATTGATGAGACGTAGTATGTCTTGAAGGGAGACCATCCGGAAGGATAGGGAAATGAGATAGGTGTTGAGCTTCCTGAGATCTAAAATTGGGTGCCATTTCTCTAGTGTCTTCCTCACCAGGAAGAACCTGGAATAGAATCCTTCCCCTCTTTCAGAGGAGGGGACCGGCTCTATAGCACCTTTCAGGAGCATCTGAATAACCTCGAGCCGCAGGAGACTCAGATATTTTGATGGGATGGCGGCCGGGGGCTTGGATGGTGGGATTTGTGTGAATTCAAAAGTATGGCCCTTTCGAATGATGTTTAGCACCCAACGGTCTGATGTTATCTTGGACCAATTCTGAAGGTATTGAGATACCCTGCCTCCTACCGATGATCTTGTGGAGGTGGGCACAGCAGGAAGAGACAGGATGCCGCTATTGCCTCTTGGATGCATCCCGTCCTTGGCGATTCTGTTTTCCTCTATTATTCGATTGAGAGAAATTCGAGGACTGGCTTTGCCTTTGTTCATAAGGCTGGCGGTATTGTTGTGAGCCTGATCCGTACGATGGGTATCGTTGCTGCTGGTAAGAGCCTCTGTATGTGGTACTCTTACCTCTGGCACCTCTGAAAGGAGCTTTTCTGTACTGCAGTGTACCCGGAGACCTCGCCGTCTCGGTATCCTTCTTGATAGCCTGGAGAGTGTCAGCGATATGTTTCCCGAACAACGCCTCTCCATCAAAAGGTAGATCCAGGATTTTATTCTGGATTTCAGGTCTGAACCATGTCGCCCTGAGCCATCCCTGGCGAGGAAGAATTGCAGCACCAGCTAGCGATCGAAAGGCAGTTGTGGCGATGTCCATGGCACAATCAATTATCTCCATTGACGTTGCCTCCCCCTCCTGTAAAATGTTCCTTGCATCGCCTTTTGACTCCTGAGACAGTTGATCTAGATGGGGCGAAATGTCACACCATAGTTGGCGATCATATCTGCCCAATATTGCCAAGGCATTTGCTGCCCGCACCAAAAGACTAGCCATAGAAGAAAATCTCTTCCCAGCGTTGTCTAACCTACTGCTTTCCTTATCTGGAGGAGTTGTTAAAGGAGCTGATGGGTTGCGTGACTTCCTCTGTGCAGCTAGGGAAATCACTGAGTCCGGTTTTGGGTGCCCTGTCAAAGACACCGGACCATCCTCGGGTGCCTTGTATTTCTTTTCGAGGCGCAGTAGTACAGGGACCACTATAGCCGGGTTCTTCATTGCTTTAAGGCCTTCCTCCCAAACATGCTGAACAATGGGGATAGATCTAGTAACCTTCTTATAAGGCTCTTTAAAATCATACAAAAAACACTTGGTGGCAATAGAAGGCATTGATAGCTTGAATCTGCTAGAGGCCCTCTCCATCAACTTATGGAACCCCCCGATATCCACCGGAGGGGAGTCCACCGGATCCGGACATGGTGAAGCTGGGTCTGGGATAACATACTCGTCCCATTCTACGCCCTGATTAGGTCTGCCATCCAAGTTTTGATCCTCATCCGAGGAATCATCATGAGTGTCCAGTGGTATTGAAGGTACCTGTGGAACCGGCGTTTGCAGCTGAGATATCACCTGGGCCGGCAACTCTGGAGAAACCAGTGCAGAGGTCGTAGAGACCGTCAGGGCTTGCGTAGTCGGAAAAGCAGCAGGCTGTGAACATCTGGATTTGTAATCCTGCAGCATGTTGTGGAGATCCTGCAAGAGCGAAGATGGTACAGACACCATCTCTTGCCTCGTATACTCCTGTGGCTGAGCAGAATGTTGATACCCACATTCCTGCAGGTACTCTTCTACGGAATCCGTCTCCTGACATTTTACTAGGAGCTGAGAATGACTATTTGCATATCCATACGAGTCCTGATCTTCCTCATCCGAGTCGTCATCATTCTCTTCTAACAGCAGAGCTGGAGGCAAGGGGGTAACTCTCCTCGGGGACGTCATGTCAGGTGTAATCCGTCTCATGGAAATAGTGATTTTTTCTGTCGACGACAATATTGTTGACGATCCCGTCGACGATGGAGTTGTTCCTGGTAATGCTGCCGTTGTCGGCGTCGTCGACGGAGTAGACCTCGTCGACGAGCGAACTATCGACTATGAGATGGCCGTCGTCGGCGCCGCGACCGTCGACGCCCCTGCTGCCGTCGTCGTCAAAGTTGTTGTTGTCGAAGCACTTGACGACGATACTTTCGTCGTCACCGCCGTCGAAAAATTCTTCGTCGTCACTGCCGTCGACATCGCTGTCACTATCGTCGACGACGCCGACGATCCCGTCGACGTCGATCGTACCGTCGACGAGCCCGTCGGCGGCACCACTTTAACTTTGGGCTTCAACGCCTTCATCGACGAAGTCTTCAGCTGCGTTGTCGACGACTTGGAACTCTTGTCAGACTTCTCAGAAGACTGAGAAGATGCTTTCTTGAAGGCTGGAGCAGTCTTTGTCCCAGAAGAAGGTGTAGAAGGTCCCTCCCTCTCCTTTTCACCTTGGTGAGGAGATTCGACCGGACTTTGGCTCTCAGACTCTCTGGGGGTCTTTTTTGAGGCCTTAGATGGACGATCCACAGAAGGTGAAGGGGAAAGCCTACCCCTTTTGACTGACCTTCTTGAAGATGAGGCTGAAGAAGAGTCTTCACTGTCACTGGAGACTGTGTCCTTTCTCGACTTCAACTTCTGGAGCCAGGTAAGAAGCCTAGCCTCACGGTCCCGGAGGGTCTTGGTAGAAAAGGTGCGGCAGATCTTGCAGTCCGCAGCCTTATGATCAGGATAGAGGCAATATATACAATCTTTATGCCTATCCTCAACAAACAATCTTTTCTTTCCACAGGTGGAGCATGGCTTGAAAAGGGCCTTCTTCTTCTCCTTATCAGACATCCTGGAAGGGACAGCCAACAATTCTGAAGAGAAACCCTGAAGAAAACACTTGAAAAGAGTTGAGATTGAGCAGAGCTCAAAGGAGACTCCTTAAGCACAACGTGCAATAGAAAATCTGAGGCTCTGAGGTTCCTTCAGCAGGGTTCTAAGGGATGAGGCTCTTCTGATTGGCTGATGATTAGTTTGGTCTCTTTTACAAAAAGAGGCGGATATGCTACAAAAGGGAATGAGGCCTAGGCCTTTTCTTTCTCTTTTGTACCTACTACTATGTTATTTTTGGTTACCGAGACTCCCATTCCGACGATGGGGAATGATACAAAAGCATGGGAATCTATGAAAGTTCCAATACTGGGGCAATCTAAATTGTCTGGAAGATACCATACGTCCTTCAGTTATGGTAACATCATTTGAGTCAATAATAGAGACCATGAATGTTGCATAGATTAAAAAAATAAAATCTAGAACACAGAATAATAAGTTGTATAATAGTGACTGCACTTTCTTTCATAACAATTTAATTAAGGTATTGAAAATAAAACCCCGAAACATATCAGAGGTAAAGCAGTCTCGCCTCGAATACAAGCAGATGTTAGAGAAACGCAAGATAGAACTTAGACATGAGGCATGGGAAAAACTCCATGTGGCTTGTCAAAGTAGAGATTCCAAACTCTTTTGGCAAACTGTTAACCAGGATTATGTTAATGGGAACAATAGTAGTAAGATTGATGTGGCAATTATGCCTGGGTCGATCATTTTTCAGCTCTCCATAAAACTAGTAGTGATTCTGATTTTTGTACCAATTTTAATTATGAGGCCTCAACCCTCGCAGCCCCCACATTAGATGAGGTGGACAGGGCCTTATCACAGACTGTGAGGAATAAAGCCTCAGGCCCTGATGGCATCCCCACAGATCTGTTTTTAGCTAATACTCCCTTGTGGCTCCCGCTGCTTTCAAATATTTTGTGTTGCTATGCGTCTCAGGGAACCCTGACTCTTGGAGATCCGTGATAATAGTTCCCATCTTTAAAAAAGTTGATAGGGCGGATCCCAAATGTTACCGGCCAATATTCTTAATGACTGTACCTGTTAAATTAAGGGTAGAGTTATTCTCGAAAGACTGGAGGATTGGGTATTGGAAACTGGCATGTTTTCGGATATTCAATATGGTTTCAGGAGAGGCCTCTGTACCGTTGAACAGTGCCTCAATCTGCACCTAGTCATAGATAAATACACCCTGGCCAAGCCTGGATCCCTTTTTTTAGGGTTCATGGACTTAATTTCTGCCTTTGACTGGGTGCAGAGAGGGAGGCTGTGGGAGAAGAAGCTGCAAATGGGCATTGAACTCGCCATTGTGCATTTTTTAGCAGCTATGCTATGCACGGGGAGGGTGCGTTATGGAGCAGATGGGGAACTTACTGCCCCAATTGAAATGAAACGCGGGATACATCTGGGCTATGTCCTCGCCCCATTTTTAATTTGTCTGTATATAAACGACCTGGAGGGCCACATTAAAAATGGGAATGTGAACGCTCCCCAGATAGGCCGTAGGTCATAACCAGCGCGATTATATGCGGACAATTGTGTTTTGATATCCAGAACTGGGGTGGGGTTGCAAAGGCTTTTTACAAGTTTTAACAATTTTATGGATGACCTTGGCCTGAAGACAAATGTAGCTAACTCTTATACTATTGGTGATGGGTAAATCCCCTGCAATTTTAAAGATATGTTTTTATAAACAATGAGAAACTGCTTTATGTGCCCACCTTCTCTTATTTAGGAATTCTTTTTGAATCAAAAAAATACTTGGTTTCACTTATTAGAGGCAAGGATCAGGGGTTTTAACCTAAACCTGGAGGCAATCTTCAGGTTCACAAAAAAACTAGGTTCTCGACCCATCAAGGTAATGACTGAAATTTATAAAGCACGCAAGTGTGCTGTCATCCTGTATGGTGCAGGAGTTTGGGGTTCCTGTAACGTGGAATGCCTGCAGAGAGTCGAGGATACGTTTTTGAAACGTTTGCAGAGTGTGCAAAAAAGCACTGCTGCTACCATTTGTCAAATTGGTGTAATTCCCCTGTCCTTTCGCATATATTTAGCCCCTTTGTTATTGTGGCATAATATCTGGGTGAAGGAAGAAGCGGCTTTGAACCGTGCTGTTACTACAGACTGTTTAAAACTGTTTACGGCTCAATGACAGATCCTGGGTTTGTCAGATTGTTTCGACAAGCCTGGACGTTTTGCCAAAAGATCAAGGGCAAAGCTGAAAGGGGACTTTTGAGCTCACTTCTATTTTATGAGAGGTACACAGGAAATAACGAAAAAAAGGGTTGTTGACCACTCACTTTTAGTCTGATCTCCAGGCACGGAGCTTTATCTATCTTTTTACCTTAGCCGTGCTAAATTGTATTATCTTATTAGGTTCAGGTTTGGTATTTCTCATCTTTTGGTTTCATATCCTCGCAACGTATATTCTGATGCCAAACTGGATTTATGCCCCTGTGAATCAGAACCTGTCCAGAGCACATTGCACTTTATGTTTTTTTGTAAACTGTACATTAATGAAAGACGTGCTTTTTTAATACCACTTTTAAAATTCCTAAAGATAAGAAAATATCGGGCCGCTCTGCATTTTCTTCAGCTTTTAAAAGATGAATTTATTTGCCTAATGATTTATAAATATATTTCTTCCGCAGTTCGGCTACGAAACATAGTTGGAAAATGACTTTTTATGTATTTATTTTTTCCCATAGTGATTAATGTTGAAATTTAAACATGGAATGTGCTGCAGATATGTGCAACGCTCGCAGTTGCTCCTCTATTCTATGGAACTCCTATTTGATAATTGTATTTTATTAATTTTTTTGTGTTTTATTACAAAATGTGTTATTTCTGAGATGTACTCTTTTATGGCTGGTCAGTCACAGCCAAATAAAGATTTTCTGACTGACTGACTGACCACCGTCTTGAAGAGGGTGGTAAATAGCGAATGTTATGCAACCGCAATTGCGGTTGCAAAACATTCGTACATGGCTTGTGAGTCGCTATTAGGAAGGGAACGTCCCTTCCCAATAGCGAGTCGCAAAACACTATTTAGCGAGTCGCCAATTATTTGCGACTCGCAAAATAGTGTTTGTACATGGCCCTATCAGATTTAGCATGTGCAAACGGGTCGCAAACCCGTTTGCGCATGCTAAATCTTGTCGTACATCGGACCCTATGAGTGATGACTGGGCACTATGAGCATCGAGCCAAAGGACCAAGATGGCAAAGTGTGTCAACCAACATTTATATTATAGACTGTGTGCCAGGTTCTGAGACATAGATTAGCTAAGGTGTAGCTTTGGTGTCATTGTATTCTACTTTCACACCCACAGGGGGAGGTCTCTTGGGACATAATTCCTGTAACAGTCTGTTGGTGGTGAAAGACTGGGCACGGCGCCCAGGATACTTTCTTTTCATTGGTTACCCCTTTACAGAGTCATCATCTGGTGCTCTCCTGAGTTGAAGTTAGGATTAAGGAAGCATAACTTTCAAACACCTACCCTATAGAATATTAAACGTCTGTTGATATAATGTCCTTTCTGCCGTTTGCTCATTGAAAAAAGTAAAACACAAACTGTTAAACCATGCAACACAAGTACTAGGTACAGCTGCTAAGCAGTGCCCTGCTAACATTCCAAGGTAAGTTATATCCAAGAGGGATTGTATCACCTTAGGGAAACGTTGTGTAGATTAATACCAAAAGACGAAATCACTATTAAGAAAGTAAGGTATAACACATTTTATATTTAGGTCCCTTAGAGGAAAAAATAATACTGCAAAAATGTTTCCTTTTGAATGGAAACAAATTAGACAAAAAGACATTAAGTTAGAAGTGTGTGGAAAATGGTGAGAGTTATTAAAAGGGCAGGGTAGGGGGTCAGAGACATAGATAGTCATGGTTAAGGTTAGGATTAGGCTAAGAGGAAATTTAGAATTATAATTAGGCAAGGTATGAACTCTACCCCACTTGACGAATGATGGTTCTTGGGGTGTTCAAGAGGGATTCATGCTAGATCTTTAGGATAGACACACGAGCAAGTTCAGATATACAGAATATAAAAGTTGTACTTTTTTGTCAGTTCTCCTACTTGTCTCTTCCCTCTTCTCTCTCCCTTTTCTAGCTTTCTCTTTTGCTGAGGTTCAAAGTCTGATGAGGAAAAATAGGTCCAGTCCATCAAATGAGTACTGGGGCTCACTGCCTGCAAACACTGGCACAAATTGAGATCTGGAGGAGGCAATCTGCAGTGATTGCCTCCTACATTATATGTCCTTGGAAATTAACTGCCAAGTTAACCATCCATCCTTCCAAAGACTTTTTTAAACTGGATAATCGTAAAAGAATTTTTTTACAGTGATTCGAAATGGCAAAAGTGTGATAGAAAGAGTACTATAAAACAAGCTTTTATCATTATGACCTTTAAATGATTGTGACAATCTGTTTAAAATGACACTGTACACAGAATAAACAAAGATGCCATCTAGTATGTAAATATTTACATATCGCAGGCTCTCTTCCTCGGAGGTGTGTGGGTACTTCTAGTTGGGTATGTTCAAAGTCCCTTTATTGCACAACTGGATTAGGGCTACTCATTTCTAACACCTCTAACAGTCACCCTCAGTCCACCTTGGCTTCCCTGAAACCTTTGATGAACTCTGCTGCAAGACTAATGTATGAAGCAAAGAAATTCGACCACATCACACCTATTTCTTGTGTCTTCCACTGGCTTCCAGTGAAAGCCAGATTAATTAAATCCAAACTTGTTATATCACATTCAAATTTATATACATGCAAGTGTCAGTGCCTTAAAACTCCCAAGGGAGCTAAAAGGCGCAGACAGAGAGCTATTCAGACTTAAAATAAAGAAGCTCAAATCCCACACACCTGCTGCCCAGACCTGTTGCAGCTCCGTCTTTCTGGAACTCCCTACATGAAGACCAACTTCAGTTCCGCAATACCTTTTTAACCTCTATCTAGACCCTTTTGCCCCATTCTCATTTTCTTTCTGATCCCCACTATTCTCTTCTACTCAACTCATCGCAAAGCACTGCGGGGAGATCGGCACATTCATGCACATCCTATGGGAATGTGTACACATACAGTCGTATTGGCAGGACATACACCATACTTTGAGAGGTTCTGTCTATTGACCTGCAGCCGGAGGCCCGCAGATGCCTCCTTCCATGGCGAAGACGGGGAGGTTCTAAATCAATTAATGGTTTCCATCTATAAAAAAGTATTCCAGGCACAAAGGTCGGCCTCCCCAGCCCAGGTTCGCCTGGAATTCGGCCTAATAAATTAAGACATTGGCAGAATGTACGCGACAGTGAAAACTTGGTATCGCTTGAAACTAAATGTAGCCACATCAGCAATCAAAGAAACCCTTTGGTCCGAAGTAAGCGAGGACACATCCTCTCTCTTTAACAAATACCTATGTAAATCACTTTCAGCAACAAAATTATGGAACAAAAACCTGCTGTATCAATCTTTATAACAAGCTATAAATAAAGTTTCAAAAACTCATTCATCTCAATTGGATAAAAATATTTTTAGAGCAAGGTCTCATGCGTGGATGGTGATAAACTTGCACCGGCGTCATATTTGAGCAAAACGTTCTCAATTAATGTAAAAAAGCAGCTTATGGCTCTACGCTTCGGGTCACTACCATCTTTGGCGGACCAACCTGTTTGGGTGCACACAGGCCCTACATCATGTCGGCTGTGTAATTCTCACAAAGAAGATTTTATCCACGTAATTTGCATATGCAAGAACCTGTATAACGAACGTGCTTCCCTCCTAAAACAAAGCTTTAATGAAAGAGGAATCAGGTCCTGTAGAGCGGCAATAATTGCGTGCCTAAACACCTCAGACCCACCGTTGAACGGTAGACTGATAAAATTCCTCAATTCAAAGCATTCACGAAGTCATGCTAAATGGGTCTGATCCTCGGCAATTGAGGAAAATGGACAAATCCACTGCACTGAATTTTAGCTATTAATGTATTATAAAAGTTTTAAGATGAGATGAAATTAATGTATTATTTAATTCTTCTTTTAACTCGTCTTTATAACATTGGTCTTTTTCTCTTTTGCTACTCTCTTGTCTTAAATTGTTATGGTTTTAATTAACTAAACAATTAACATTTACTTACTTGCCTCCTAAATATTTGGTAGCCTACGGACCTAACCTCCTACACCGCACAACAGGCAACTCTGGCAATAATTATTGTGAATAGGAATATTGCGCAACACTGTGAAGCCTGCCAGACACCAACATTGGGGAAGTTGGAGGAGAGCCTAGACTGGTGCATGTTCAGGGAGAAATCAGTTTATATTGCAAGGGGTGCCCTGGGAAATGGAATAAAGTGTGGGGACCATGGAATCATTACAGAGGGGATATCTGTAGTCCACATATTCCAATGCATAAATCTGAGACGCTCGAGACCCCCTGATTTATTTCAAACTGTAAACTGACTTGATTTATGGTATTCCATATTGAAATCCTAGACTTTGTATGGTTCCTAGCTTGTGAATGTCAATGGTGGATTTTGTCAATGTTTAATAAAAAGAATAAAAAAATAAAAATAAAAAAAATACATAAAATACATAAAATATTCAACTGGTAATTACTTAGTACCCCAAGGCAAGGCACAGCACACTAAGTTTCCCAAACAGTACAACCCGGGGTGAGGGTGTTCCAGAAGTGGTGGTAATTACGTCCAAGATTCCCCTCGATAAGATTCTGGATTACAATGCGGGACTATCATTTTACGAGCTGATGCATTATGTGGAGCTTTTATTGGCAGTGTCTTTGGAATATTGTGTTAAATCATAAATACGCAGAAGGTACTAATAGTGTTCATACCGTTGGCATACTTCAAAATAAACACGCAAATCTAAGCACTGTAAATTTGCGCCCCTATGATTTACAGAAATTCTGACAAGCAGGAGCTGGGAACTTCCTGCATATTAGTCTTTTGCAAGTAGGAGTTCCTTGTGTGCTCACAAAACTTGGGTCCCTACAAATTAAACAGAGTGGTAGAGTTTTCTTAAGCAGCGGGCAAATTATTATTATTAAAAAAATTTATAAAGCGCGTAGTCACCCGTGAGTATCCCAGCGCTAAGATCCATACAACTGCAGGTCAGTGGGGGCAGGGGGGGAAGGTTAGGATTAAGGGAAGAGGTGGGTTTTCAGCCGCTTTCTGAATCGTAGATAGTTAGGTTCTGTTCTCAGGTCGCGGGGTAAGGCGTTCCAGAGGCGTGCAGTGTGAACTGAGAAGCGCCTTCCACCTGTGCGTGCCTTCTTGACTCTGGGAATGATGAGGAGATGTTCCTGATCGGATCGGAGGGATCTTGGGGCTTTATATGGTTTGATGAATTTTCTTAAGATCGGGGGCCTTTGTTTTGAAGCAGTCTGTGAGCCAGGCAGAGGGCTTTGAACTTCACTCGTTCTCTTACCGGGAGCCAATGGAGAAGCTTCAAGGCTGGTTTGGCCGAGGCTCTGGCAGGAGTGTTGGTGAGGATCCGGGCAGCTGCGTTTTGGATCCTTTGTAGCTTGTTCAAGGTTGCCTCAGGAGCGCCTAGATAGATGGAGTTACTGTAGTCGAGCCTAGATAGTATCAGGCCCTGGATCAACAGTCTTTGAGAGGTGGGAGGAAGTAGGGGCAAGATCTTTCGAATCGATTTGAGGAGCCCGAAGCACGTCCCGGCTACTTTTTTTGCTTGTGTTGTAAACGATAGATCTTTTTCGAGCCACACACCCAAGCTTTTAACCTCGGATTTCGGGTCTGGAGGCAAGCCTAGACAGGGTGGCCAGATGTTCTGTGAAAGGGAGAGCCCTTTCTGACCAAGGAGGAGAATGTCAGTCTTTGAACCGTTGAGTTTCAAAGATGAACGGTTCATCCATCCTTGTATCTGCGTCAGACAGTTGTATAGGCCCGCAGGTTGTTGGCTTGGGTGAGATAAGGACACCACTAGTTGTGTGTCGTCAGCATAGCTGACGATACTCACTCCGAACGGGATGACAACCTCCTCCAATGGGGACATGTAGATATTGAATAATGTGGGGCTCAGGGAAGAGCCCTGAGGCACGCCACATTGGAGGGGTGTTTCGGAGGAACGGGTGTTATTCTCCCAGATCTGAAAGGAGCGATGACCCAAAAAGGACGATAACCAGGACAGTGCGGTTCCTTCTACACCGACACTCCTGAGTCGGTGGATAAGGAGTTGGTGGTTGACGGTGTCGAAGGCCGCACTGAGGTCGAGGAGGATCACTGCCACTGATCGTCCCGCGTCTAGAAGTGCTCTGGCCTCCTCCACCGCCACAAGGAGGGCGATGTCGGTGCCCTGCCCTGGGCGGAATCCCGTCTGCGAGCTTTTCAGCCGATTATTGGTTTCTAAAAACTGTGAAAGTTTTCTATTCACAAGCTTTTCGGCAACCTTGCTAGTTCCTGGGAGAAGAGAAATTGGCCTATAGTTGGCCAGGTCCACAGGGTCCAGGGAAGGTTTTTTAAGTAGCGCCTTGACGACTGCCGCCTTCCAGCTAGAGGGGACGACTCCCTGTTGCAGTGAGGCGTTGATAAGATGGGTGAGGGGGGGAACGATCGTGGGTGCTACTCTCTTGAGGATACGTAGCGGCGCAGGGTCCCTGGGAGATCCGCTTTTGATGTTATTAAGCGTGCTTTCGACCTCTTCGGCAGTCACTTGTCCCCAAGAGGTGAGACAGGGGGAGGTAGGAATATTATTGATCTCTTTTTTCTCGCTCGGGTTTGTGGTTGGGATGGAGTCGAGGATTTTCTGGATCTTCTCCGTGAAGAAGTTAGCTAGTTTATAGCATTTTTCCTCATCTGCCTTGGGGTCTGGTGGGTTTCTAGGTCCGGGGTCTGGGACCTTAAGGAGTTTTTTTAAAATAGTAAAAGATTCCTTGCTGGAGCAAGCGGAATTTTCTATTCTTTCTTGGAAGAATAAACTTTTGGTCTTACGAAGGGCGGTTTTATAAATTTGTAATGCGGTGTGGTAGGCGTCCTTCTTTGCATTAGACTTATCCTTCCTCCAGGAACGTTCCGTTCTCTTGCATTCCTGTCGCAGAGACTTAAGCTCCGGCGTGTACCAAGGAGCGGGGTTCACTCGTTTGGTATGTTTGAGAGTGGTAGTTTTGGGGAGGAGTTGGTCCAATGAGGATGTGACCCAGGAATTAAACTGTTCGTCGGCAATGACAGGATCAGTGGAGAGGGTAGGTATAGAATCTGAGAGAATAATGGCCCATTCAGCTGGTACATGCTTGTGCGAACGTCGGTCGGTGGCCCGGATGTTAGAGGGTTGGAGGGGTGCTATGAATAGATGACAGGAGATAGGGATTAGGAAGTGATCTGTCCATGGAAGAGGGAGGGGGGGTCCAGTAGTGATGTCCGCAATATTGGTAAGGACGGGATCCAAGAGGTGTCCCTTGTCGTGGGTGGGTCCGTTATTGACCAGCCGGATGTTAAATGACATAAGGTCCTGAAGGAGATCAGATGCTATAGAATCTGTGGGGTCTGTAAAGTGAAGATTGAGGTCGCCCACGAGGAGGAAATTAGGGGCGGAAGAAGCTAATTGTGACACCGTATCGGTGAGAGCGTTGATGAATTTCCCTGGTGTACCCGGAGGGCGATAAATCAACAGTCCTGAGAGGGAGTGTGTCGGAGAAGTTTGGAGGGCGAAATGACAGCTTTCGCAATCTTTAATGTTGGCATTGCTGGTTCTACAGACAAGGTGTTCTCTATGGACTATTGCCAGCCCCCCTCCTCTCCCTTTGGGTCTATGCAGGGTTTGAATAAGATAGCCTGGGGGTAGAGCATTGACAATGTCAGAATCTGAGCTAGCAGAGAGCCAGGTTTCTGTGAGAAACAGTATGTCCAGGTCTTGGTCTAGTATCAGCAGGTTGGTTTCATGCGCGTGCTTGGGGAGGGAACGGCAATTAAGGAGGCCCATCTGTAATCCAGGCTTTCCCGTAATCTGAGCGACTGGGTTACAGCGTGCACAGTTGATATAGGGTTTACCTTCAACATGGATATAATGGCACTCCTGATTTTTTTCCGGATGAAGAGCCCGGAGCATGTCACTTGTGTACACCAACCGATCATGAGGCAAATCCGGCAGAGTTCCTGGGCCCGGGTCCGGCTGGGCCCGGACGGGCCCAGACGGGCTTGCCTTAGGCGCGCTGACGGCACGCCCGCTGCGCCCGTCCGCTGCGCGTACGTGAAGTGCACATGTTTTTGTAGGCAGAGTGGGCATGGCCACAGGACCGGCTCACTCACTGCTGGCGGCAGTTATTTGGGCGTTTCCCGCTGCAGCGTTTAGCTCTGCTGCTAGGCGGTGAAGGTGGGAATTAAGCCCCCAGTCTTAGTGCAGTCGGGCTGAAAAAGGTAGGATTTACAGTGACAGTTTATCACACACAAAGATTAAAATTCAGCGTAACTTCGTTAAAACAATGCTCCCGGCTGTGCCTCAGGAGTACAATCTAACCAGAGCTTCCAATCAGCTCGGTTTTTGTAGGCGGAGTGGGCGTGGCCGCGAGTGGGCGTGGCCACAGGACCGGCTCACTCGCTGCTGGCGGCAGTTATTTGGGCGTTTCCCGCTGCAGCGTTTAGCTCTGCTGCTAGGCGGTGAAGGTGGGAATTAAGCCCCCAGTCTGAGTGCAGTCGGGGTGAAAAAGGTAGGATTTACAGTGACAGTTTATCACACACAAACATTAAAATTCAGCGCAACTTCGTTAAAACAATGCTCCCGGCTGTGCCTCAGGAGTACAATCTAACCAGAGCTTCCAATCAGCTCGGTTTTTGTAGGCGGAGTGGGCGTAGCCTCGAGCGAGTGGGCGTGGCCACAGGACCGGCTCACTCGCTGCTGGCGGCAGTTATTTGGGCGTTTCCCGCTGCAGCGTTTAGCTCTGCTGCTAGGCGGTGAAGGTGGGAATTAAGCCCCCAGTCTTAGTGCAGTCGGGGTGAAAAAGGTAGGATTTACAGTGACAGTTTATCACACACAAAGATTAAAATTCAGCGCAACTTCGTTAAAACAATGCTCCCGGCTGTGCCTCAGGAGTACAATCTAACCAGAGCTTCCAATCAGCTCGGTTTTTGTAGGAGGAGTGGGCGTGGCCTCGTGCGAGTGGGCGTGGCCACAGGACCGGCTCACTCGCTGCTGGCGGCAGTTATTTGGGCGTTTCCCGCTGCAGCGTTTAGCTCTGCTGCTAGGCGGTGAAGGTGGGAATTAAGCCCCCAGTCTTAGTGCAGTCGGGGTGAAAAAGGTAGGATTTACAGTGACAGTTTATCACACACAAAGATTAAAATTCAGCGCAACTTCGTTAAAACAATGCTCCCGGCTGTGCCTCAGGAGTACAATCTAACCAGAGCTTCCAATCAGCTCGGTTTTTGTAGGCGGAGTGGGCGTGGCCTCGAGCGAGTGGGCGCGGCCACAGGACCGGCTCACTCGCTGCTGGCGGCAGTTATTTGGGCGTTTCCCGCTGCAGCGTTTAGCTCTGCTGCTAGGCGGTGAAGGTGGGAATTAAGCCCCCAGTCTTAGTGCAGTCGGGGTGAAAAAGGTAGGATTTACAGTGACAGTTTATCACACACAAAGATTAAAATTCAGCGCAACTTCGTTAAAACAATGCTCCCGGCTGTGCCTCAGGAGTACAATCCAGCCAGAGCTTCCAATCAGCTCGGTTTTTGTAGGCGGAGTGGGCGTGGCCTCGAGCGAGTGGGCGTGGCCACAGGACCGGCTCACTCGCTGCTGGCGGCAGTTATTTGGGCGTTTCCCGCTGCAGCGTTTAGCTCTGCTGCTAGGCGGTGAAGGTGGGAATTAAGCCCCCAGTCTTAGTGCAGTCGGGGTGAAAAAGGTAGGATTTACAGTGACAGTTTATCACACACAAAGATTAAAATTCAGCGCAACTTCGTTAAAACAATGCTCCCGGCTGTGCCTCAGGAGTACAATCTTAACAAACTCATCTGTAAGGTTACAAGTGGTCTGCTTTTCACCAAGTACATGGTGCTACAGCCCTGGCTGTTCACTAGCAACCTAATGCATTCTGGACGCTGTAGTTACAGACTGCACCTCAGGGTACCTCCACTGCGGAGATACAGGCTCTAATTCTAGTGCCGGACTTGCTGCCGGGCACTTCAGGTGTTGGTGTTACCGTAAAAGGTACGGTGTAGTCTCAAGGTATGAGATGTTCCATTTGTGTCGCTTCTGCGACCTCAGAGCACAAGAAGGAGAGGGTGCATGTTCTGCACGACGTTCAGGTGAAGATGCAAACATTTGACCCAAGACACACAAAAAGTCTTCACTTAGTGTCAATCAATTCTTGAATTGATGAGTGTCCTGTTAGGGCCCCAGGAGATCTTAGATCATATGTAGTGCTACCTCGAAGTCTCTTTCCACTTCTGTTAAGGTACACATTTGGATTGCGCTAACCAGGCATGAACGTAGACAAGAAGACTTTAATGTTCTCCACATTTGGAAAGAAATCATATCCAGAAAGGGTGATCAGGGCTGCTTGTGAGTTGAAGGAAAGCGCCTTGTGACACACTAGAGAAAGCCCAATAGGACCATCTCGGAGAATGGATCGGTCAGCTAGGAAAGTTACCATCCCTCGTATAACCTTCTCTGCAATTCCTCCCTTCCTTGGCTATCAAATGAAGTTGCGTGGAAACGTTAAAAAAGCATGAGATAAAGAGGGGCAGGGAGACTGATTAACAGACATACAGTCTGGCAAACAAGAAGGCTTGCAGTCAAGGAGGTAGGCACTAAGTCAGGCAGACAAATAGTAAATCGGATGGACAAGTAGACAGACAGAGAATGAGGTAGAAAAGTAGGCAGGCCATGAGACAGCTTAACAGACTGAAAGACAGATAGCTAAACAGAAAGACAGTGAGACAGACAGTTAAAAAAAGTATTTGAATTGGCAGAGATTCAGTTACACAGACAATAAATATGAATAGATGAAAAATGTAGCCGAGATGCAAGTCCTGATCGCAGATAGGTAGATACCTTACTTGCTCTGATTTGCTGACACAGAGGTACGGGGAATAAACAGGTAAATATTTTGACACAGATATAGGTGTATGGTGGTAGATATTCAGCATTAATATATGCTGATGGCGAAGCGCTGTAGAGGTATTGATGAATATATATGTATTCCGACTGGGCAATGCGTAGAAGGTTTGATTGATAAAACAGGTGGATACAGGCAATCCCAACAACAGACGCTTATAGATGGACTCAAGTGAAAAGACAGGTAGACAGAATATTCTTGAAATAGAAAAACAGATTAAAAATGTATTTTAAAAGTACTAAGGAAAAGGGTACAGAATACCGATAAGAGGTGGAGAGAAAGAAGGAGCGGCAGTCTGACAGAAAATATAGCAGGGCATAGAGACTCCCAGTGGGGTCTGTGGTGGACAGGCGGCTGTGAGTGAGGTTACTTACAGACGTGTAGTCGTCCGCCTCCGGGAACAGCACGTTCACGGGCAGTATCTGCGGATCCTCTTCTCGCTTCTTCTCGCTGATCTGCCTGCACGAGCACCAGGCAAATAATAGGAACATAGGTTAAAAAAATCAACAGGGAAACACCGGAATATGTTAACATTCACAGCACAAGACCTTCCAGGGGAATTAATTTCTGGAGACAGGAGTTCAGGAAATGCAGGAAGTGGCCATGACGCGCCCCGGGGCCTCACCGGAAGTCTTGCAGCGCGCGCGCCGCGCCATTGCTCTGTCAAGCAAACGGTGCTCTGCAAGGCCGCAATTTCTGAGCCCATCTCTCGGGTCTGATTTCTCCCCTCCCACCAAATGGGTGGGGCGAGCATTTTAAATTCCTTGATTATCTGGTTGGGACGATCTTGTAAATAAAAATACTATTTTTAGAGGAGAAAGTCTTACAATGAGCAGGAGTGGTCCTTCCTGAGGCCGATTTGCCCCCAGAGTGCGGCATTTCCGCTAATAGACGCAAACATACAGTCAAAGACAAATTCTTAAATACTTGATCAGTGAAACTCAGACCAAAACAGTGACCTTCCTTGAATGCTTTTCATCTTTCTGCCAGTATACCTATTTAGTTTTCAGTAAACACTTTTTATTTCGACAGCGAGCTCATGCCTGTGCTCCTCGTATCAGAAGTACTGTGCATAGACCTGTCCTCAAAGTATGGGGGAATCCTTCATGGCTGGAGATAGAATTAATTATTCACTGATTGATTTGGCAAATTACTTTTAGTTTCATATCAGAATAGAACCACTTCAGAGCATGGTCTTTTCAAGGAATTTAAACGATCAGCAAATTCTGGACATTTCTTTGTTGTGGGAGCTGGATGGAGCAGAAAATGTCTCTTATGGTGGGCTGGCCTGAAGCAAAACGTGATGAGGAATACATTTGCTCTTTAAACCGAAATCTGCCAGTATCTCAAATGACTTTTGAACGCAAGAGATGCTCTTGAATTCAATTTCACTCAAAATACCTCAAAATGTATTTTTTTTAAATACGTGTAATTTGCAGTTATCATTTTTTATGCTATTTCACACAGCGTTAGTGGTCTATGTGGTGCTTATGTGTTCATCAGTTTGAAACTCGTCTATTTATGTGCAAGCACCTGGCGCCACAGGTCCTTCCCTGACCTCGGTGCCCCCTGGCTGCTGCTCGCTCTTTCGCCCATCTTGACCGTTTTTACCCCTCTGTGCCCAGTTTTCACTGTTTTGTATTATTGACTGTTTAGTGCTTCTTTTCTGTAAGTAGGTTTGTTTTGCGCTTGTGTTTTGTCACTGCTCCCCTGGTGTGACCCCCCCTCCGCTCCCGCTTTCCGCCGCTGCTCCCCCGCGGCCCCACCCCCTTTCTGTTTCTGTGTCCCCATTGACTGCCCCGCTCCCAGCTGCTCCTCCCTCCCACTTGGCCTTAAATGGCACCCGCGCGGCGTAGGCGAGTGTGACCTGTCCAGGACACCCCCACGCCGCACGGCCCACCAGCTGTTGGCGCGTCTCTCTCCCAGTGCCACAGGTCCTTCCCTGACCTCGGTGCCCCCTCACTGCTGCTCGCTCTTTCGCCCGTCTTGACTGTTTTCGCCCCTCTGTGCCCAGTTTTCACTGTTTTGTATTATTGACTGTTTTTCTTCTTTTCTGTAAGTAGGTTTGTTTTGCGCTTGTGTTTTGTCACTGCTCCCCTGGTGTGACCCCCCTCCGCTCCCCGCTTCCCACCGCTGCTCCCCCGCGGCCCCACACCCTTTTCGTTTCTGTGTCCCCATTGACCGCCCCGCTCCCGCCTCCCAGCTGCTCCTCCCTCCCACTTGGCCTTAAATGGCACCCGCGCGCACGCGCAGCGTTCACGCACAGGGGGCGCGCCAATTGTGCGCCGAAGGCGCGCCAAAGTCAAGCCCGTCTACGCCCGTCCACGCCTGGACCGCGCCCAGTGCCAGGAGCCCTGGCCCCCGACGATGCCAGCCAACACGACAGACTTACAACGCCGCCACCCCCAACGCACTCAAACCCGACCGGAACCCCGCCTTCTACCGAGCCACCCCGAAACACACCCCTGGACCCTTCAGCTGCCAAACCAGCAAGTTCACCTGCCTCCGGACCTGCACCGCACCCGAAAGGCTAGGCACCAGCAACAACCCCCTCAAGTGCATCCTGCTCAACACCCTCTCCGTCCACAGACACGCCGTCGAACTCTGGAACCTCCTCGACACAACATCACCAGACGTCGCCTTCCTCACGGAAACCTGGATGAACGCCTCCTCAGTGCCCGACATCGCCACAGCCATCCCGGACGGCTACAAGATCACCTGGAGGGACCGCGTCAACCAAACCGGAGGAGGCATCGCCATCGTCCACAGGAACACCATCCGCATCACGACCAACTCCGACGACACCCTCACCGCCGCCGGGCACCTCCACTTCCAGATCCACACCGACCCCAAGACCACCCTCAGAGGCACTCTCATCTACAGACCCCCGGGACCACGCACACAATTCAGCAAAGCCATCGCAGACTTCGTCAGCCCGCACGCCCTCACCTCCTCAGACTACATCCTCCTAGGGGACCTCAACTTTCACCTGGAGAACAACAATGATAGCAACACCACCACCTTGCTGGACAACCTCGCCAACCTTGGACTCAAGCAACTGGTGGACTCCCCCAACCACTACGCCGGCTACACGCTTGATCCCATCTTCTCCTCCAGCAAGTACATCTCCTTCAACCACCCAACCGGACTACACTGGACAGACCACAGCTGCGTCCACTTCGACTTCAGGAGAACCACGACCCACCACCACCCGCAACAGGTACCCCGCAGAAGCTGGAGCAAGATCACCGCCGACCAGCTCACCACCTTCCTCAGCCAGAACCCTCCTGCCAACACAACGGACCCCAACGAAGCAGCCCGCAACCTCACACTGTGGCTCACCAACTGCGCCGACGAACTCGCACCACTGAAGAACCCTCCCGGCAGACCCGGCAGCAGGAAAGCCTTGTGGTTCACCATCGACCTCAAAAACTCCAAGAAAACCTGCCGCACCCTCGAGAAAGCCTGGCGCCACGACCAGACAATGGAGAACATGACAGCCCTCAAGAACGCCACCCGCAAACACCATCAGCTGATCCGATCCACCAAGAAAGACAGCATTCAAAGAAAGACTGGACAACAACACCCATAACAGCAAGGAGCTCTTCAGCATCGTCAAAGAGCTCTCCAATCCCAGCTCCTGCAACAATGACATCACTCCTTCGCAAGACCTCTGCAACGCTCTCGCCTTGTTCTTCCACTGCAAGATCACCGACATTCACAACAGCTTCGACACACATACCACGCACCCGACCACCGAACCAATGCCCCCAACCACCACCCTCTGCACCTGGACCCCTGTCAACACCGATGACACCACCCGCCTGATGAACACCATTTACTCCTGATCCCCCTCCGACCCCTGCCCTCACCACATCTTCAACAAAGCCGACTCCATCATCGCACCCCAATTCTGGAACATCATCAACAGCTCCTTCGCATCCACCACCTTCCTGGAGAGCTGGAAACATGCCGAGCTGAGCGCCCTCCTCAAGAAACCCACCGCGGACCCCACAGACCTGAAGAACTTCCGCCCCATCTCGCTCATCCCTTTTCCAGCCACAGTCATCGAGAAGGCCGTCAACAGACAACTCTCCGCCTTCCTCGAGACCAACGGATCCCTCGACCCCTCACAGTCCGGCTTCCGAGCAAACCACAGCACCGAGACCGCCCTCATCGCAGCCACTGACGACATCAGGTCCCTGCTCGACAATGGAGAAACGGCTGCTCTCATCCTCCTGGACCTCTCAGCAGACTTCGACACCGTCTGCCACCGCACCCTGATACAGCGCCTCAGCAACACAGGAATCCAAGGAGCGGCCCTGGAGTGGATCATCTCATTCCTCGCCGGAAGAACCCAGAGAGTCCGCCTCTCCCCATTCCGTTCCGCGGCCACCGAAGTCATCTGCGGCGTCCCGCAAGGATCCTTACTCAGCCCTACCCTCTTCAACGTCTACATGAGCCCTCTCGCTGCCATCGCCCGCCGACACAACCTCAACATCATCTCCTACGCCGACGACACCCAGCTGATCCTCTCCCTCACCAACGACCCCGACACCACCAAAGCCAACCTCCAGGAAGGAATGAGAGACGTCGCAGAATGGATGAAGATCAGTCATCTGAAACTGAACTCAGACAAGACGGAAGTCCTCATCCTCGGACCATCCCCCTCTGCGTGGGACGACTCCTGGTGGCCCCCGGCCCTGGGCAGCGCACCCAAACCAAAGGACCACGCACGCAACCTGGGCTTCATCCTGGACTCCTCACTCACGATGACCAAGCAAGTAAACGCAGTCTCATCATCCTGCTTCAACACCCTGCGCATGCTCCGAAAGATCTTCCGATGGATCCCCACAGAAACCAGGAAGACGGTCACCCAGGCCCTCGTCACCAGCCATCTGGACTACGGGAACACCCTCTACGCAGGAACCACAGCCAAACTCCAAAAAAGACTCCAGCGCATTCAAAACGCCACAGCACGACTCATCCTGGACATCCCCCGCCGCAACCACATCACTGCCCACCTGAAAGACCTGCACTGGCTCCCCGTCAACAAGATGATCACGTTTAGACTCCTCACCCACGCACACAAGGCTCTCCACGACATGGGCCCAAAGTACCTCAACAGCCACCTCTCTTTCTACACACCCACCCGCCAGCTCCGATCCACCAACCTCGCCCTCGCCTCCGTCCCACGAATTCGGAAGTCCACCGTCAGAGGAAGATCCTTCTCCTACCTGGCAGCCAAGACATGGAACTCCCTCCCCGCTCACCTACGGCTGACCCTGGATCACCTCTCCTTCAGGGCCATGGCAGGCCTGGAGGGCAGGCACGGCATGTGCAGGGCGTTATACCGGGGCGGTGACGTCAGGTGGGGCAGGGTCAGGGTGGGGGGTTGTAAAATGCAAGATATGGACCATTACAGGTAAGTACCAAAAAAAAAAAAAAAAATTTCGTTACCTGCGCTGCATCGCCAAATGTGATGCAGCGCGGGCAACAAAATTCAGTAAATACTGAATCGTACCGATTCAGTAATACTTACCGAATTTTTACCTACATTGCATTTACCGATTCTAAAATACCGAATCGGTAAAATTCATTATTTTAGAATCGGTAAATGTAGTTTACCTACATATGACCCTAAGTCTCTAGGGGCCACATCATGGCCCCACTAAAAAATCTGCATTCGAAGACCCCATGGCAGACAGGCCTACAATTTAGTGGAGACGTGTGGTTTGAAGGGAAAACCCCTAAACCACCTACTTCAAAGACACAACTAAGTATAACTACGGGTGCCAACCTTCAGCAAGAGGTGAGATACCCTTGTGGGGACGTGAGACTAGTATACCCAGACTGCATGGTGCACATTGTCAGAGGACTCTATTGTGCACATGGAAGATGACTGTCTGAATAGAGACTGGCCTGAGCTGAGGACCTGCTGAAGTGTGGTCCCATGAAGTGTACTTTCCAAGGCCCGAAGGCGGGCCTCCTGATCTCTCTGAAATTTTAGGGACATCTAAGATCTCCCCTGAGGGAACTACACCATGTAGATGGTGACATCTGCTCTCTCAAGTGTCCACCTAGGCTACTAAATCCAAACTGGCAGTGTGGTGTAAACGTGGCCCTAAGTCTTGTATCTGGAGACTAGATTGCCTAATGCGTTTCTCTTGTGTGACACATTGACTGCATGCTCATTGCGCGCAGTGTCCGATTCACAGTGAAAACCCTCAGAGGTGAGAATGGACCCCGAGTAGTGCCTCATTCAACCTCATGTGGCTTTGCTAAACTTGTGCCTGTTTGTGTGTACCGGACTGGGTGGTGCAACCTGTTTCATCGCGCACCGCACGTGGTGCCTCATTTCCAGAGAGGTTTGCAACTCTACGCTGTGTTTGTGACCGTAATTGCCTAGTTCAACCCAACTCGACGTACACCAGTCATTGGGCCTCCTTTCCAGGGAGGTGCAAAATTTGCAATTCATCATATTTGAAATCTTAACTGACTGGTGCGACTCATCTCTACGTGCACCAGTCGATGCACCTGAATCGATTGGGCACGACCTGGATCATCATGTACAGATCGGGGCATCTCTTCCTATTGAGAGGCTGCCCTCTTCTGTATTTCAGGACTTGAATATCCCTCAAGAATATAGAGAGTGCTAGCTCAGGCTCGTGCACCAAGTACGAATAAGACCTATCGTTCAAAATGGAAACGTTTCTGCCTGTGGTGCCGTCAGCAGAAGATTCATCCCTTTTCTTCTGCTCTTCATCAGATTTTGCCATACATTTTGTCTCTGGCCAAATCAAGTCTTGCCCATTCTTCTATCAAGGTGCACCTGGCGGCGATCTCTAGATTCATACGAACATCTTCGGGCCCTTCCCTTTGGTCTGCAAGAATGGTGAAACGATTTTTAAAAGGAATTTTTAGAGTTTTTCCTCCAGTTAGACCTCCTCCACCCATGCGGCAGCTCAACTTGGTCCTTGCTCAACTCACGAGGCCTCCCTTGGAGCCAATTCATAGGGCAGACCTTAAATTTCTCTCATGGAAGGTGGCCCTTCTTCTCACTTTAATATCAGCCAGGAGGGTCCGTGAACTTCAGGCACTCACTATTAAGGATCCGTTCTTGAGGAGGAGCCTAGCTCGCGACCGAGATGGCCGCGCTTTAGCTCGGCTCCGTTCGCCCGCCTGTGTTTTTCACATTTATCCTGCATTTATCCTGCCCCGGGAAGCCCTCCTTGCTGTGTGGTACTACTACGACGCACTGCAGGCACTTACCACTTGTTCCGGTTGTCCTGGCTGCTGTGGGTCCGGTGCAGTGCCCCCGACCATTCCCGGGACTCGAGAGCGGACTGGCCTGATTCTTCGTCCCGGCTCCTGGGCCGGATGCAGCCTGCGGGCTTGCCCTTCGGGGCGCACTGGAGGTGATTGGAGGGCCGCTGTTCGTGTGAGCCGGAGGTTCCTGGCTGAGAGACTCCTGTGTGGCGGCAGCCTTGGATGGTGACGCTGCCCTTCATTATTGGGGTTCCTCGTGTGTTCAGCTTCCTCCCCCTTTGTTCTCCGGTCCGGCCATTTTGTTCTTTGCCGCCCGGACTCGGAGATCGGGACTGGCGACATTGGGGGGCCGGCGAATCCCCTTCTTCTGGTGGCCCCCCTTCCTGTCCGGGGTGTTCTTCTGCCTGTCGGCGGGACTTCATCTGCTTGACTGCCGCCCCGGCGGAGGTTGTTGGCCGCGCGGCCTGTTCGGGCTCTCAAGATGGCGACCAACCCCATTTGTTTGGGCCGGGCCCGGACGAGCACTGGGGGCCCGCCGCAAGGCCCGGGTGTCGGATACTGTGAAGGTTTTCCTGCACTTAAGGGAATCTTACACATCCTGCTATCCTGGCGGCTCTCGGTGGCCGCGCCACTCCTGGCTCTGGAGACGGTTCCTCACTGCGGGCCTCCCGGGCCCCCACGACCGGATGAGGCATTGATATCGCGGGGTGTGGCTGGTACTCTCCTGGCGGACTCGGTCCCGGCTGCCGCCCCGGAGGTGCGTAACCTGATGGCGCCTTCTCCTCCTGTGCTGCCTCCTCTGCCCTTGGCCCGGGAGCTGGATTTTGTTTTGCCGGACTTTCATGATTCTCCTGGTCCCTCTCAATCACCACTGCCCGATGACGTCTCCTGTGCCGGCCCGGATGGGTCGGTTTTTATGGATATATCCTTGGAACTGTGCCTGCATCGTTTGCTACATTCTGTGATTCTCCTGGATCTTCCGTGCTTTTCTTCCTGTGACTTTTTTGGACTGCCGTTGGACTCTCCTGCTGCCTGCCTTCTGTTCTTTCTGGCAGGGTCCTCGTTGGATCGGACCCTTATTGCTTTGGATAAAAAGGGTCAGGGCTGATGAAAACTGACTCTTATATGCGGTAGCTCCTGAACGGCTTGGATGATCTCTGTGTCCTGATATGGTTCGGTGTAACTGGTTAGTGCTCCTGGACTTTGGCCTGATACTCTTTGGCTTCCCGAGGACTTGGACCTTTAACCCGGGCGGGTGGATGGGTGCGTTTACTCCTGTCTTTGGCCCTCCCCCGTGTGTATGTTTGTATGTCTTTACTCCCTTCTTTCCTTCCCTTCCTTCCCCCCCCCTTTTTTTGTCTTTTAATTCCAACTTTTCTTGCTCCACTATATTTCGGGTTCTACTTAGGGCGACAGGCACGCTGCGGGGGGGGTAGGCCGTAGCCTTCTGCAGGGGTGCAGGGTGGGCTTAAGGGTGGGTGGGGGGGGGTCTGTTTGTGTCGGGGGGTCTTTTTCCCCCCTTATTTTCCCCTTTTTTGTTCTATGGCTCTTGTGTATTCACTTTTTCGGGACTCTGTCACCTCGTGTCTCCCCCGGGGGTTTTCTGTCCTTCTTCCGGTGTGTGGCTGATTGTGGTTCGCTGCCTATTCTGGTATCGTGTTTCTGTTACATCGCATGCCGGTCTTATTGTCCTGTTTTTCCCCCTGGGGGTGCATGGTCTGGCGGGTGTTCCTTTTGTTGTCTTTTTCTCCCTCTTTCCCTTCCTCCTTTATGGAGGTTCCCTCTTTCCGTTGGGGTGCGTATTGCGTAGTCTTTGTGATGGGGCTTTTTGACCACGTCTTCTTTGTTCGGGTAGGGGCGGAGGTGAGTGAGCTCGATTGACTGTTGCCACTGTCGCTATTTGATGGCCTGATTCTGTTTCTGTCCTTTGCTAGATTTGATTATATGGTTTCATTTTCTTACGTTGTGTCTATAAAATGGCGGCTTGCCACGGTCCCTCCCTTGTACTCTCATATACGGCCCGTTATTCCTTTGGTCCCCTCCCCGTGCTAGAAAATTAACCTTTATTATCCTGCTCTTGCTGAACGCTCGATGGTTTTTATTGCTTCACCGGTGCTCCTGATGTTATATCCTGTGCAGATCTTCTTTTTGTATGCTGGTTATTTGACCATTCTGTTCTGGCCAGCCCGTGGGGTTGTAGGCCAGTATTTGTGAGCTTTCATTGTTCAATAAAGGTTTAAAAAAAAAAAAAAAAAAAAAAGGATCCGTTCTTACAGTTCAAAAAAGACACTCTCATCCTGAGGACAAATCCAAAATTCATCCCAAAGGTTCCTTCGGATTTTCATTTCAATGAACCACTCCTTCTGAAATCTTTTTTCCCTCAACCGACAACTCCAGCGGAGAGGTCTCTTCCTTCTCTGGATGTGCAACAGTGTTTAAAATTTTATATCCAACGTACCAAGGACTTCAGGAGATCTACTCAGCTCTTTGTCGCTTTCAGTGCACCTCGCAAAGGTTTTCTCCTTTCAAAACAAGGGGTTGCACAATGGATTGCCAGCGCGATCCACTACTGTCAACAAGCGGCTGGTAAACCCCTAGAAGGGCGGGTCCGGGCGCACTCAACAAGATCATTTTTATCTTCAGCTGCTCTTTTCGCTGGAGTGCCAATCAGACATTTGCAGGGCAGCTACATGGAGCACTGTCCATACTTTCACGAGACATTACTGCTTGGACTCTTCCACGCGGAGCGATGCTGCTGTGGGACAGGCAGTGCTGAGGAATCTCTTCCAGTGAGCGGTGAGCTTTCCCTTCTAACCCTCCTTCCTGTCATTGGTTCGCACATTTTGTATATGATGATGTTTATTGACTGATGTTTGGTAACTTTCATTCCTCATGCTGATATAGACGCAAGGTTTTACAATGTATTATTACACAAAATGTGCGCTTTTTCCTAACTGCTAGCTATTCTGATACAAGCTATGTGAATCTATGAAAGTTCCAATACTGGAGAAAGAAAACAAGTTACTTACCTGTAAGTTTGGTTCTCCAGTATTGGTAACTTTCATAGATTCCCATGTGCCCACCCTCCTCCCCTGGGAATGTTCAGCCTTCAGCATATTCTGTTATACTTTTCCACAACGGCTACAAAAGTCTGAGGCTCTGAGGCTCTCTCAGGAAGGTTCTATGGGGTAAGGCTAATCTGATTGCTTTTTGTATTATTTTGGTCTCTTTTACAAAAAGAGGAGGATATGCTCCAAAATGAGATGAGGCTCAGGCCTTTTTTTCTCTTTTGCACCTACTGCTATGGTATTTTTTATTTTACCCAATCTCCCATTCCGAGGACGGTGAAAGATACAAGCTAAGGAAATCGATGAAAGTTCCTATACTGGAGTAACTGCCGTCTCCTCATCCGCCCCCTCCCAAAAACATCTTTGCGCAAGTAATTAGCAAAAGAGATTGACTAGGTTAAAGAAGTACTTCTGAGACAGTTCAGAAGCGGGTCAAGAAAGTGCGTGACTCCTTTCTGTTTTGAGACCTGTGAGTGAACTTCCAGAGTGGCTGCTAACAGCTCCCTTGTTTACACCTACCGCCTAATTAAAACTGCTACATATTCCCACCTGTTTCCAGAGGACCCAGACTAAGGGCCCGTTTATGAGTTAGGTAGTATGGGAGGAGAACGCCACGCCACCACCCCACTCCCACACCATCATACCGGGCCGCCGAAGGCACGTCAGATTACCAGTTTCCTTGTGGTTTGGCGGACATTCCTTTCGCATTCCAATAGTGGTGCCTTTCAAAAAAGTACTGCCATGAGAGCGCCATAGATCATTCCTGCACAAATAGAAATGCATAATGTTGTGCATTTTGTTCCGTACATGAATTGTGGTGCACACATACAGGAGGGCACAACATGTGCCCCCCTGCACATAGGCACAGGGGGGCCCTTTACTGGCCCCTACAGTTTGCTCAATGCCACCCTTTGCATGGCAGGCTCAATGCCGTGTATAGAGTCGCAGTGAGGACATTTGTAATATGCTTGGAGGTGCCGCAGTAAAATACGATACCTTTTGACATTTATTTTTTCCCGCGTGGCTTTAGCCAGCGGTACTGCTAAAAAGTGTTCTATTCTTGAGTGTGTACATCATTTTGATATTGCGCACCGCATAAGGGTGCTCTCTCTCAATTGGAGGAGGGGGGGTTCGATTAGGAATTGTCCACTGTGAGAAGCTAGCCTGGTATATGATGTCTACTAATGTAAGTGGGTACCTTGCACCAGTCCAGACAACCCTTATGGTGATTTAAGAGGTCTTAGACAATCTTAAAAAGTTCTCGAAGTGGTAGCTGTGGGGAGCAATCTTCAGGCTTAGTCCAGAAGGAGTGTAAAGCAGCTTGTTTTATCAGAATACAATCTTATGGTATAGATTAAGTGAAAAGAACCATAGCAAGTATTTATAAAAATACTTATTTATTATATAATACTCTACAGTACGTTCCATTATCTCCAATACAGAGAGAAACACAATGCACACAACACTTTAGCAAAGAAACACAGTAAATAGCACGAAATACACAGTGAACCCTGGGGGTGGGGCGGGGGCGAACCAAACCGTATGCTAAGAAAGTGGTATACCAAACATAATAGGATTCATTAGATCCGTTTTCGAGATGGTCATCGCTTAATTACGCAGTGTCTCTCTATATAATATATTGCTGCTTCACTGACAACCCTGGAGAATGGACTCTGTAGTCTGAAGGGGTGTCCTGCTCATGCAGGGGCACCCTCTAACTTAAAACCACGCAACCTGCCTTTAGGATTGCAAAGGGGTGCTATAGGGGTGGCTGATAGGTTTTAAGTGCAGTGACCCCATAATGCATGCTTCAGCCCATGAGAGACCTCTGGGGTACCTATGCCCTGGTACCTTAGTACCATATACTAGGGGCTGATAAGGGTACCCCAATATCCAATCTGGGATGTACCTAGGTACTAAACACAACAATTTAGGGAGAAAGCAGATAGACTGGGGTCCTGATTAGCAGGATCCCAGTCAGTACGTTCCAATATCTCCAACACAGAGACAAACAAAATGCACAGAATACTTTAGCAAAGAAACACAGTAAATAGCACAAAATACACAGGGGACCCCAGGGGGACGACCAGCCATATACTAAGAAAGTGGTATAAGAACCACGACTCGGATCAAGACAGGGTCAGGTGGACAGAGAAGTGCTGGTGACCCAAGGAACCACCCAAGGTGAGTAGATAGGGACCCCACGAAGAGTGTGTGCAGTGTGGAAACACTACTGCGGGCTCCGTACAACTCAATGTGTACATCGCAGTTGGATTTTTAAAGATTAAGGACCCTTCCCAGTGGACCCTGAAGAAACCCTGTGAAAGACAGAAGGTTGAAGAGCCACCCCACCCGTGGATACCCTAGTGCCCACGTTACCTACATCAGGGAAGCTGGGTGCATGTGTTTGAAATGGTGTCGGAAACTGCTATCAAACCCAATGGAGGACTTCAGGAAAGTCTCGCTGTGGAAGAAGGAAGAAGTGTCCGGTGGAATGTGAGAATGGATTCTTGATGAGCGGTACCTGCAAGCAGAGGGCACAGAGTCTGTGCCACTCAGGAGTGACCAGGAGACTTGGAAGACGGCTGCCCTTCAATGTCCGGTGTTGCAGGATGGGTGAAGAGGACCATGACTCCACGACTGTGAGAACCAGGCGACGCTGAGGAGGACCAGGAGCCGTGCATGAGCTGTCCCACGAAGGATGTCGAGTGTTGAGGGGTCAGTGTCTGGAGGGAGCACCAACAAGCCTTGGCAAGGGCAACTAAAGCATGAATGAAACAAGGAGCAACGTCGGGACCAGCAAGGTCCAAGGGACTCACCAACAGCAGGGGAGTCAAGGCAGGCTCCGAGCAATCAGGGGAGCCCACCAGCAACAAGTGTGTCCCTCAAGTGGACCCACAGGCCGGAGGCACTTATTGTGAGAGGACCTCAAGCAGTTCACCAAAAGATGCTGGTCATGATGCATGCAATGTGGTGTGGCTGAAGACTCTGGTCACTGGAGGTGCTCAAGGTTGGGGGTATTTGGAGCTCTGATATCTCCTTGGAAAGAAGTAAACAAGCCTTTGTAACTGCAAGTTCACGCGGTGCACAGGGGTTCAGTTATTGCAACCCCCACAAGGAATACTGGCCTCAAACTTGGTGAGAGGGCAGGCCTCAGGAGATGTGGAAAACCACCAACTGTGTTGCAGAGGCTTTGGAGTCCGGAGGAGCTCCGGATCAGCAGAGCGGTCGACTTAGATGCGGTGCCTCCGAATGAAGGACAGTGACTCCTTCACTCCAAGAAAGATTCCTTCAGGTGTCTTTAATGTCCACAGGCCTTGGAAGGTTCCTGCATGGTGCACAGGCACAGACGTTATAGCAGACTGGAAGGGAGACATAGTCAGGTCCAAACGAAGTCCAGCAAAATCTAGGGTGCCCAGTCGGTAGAAGTAGAAGTGGTGTCTGATCTGAATCTTATTCCACGACGAATCTAGGGACCTACATCCAGGTAAGCCCTTACGTACCCTAGGGAAAGAGTTGGGAAGATTGAGGGGACCGTCCCAGGGGAGGGTCTGGACAGGAGGGAGGTTACTCCCATGTTTTTTGTCCAGTTTCACACCAGAGCAGTAGGCAACGGCTCTCAGAACTGGTTTGAGCTGGACTATGCATGGGGACACCAAATGTGCCCCTCATTCAGACTTTCTGGGACAAGTGCACCCACCTGGTCCCAATACACTAAATCCTGTCTGGGAAGTGGTCACACCTCCCTGTGACAGGATGCCTATTGTTCCACCTTCATCTGCTCGAGTTTGGCTCAGCAGCAGGAGGGCTGAAATGTGTCTCTGGTCAGCAGCAACCATTTTGTGCTGTCCAGGTCTAGAAGGCTGGCACCAGGAACACTGAGAGTTAACGGAGGGCTCTTCCTATGCTTGGAATTAGACCTCCCACACCGTTTACAGTGTGGGGTTCTGATTCCAACTTGTTTGATACCAAATGTGATAGTATTCGTTGCAGCCATTTTCGAGATGGTCATCACGTAATTACGTGGTGCCCCTCTATATAATAAATGGCTGCTTCACTGACAACTCAGGAGAATTTACTCCGTAGGCTGCAGGGGTGTCCTGCTCATGCAGGGGCACCCTCTTACTTAGAACCAAGCACCCTGCCTTCAGGATTGCAAAGGACTGCTATATGGGTGACTTATAGGTTTTAAGTGCATTGACCCTTAGATATAGGAAACCTATATCTTAAGTAAGTGGTCCAAGCACCAACTTACACAGGCTGCAATTGCAGGCCTGTAGATCCATTTTGCATGGTCTCCCGTAGGTGGCGTAATGCATGCTTCAGCCCATGGGAGACCTCTGGGGTACCGATGTCCCGGTACCTTAGTACCATATACTAAGGTCTGATAAGGGTACCCAGTATCCAATCTGGGATGTACCTAGGTACTAAAGATATCAATTTAGGGAGAAAACAGATAGACTAGGGTCCTAATTAGCAGGATCCTAGTAAGACTAGTCAAAAACCAGCTTAGCACCAGGCAAAAAGTGGGGGTAACCATACAGAAGGATCCTACCTTCCTACATCCACAGAGTGCATACTGGTGATATCATAATAATTTGAGTGGGGCTAGTACTGCTAGTAATATTTTCTCATGTGGTTTATGGCCAAAAGCATATGATAGCAATGTTATAATGATTGAATATGTGTGTTTACATACCTCCTGGGGGAAATCTCTTTAGTGAATTTATCGCAAGTGGCTACAGTGCCTTTCTTTGCTTTACACATTGCCTCTTTAGTGAGCCTGACTGCTCAGTGCCATTGCTCGTGGGTTATACAGTGAGTGTAATCACCTGACCTTGACACGGGTGGTATTTCTGCCTGGCTGGGGCATCCCTTCGGCCAACCAGACCCTGATGGTTCCAACAAAGAGGAACCAAGCTAATGTAATCTCTCACAGAATCCATTAGAGGGGATTCGATTAATTTTACTTTAGAGGAAACCTTCATAGAACGAACCAAGATGCTGGGAAGTCAGTTCATTCAAGCAAATGCAATGATTTGTGGGCCACTGAGACATCTCTGTGTTTGTGTCCTACAAGACAGAATGTGCTGGATGTCTAGTTCAATAAAGTGTAATCTATGTAATATGTTTACTTTTTGAGGTAAATACTATAATTAAGTTCCCAAGTATCCAAAATGATAATTCTGACACCAATGGATTATGAAGATGACAAACTTCCTTTGTAGGTGAAAAAATGCATTTCTATTCCTTTATAAAACCCACAAGTTTTTTCATCTGCATTTTTTCAAACTTTGCAAACTTTTTGAAGTTGAAGTTGCTGTAGTTTCACTTCTTCATTTTTACATATTCCAAATTAGGGTTTGTGTATTTATCTGCTGAGCATTCTCGATCTCAAAATAGTTCCTGACCATTTTTACTTCCTCAAGTTCTCACTTGGAAAATGTAGTAAACATTGTAGACTTGAGACCATTTCTTGTCTTTCGTGGTCCTGGAATATTGCTTGCACTGTAAAAGGCCGAAATTACCAAGAAATGAGTGAAGGCAAGAAGAGTCACATTCTTTCTATTCTAAAATACCATGGAGAGCACCACCCCAATCTGCTGTTTGGGATCTCGAGTGCCAAATCGACTGGCGTACTCACCAGGTGCTCAGGAGCTCTGCTTCATGTCCTCATTCACATGATTGCAAACTCAGCTAGACCGTTTTTCAGGGCCCTGAACATCCTGGAGTAAGCAGAAACAATAGTAGGCTTTGCCTCCAGTTTCCTGACAGCCTTGACAGGTTGACCAATCATTTCACCATGGTGAAGAGTGTAGCAATTCCAGTGCTTTACTTGTACTGGTGCTCATTGTTACCGAGCCCCACAACAGATTTAACTGAGATTTCAGAGTACTGGCAGTGCTGCATTAGCAAGCTGGGCCGTGGATGGTCAGTGGTACAAAGAATGATACCCTTTTTTTCAAAGAGGGTAAGTGAAGCAAACCCTGATTATCGGTCTATTATAACTGAAGTGAGCGGGAAAGGCTGAATGGATTTAGGTGGGTAGGGCAGTGGACAGCTTCTCTGACCAGAATGTGCCTCTGCTGTCATAAATAAAAAAGCTCTGCTTCTGTTTCTCTTAGTAAGAAGTAACCTATGGGATGTATATTTCGGCAGACAGGATATCCATCACCGTTGTGACAGAGTAACCCGTCCGCCAAACTCTAAATCAGGGGTAAGATTCTTACATGCTCTTATGGGTCAGTGAAAAAATACACAGAAACTTATGAAACTGTTTGGAAGAGGCAAATTGTGTGCACCACTGGCAATAGATGTCATCATCTGCTTGCGAACAGTACTATCCTAGCGCATATCTCGAAATGAGAGAAGCATGTGCAGCTATGTGACAGTCACCCTCCAATCATCCTAGACAGAGTGCCTTAACCTAGCCCTTAAGAGGCAGTGAGTGATCGGAGGATGAGTGGCACAATCAGATCTCACTAACCTTTTCCATCTCTGCGCCTTGAGACCCACAAGGGTGAAGCAGTTGCACTTTACAAATCCTGGTTGATCGATTGCTGATTTGAGTGACAAGATTGACAGGTAGCTTTAGCACTTGAGTTTCAGGAAATTGAGGCGCATCAGCTGTTTTCTCTCAATTAACTGAAAAGGCCAATTTGTGACCGTTGCAAAGTCTTCCTGTGCCCTGGGCACCCCCCCCACTTTTTGCTGACTTATATTGGTGGTAACTGACTCTGACTGACACTGGGTTCTGCCTAACCAGGCCCAGGGCCAGTGCTATGCAGAAAGAGACATATTAGAATACAGTTAAAACACCTACATACACTAGGGTACACAATGGTATGGGGGGTTACCCTGCACTTGCATGTGTGCACTGCTGAAGCCTGAAGTTAGTTTAAAAGCAGCCCTTGGTGCCAGGACTACTTAAAAAAAGTAAATTGTGCCCAAACTCGACTTTGGGGCACTTAAAAATGGATAACCTACAATGTTTTGGCATATTAGGAACCCTGGGGTCTCCCCTAGTTGTCCCAGGGGTGGGGGTCAGATATTTATAAGGTACACCCTTATAAAATGAGTTTTATATGCCCTGGGTTAAGTGAAATTTCACTCCCCACATAGTGATAAAGTGCTATCCAAATTCGACTTTGATGCTAGGAGCACTGTGGAGGGAGGAGCTGCAATATGTCTACAGATTCTGAACCCCTATGTCTCCCCTAGTTGCACATGGTTTGGGGGTCCTGTACATATAAGCAAAGTAATTATAAAATATGTTTTTGTAAGTCCTGGTGCTTGAAAAATGGCCCAAATCATTTTTCCCATTGCAAATCCCCTGCTAAATAGGTTAACATAATAGGAAGTTATTGATTAATAACTCTTGATAGGAGAGGGCTAGAAGTGGATGGATGGATGGATGGATTTTTATATAGCGCAATATCACCGCCAGGTCTCAAAGCGCTTTGCATTGGGAACCCGTCCTGGTTTTTCCCTGTGAGATAGCCCCTACTGGGTATCCCCAAGGTGAAAGCCAGGCATTCCGCCGCGGGGGCCGTAGTGGAGATTAAGCAAGCTATTGCCCAGAGTTGCAGAGTGTGAACCTGTGATTTGAGTAGGCACCGAAGCGAGTATTACCGAGTCCGTGGACATTTTGGGCTCAAGACCCTGCCGCGTCGGGAATTGAACCCTGGTCCCGGGTCTGACCTCAGCATCCGGGTCTGCCTCCTCTAACCAGTGAGCCACACTTCTCCACCCTTCTCCTGTCATTCAAAGACTTCCCTGAATGGTATTAATAAATTCAACAATATGGTATTGTTGAATTTCTCCTAAAGTACACATTCAAGAACTTATAAGACTTTCTTGTTTGTAAGTCCTGATTCAGCCTTCCAGTTGTCTGTTCTGATTGGTCAAAGTTAAGTGGATTAGCCAGGCTGCCTTAAAGAGGCGATAAAGAGCCCCTGGGGTCAACCAGCTCTACTGGCAGGGCAGTGTGCTATTCCATAGGAATGCCAGGCCAGGGGGAGGAGTCGTAAACTATGTCCTTCAAAGAGGAGAGCAGAGAACAGAGTCATTTACAACTCTGAACTTTCCACCTCAGGCAGATGGTAGGATTAAGGAAGGTATTAGAAGATGCAGGGGGGAGAGCCTAAGTTAATTAGCCATCCCAGGGGTGTGTTTAGCCAGCTCTTACCTCCTTGCTGGAAAATCAGCCATTATGGATTTGAAAGATTTGGTGCACTCTGGGAAAAAATAATGCCATACAGGATGTGGCCATATCTTTGAGGAGTTACCCTTCTCCCATTGGTCAGGAGTGACCTCCTGCCTGACCCAGAGAAATTGGAATAAGTATCTGAGAGGGGCAGAGCCCTTAAATTCTTCCGCTTGAAAATTACTGAAACAATACATTGCTAAGCTGAGAACATTGTTGTGCAAAGATTATTAGAACATTGGAATGTTGGTAGCTCCTTTGAAAACAACGGAGTAGCTCCTGGCTTACAATGGCTGGTATAAGCCCGGAGCTCCAACATTCCAATGTTTCTTTGTTCACAGCTCTGGCTGTGAACAAAGGCTTCAGGGGTCTAAGGGGATTTCAATCCCCTCGCGCCCCCTGAAGGCTTTCTTTTATTTGTTAGAACATTCTGCCCTCTAGAGGCAGAATGTTCTACTAGCATTATAGCCCTTTGTAGCAGGGCTATACCGGGTATTAATGTCCCACTGCCTTGTTAAAGTCCCTCGCCTTCGGCTCGGGCCTTTAACGCTGCAGCGGACTTTTAATAGCCGGTATAGCCAGCTACGGCGGTCTATAAGGCTATACTAAGGCCTGACCTCTGAAGACTGCACCACCTGAAACTACAGCCCGTGGATTACCTTGCTGCAAAAGAACTACAGAGTGGACTCCCTGCAAGCTACAGGTTAACATAACTCACCTGGACCATCATCACCAGGATCCTCACTTGGAGAACACCATTGGATTTGTAAGGGTCTCTCCAAGAGGATTGTGGGAACTGAAGTCCACAACTTTCAAAAACCAACTTGGAGCTTCCAGATCCTTGGAGTGAGTATGAGACACGTTGGGACCGATGTAGGAACTTCGGGAAGAAGTTAGGAGAAATTTGGAGCAACTTTGAAAAAAGGCTCAATACAGGGACCGACTCAACCTGGCCAGCCAAGCCACCTGCCTTTAACCGCAAGCCGGCCAAGCCATCCAGGTTCGTCCCGCTAAAAGCTCCGCAGGTCCAATTTCCAGAGTTTGACCAGGAGTGAAAGAAATCCAAGGCCGGCGAACCCTCACCGAATCTGGCCTGTTGAAGAGCATCGAGGGACCCCAAGAGAAAAAGCTCCGTAAAAGTTTCTTAGTCCGAACGAAGGAAAGGTGACCGGGAGCAACTGCAAAAGCCAAGCCGCCTGCCTTCAACTGCGTGTCGGCCTGGATCCTGCGTTTGCCCCGCTGAAATACTCCGGAGGTTGGATTTCCATAAGTTTGACCGGGAGCTCATCGCAAGGCTATCCGGTGAACCGTCACCGAATCCGGACTGGATGAGAGTTTCGAGGGACGAAAAGCTCCAGAAAAGTTTCTAAGTCCGAAGGTAAAAACTGTGACAGGGACCAACCGCGAGTGGAAGCCGCTCAGGGCTCCATCGCTGTTGGCCTGATACTTTGACTTTGAGCCGGTCTACCGCGACCAGATATCCCAATAAGGTGCTATATGTTTCTAAGTACTATATAATACTAAATCTTTGAAAAATCATATTTCCTGTTCCTACATTGGAATTTTGCCGTTTTAGTGTCATTTTAAAGATACAAATATTTCCAATTTTTATAAATTGATGTTGGATTTTTATTATGTGTTGTGTGTTAATTATTTACTGAAATGGTGTTTTTAAATGCTTTACATACCTGTTTTTGAAGTTAAGCCTGCCTGCTCGCAGCCAAGCTACCAAGGGTTGGGCATAGGAATAATTTTCTAAGACCTATACTGAATCCTATCCCGTGTTAGTGGCCTTTTTGACAGTGGCATACCTACATTTGCCCCTACCAATAATCCACTTTCCAACAGTGACGGTGAGTTTTGATTACTAGTCACAAGGGCGATAACTGCACGGACCACGTGAGAAAAGACTGTCACAATTGAAAACATTATGTGGGTGAGACTAGTCACGTGAGAGTAGAACAAGTGTAATTCACAGGAATTGCATTGCATGGAGTAGAATGATTTGGACTTTACATGCTAATCCTCCACATGCTATTGGTATAAATATCATAGGCTGTTTCATTGCCTGATGATATCCACATGTACAAAAGCAACATGAAACGTCTAATGAACTTGTTGTACCTCACCAAGGAAAGACATGGTTAGAGCACAACATGAAGGAATGCCACAGCCTTGCCCTGTACTATCATGGCCACCATTAGTCATCATCTGTTGACCATGTGGTTGCCCTGAGGTTTACATTCAATATCCTTCAGAAGAGTTGAGAAGTTTGGGTCTAAAGTTTCATCTACTGCACTTCCCCAACAGAGCCTTGAATGCAACAGTCAACATATTTACCACCTTCAGCCAAGAATAAGGGCCACAGCTGTTTGAGATCCTCTATAAGCACTTGCGTCACAAGGCAAAACTGAACAATTACCGATAAGTGGATTATGACATAAAAAAGCATGCACAAGAATTTGACGGAAAAGCTCACCATTGTAATGTGGACAGCCATTTCTCCTTGGCCTCGGAGGAGCTGTGAAGCGAGAAGGAACAAAAAGAGGAGTAAATGAGTCTGGCCACGTGCCTCTCCTCCCAGATAAGTCTTATATTTAGAGCTTCTCGGGGTTCCTTCCTCGAGACTGAACAAAAGCACAGTTATTTCCTGCTGTTCTAACGCTCCTACCCCCCTCCCAATAAACAAAAAAGGAAAGAAAGAAAAACCAGGCCAACACATTTTTGATAACGCCACAATGTGGAAATTATAATTTTTTTTTAAATAACCTTTGGCGGTGTGGTGTCCCGGTCAAGGCCAAGATAAGGACGACACAGGACACATGAGTTGCTGTTGGTGGCGGCAACTAACCTGGCCACGCCCAGCTCCCTGGGCCCTTTTATTCCTTAACTTGCGTGTCCACGCTTACGCCTGGACTGAACCAAAGACCCCTTACGCTCCAGGGGTATACAATGTAATAACAGTGGGAGGGGGCGTGTGCTGCAGTGGTACACCCCACTGGCAGCAACACTACATTCCTCCTTTACCTAGGGATAAAACAAACTGGAAAACACAATGGCACACAAAAGTCTCTCTGGTCAGCGGAGGCGCTGTGACCGTTAACTCTGCTATGTTTGACAAAGTCCGCTAAATAGTCACTGGTGAAGTCTCTGAATTTACTGACAAAAACCATAACATATCAGACACAAAATAGAACAGTCTTACTTTATTCTCGGCGGGGTCAGCCATCTGGATAATTTCACCGCCAGCACTGGGCCACAAAGTCTCGGTACCTCTGGGAAGGTTTGGGGCACGGACGTAAGCTGTATCTTGCTTGGCTGCGACCTTCTGCCGCGGCTGGGGGAGGTTCTTCTGCCTCTCTAGTCTCAGCGGCGCTGGGGACTTCAGTTGGTCTCTCTGGCACATTGTTGCTCGGGGCGAGGTCATCTGTTAGGTGTGTCGAGGTGCTTGTTTCGGTTGGTCCTGACGGTCTGTGCGGTGGGCACAGGCGCCAGTCATCCGGTTCCGGGTCTACTCTTCTCTCGGGTACTTGCTTGAAAAACGAGATGTTTCTTGTGACTACTTCCCCATTCCTGACGGCCGTGATCATTGTTCCGTTTACTTCGGTGACCTTCCAGTGGTCCAGCTCGAATGGCAGGCGGAACTTCCCACCGGGATGGCGGTCTTTCACAAGAACCGCGTCTCCGGCTTGAATGGGGCTGTCTGCGGCCCTCCGTCTTCGGGATGCTTCCTGGTTGTTCTTGGTGCGCTGTTCCATGGACCGGTTGCTGGGGTTAGGGGCTAGCTCCCACATGGGGTGGTGTGGGATGGTGTCAGCAATAGCCCGGTTGAAGGAGAGTCGGTTCTGGGCAACTCCTGTAGTGCAGTGTGGGGTCTGGCGATATTCTCGGAGGAATTGGTAGATGGCCAGCTCTAGATAGTGACCATCGGCGACTGCAATTTGGATTGTTTTGTTCAGAGTTCTCATTAGCCTCTCGACCTCTCCGTTGGCTTGCGGCCATCTTGGTGTTATCCGTTTTTGTTTGACGCCATGGCTCTGCAGGTACTCTGTAAACTCACTGCCATTGAACGGGGGTCCATTGTCTGTGCGGACTTCCTGCATGATCCCGTGGGTGGCGATGATCTTTTCGAATTTCGGGATCACCTCAGATGCTGCTGTCGATGTCACAATTTCTACTTCGGGGTAGCGGGAGAAATCATCCACCACGACAAGCATGTACTTGCCTCCGGGAAGGCTGCCGAAGTCTGCACTCACTCGTACCCACGGGGATGTTGGCCCTTCTTCGGTGATTACCGGTGCTGGAGGGTTTGGTAGGCTCGTCGCTAGGCACACCGGACAGCTATGAACCACTTCCTCGACGGCTCTGTCGAGTCCAGGGAACCACAACTTGCTTCGGAGTCTGTTTTTAGACTTGACGATCCCTTGGTGCGATCCGTGAGCCAGCAAAGCAGCATGCTGGGCAAGGCTGCTGGGCAGTACAAGGCGCGGGCCTCTCAGGAGACATCCTTCGGCTGAGACGGATAGTTCATGTTTGACTTGATACAGGGCCTTCAGAACAGTTTGGGCGTCCTGAGTGCGAAAGGAAGCCGGGCTTTGCAGCGCCTTCCAGTCGCCGGATTCTATGGCATGGATCGCGATCTGGAGGCAGTCATCGTCCTTAGTGGCTCTCGCTACTTCCTCCAGGGACATTGGACGTGGCTTTGACCGTTCGACGATTAGCCGGACGTACTCTTCCGTGGCTGCTGCTTCAGCTGCTTCAGCGTCGGTGACTGGACGGGCGTGTCTTGACAGATAATCCGCGGGGTTCCGCGTGCCGGGCCGGTATTCTACGGTGAAGTGGAACTCCTGCAATTGCAGCACCCATTTCTCGATTCTCGGTGGTGGGCGAGAGGACGAACCTTGGAAAAGTGGTACGAGGGGCTTATGATCAGTGATCACTGAGAAGGGATGTCCATAGAGGTAGATATGGAAATGGCGGCACCCCCATAGGATGGCGATCGCCTCACGTTCAATTTGCGAGTACCGTTGTTCGGTCGGTGTCAGCGTGCGGCTGGCGTACGCTACGGGGGCCCACTCTCCGCATGCCTGACGCTGCGATAGGACTGCTCCCAGGCCAGTGGGGCTGGCATCCACCAGCAGTTGTGATTCGTGTTGCGGATTGAAGTAGGCCAGGGTCGTGTCGGCCGACAGGGCTGCTTTGGTGTTCATGAACGACTCCTGCTGTTCCGGGCCCCACATCCAGGCGGCATTTGACTTAGTAAGGTCGCGGAGGGGCCCCGTCAGATCCGACAGATCCTTGATGAAACGCCCGCAGTATGTTACCATACCTAGGAAGCTGCGGACGGCTGTCACAGACGTGGGGGCTGGCGCGTCGTGGATGTCTTTGACCTTGTCCGGGTCGGGGCCAACTCCTTGGTCGGAGAACCTGTATCCAAAGAAACTGATGTCTTTGCGTAGGAACTCGCATTTGTCCTTGTGGAGGGTTAGTCCTCTCTCCTTTAGCCGGTTGAACACTGCTTGGAGGCGTGTGATGTGTTCTTCCAAGGTTGGGGCATGTACCAGGATGCCGTCGCTCACATTGAGCACACCGTCGAGGCCTTGGAGGACATTGTGAATGATGTTCTGAAACACCTCCGCCGCACTCGAGATGCCGAAGTTTAGCCTCGTATATCTCCACAGGCCTGCGTGGGTGGAGAAGGTGGTTATTGGGCGCGAGTCTGGGTGAAGAGGGATCTGATGGTACCCCGACCGCAGGTCCATCTTGGAGAACCACTTTGACCCTGCAAGCTCCCCGATGATGTCGTCAATGGTCGGTGTCAGGTGACGTTCCCTCTTAATTGCTAGGTTGGGGAGGCGCATGTCCACACATATCCTCACTGCCTCGGGTTGCTTCGGCTTTTTGGCTACAACGATGGGGGACACCCACGGCGTGGGTCCAGTCACTCGTTCGATGATACCGGCGTGTTCAAGCATCCTCAGCTCAGCTTCGACTTTCGGCCGGAGGTGAAAAGCGATCCGTCTGTGCCGGAGGGCTACCGGGGCTACCGACTGGTCAATGTGGAGTCGGACGGGGGGGCCTCGTAGGCATCCGATGCTCTCAAACAGTGAGGAATGTTCTGTAACCAGATGGTCCAAACCTTGGGCTTGCACTGTTAGGGCAAAATGTATGAGCCCGAGCTCCCGTGCTGTCTTGCAACCAAGAAGGAACCCTGATCCTTCCTGGGATACGTAGACCTTTGTCTGCAGCTGCGTTGAGTCGTGGGCCACAGTCGTCTGGAATACTCCGCACAGGCGCAACGGGCGCCGGGTTCCGTAGGCAAACACTTGCACTCTTGTGGGGTGAAGCGTGGGGGCGTCTTCGAGGCATTGGTACATGCTGGCAGCCATGAGGTTTATCGTGGCGCCGGTGTCGATGAGGGCTCTGACCGCTTGGCCATGCACTTGGACGGTGCACATCGGTTCGGTCGACGACGCGGCTGCTAGGGCGTTGAGCATGCGCACCACGTGGACTGACGTGGCGTCTTCTTCGTCGTCGTCCATGTCGCTGCTGTTCGACGTGTTCTCTAGTGGCGCCACTTGTCGTACCCTCCTGGGCGGGCCACTCTGCTTCTTCCGTTGGGACGATAAACAGACACTAGCAAAATGATTTGCTTTTCCGCACGCGCTGCAGATTTTGCCCTGGGCCGGGCAGGCGCCTTTGTGGGGGGTGACACCTCCGCACCACATGCAGGCTTGGTCGTGGGTGGACTGGCTTGGTTTCGGTCGCCCTTTCCTGGGAGTTGTCATCCGGCCGTCTGTAGGTTGCGACCTGATGGCACACACGGGCTCCGTCTTGATTGTCACCGTTGGAGTCGGTTCCATGTGGGCGGCACGTGCTTTGGAGAGCTCTTTGGACCGCCCCAGGGCCAGGATATCGCGCATGGGCATCGCGTCCGTTTCAAGCACCCTCTCCCGCAGCTTCAGGGAGGCGCATCCCTGTATGAATTGGGCGCGAATTTCATCCTCTGCATCCGGGAGAGTGCATGTGCTGGCCAATTTCTTGAGCCGAGCGTCGAACACATCTACGGACTCCTCTGGGAGCTGGCGTGCTTGGCGTAGTAGAAAACGTTCGTAATCCGCACTAGTAAACGGCTCAAAATACCTTGTGATGGCGTCTCGTAGGGTCGCATACGTGTGGGGCGGGGCACCCTCCATGACGTCCTTGGAGATGTCGTGGATTGCTTCACCCCCTAGGTGTAACAGCATTGCACGTTGACGCCCCACCGCAATATTTGCTGCGACTAAGTAATTCTCAAGCCGCTCTACCCACTTCTTCCACCGGGCAGCCTGAGAGGGGGGGCTTCCTGTGACAGCAAAAGGCTCTAGATGCGGCACGGTGGCCATGATGGCTGAAGCACTGCCGATTTGGTGACGGGAGGGGCTCCAAAAGGCACCGGAGGTTGCTGCAGTCATCTGGGGATGGAAACCATTGGTGTGGAGGGTTCCGAGGCCTCGTTCCGCGAGATGCGTGAGGGTTGGCAGGGTCCGTACTCACGCGAGAAGCGTGAGAAATGGCTGAGCGGCCGCGTCGCGCGCCGCGCGCCAGGAGTGTTGTGCGGGAACTCACTGCGCATGCGCGGGAAGGCCGATGAGCCGACCGGGGGCCGGGGCCGAGCAGAGCGGTGCAGCCAGGGGCTGGAGGCAGCGTGGAGCAGCGGGGACACTCGGGGGTACCTGAGGACAGCAACCAGGTCCGCGGAGCTGCGGGTGACGCAGGACGGCACAGGAGGCGGGCCGGATACTTCAGCCGGCACTGGTGAGTGGGGTGCCGGGGTGCCGGGCGGTGCGCCACGTGCAGGCTTGCACGGCGGCGCTAGGCAGCGGAGCACGCCTGGGTCGCGGTGGTGCAGCAGGGCACGCTATGGGGTGGATTGTAGACCACCTTCGTCGCCAGTGTGGTGTCCCGGTCAAGGCCTAGATAAGGACGACACAGGACACATGAGTTGCTGTTGGTGGCGGCAACTAACCTGGCCACGCCCAGCTCCCTGGGCCTTTTATTCCTTAACTTGCGTGTCCACGCTTACGCCTGGACTGAACCAAAGACCCCTTACGCTCCAGGGGTATACAATGTAATAACAGTGGGAGGGGGCGTGTGCTGCAGTGGTACACCCCACTGGCAGCAACACTACAGGCGGGCGGATACTTTCCTCTTCAGACACATTCCCGCTAGAGCTTTCAGCTCTTTGAAAACCGTGAGAGTCTGTTATTTTTTAGTGATACTGGACGGATCTGCCCCAGGTTTGGGAGATTAAAGTTCAGAAGTAATTCACGTTTTTTAATAAATGTATTTCTTTTAAATTTCATTTGAAAGATATAATTATATTAGCCGAGTTCTAGAGATAAACCAATACCTGCGCTGTTGGCATAGCTGGGAGGGTTTCTGTGGTGTAAGATTGTCCCTGGGATTTTCAGCTCAGATGTATCCTCCTTGGGAAATGATTTCTAAAGCACAGAGTGCTCTTTGCGTGCATGAGATATTGTACATGTTCAGTCCTTCCATCAGTGCGTCTGTACGCATGGGCACGCTGGACAGTTGTCCGGGGGCCTCATGTGCATAGGGGCTCCATGCAGACAAGAATTTAACACTCATTTTCTGTTAAACATTTGTATTCCTGTGAGTGGTTGTGTAGGCAGGGCACAGTGCACTGCTTTGCCTGGGGGCCTATAATGCTGTTAAGATCGCTTTGTCCGAAGGCGACCCTTCTCACCAACAGGTAGCCCAAACCCAAGCAACTGTGGGACCAATTCACAAAAGTGTTGCTTAGGATGAGAAAACAAATCAATTAATGTTACTAAATATGTCATTTTGTGGTTCTGAATAGCGTGCTGTCATACCATACAATACCAAATCGTATCTTACCACATCCTACCATACGATAATGTAACATGAAGTGACACTATATAATTTTTTTTTAAAAAAGACGTGACACACAAGAGCTGGACAGACCATACTATACCACAACATACCATACCATACCATAACATATCATATCATACCATACATACCATACCAAACCATACCACACGATATCAAGCCGCCAAGCCGGGAAACAATGTTGTATTGCATCAGGATCTGAACACCAGAAACGTAAGGCGTCCATCTGATGCAATTCTAGCTGCAGTATACAAAAAGGGATGGATGGGACGCTTGAAATAGTCTAAGCCATGGCTAATTACATGGGGCTGCATCCCAGTTCATGATTAGAAAGAAGGATTTAAATGCTACCGGAGTGATTGCCAGAGGTTAGACCTATTGCAAGCATTCCTCCTACCACATTTTGTGTGTTTCATGTACCGCCCTAAGTTGCAAGGGTATGCCTAGATGTGGGTTCTATGCTCACTGTGCCAGTGGGACCGAGCTACACCCGACCAACGAGCCCCTATCACAGTGAAACCGGTCTTGGGTTGCTTATGTTCCATTTCAGGGTAGACCTAACCTGGCAGTTCAGGTTGAACTTTTCGTATTGAAGTAGGGTCAACAACGATTCGCATTTGGCTGGGTACAAACTGTGGTGGCATGGTGGGTAAAAGAATAATGGGTTAGGATGCTAGCGATTGCATTGGTTAGACCTAATGTAAGCTTTCCTCCCATCCTCTTTTGTGTGCCTGATAAACTGCCCTAAGGTGCAAGGGCAGGCCAAGATGTGGGTCCTATGCTCACTGTGCCACTCGAACCAAGCTACACCCGACTGACAAGCCCCAATCATGGTGAAACCGGTCTTGGTTTGCCTGTGTTCTGATTTAAGGCAGATCTGGCTGGCAGTTTGACTGGACTGTTCCTATTGGAACAGGGTAAAGACTGATTTGCATATGGCTGGGTCCAAACTGTGGTGGCATGATCAGAAAAAGAAGGATGGGTTGAAATGCTCCCCCATCATCTTTTGTGCGTTAGATGACATAATTCTAACTACAAACAGTACACCTGCTGTGCCAACAACTTAGGTTTGCACACAAGTGCTGCACAATCCCATTAGCTCTCCCAGCCCAGGGTGATTGATACAATCAGTTAAGCTGACCAATGAACATGAGTTGGGTTTGGTACTTCCCACGAAGCAGCACTGTTTAGGAAAGAAGCGCTCCAAAATACCTCTCTATGTCACTCCGTGGGGTGAATACTAAGAAGCAAGGTCTAATTCTGCTGACTAGATTTCTGTAGTCCTACAGTTATGTAGCCTTGGTGAAGAGCAAAGTCATCCTGACTATGCCACGTTAGATCAGATAAATTTATCATGAACATGAGGAAAGCAAAAATATATACACAGAGGAATTTCCTAGGTCCCGATGAAAAGTCAAGAGGTTCCGGCTTGAAACATGTCGACCTTTTAGGAAAACGAGTCCATTACACCCATCTTTCCTACCCCCACCCCCCTCTTTTAATCATACCGACTAGAGGATAGAATAAAAGGGGAACAGCTACTAGCTAGGATTTTAAAAGATACACTCCAGCACGAAATCCCCCACTCCTGTATACCTTTATCATTGTATAGTAACTGTAGCGCTCCCACGTAGTCCGTAGGACGCAGCATGCCCTGCTCCATAGCAGAACGGGATGGACCCGATGATGAAGCATGCCACCACAGGGTAACCCTGGTGGGGGAGGGTTTTACAAGCAAACTCTATTTTCTCCATTGGAAGGTTAGTCTCCTCGGCTTAGCTGCGTTCTTGTTTTTTTGTCATGTATTCACTCACATATTCACAAATGCAATAACATAGGCTGTCACTCATCCGTTGATGTATCAATCTTTGCACCCAATGACTCAATCATTCATCTATCCATGTAATCACTCATCCATCCTTCGAGCTATACTTTGACTCATTTTTGCAATATGCATGACCACATACACAAAATCTCCAATCAATAACAAACATTAATTAAAGTGAGACCTATCGGCTACACCAATGCTTGGTGTCACTCTAAGTGGATTAAACTCCCAGTTTACATCTTATGACTAAACAAATGGAATCGAGGTCTGCAGTGATCTGGCCACCAAAAAGCATAGGAGAACACAAGCATAATCATTCAAACTTTTTAATAAACATTTTTCCTTTAAACCCTTGGATTAGGTACCTCTTCTGGTGGTCCTGCTCCACTCACCTTCCTTTCACCAAGGCCTACCATTTGGCCATGCCACTTCCTATCCATGCAGGCCTGAAGGTCTGTGCTGTGAAGTTTACAAAATGTATCCTTTCCTTTGGTTCATTGGCACTGGAACAAAGACTTCTGACTGTAAAAACCTGCCCTCCACCTGCAGCCAGCCAGGCAGTTCTTCAGTCCCCTGGATCTGAGTTCACAATTGGCCATTCCTCGTGATAGATGCCAGAGCTCCCCAGCTCAGCCAGGGGATTCTGGCATGTTTCCATGCATCCCACGGCCTGCTCCCATCCTCTCCTTTTCTCCCTATTTGAGCAACGCTGTAGCTCTAGGAGCTCTCAGATGTGAGACCTGTGAAGCCCTGAGAATGCCATCTGCAGTGTCTGACTGCAGGAGTCTGGCCTCCAGCCCGCTCTCTTTACTGGGAGAAGGATTGCTTTGGGAGATTAAGGCGCATTCATCATTTTATGGATCATAACAATGCATGTTCAAATGCATTCTTTTTAATTTTCCAACTGCCCCTTCAAACACTGTGTGTGAAAAATGGCACCAAGACATTTCCCAGAACATGTCTTCACCAAGAACATGACAACATCCTCCACCGCCCAGCCGCATCCCTCACAATCTGGAAATCTGCAACACTCACTTTGTGGTGCTAGTGATCTGTGGGCTTTAAAGACATACACAGTGACAACAGTTTGAATAAGGACTCACTGAAGACACTCACAGCCCAGTACAGACAACTCCAGGGCCACTACCTATGTGCCACTTAACCCTAAATCTGCCTAACCCGCCACTCTCCACTGAATGTTTTTGCAGCCCCCACCTAACATAACACTTTCCTCTTTCTGCTCTCTCCACCACCCTACTCACTCAGTAACTTATGATAACAAGCATTGGCAATACCAACAGGGCTGTTGTTAGCCGCTGACGTTTACCTTTGCCAATATTTTGTGAAAGTTGCTGTATGAGGATACATATTGTATGAAAACAAGCATAGCCTAAAAGCAAGCATATATTTTTTGTGTGTAAAAGCACACATAGCATCTGTAGTCCCAAGCCCTGTAGGGTACTACTTATTGTGCAGATATGCCCATTGTACAGGAGCAGGATGCCATCATTCACAGGCAGGTAAGCCAATGGCTGAAGGGGGCCGAACTTGAGCCACAGGCTGTATTCTGTTGTGGGTGGAAGCAAAATGTTTTCGGCGGTACAGCAGACCAATGAATGAAGACGGCTGATTAAAAGCCCATGTAAATAAGTATGTATAGCATATATATTTTTTATAAAAGGTAAATGTAATTGGCTAACACCAGACCTAAACATGGTGCATGGGGCAGAAAGTCTTCATTTGGTCTGTTGGAGGTTACACAAATTCCTGGATAGTGCTGGTGTTACAACTCTCGTTCCCTACTTGCATAATACTTTTTGTGTTACTGGTGTATCCTTTCCTGAAGATTTACTCCATGTACTGTTTTACCCCACACAATGTGAGCCTCCAGTAGAATCCTAATGGTGCAATACTTTATCAATTACACTGCTGTGCGACTTACCAGAAGTTATTGTATTGCACCTGCTTGCATGTCTCCCCTTTGTTTGTGTCACTTTTGCTGGATACCAACTTTTTGGTGGGTGGTTTTTGGACCCTCCTAAGTAAGCCCCAGAGTCATGCTCTGTGCTTATAAATGACACATGCTGCGCCTTCAGAGCCCTTATATCACAAGATTAACCCTGTATATTTTGAAAGACCAGGCTGATGGCACTGGACAGGATACCAAGTAAGTAATCCTAATTGTAGCAGCATAAGTTGGATGATGGGCTGGCTGCAAATGGATTGGTTATGACGAAGATGGAATGGTTTCTTAACTGAAATTCTAGTTTTCTCTCAGGGGAATCTTCATTAAATCATAAGCACTGAAAAGTCCCCAGCCCGTGTGTGGGAATACCAGAGCGCTTCTATAAACTATATCTTCCTAATAGCAGACGTTCACCTTATTTTGTTGGGGGGTGGTGGCAGCACCTCATTACAGCGCTCGAGAAGGCGAGCAGATTGCGAGGGTTCTCCTCTGCTCCTACCTGTTTCCCACTGATGCATCGAATCTTGTTTTTTAACACTCCTAATTGATTTTACGAATTGCTGTGTTATTATACTGTGTACTTTTTAAAACTTACCGCCACAAAGCATTACATTGATCAGGTCCCCCTGAGCCCCGTTCCACCGCGGCTTCAAGTGCCGATTGTTGTGGAGGGCTAGGTCGGGCGCCATATTGAGTGTGGGCCGGACCCTGCGGGACCCGAGTTAGCGGTCCAGTGGAGGGTGGGGCTTGTCCTACAAATAGATCTGGTGCTCGTGGGTCTGTGCGTTTGTTTGGGGGTGGTGGCAGCACCTCATTACAGCGCTCGAGAAGGCGAGCAGATTGCGAGGGTTCTCCTCTGCTCCTACCTGTTTCCCACTGATGCATCGAATCTTGTTTTTTAACACTCCTAATTGATTTTACGAATTGCTGTGTTATTATACTGTGTACTTTTTAAAACTTACCGCCACAAAGCATTACATTGATCAGGTCCCCCTGAGCCCCGTTCCACCGCGGCTTCAAGTGCCGATTGTTGTGGAGGGCTAGGTCGGGCGCCATATTGAGTGTGGGCCGGACCCTGCGGGACCCGAGTTAGCGGTCCAGTGGAGGGTGGGGCTTGTCCTACAAATAGTCATGCACTCCAAGACGCGCAGCGGCCACGCGCAGCAGGCGCGCCGCCTGCGCGCCGAAGGAGCGCCAAAGGAGGGCCCGTCTGTGCCCGTCCGTGTCCCGGACGTGGCCAGCGCCTGCCCCCCTGTTGATGCCCCACAAATGCCCTACAGGACCAGAACTCGCTACTCCCGTGAGTACCCCTTGGCACTAAGAGCCAACCCCTGCCCATGCAGTGATAAATGGGAGGTAGCCGACATTCCCTCGCGGGTCTGTCATGTTTGCAAATTCCGTTTTCTGCCTACTTTAAAGTGTCCTACTCAATATTCTGATGATTCTTCACGCATCCGAGCTGGCTTGATCAATGCCAGGTCACTGGTCAAGCACACTGCTGATATTTTTGAACTATTGAGTGACAATCAGCTAGATCTCCTTTTTGTCACGGAAACCTGGCTAAACGAGACATGCGGCCCAGCTGTTGAATTAGCTATCCCACAAGGTTTTAAAATTGTTACGAATGATCGTCCTTTAGGCAGAGGAGGCGGCATAGCAGCCATTTTTAGAGAACAATGGGCATTCTCTCATGACCTTCAGGGTCCCTCAGCTGATGCAGAGATGTTTCACTTCTCATTAACATTCGGGGCTCATTTTACCTTAGGAGGTACCCTAGTCTACCGACCACCAGGCCATGCAGGTAACTTTTTGGGGGCATTGGAGGATATTGTAGTCCCACGGGTTTTGAGATACTCCAGATATCTTCTCCTGGGGGATTTTAATATCCATGTGGATAACCCGGACTTGCCTGATACGGTCCGCTTAAACGAAGCTCTTGCCATGGCCCAGCTTAAACAATGGGTTGAGGCGCCCACCCACTCAGGTGGACATGTCCTCGATCTGGTTTGTACTAATTTTAACATTGACATGACCTGCCCCGAGATAGTGACCTGGTCAGACCATATGCTGATCAGGTTTGCCTGGACTCTGACCCGTCCAGCCGAGAACAGCCCCCCAGCTGCTCATACACAGAAAATTAACGCAGATATCTTGTCTGACTATCTCGTCACCTCTCGCCCAGCCCTTCCTTTTGAAATTGAGTCAGCCGTTAGCTCATTCAACTCATGGATTGAATGTGGGACTGCTGCATCTATAAAAACTAGTCGGGTTTGCAGACTACGCTCTACCCCTTCTAAGCCCTAGTTTTCCCACTCCCTCCGTGACCTTAAATCAGGCAGTAAAAAACTTGAACGGATATGGAGACAAGCCTATCTCCCTGAGGCAAAAAAGGAATTGAGGGTGGCGCAAAAGAAGTACTATGCAGCTATTAGATCTGCCAAAAACTATTATTACGCAGGGCGTATTACTAAGGCCAACAACAACAGTAAGGAAATCTTTGCTATTGTAAAAAGCTTTGTTTCACCCTGTGCCGCTCAACCTCTATTGACCTCCTCGGAGAAATGGTGCGAAGAACTCTCTGTATTCTTTGTTGACAAAATCACCAAAATTCAGGATGATTTGCTTACTGTCTGCAACAACTTTTCATCTCCTCTGGCCATTCCCTCTCCCATGATGCCTGACCACACTGAACAGTTTGCTAGCTTTACCCCGGTAGAAAAAACTGACATTGTTAAAATCCTTGCTGCCTTACAATCAGGATCTCCCTCTGACCCTTGTCCTGCCAGAGTATTTGCGGGACTTGCAGATACAGTTGGATATGAGGTGACGCATATTGTTAACCGTTCTTTTCTCACTGCTACCGTCCCGGCTTGCTGGAAACAAGCGAAACTGCTCCCACTCTTAAAAAAAAATTGTTTAGATCCCACTGTCCCCGCCAACTTCCGGCCTATATCACTGCTGCCAGCTCTTGCTAAAATATGTGAAAAGGTTGCTTTTTTACAACTGGACAAATTTGTCGAAACCTCTCAGGCACTCCACCCAGCACAATCAGGTTTCAGAGCAGCCTTTAGTACAGAGACTGCTCTAGTTGAAATTTCCGAGGCAATCCGGGAATGTCTGGACGGAGGTGGCAGAGTGGCTCTGATTTTATTGGACCTCTCTGCCGCCTTCGATACGGTTCCTCACTCCCCATAGGCATCACAGGCCCCGCCCTCGACTGGTTGACATCATTTCTAGATAATAGAACACAACAAGTTTGGATGCCGCCCTTTGCTTCCTCCCCCAAAAAACTTACAACTGGTGTCCCTCAGGGTTCCACCCTCAGTCCCCTGCTTTTTAACATTTACCTTACCCCTCTCATATATCTTGCAGAACAGCTAGGAGCAAAAATTATGGCTTACGCCGACGACACACAACTTCTGTTTACATGGCCAAAAAACAACTTGGATACGTCGGGAGCCCAATCCTGCCTATCATCTGTCTTTCGTTGGCTAGCCTTTGCCCAACTAAAATGCAACGAAAGCAAATCAGAGATCCTGCTGTATGGTTCCTTTCCAGACAACTTTAGTGATTCTCTGTGGCCTGCCGACCTACCATGCCCTAAATCTATCGGCGGCCCTGCTAAAAATCTAGGAGTATGGTTTAACAACGACCTCAAATTTGAGGATCATCTAAAAAAACTCACAGGGGTCTGCTTTTCCACACTCAAAACGTTACGCAGATTTTTTCCTCTTCTTCCGAGGGAGGCCAAGGAGACCGTCATTCGCGCCCTTATACTATCTAGATTAGATTACGCGAATGCTCTTTTCTGCGGTCTACCGGCTTATCTGATACACCGCCTCCAGGTTATTCAAAATGCCGCTGTGCGTCTTTTGTTTAACATACCCAAAAGCTCCAGTGTCTGCCAACCTCTTCGCGCCCTCCACTGGCTCCCGGTCGCTCACAGGATTTTGTTTAAAATCCTTGTTCTCTCATACCGCGCTGTCCATCAAACCGGTCCAGTCTATTTGAGAAAAAGATTTTCCCTTTACGTCCCTAACCGACCCCTTAGGTCGGCTAATTTGTGCCAAATGACTGTACCAAGATTTAAATACAGCAGACTTGGTGGCCAATCCATCTCTGTCAGAGCTGCGACAGCTTGGAACACCCTTCCCCTCCACTTGAAAACAGCCCCTTCCATCACTGTGTTTAAGAAAGGACTGAAGACCCACCTTTTTAACGCTACTATATAGGGCCCTCCTCCCTCTCTTTGCTCTGGATTCTCTCTGCTCTGCCCTCTCTCTCTTCCGCGCCAGGATACTATTTTCTTAGTAATTGAGCGCGCTACAAAAGCCTTTATAATAATATAATAATAATTTCAGGAAGGCGAAGCCTAGGACATAATTGTATTTAAAACATTTTGCAGCCTATAAAGGAGACTATACTGGCCAATTACTTTTTACTTTTATTTAAAAAAGTTCAAAATACCATTATTAAATAAGAAACATTTCCAGGAACGGAGTTATTTTTACTTACACATCTCCTTCATAAATCTTTTTTTTAAATGGGCCATCAAGGTTTACAAACGATTGAAGGAGTGGACTCCAATAAAAAATTGTGACACACAGAAGTATTTATGCTAAACTTCCACCTTGAGGCAGCTTGCACCATCTTCGGTTTTGACAGACCTGGACAAGGATTCAAACAGCCTGCATCTGATACTCACTGCAGCTCAATGGATTCAGAAGAAGGTTTGATAAACCCAATTGGATCAGCCTTTTGGACACTGCTTGAGTTCACCCAAGCTCAACATAGCTCAATGGCTTTCATGACAGATTCGAACTGGACACCTCAAACAACCTTCCCAGTTTCTTTATCCATTAAAGCCTCAGCATTTCTGAGACTGGCTCCATCAAAGCTCGTCATTATATCGAACTATTTGACGCCAGGTTCACCAACGACTGAAGGCAATTCTGATTTCTTTAATTCAGTAGCCATGCTGTGCACTCATAAGCATATTTACAAATAAGTGGTGCAACACAGCGCAGCAAGGAAAGCTGCTGTGCTCCATTGTGTCACCAGGAGAGGCAAGAACTGCGCCACATCAGGAAAGAAATGTCACTGCTCTGATCACTCCAGTTCCTAGCGCACTTGGAGTTGCCTATCACCAGCACAGGCACCCTTGCGCCATTGTGCAAGGATGTTTGCGTTGTGATCAGTATCGTTTTCGCGTAGGTGGGGATTCTGCACAAAATTATCTTCTGAGGCTATTCCATCTTTGATTAAATATTTGATGAAGATATTTCTCCGTGTTACGCCAGCCTCAGACAGGTGAACCATTTTGGAGCTAGATTGTGTCTACATCTATTTGCAAATATGGTTTGCTAGTAATACACAGCAGCACAATGCGCTGTGTTGTGTTGCTTTTTCCTACGAAGACATGCAAATCAACATTTGTCTGGCTTTGTAAATGACAAAAAGTATTTTGCGTCAGGCTGCATCAAAAGGTTATGCAACCCCGATGCAAAATATTTATAAATCTGCGCCTTAGTTTCTTTTGGGACAGTTTTTAAGAACAAATGATTGTGCTCCTGATCCTACTTTGATTTTGGTGAATAATTGTAATGTACTATTTTCCATTTAAACTAAACTTGAGTTGGGCTTGAAGATCTTTTTATCTTAGAAGTCTCCGATTGTGGAAGTTATACATACACTTTCCTACAGCCTTGCTTCTATTATAGCCTTTCTTCTAGAGCAATTTTAGCAAAGATGAGCTAAGGAATATCCCCGGGAAAACCTGTTAACCTCTACAGCCCAATGAGAAAGGTTGTTTGGTGTTTACAAACTCTCAAGGCTATTACCACCTTAATATTTCCACTCCCTGCTCAGGGGAGGCTCCACCGCGGATGTATGTCGATACAACGCATGCATTTACAACGCATGCCATTACGACGCAACTTTTACAACGCAAATTGTTACAACGACTTACGTTGGGGGGCGCTGGATAGTGAATAGTTTAATTTACTATTCCAACTCCAGTCCCCGTGGATAGTAGGGAAGGTGTTGGATAGTAATTAAACTATTCCCTATCCTAGAGCGCCCTCCAGCGCAATGCGTTGTAATGACTTGCGTTGTAAAAGTTGCATTGTAATGGTAGTGCGTTGTAAAAGTTGCGTTGTAAAGGAGGTTTCCCTCCACCGCTAAGGCGGAGGAGCGTCGCCCCACTGCTAATGCAGCAGTGCACAAAAATGAAATTAAAATGATAACACTGTGTTATTATCATTTTATTTTTCTTTGCAGAGTGGAGCCAGGTGAGGGCAGGGTTGGGCTCTGTGACGCCAAACAGAGAGAGGAGTGGTTTGCAGTCCTCTAAGTGCACTTGACAGTTTGGCCAGCCGCTTAGCCAAATCGCCAGGCGCACTTGGCACGTTCTCTATTGGGCTGTGTTGCACAGCCCCGTGGAGAACATGCCCAGCCTCTCCAGGCACAGCCTGAGTGTCCAAACAGGGTGCTCAGACCAATCACAACGCTACCTCCTCAGCATCGTGATTGGATGGGCCAGCCCGGAAGCCTGGGTGCTTCTGGTAGATCGTGAGGAAGAGGACGGAGGAGAGACGTGGAGCTGCGCTGTGGCAAAGGAAAAGGTAAGTTACTTTTTTATTATCATATTTTTTTTTAATCCAACCCCCCCTGAATTCCCCCCCTCCCATTACCCCTTTCCGATGCACCAGCCACTGTCCCTACTCCTTGTGTGGGGGTTTACTCCTGCATTATATTAAGGTGGGGCAATACAAAGTGGCAGTAAATGGACTTATATGTAAATGTACAGGAATTTATATAGAGCAAATCACTGAGCGGTTTCTAAGCGCTTGCTTAGGGAACCTGTCCTGGTATTCCCCTGTGAGATAACCTCGGCAGGGTATCCGCAAGGTGAAAGCCAGGCATCCCGCTGCGAGGGGCCGTTGTGGAGATTAAGCAAGCTATTGCCCAGAGTCGCAGAGTGTGCACCCGTGAATCGAGTAGGCACCGGAGCGAGAATTGTCGAGTCCATGGACATTTTAGGACTCAAAACCCCGCCGAGCCGGGAATTGAACCCTGGTCCCGGGCTGACCTCTGCTTCCAGGTCTGCCTCCTCTAACCAGTGAGCCACACTTCTCCACTTATAACTGAAAGGCTCCTTTTGTGACTGCATAAGTCCTGCCAATGACACTCATAAAAATACGTTATGAGTGCAACTGGCTTTGTGAATCAGGCCCATCAATTTTCAAGTCCCATCTGTTGCAAATGAGTCCTATTGATCAAATTCCCACTCTTGATTCTAGAATGCTCTGCCCAAGGAAGACATACCTGAATGTGACAATGTAGTTTGTTGTCGGCCAGCCAATGACAAACGAATATTCACTGCTCACACTCTTGTCTGAGATTTGTTGGAGACAGAATCCAATCCACATCTCACAAAGGCGGACCCGTTTCTTCAACTTCAAGCTGCTCGAGGACCTGTGAGGCAAAATTAAAAGCTATGGTTAGACAGGTGTGAATCCTCCTTTATCTGGCCCAGAGACTATTCTTGGTCCTGGGGGGCTCAACACAAGATACAAGACATGATTTTGGTCATTTGTCAATTCACAATTTTCTGGCAACTCTTTTCAAATAGCTGATAATTTTCTTCAAGGATAGGAAAGGTGTCGAGTTAAGAATAGTAAATCTAAAGTTACCTATGTTGAATTAATCTACAATATTTTGGTAGGTGCTATTCTGACTATGATATTTTTGTACCACATTTTTTGCTCGATATTTTGAAATACAATGCTGAGAACAAACAGAAACCAGCCTCTTTCCATTGGTAAAAGTCTTTAGCTGTTCTTCAGCACGTTTCCACCCTCTTGGCATGGTGAGTCTGAGTCAACCATTCGTAATGCTTAGATCATTGCAACCAACTATTTTTTTTGCCTGTATTCTAGGTATCAAGGACGGAGCATAAAGCAGACAGAGCAATAGGCATGTATGTCTGCTGTGTTGTAAGGGCTTTTTTCCACTGGCCCATAGTTTTTAGACAATTATTGTTGTGGCATCACCTCCGTAGCGCCGGGATGCCCCTGGGTTACTGCGCGCTCTACAAAAACCTTAAATAAATAAATAAACTTGAATAGCATCTGAACAGTATTGCTTTGGTTAATCCTCTCACGCTTTTGGCATGAAATGTGGTTTGCCAATACCTCTTGTGCCTACGTCATGGAAAAGAAATAACCAAAATATAGAGCGACCCTTGACCCTGCTTGCAGGTCAGGCCGCCCCCCACACCGCACAGCTCCGCCTGTGTGCTCCTGCCTCCTAGACAGCTGCTGCCGCCTCGGGAGTTCACCGCTTCCCCCCATCCGCGGGTATCGCTGCTCTGTGCCGGCTACTCCCGTTCTGCGCCCCAGTTTGTACTGTGCCTTTTTTCTTTTTTTTTTCTTTCTGTAACTGTGCCATTTGTTTTTCATTGTATTTTTCACTGCTCCTGTTGCCCTGCGTCGCTGTATAGCGCCCCTGCCCCACCCCCTTTAGCCTTCGGCTTCTCTCCGTCCCACTCTTCCTGCCGCGGCCCCCCTGCGGCCCGCCCCCCCACGCTCCCATTCGCCGCCCCGCTACCACCTCCCAGCTGCCCCTCCCTCATCCCCTTATATGGCGACCGCTGCGCGGTAGAGGGAGCGACCCTTGACCCTGCTTGCAGGTCAGGCCGCCCCCCACACCGCACAGCTCCGCCTGTGTGCCCCTGCCTCCTAGCCAGCTGCTGCCACCTCGGGAGTTCGCCGCTCCCCCCCCTCTGCTGGTATCACTGCTCTGTGCCTGCTACTCCCGTTCTGCGCCCCATTTTGTACTGTGCCTTTTTCGTTTTATTTTACTTTCTGTAACTGTGCCATTTGTTTTTCATTGTATTTTTCACTGCTCCTGTTGCCCTGCCCCGCTTTATAGTGCCCCTGCCCCGCCCCCTTTAGCCTTCGGCTTCTCTCCGTCCCGCTCTTCCTGCCGCTGCCCCCCTGCGACCCGCCCCCCGCGCTCCCATTCGCCGCCCCGCTCCCACCTCCCAGCTGCCCCTCCCTCCCACATCCCTTATATGGCGGCCGCTGCGCGCCGGTGCCGCTGGCGCGCCAAAGGCAAGCAAGTCTGCGCCAGTCCGTGCCTGGACCGCGCCCAGCGCTAGAACCCCTGGACACCGAAGCCGCCACAACCCCAGACTGCACTACGACTCCAGCACCCTCCACGCACTCAAACCCGGACGAGATCACTCCTGCTACCGGGCCACCCCGAAGCGCACCCAGGGGCCCTTCACCTGCCGGAACTGCAGCCTCACCAGCATCCGGCCCGCCAAACCATCAGCAAGAGAACCCAACCACCTCCGATGCATCCTCCTCAACACCCGCTCCGCTCGCAAGCACGCCATCGAACTCTGAGACCTCCTAGACTCAACCACCCCCGGCGTCGCCTTCCTGACGGAGACCTAGCTGAACACCACCTCGGCAACAGGCGTCGCCATAGCCATCCCAGAAAGCTACAAAATCTCCCAAAGAGACCGCACCAACGGAGTGGGAGGGGGAATCGCCATCATCCACAAGGACACTCTCAGAGTCTCAACCACCACCAACGACACCCTCACCACCGCCGAGCACATGCACTTCCAGATCCACACTGACCCCAACACCACCCTCAGAGGAACACTCGTGTACAGACCACCCAGACCCCGACCACAGTTCAGCAACTCCATCGCCAACCTCATCATCACGCACGCCCTCGCCTCCACGGACTACATCCTCCTCGGGGACCTAAACTTTCACCTCGAGAACAACAACGACGCCAACTCCACCGCCCTGATCGACAACCTCGCCAACCTCGGAATCAAACAACTCGTGACGACACCGACCCACGCCGCAGGAAACACACTGGACCCCATCTTCTCCGCAAGTCCCCACGTCTCCTTCAACCACACCACCGAACCCCACTGGACAGACCACAGATGCGTCCAATTCACCTTCAGGAAACCCACCACACACCACCGCACCCAACAGATGCCACGCTGCTGCTGGGGCAAGGCCACCGAGGACCAACTGACCACCACCCTCACCTTGGGACCACCCATCGACCCCACCGACCCCGACACCGCCGCCATCAACCTCAAACAGTGGATCAACGACTGCGCTGACACCCTCGCCCCACTCAAGACCTCCGCCACCAATCACACCAACAAGAAAGTCGCATGGTTCACCGAAGACCTCCGGACCTCCAAGCGCACCTGTCGGAAGCTAGAGAAGAGCTGGCTCCGCGACCGAACACCAGACAGCTACACAGCCCACAAGAACGTCACCCGTAGACACCACCAACTCATCAGGACCGCCAAGAGGACCTCTTTCAAAGACCGCCTAGAAAGCAAGGCACACAACAGCAAAGAGCTCTTCAACATCTTGAAAGAACTCTCCAACCCCAGCTCCAACTCCAACGACATTCCACCATTACAAGACCTGTGCAACTCACTGGCCACCTTCTTTCACCGCAAGATCACCGATATCCACAACAGCTTCGACACCGCCACCTCCACATCCACCACCAAGACCACCACCCCTACGACCACCACCCGCACCAATCGCCTGACCGCCTGGTCCAACGTCAGCAACAAAGACACCATCAAGACCATGAACTCCATCCACTCCGGATCCTCATCTGACCCATGCCCTCACCGCGTTTTCAACAAAGCCAGCACAGCCATCGCACCCCATCTCCGGAAAACAATCAACATCTCCTTCGAGACAGCAACCTTCCAGAGAGCTGGAAGCATGCCGAGATCAACGCCCTACCGAAGAAACCCAAGGCGGACCCCAACGACCTCAAGAACTTCCGGCCCATCTCCCTGCTCCCTTTCCCGGCGAAAGTCACGGAGAAGATCGTCAACAAACAGCTGACCCGCTACCTCGAAGACAACAACATCCTGGACCCATCCCAGTCCGGCTTCCACAGGAACCACAGAACCGAGACCGCCCTCATCGCCTCCACCGATGACATCAGGATCCTTATGGACAAAGGAGAAACAGCCGCCCTCATCCTTTTGGACCTATCAGCAGCCTTCGACACGGTCTGCCACCGCACCCTAACAGCACGCCTCCATGACGCCGGAATCCAAGAGAAGGCCGTGGCCTGGACCACACCCTTCCTCTCCGGCAGAACCCAGAGCGTCCGCCTCCCACCCTTCCGCTCCAAGACCACCGAGATCATCTGCGGCGTTCCACAGGGATCATCCCTCAGCACGACACTGTTCAATATCTACATGGCACCACTCGCCCACGTCGCACGACAACTTAGCCTCAACATCATCTCCTACGCCGACGATACCCAGCTGATCATATCCCTCACCGAAGACCCCCACACCGCCAAAGCCAACCTCCACAGAGGAATGAAGGCCGTCGCCGAATGGATGAAGGACAGCAGGCTGAAGCTGAATTCTGACAAGACGGAGGTCCTCATCCTCGGCCCCACCCCCTCAGCCTGGGACGACTCCTGGTGGCCAACATCGCTAGGAACAGCCACAGAACCCACCGACCACGCACGCAACCTGGGGGTCATCCTCGACTCCGCCCTCTCCATGACCAAGCAGGTCAACGCCGTCTCTGCTTCCTGCGTCAACAACCTCCGAATGCTCTGCAGGATCTTCAAATGGATCCCCTCCGGCACGAGAAAAACCGTCACCCAGGCCCTCGTCACCAGCAGACTGGACTACGGGAACGCCCTCTACGCAGGAACAACAACCAAGCTCCTGAGACGGCTGCAACGCATCCAGAACGCCTCGGCACGACTGATCCTCGACGTCCCCCGATGCAGCCACATCACACCACACCTGAGAGGCCTGCATTGGCTCCCTGTCAACAACAGGATCACCTTCAAACTCCTCATCCATGCACACAAAGCCCTACACAATGCCGGACCAGCATACCTCAATGACCGACTCAGCTTCTACACCCCCACCCGCAGCCTCCGCTCCACCAACCTCGCCCTCGCCACAGTTCCACGCATCCGGAAAACCACCGCCGGCAGCAGATCCTTCTCCTACCTTGCTGCCAAGACCTGGAACACTCCCTACCAGCCTACGACAGAACCAGGACCTGCTGGCCTTCAGAAGACTTCTCAAGACCTGGCTTTTCGATCAGTAGCAGCCCACCCCCTCCACCCTCCAGCACCTTGAGACCCTCACGGGCATGTAGCGCGCTTTACAAATGAAATGATTAATTGATTGATTGATTGACTAGCAGGAAACTGATTTGAGTGGAAAACTCTGCTCTTTGCAAGATATATTCTGCTCATATTGGTCTCCTGAGGATGAAAATTATGCAAAATCATGTAATGAAAGATTTTCAGAAGGACTGGAATGCAGCCCGAATTATCACAAGTGGCTGAGATTAATTGAATCACTTTATCTATCACCTTGTTTTTTATTATAATTGACACCCTGAGTTTGACGGGCATGTCCAGACGTGGGTCCTGTGCTCACTGTGCCATTGGACTCAATCTGCACTCTACTGAAGCAGCCCAAAAAGGCTGAAACCAGTCTATGGTTGATACTTCCTTTCAGGAGGGGGCTTTGTCTAGTAGATCTGTGACTGTTCCCATGAGGAGCAGGGTCATTAACCATTTGCATAGGGTAGGCCTCTGTCTAGAGTAGCATTGTGGGCAAAAAATGGAACACGACCTTGAGCAATCACTGGCTGAGATTAATTCAAACAGTCTATACATCACCTTTTTATTTTTATTTTTTATAAATCTTTTTATTATTTTGAAAACAAGAAAATAAACAGACATATCCGGTGCCATATAACATACAATGATAATAGAGTGGATTGGTACAGTAACAGGATGGACGTAGAGCAACAGAAAATCTTCGAGAGGCCCGCGCTATTGTGTACAAGATAAGATTTACATCAGTATAATCAATAAACAGTTTAGATGCGGATCCTCACAACCCTCCCACCTATTAAATCAAAGCAACAGGAGAGTCATGGCAACCAGATACTAGAATGTAAGGATCAAAGTCAGGCTATGTTGCCAATATTACGAGTAAAGGAAAGACTAAGAAAAAAATTGAGAAAAGGGGAAAAAAACATATGGGCGATAACAAAAAGAAAACAATAAACCCATTCCCCCCCCCTGCACCCCTGCAAACGGCTATCGCCTAACCCCCAGTAGCAGCGTGTCTGTCGCCCCAACTAACTAGGTTCTAAAAGAAGAGAACTACAAAAGTAGAGAAGTGGAGGAGGGCAGATTCGTACGGGCTCCCGGTCACCCCTCCCCCCGCCAGAACCAAGAATCCCCAGAATTGAAGTCAAGAAATCTATCGGACAACAAATATTGATCGCAATAAGGGAAACTTCAAACACCGCCCAGCCTTCCGAAAGCATAAGTTTAGCAGATCCCGTGTCCATCAATACTTGAGGTCAAACCCAGTCTTTCAATATCATCCTTGCCCCTTCCGATCAAACGTGTGAGCCTCCTCCGGGCAAATTCCTTCTTCAACAGGACAGTCCGAGTACAAAGAAACTGTAATAATAATCAGAGCAGGACACAGCAGAAGAACGAAAGTGCCGTGAACACCGTCAGGTCCAGAGACTCCCCTCTCCGTTATGAACTCCCAGCGGGTAAACAACCTTTACAACGAAACTATTACAACGCACTACCATTACAACGCGGTCATTACAACGCAAACCATTACAACGCATTGCGCTGGGGGGCGCTCTAGGATAGGGAATAAGTTTAATTTTCTACACCTTCCCTAGTGTCCACGGGGACTGGAGTTGAAATAGAAAATTATACTTACCACTATCCAGCACCTCTAAGCGCTATGCGTTGTAAAGGTTTGCGATGTAAAAACCGCGTTGTAAAGGCAGGCGTTGTAATAGTCTGCGTTGTAACATCATACATCCCTCCCAGCGTTGAGCCGTCCGCCATCTTAGCGGCGCTGATGTATAGGGGAGTGACGCAGTTTCAGTCCGATTACAGTTCTCATCAAAAGTCTCTGGAGGGGGAACATCAATTAGTCCTTCCATAGTCGGCAACGATCGTACGCTTAACAATCCATGTGTGGCATCGGGCTTGTTCTCACCGCCTAAAACACTGGTCAAAGGCACCAACACCTCCCATAGTACGGGGTCTGCTTCCTCTATCAAAGCGGCCATCTTGGGTATCTCGGTCTTTCCCATTTCTGGTGGTGGAGTAGGGTCCGGCCCAATTCGTACAATCTCAGACAAGCGCGCTACTATCTTCTGAATGCGGCCTTCGACGTACACATGAACTGACTCTATGGCTGCCAACACAGTTCGTAGTGACGGGTCACTCTCGGTCAGCGCCACCGCTCTTCGCTCGGTGTCGGTCATGATGGCTTCCCCCTGCGAGCTCGATCTCTCAGAGGGGGACAGGTGAATAGGGAACAGACGATTGCAGAGGGGGACTTATCAGTTGTTTCGATAATATCCTGGGTCCGCCACCGCAGGCGGAGATCCCAACCCTGCGAACACCAGCGGGCCCGTTACCGGGTCACCAGGCAGGACCCCCGTCCACAGCTGCAATCGTGGGTCGTCACTCCTCCTTCAACCTTCACCAAGGCAGCCAAACGTCCTCCACATCAGTCCGAAAAAATTAAGGGTGGGCGTAAAATCCGTTTCGCGGGCGAATTTGCGGATTTTCCGCAATTTCGCGATCCGCGAATCTCGCGAAATCGCGGTAAAATCCGCGAATCAGCGGGGACGAATTTTCAGCCAAGCAAGGGTTACAGCAGCAGGTGCAAAAGTTGAACCTAATTTCTTTGTAACTGTTAGACCTGTCTGCCCTTTGGGTTGTCCCTCCTATTATTATTTATTTTTGTTCCCTTTTTGCCCCTTGAAACCCGTAATTTTTTATGTCCACTAGCTTTTTTTCTGTAAGGTGTTGGCCTAGGGGTTAGGTGTTCTCGCCCACATAGTCTCTTCTTGAGGCCTTGACGCCTTCCTGACTAGATTTTCAACCTACAAAATGGTGGCCGGCAACTGCCACAACTGCCACCTTAGGGACTGGACCTATGGGTTAGTATAGGAAAGTTCCAGAACCCCCTGGATCCTTCTGGACCCTCTTGGGACAGCCTATATAAGGCGGAATGTCAGGCGACCATTTTGGGCAGTGTTCAGGAGGTGCTGTGGAAACTGGACATAGGAGGAGTGAGGCAAAGTTAGCAGAGGAGAGACGCATTGAGCTAAGGGAGATCGTTCTGAAGTTCGACTACCTACTTGGATGACGTTCTCCCCCTACTACTGGACCCAACCCTTCTAACAAAGAGTGCTTCCAGTCAGACTGCAGGTGCCAGCGCGCTTAGAGACAACTGGAAGTTATTAAGAGAAGCGAGGCGCAAGGGACCTTGGAAACGTGGACCAACCTTCAGTGTGGAAGAAGCTGTCGCGTTGGCTCCAGGCACAGGCTGGGTCCCCCATCCGCGCTGAGGTGCGCCGTCATTGTGGTGCGCTACTTCTGTGGTGGCTGGGGTCGTGCTGACTGAGGCGGGAGAGCCGGCCTCGCTGAGGCTGTCGTGCTGACGGAGGCGGGAGAGCCCCGCTGAGGCTGTCGTGCTGACGGAGGCGGGAGAGCCCCGCTGAGGCTGTCGTGCAGGCGAAGGAGCCGGCTCTGGCGGACTGAGCAGCTGTGTTGCCGGAAGCAGAGAGGCACCGCAAGCGGCGTGGCGTCGTGTCAGAAGGCGGAGCGGAGGTGTGGATGGGGAAGACGAACTCAGCTGCGATCCAGGAAGAGGCCGTCCGCCCTTGAGAGAGGCGGAGAGAAGGAGGGGCCTACGTCGGAAGGAGCCGGTGGAGGAAGAGTTCCTGAAGACTCGTCGAGTGCGGTGAGGAGCGCCAGATTTCCATTCCCCCCCGTTTCCTGAACTGTAGTGGAGGTAAAGCGTGAGACCCCAGCCCCAGCGAGGACGGAGCCATCGGGGACAGAACGCTGAGCCAGCTAGCTGTTTCACCAAGTAAGCGGGGAGAGTGGGAGAGAACGGGCCACTACCTTAGTTGCTCTCTCTCAAAGTTCATCAGGAGCGTGTGGAGGCCTGGGGTGTTGACCGAGTGACACTTGGAGCAGGAGCCGCGCTTGACTGAGGCTTTTTCTTACTTGAAGGCTGACAGACCCGCACTGGGGATTCTTGTTACCAGTGACACAGAGAGTAGCTATAAGCCTGTGGGAATCCCCATTGCTCTTTCTGCCTAGAGTGAATCATTACGCTGACCGGTTAATGTGACCAACTGTCTTCCTGTATTAACTTACTTTTGTGAATTTCTCCTGAAACGACGTGAAATGTACCAATGTGTAACTGAACCATTGTTCTAATCTGCAGGTAGCCTTTCAGTTAACATCTCTTGGTTTCTGGAGATAGGATATCAGAGCTGTGGAAGTAATACTGAAAATTTGCCTTTGGCAAGAGTGGTAATGTAAAGAGATTCGATGGAATAACGCACTGCTCTTCCTAATTTAAAAGAAAGTTGAAATACTTGGTAAATGTAAATTGGACCAGGCTCTTTAGAAAAAGAAGTCCTGCTGATACTAGAGCTCCAGGTGTAATGTTTACAATGAAATGTATGGAATGAAGTGCAACGGTAAAACGTATTGAAGAAAGGATAAAGCTTTTCTACTTTTATAAAAAAAGAAAAGGTGTAGTGTCATTTTTGGTTGGATGGGCACTAAGTTACAGAGTGGGTGAGACGCAAACTTCACACATGTATTTTGGAAATAAGCCGTCCTGTTTAGGGCCAAGCTACCCTATGTGACTTGGGTGTGTCCTAGGTCCAACAGTAACCTTTTACAAAAGGGTTACAAAGAAATTAACTTCAACTTGGGCACCTGCTGCTAAGTGCTTCCTGGCGCCTCGTTGCCTACTTGCAACTATTCTCTGACCCTGCTCTGACCCTTGAAGCAGGGTCAGAGAATAGTTACAAGTAGGCAACAAGGCACCTGTCCCAGGAATTAAACCTCATCAGGAAGCACTTCCAGATATAAAAAAACAGGAAGAAGGGAGAGGATGGCGAATACACCCATTTTGAGTTGTCAGGAGGGGTTAAACTAAAAGAGACCTTTACAGCACAATTTTCATATGCATTTTGCTCAAAATAAAAAGCTGTATGTTCTGTAGGGGCAACTCAGGAATCTGGCCCTTCAGAGATCCGGCCTCTCTTTCTTTCTCTCGTTCTCTCTCTCCCTCTCTTTCTCTCTCTTTCTCTCTATCTATCTCTCTCTTCCTCTCCTTTCTTGCTCTATTTATCTCTTTCTCTCTCTCTTTCAAGTTCTTCCTCTTTCTCTGCTTATCTCTTTCTTTCTCCGTTGTTCTCTCTCTTTTTCTCTCTAGCTCCCTCTCTTTCTCTCTCTCTCTCTCACATCCTCTCTTTCTCGCTCTCTCTTTCTCTCTTTCTTTCTCTCTCACTCTCCCTCTTTCTCTCTCTCTTTCTCTTTCTCTCTCTCATCCTCTCTCTCTCTCTCCCTCTCTGTGTGTCTTTCTCTCTCTCTTTCCATGTCTCTCTCTCTCTTTCTCTCTCTCTTTTACTTGCTTGCTCTTTCTCTGTCTCTTTCTTTCTCTCTCGTTCTCTCTTTCTGTCTCCCTCTCTCCTCTTCTCTCTCCCTCTCCCTTTCTCTCTCTCACATCCTCTCTTTCTCGCTCTCTCTTTCTCTCTCCCTCTTTCTCTCTCCCCTTCTCTTTCTCTCTCTCATTCTCTCTCTCTCTCTCTCTCCCTCTCTGTGTGTCTTTCTCTCTTTCTCTCTTTCCATGTCTCTCTCTCTCTTTCACTTTCTTGCTCTTTCGCTGTCTCTCTTTTTCTCTCTCTCTCATTCTCTCTCTCCCTGTTTCTTTCTTTCTTTCTTTTTTCTTTCTTTCTTTCTTTCTTTCTTTCTTTCTTTCTTTCTTTCTTTCTTTCTTTCTCTCCCCTCTCTCTCTTACTCTATCTTTCTCTTTCTCTCCCTCTCTTTCCCACTCTCCCTTTCACTTTCACTTTCTTGCTCTTTCTCTGTCTGTCTCTCTTTCTTTCTTTCTCTCTCTCTTTTCTTTCTTTCTTTTTTCTTTCTTTCTTTTGTTCTTTCCTTCTTTCTTTCACTCTCGCTCTCGCTCCCTCTCTCTCTCTATCTTTCTCTTTTTTGAAACATTGCAAAGATCTCGTAGATGACAAAGTACAAACAAGCATTTGCAATGCAATAGGTCTCGCATGTTTTGTATTTACGTGACTTAGCTGTATTGATATTACGAATTACAATGGCTTTTAATTTTTAAATAATTAATACTTAAATAAAAGTGATTTTAATTTATAATGGCAATAGCTTAAACTTTTGTAAATAACTTGTGAAGATTATGTTCAGTGTATTTTATTGTGACGAAAATCCAAGAACAGAAGTGAAACATTACCATCTTTTTGTGACATTTGTAATAAAGTTTGAAACATTGAGAGAACATATTTGAACCAGTTGTTGTTGAATGGTTGCGCAGATTGATGCTGGGGTGGTGCTGAGTGGTGCTGTGGTGGTGCTGAGTGGTGCTGTGGTGATGCTGAGTGGTGCTGTGGTGGTGCTGAGTGATACTGGGATGGTGCTGAGTGATGCTGGGGTGGTGCTGAGTGGTGCTGTGGTGGTGTTGAGTGATGCTGTGGTGGTGCTGAGTGATGCTGTGGTGGTGCTGAGCGGTGCTGTGGTGGTGCTGAGCGGTGCTGTGGTGGTGCTGAGTGATAATGTGGTGGAGCTGAGTGATGCTGTGGTAGCGCTGAGTGATGATGTGGTGATGCAGAGGGCAGAAAGGCACAAAAAGCAGTCTAACAAAAGGCAGAAGGGCAGAAAAACAAGGGAAAAACGAGTCTAACAGAGGGCAGAAGGGCACAAAAAACCAGTCTAACAGAGGACAGAAGGGCAGAAAAACAAGGGAAAAACGAGTCTAACAGAGGGCAGAAGGGCACAAAAAACAAGTCTAACGGGGCAGAAAGGCACAAAAACGAGTCTAACAGAGGGCAGAAGGGCACAAAAAACGAGTCTAACAGAGGGCAGAAGGGTACAAAAACAAGGGAATAACAGAGGGCAGAAGGGCACAAAAAAACGAGTCTAACAGGGGGCAGAATGAATCCCGCCCTGCATGTTTGTCCACGAAGATGCCACCTTTTTGTGTCTAATCAGTAAGTGCTCCCTCGTTGGCTAAATGTATAGGGGCAGATTTACAATAACTGGCGCATCCCCAGGGATGCGCCAGTTATTGTGCGCCGCAGCTCCGCCACCCATGGTGCGCCGCATTTAAATGCGGCGCACCATGTGGCAAAAACGGCACATATGCGTCACGCATCTGTGCCGTAAAAGCAGCGCATTGCTGGAGCTGCGTCGCGCTTGCGACGCAGCTCCAGCAATGCTCTGGGGGTGCCCTATCTCCCCAATGCTGCATCAAGCCTTGCGCCTGCTTCAAGCAGGCGAAGGATTTTGACGCAGCATTGGCCTAAAAGTGACTGAGTGAAATCTTGTAGATTTCACTCAGCCACTTTTAGGAGGCTGAGTCGGAACGCCTCCTGATGGCGCAGGGCTTTACAACGTGACGCATCTCACAGAGAGATGTGTCACGTTGTTAATACCAGGCACCATGGCGCATCGTTTGTGCTGCCACTGCGTCACAAAAGGTCTCGGTAGAGGGTGGCAGTGGTGAACCAGAGGGTTGCAGTGATGAACCAGAGGGTGACAGTGATGAACCAGAGGGTGGCAGGGGTAAATCAGAGGGTGACAATGCTGAACCAGAGGGTGGCAGTGCTGAACCAGAGGGTGGCAGGGGTGAACCAGAGGGTGGCAGGGGTGAACCAGAGGGTGGCAGGGGTGAACCAGAGGGAGGCAGGGGTGAACCAGAGGGTGGCAGTGCTGAACCAGAGGGTGGCAGGGGTGAACCAGAGGGTGGCAGGGGTGAACCAGAGGGTGGCAGTGATGAACCACATGGTGGCAGGGGTGAACCAGAGGGTGGCAGGGGTGAACCAGAGGGTGGCAGTGGGGAACCAGAGGGTGGCATGGGTGAACCAGAGGGTGGCAGTGGTGAACCAGAGGGTGGCAGGGCTGAACCAGAGGGTGACAGTGGTTAACCAGAGTGTGGCAGTGGTGAACCAGAGGTGCTGTGATGAACCAGAGGGTTGCAGTTGTGAACCAGAGGGTGGCAGTGGTGAACCAGAGGGTGACAGTGCTGAACCAGAGGGTGGCAGGGGTGAACCAAAGGGTGCTGTGATGAACCAGAGGGTGGCAGTGGTGAATCAGAGGGTGGCAGTGGTGCACCAGAGGGTGGCAGTGCTCAACCAGAGGGTGGTAGTGGTGAACCAGAGGGTGGCAGGGGTGAAGCAGAGGGTGGCAGGGGTGAACCAGAGGGTGGCAGTGGGGAACCAGAGGGTGGCAGTGCTGAACCAGAGAATGGCAGTGCTGAACCAGAGGGCGACAGTGGTTAACCAGAGGTGCTGTGATGAACCAGAGGGTGGCAGTGGTGAACCAGAGGGTGGCAGTGGTGAACCAGAGGGTGACAGTGCTGAACCAGAGGGTGCTGTGATGAACCAGAGGTTGGCAGTGGTGAACCAGAGGGTGGCAGGGGTGAACCAGAGGGTGGCAGTGCTGAACCTTAGGGTGACAGTGGTTAACCAGAGGGTGGCAGTGGTGAACCAGAGTTGCTGTGATGAACCAGAGGGTGGCAGTCGTGAACCAGAGGGTGGCAGTGGTGAACCAGAGGGTGACAGTGTTGAACCAGAGGGTGGCAGGGTTGAACCAGAGAGTGGCAGTGCTGAACCAGAGGGTGGCAGTGTTGAACCAGAGGGTGGCAGTGGTGAACCAGAGGGTGGCAGGGGTGAACCAGAGGGTGGCAGGGGTGAACCAGAGGGTGGCAGTGGTGAACCAGAGGGTGGCAGTGATGAACCAGAGGGTGACAGTAGTGAATCAGAGGGTGCTGTGCCCATACACGACTGCATGGGTAACTTCGCCATGCAAGCGGCCCGCGAACACGCAAAAAGCCCCGCGAACACGCAAAAAAAACCGCGAACACGCAAAAAAAACCGCGAACGCGCAAAAAAAAAAAATCTGCAAATTCACACGAATTCGCAGATTTTGCGGATTGCAAATTTGTTTTCGCGCGAAGAATTTCGCCCATATCTAGAAAAAATAAAACTTTTTTTATTTATTTTTTTTCACCCCGGTTGACCGGACCCAATCACACCACCACAGCCGATGTTGTTTAACTGTAACCCGGATGGGCCAGAACTCGAGACCCCGGCTTCCAAGCAGATCTAGGCCGCAAACTTCCACTCTACATATCTTCGTCTGCCGAACAGGTAGAAATCTCGGGATAGCACCGTTAGTGTCACGGCAGGTTCATATACACGGTGGCAGGGCGCAAGAACAGGATAAATGACAGGATTTTCAGGCGGGAGTCGGAGGTCGGCGGAGCCGGGAGCCTACGCGGCCATCTTGGTTGCTAGCGTAGCTCCTCCTCTATACATCACCTTTGTTGTACTTTCGACACACAAGAGCATAATTTGTGGGGGCGTGGCCTAGTAAGCCATGATGGCGGACATGTGCTAGGCGAGCTCCGTCGAGCCTCAGCAAACATCCTTCAATTAGCCTGCTTCTCCGGTCATTCCTAGTAACTTGATCGTATCCTAGGTGTGGCACGAGTGGGGGCTGCGCCTTTAAGCCCCGTATCGGACCTGGATCGCTGCATTGAGTGCGGTGGGAGTGGCGGCCCGGATCACGGCCTGCAGACGGCAGAGCTGAGGGGGGGCCTCGCTCCCTAGTGCAATGGCTGAAGAGATGGAGCGCGCCGCATCTGGGGCCTCCAGTGGAGTATTGGGACGGGGACGGAGAGCCTGCACAGGATTCTCACGGTGAGGGGGACTCGGTGCAGTGGTGGCTGTCCGGTGGGCCATCCTTTGTTCCTTCCTTCCCCTATTGTACTGTGATCTCCCATCGGTGGCCATATCGAGCCACGAGAGTCATCTGGCGGGAAAGGGGAGGATGCATGGCCTGCGGGCTCAGTGGGGCCATTGCAGACCTCAGCCGCTGCGGTGATTTGGGGAGACTGGTTGCGGGCCCATGAAGGGGTGGCGTGGAGTGCGTGCCCCCCCGGATTCCCGTGAGCGGCAGCACCCGAAGTTGCAAAACAACCCTGGGGGTCAGCACATTAGGCACCGGCGGGGCATTGTACTGCCCCAGCGGTGGGAAGTTGCCCGTAGGCGCTGAGTAAAGAGCATTGGGCTCCTCACCACCCCATTGTTTGGCGGTCCCGCAAGCCACGAATACGTATTCCTGTGGTCTTGAGTGGGGGCCTGGGAGGCCTGAGTCAGAGTGGTGGTGCTCCGTGGGACATGTAGTGGTCTCAATACCCCCTTGCTCTCTTGCCACACTGTGTGCACTGGAGGGCCCGCCCATGCGTTCCGGGTTCTGGAGGGTCCAGCCTTTGGGTCCTGGTCCCTTGGACTTTGGCAGCTGTTGGAACCCGAAGGTCTCAGGTTGCCAAAGGTATGTACTTGTGACAAGCAGGGACCCTGAGACCCAATTGTCAGGGCAAGGGAACTACTCCTTTGAATAACCCCTGCTCACCCTCTAGGTAACATGGCGCGAGCAGACAAGGCTAATCTTCAGGGCGATAGTAAGTTAAGCATTTATGACCACACACAGTAAACCCACTGACCCACCACAAATGGACACCAGTCAAATGGTTGTATCAAAAATACGTATACTTTATATAAAAGATATATTCGAGCAGAATTATCACAAGACCAATAATAACGTTTAGCGAATGGGGGCCACCAGATTACAATAGGCAAACTTAGTCTTTCAATGTTCGTGGTTCCGCAAGGTACGATGACAGGGAAATAAGAACGTTGCGGACCCTGGATCGGATATGAACTCGGGACGGAGTTCAAGTGTACCTTGCTGTGGAAGTCCGAGGCGTTTCAGGCGCGGCTGGTGAGGGCTGACCCCGAACGAGGCCGACGGTTCTCCAGAGGATCTCTCCGGCTCGGTCCACCTCGAGGAGCGAGGCGGGGGAGCTAGACTGTGGAGGGTTGCGGCGATCCGGGATCGATGCAGCTCACGGGGCGAGGCGCCGTTCAGGCCTGCGGGACGTACTACTTCTTAGCACGTCGGGTCTGACTCGTGGATCTGTGAGGGGCGTCGCGTTCTCGGGCAGACGGGTGCAGCACCAGGCTTCCAGTACCACTGTACGGGGAAGCCTTTCTTGAGGTGCGGCACGAGCCTTGGTATGCAGGAGGACAAAGCGAGACAGTCGGGTACGTTGCCACGTACGGACCGTCCGAGGCTATGGAAATGTTCTCCGTGCAGATTCCGGCTGGAGAGATGAGAGGCACACAACGCGCTCCGTTAGCGGCGAGGTGACAGGAGAGCAGGCGGCCCGGCACTGAAGCGGAGAGCGACTCAGGGATGAGCGGGGCTCTCTACGGCGGGGCGACCAGGCTCCGAGCTGTCACGACCTGGGAGGGGCGAAGGCCCCCGAGTCACAACTCTGGCGAGGGAAGAAACAAGTTACTTACCTGTAACTTTAGTTCTCCAGTATTGGTAACTGTCATAGATTCCCATTGCTTGTATCATTCCCCGTCGTCGGAATGGGAGCCTCGGTAACAATATATATATATATATACCTAGGTAAGTACACCCTAGTAGGTACAAAAAAGTAAAAAAATAGGCCCAGGCCTCATTATATTTTGTAGCCTATAGGTGTCCTTATGTAAAAAAGACCCAAACTCACCTTATCAACCAATCAGATAAGCCTCACCCTGTGGAACCCTCCTGAGAAAGCTCAGAACGTCAGATTTTCGTAGCCGTTGCCTTGCCACAGAGTCACCTAGACCAGAAGTGAGCTTTCCCAGGGGAGGTGGGTGGGCGCATGGGAATCTATGAAAGTTACCAATACTGGAGAACTAAAGTTACAGGTAAGTAACTTGTTTCTTACTCCAGTATTGGAACTTTCATAGATTCCCATTGCTTGTATCAGAGTAGATAGCAGTTAGCATGCCTCAAACATTTCGTTTATAGTTACAAATCTGTTAACAACCAATGATATAACACATCATAATAATCAACAATCAGTAACCATAGCATAATCAACGAATGTGAGAAAAAACAGGAAGGAGGGAAGACAGGAAAGCTCACCTCTTACTGGAAGAGATTTCTCAGGACTGCTTGACCAACAGCCGAATCCCCCTTAGCAGCCGACTCAAGGCAGTAGTGTCTCGTGAATGAGTGAGTACTGCTCCAGGTGGCCGCTCTGCAAATATCCTTTATCGATACTCCCGCAAACAGTGCTGTAGACGATGAGATCGATCTTGTGGAGTGCGCCTTCACCTGTCCTTCCAATGGCTTGCCTGCCGCCTGGTGGCAGAAACGGATCGCACTCGATATCCATCTGGAAATTCCCTGCTTTGACAAAGGAAACCCTTTCCTTGGGGCTCCAAAAGCAACAAACAGCTGGGGCGTCTTCCGAAATCCAGCTGTGCGTTGAAGATAGAATTTCAAACATCTCTGAACGTCCAGAGAATGAAGTGTCCTCTCCGCCTGGTTTGAAGGTCGAGGAAAAAAAGAATTCAGAACCACCGGTTCATTAAGATGAAAGTCTGTCGGTACCTTCGGAATGAACTTGGGGTTCATTCGGAGGATCAAGGTATCATTTTTGAACTGCAAGTAAGGTTCCTTGATAGTTAAAGCCTGAAGCTCTCCCACTCTCCTTGCCGAGGTGAGTGCCAGAAGAAGCGCCACCTTCCATGATAGGAACTTCAAGTCCGCCTTATGTATCGGCTCAAATGGCGATCTCATCAGTTGAGCCAGAACTACATTCAGATGCCAAACCGGAGGTGGAGGCCGAACTGGCGGAAACACTCTAAAGAGTCCTTTCAGGAACTGCTTTATCACTCTTGCTGATAACAGAGAAGGACCTGATCTTGTTCTTCTATACCTGGAAATAGCCGCCAAGTGGACCTTAATGGAAGCATGAGCCAGACCTGCCTTTGCCAAAGAAAGAATGTATGGTAAGAGTTGATGCGGAGCTGATGAGAATGGATGCACTCCTTCTCTCTGGCACCATAAATAAAACCTTTTCCATTTCGCTCTATATGTTTTATTAGTGCTAGGAGCTCGTGCTTGTCCCAAGATGTTCCTGCATTCCTCCGGAATGTCTGGATCCTTACTCTCTCTTTGTTCAGGAGCCATGCTGTCAATTGAAGCGAGCTCGGGTTCGGGTGGAGAACCTGGCCGTTGGACATTGAAAGAAGCGTCTGGTTGGAGTGAAGATGAATGGGCTGTTCCTCTGACAGAAGAAGCAACTCCGTGAACCAGAACTGGCGAGCCCAGGCGGGCGCTATCAGTATCATCCTGCACTTGTCCATCTTGAGCTTCTTGAGGACTCGAGGAATCAGGGGAAATGGCGGAAAGGCGGAAACAAATGCGCCGGACCAAGACATCAAAAGGGTATTCCCCAGCGATCCTCGATGGTGTTCCCTGCTTGCGTAACACCGGCATTTCTTGTTTATTGGAGTGGCAAACAGGTAGATCGCTGGGGTCCCCCAGCGGGAGAAGATGTCCTTGACCACTGCATTGTCCAATTCCCACTCGTGTGATACTGCCCTCAGGCGGCTTAATGTATCCGCTTTCGTGTTGCATACTCCTGGAAGGTGTTCCGCCACCAGCATGATGTTCTGTGAGATTGCCCATTCCCATAACAGCTGGGCTTTCTGAGAAAGCAGTGGCGATCTTGTGCCTCCCTGCTTGTTGACGTAATGCATTGCGGTGGTGTTGTCCGTACGCACTAGGATGGCAGAATTTGAAATCTTTGGGAGGAAAGCCAACATTGCCAACCGAATAGCTCGTAGCTCCAGAACATTGATATGCAAGCGACGTTCTTTTGGCGTCCAGTGTCCACTGACTTGGAGATCTTGCATGACCGCTCCCCAACCCTGAAGGGAGGCGTCTGTTGTAATGACGCGAGGAGCCGGCGCCGCTCTGAAACTGAGACCCACCGAGAGGTGAGATTTTTTCATCCACCACGAAACCGTCTGTTTCATCTGCTGAGTGACAGTTACCCTGTCGTTGAAAGACCCTTCCACCTGCTTCCACTGAAGGTCTAGTTCCTCTTGTAAGGGGCGCATTCGCAGCCTGCAGTGCGGAATCAATTGAATACAGGATGAAATCGAACGTAGAAGAGATTTGTACATCCTGACTGTCATCCAACTTCTCCTTTGCAATCGAGCGGCTGAAGACATGAGTTTCATTTGTCTCTCTTCCGAAGGGAAGGCCTTGCACACCTGAGTATCGAGTATTGCTCCCAGGAACTTCACCGTACCCGCCGGTTGAGCAACCGATTTTTCTCTGTTGAGTTGTAAACCCAGCCGAATGAAGAGACTTTAACATGTTTCCACCGCCTCTGTTGCCGTTTAGAAACTGGGTGCCTTCAGCAGCCAGTCGTCTAAGTACGGGAATACTTCCAGCGACTGTCTTCTCAGAAACGCTGCTACCGGGGCCAGCACCTTTGTGAATATCCGGGGTGCGGACTTTAATCCAAATGGGAGCACCATAAACTGGAAGTGACTCTTGCCTACTGTGAAGCGAAGGAAACGTCTGTGAGCTGGGTGGATTGGGATATGAAAATAGGCATCTTCCAGGTCTAACGTAGCCATGAAGTCGCCTGGATTCAAGAGGCGCAATATGTCCTGGAGCGAAATCATCCGGAACGACAGTTTTAGGAGATAGGTGTTGAGCTCCCTCAAATCCAGGATCGGACGCCACTTTTCCTTTGTTTTGCGGATCAGAAAAAATCTTGAATAAAAACCTTCTCCTCTTTGTGATAGGGGAACACGTTGGATCGCCCCTTTCCGAAGCATTTGTTGAACTTCCAATTGCAGAAGGTTTAGATGTTTCGAAGTAGTGGCGTGGGGAGCTCTTGTAGGTGGAAATTTCTGGAATTCTAACGTATGCCCATGTCGGATGATGTTCAATACCCACTGATCCGATGTAATTTCCTCCCAGCTGCTCAGATGTTGAGTTATCCTGCCGCCCACTGGGGAACCATGGAGCGGAGGAACAGTTGGCAGAGTCAGGAGGCCGCTATTGACGCTTGCCAGCGTCCTTGCCCTGACGCCCTTGACGTCCACGAGAGTTCTGACGAGAGAAAGACTGAGATTGTGACTGCCTCTGATAATACTGATTGCCATACTGAGGCCTGTACGACTGCGACTGCTGCGAGTACCGTTGCTGTTGATAACCACCTCTTGTCGAAGTGAAGCCTCTTCCTCTTGCCCCACGGAACGGTGTCTTCCTATATTGTAAGGTACCAAGAGCCCTAGCTGTCTCTGTGTCCTTTTTTATTCCTTGCAGTGTGTCATCAATATGTTTTCCAAATAACATGTCCCCATCAAAGGGTAAGTCCAGAATCTTATTTTGAACTTCTGGTCGGAAGTAAGTAGCTCGAAGCCAACCCTGCCATCTAAGAACAGCCGTGCTACCCAGAGCACGGAAAGAAGTGGTTGCGATGTCCATCGCACAGTCAATCATTTCTGAAGAAGAACGTTGCCCCTCTTCTAGAAGTTTTTGTTCTTCAGCCTTAGGGTCATCCGCCAGTAGGTTTACATAGGCTGCAATATCACTCCACATCTGACGGTCGTACCTTGCTAGAATCGCCAGGGCATTGGCCGCCCGGACCAGCAAGCTAGCCATTGATGAAAAACGCTTCCCAGCGTTGTCTAACCTTCTACCCTCCTTGTCTGGTGGAGTTGTGAGGGTGGCCGAAGGATTTCGCGATTTTTTCTGTGCTGCCTGTGATATGACTGAGTCTGGTCGAGGTTGTCCAATCAAGCAGGCGGGACTGTCATCAGGAGCTTTATACTTCTTCTCTAGGCGTGGTAAGGTTCGAATGACCGTCGCCGGGGCCTGCATCACCTTCTTTCCCTCTTCCCATATATGTTCAACAATGGGAATCGAACGCACTGCCTTACGATAAGCCTCCTTAAAATCATATAAAAAACAATCCGTAGATGTTGAAGGCATGGCTAGTTTAAAGCGTGCCGTGGCTCTCTCCATTAAGCTGAAGAAACCTCCCACCTCCGCCGGAGGTGAATCTATCGGGTCAGGCACCGGAGAAGCCGGATCCGGAATAATATACTGGTTCCATTCACTATCCAGGTTCTGATCCTGGTTGTCACCTGCTCCATCCTCATCCGAGGTGTCATCCCGGTGTGGTGTATGCCTATCCCTCTCTTCATCCACATGTGACTGAGGCACAGACTGAGTCGCCACCACCTGTGGCTGAATCTGTACTTGACCTTCCACTGGCCGCGACCCTTGTCTGCTTCTATATTCTTCCAGCATAGCTCTTAAGTCTGTCAGCAGACTCATAGGCATAGTAACCGTGCCCTGGTGTCCCTGGGGTTCCTGGTATTCGACTTGATCTTGCTGTCGCTGTTCTTGCCGATAATAATAACCATCATCTTGGTCAGAATCATGGTATTTAAGATTCAACTGTGATGGACTATACGCATCTCCATACATCTCATTCTCCTCCTCTGAGTAGTCTTCTTCGTCCAATAATAAGGCTGGGGGTAATGCATCCACCTTTCTAGGTGAAGTCATATCTGGAGTTATCCTCCTTTTCCTGGTGCTTTCCCTTGCACCTGCCGTCGACGGCGTCATAAATGCGTCCACCAAATCCCTAGGCTTTACTGCCATCGTCGACGGGGCTGTCGACGAGATTATCGTCACCGTCGACGGGACCGTCACCGTCGACGGGCTCGTCATCGTCGACGGAACTGTCGTCGTCGACGAGTTTGACATCGTCGACGAGATGGTAACCGTCGACGTAGTTATCGTCGTCGACGATGTCGTCGCCCCAGTCTTCGTCGACGGCATCGTCGTTGAAGTCCTCGTCGACGCCTTTGTCGTCAACGTCTTCGTCGTCGACGTCTTCGTCGTTGCTGGATGACTCGTCGACGGATGAGGAGATAAAGTCACTGGGGAGACCTTAGAGCCTTCTTTCACCACTGTTGAGACTTCTACAGTTGGCTTCTTGAAGGACTTAGAAACTTTCTCCTGTTGTGAAGGCCCGGCCGAGCTCTCATCAAGTTTTGCCTTCTGCACCTGAGGTGCTTGCCTTTCCCTCTCCTTTACACTTCCGTGAGGAGATTCGCCAGGCTCCGGCTTGCCAGACCTATCAGAGGTCCCACGCACAGCCTTTGAGGGGGGTTCAGATGACATTTCCACAGATGATCTACCCCTCTTTAGAGACGTTTTAGAAGACGTTGACCTGGCATCCTCCTCATCACTTGATACCACTACATCCTTCTTTCCCAACTTCCTGAGCCAAATAAGTAATCTTCCTTCACGATCACGCAGGGTCTTAACAGACATCATCCTGCATATCTTACAATCTTCTGCTTTATGATCAGGGTATAAACAATATATACAGTCCTTGTGTTTATCCTCAACATAAAGTCGTTTTTTGCCACAAGTGGCACAAGGCTTGAATAGGCTCTTCTTTTCCTTATCAGCCATTGTTAAATTTAGAAGAAATCCTGACAGAAAACAGTCTAAATAATAACTCAAAGTAGAAGTTAGAGCAGAGCTCTAAGGAGACTCCCTGTCACCAACGATGCGGTAGAAAATCTGACGTTCTGAGCTTTCTCAGGAGGGTTCCACAGGGTGAGGCTTATCTGATTGGTTGATAAGGTGAGTTTGGGTCTTTTTTACATAAGGACACCTATAGGCTACAAAATATAATGAGGCCTAGGCCTATTTTTTTACTTTTTTGTACCTACTAGGGTGTACTTACCTAGGTATATATATATATTATTACCGAGGCTCCCATTCCGACGACGGGGAATGATACAAGCAATGGGAATCTATGAAAGTTCCAATACTGAAGTAATAAGAACGTAAGGCCCAACAGCAGACGGGCACAAGCAGATAGAACCCAATGGTCCTGGGGTTCCGTTCAGGGGGCAAGCTCTCGATCGAGCCCTTGGAGATCGTTTCAGGCACAAGTCTACAAAGTCCTTTCTGGTCCTCTCCTCTCCGTTCTCAGCAAGGCACCACTGCAGGCCAGTCTAACAGGATACAGACTGGTTTCCGTCCTTCAGCTTCTCTTGGTCCTTCTAGTCAGGCAGAGGTTCGTCGTGGTCAAAACTGGATCTGATTTGTAAGGAGCGAAGCTCCTGTATTTTACGGTGATTCTTTTGTCTTTGCAGGCCAGGGGGCCTGAGCCTGGTTCAACCCAGTTCTGGAGCACTTTGTTGACAGGATGCTGCCGTCTTCTTTCAGGGTTCAGGGCAGGGACATCAGACGCTCTGCGGGGCGGTGGAGCCAGCATTGTGGTGGAGGAGCACAACCCTATTCAGAGTCAAGGTCTACTCCGCCCACCCATCCTGGTCGGGGGTGTAAGCGAGGGAGGGGGAGACGCGCCTACCTGTGGAGGCGGCCTGGCTAGAGCCCGGTGCAGCTTATGGGTGGGTAGTCCTCATCCGGCCCGAACAATCTTAGGTTTCTGGAGTTAAACCGGACCGATTTGCATACATGAGTGAGCCTCCTCCCTTTCCTGAATTGGGGGGCCAGCAGTGTCCTGGCTGAATTGCACAATGAGTGGGAGTGGGGTTATCCTGGGAGCTAGAGGGCTTGGAGGCCACCATGACGAAGGAGAAATCAGGATGGGGCTTGGCTAAACAGAGCAATTGGACAAATTTACAGGCCCTGGGGCCTCGGCAGCGGAGTCTGGAGGGGCGCATGGAGGCATGCTGGACAATGCTGCACTCATGGCTGCCATCACGCAATCCAGGGATGCCCTAGACGCTAAAATTGGAGCGGTCGCCTCCGACGTCATGCTGCTGTGACAGGATTTGCGCAACATGATGGGACGCATTACGGAGGCTGAGACAAAGATATCTGGAGTGGAAGATGTGGTCACCACCTTGCAGAACAGGGTGGCCTCTCTGGAGACCACCCAATGTGGTTTAGCGACACAAGTGGAGGATGCTTAGGGTACGGCCAGATGTAACAATCTCCATTTTGTTGGCTTCCCGAAGGGCTGCGAGGGGGGAGACGTGGAGCGGTTCCTTACTCAATGGCTGGAGAGCTAGCTCCCCCCAGGGAGTCCTTGTCTCTGTATTTTGTGGTGGAACACGCCAATAGGGCCCTGATGCAAAAGTCTACGCCCGGGGCCCGTCCGAGGCCGGTCATGGCTAAGTTGCTAAATTACCATGAATGTGATGATATCCTGAAACATGCCAGTGCCAAGGAACCTTTGCTATTTGATTATGCCCGCATCCTGATATTTCCCTACTATACAAAGCTAGTCCTGCAACGGAGACAATCATTTCTGGCAGCCAAGGCATGTCTTCGGGATCTCAAGCTTCCCTATGCATTGCTGTATCCGGCCAGTCTGCGGGTGGTCTATCAGTCCAGCACCCACTTTTTCGACTTGCCAGAGGAGGTCTCTCAGTGGACAGACGAGATGGTGAAGCTTCGTCCCCACACGCCGCCCAGGCGGGAATCAGACTCTTTGTCTAGCTCGGTAGCTTCGAAGCCGCCCAAATCAAAGCTTAAAGGGAATAGATGCTCCAGGTCCAGACGTCGATCTCAGTCGTGCAGTGATTACTCCCGGGCCAGGTCGGCCCCTCAGCAGCATGCATCGGCCTCCTAATCAATGGTGTGACCACAGTCCCGTGTGACTCAGACACATTTGCTTTGACCGGACAACGACATATGAGGGCCGGTATCTCTGCTGGACTTTATCTGACAGGGACAGGGACAGTGCCTGCTGACAATGGGCTGTAAGTTGGGGATCCATTGGCGGGGGTGGGCTGGGACCTCCTGTTCGGGTCCGCAGGCCACACCGGCCGCAACAGATACTTCAACGGTTTTGAGGTATAGGGTGGGGGGTTGCTGTTTTTGTGTCTGATCATACTATTCTAAACTAGTAAAAAGCAACCATGCGCACACCAGACCCTTTTCTATGCACCAGTAAATACCACTAGGGCCCCCCATGGTAGACCCATCAGGTAGAAAACGGGTTCCCTCTGGTACCCTTCAGATAGAAAGCTGGAAATTAAGGGGGGGCGTTGGATAAAATCAAACGAGGGGCTATACTTCAGCTGGCCAAAAGGGCTCAAGCTGATATTCTCCTGTTAAAGAGACGCACTTTATGGGGACGAAGGCATTATGCTTTCAACGTTATGGATACATCCAGGTGTTCCACTCTGGATTTTTAAGGGGGTCCTGGTGGGTGGCAATCCTGATCTACCGCAGGGTTCCCTACAGACATGTTAAAATGTGGGCTGACACTCAGACAGGCCAGACTGGCTACCGGGCAGTTGTGTGTCCTGCCGAGCAGGGGGATGATTTATTTGCGGTGTGGGCTTATTTCGTTGATGGGGACGTGCGTGCGCTTTGAAATAAAAAAAGCAAAACAAATTTTGTTTTGCACACACAGGTCCCCATCAACGAAATCATCCCCCTGCTCGGCAGGACGCACAACTGCCCGGTAGCCAGTGCGGCCCTGCACTCAGGGGAGGTATTTGTTCCTTCATGGCACTGTTTGTGAAGAGCCTATGGTACTGGGATGTGTCTACGCCCCCCACCACTCTCCTGGGGCTTGGGAGAGTGACTCATGATTTTGTGGGCGGATATGCCTGACGGCATGTCTGTGGTCAGGGGGACTGGAATGATGTGATGAAAGTGGCCAGAGATCGTTAAAGGCCCGGTGGATGCTCGGATGTTCGCCAGCCCACTAAAATACATTACCTGGTGATAGGGCTTGATTGGGTGGACCCTTGGTGCCGACTACACAGGAATTTGCAGGGATACACATATCTCTCGGCAGTTCATGATTCCTATTCCCGCCTGGATTATTTATTTGTACCCCGAGTGGCGGCTGGCAGGGTGGTGGAGGCTGATATCTGATAGAGCAAGATTTCCCATATTACGCGACTTGCTTGAGTCAAGAACCTCGAATCTTTTATAACCCTGTAATCCAATTTATATGTCCTACTAATTTCATTTATTTTGAATGTGCGTGTATATTAGTGACGCTTGCCTATGTGTTTTACTAATACGAATAACTCTTGTCGCTAAAATGGCCGCCGCTTGGGGATTTTCTACTGCGCATGCGTTAGTCACACTCAGGTGACGTGACGTAGTTGCAGTTCTGGTGGGAAAATGTGCGCATGCGTACTTGCATTTTAATTGGCTGTCTGTATACTCACATGGTGAAGCTTGCGCTGCTGCTCATGCTCTCGTGTTGTTGTCTGTTGCACTAACTCGTAATCGCATAGTATATTTTTATAATAAAAAATATAAAGTAGTTACTCATGGTATATGGTACATTCATTTATTTCTATGTTTTAATTTGTTCTCGCTTACTTTTCATGTATCCACGGCATGGAGGGTTGATGGGATGCTTGGGTTGATCCATGTTGAAGTGCAGTACTGCGCATGACCAGGAGTGGCAAAGTGGCATTGACCAAATGCCAAGTGAAGGTCTCTGCCAAGACGTGCCTGGGAAGATGCACCTTCACCCAGCTAGAGAAACTGAAATGTCCTGCATTGGATACATTTGTATATCTTCCTAATGTATTCTGTAGAATAGGTCATGGGAACCCCAAATCTGCTAGGCGGTTCCATAAAATGTAAATCGAGGCTTGTAGAAGTTTGTTCTGATTGGTGTGTTAACCTATCCTACTGTGGGACCAATCGAAATTGGGGATTCTGACACTTTGCAACATTGGGGGGTGGTACACTGACCCAAAAACAGTATAACTAGCCTAAGTTCAGCTAGAGAAATTGTCCGACTTGTCTGAATAGCTGACCTGTCACTGACCCAACGCACTCAATAGGTGACTGAATTACAGGGCGCTGCGGAGCACTCTGTCCGAATTTGACCATAGACTCAAAAAGGTTTTACTAAACCTTAGGTGCTGGCGGAGCACTTTGCTGGGGAGTTCGCTAACCCAATCGGGGTTCTGACTGATAGCTGCAGAGAGGGTGGAGCGCAGGCATTGCTTCCAAACTGCGGGTGCTGGTCGTTCCTTGGTGGTCCTGTCCTGATCCTAATTTGGTTTTCCTGTCCTGTCCTGTCCTGGGGTGTCCATTCTGCACCTGCTGTCCCACTGATGACTGTCCTTCCTTGGGTATTTCCTGTCCTTGACTGATCCGTGGCCAGGGTTGGTTTTCACACCATTCTAGGTAAATATATTGCTGAGAACTCTATACTGCACCTTTCTATTTTTCTGTCTTTGCTTTAATAAAGACATACTTTTGCATATGTTAAATTTTCCTTGCTTTCTGCAATCTGCTATATGAAAAGTCATTGCATTTATTTTATAGCATGTTCCTATGTTACCCTACCTTTTAGAGCACATTCTTTCCACACTGTCTATGAACTATAAATGTGGTTTATAAATTTTCTCCTGAAATCATATTTAAAGTAACATTGTTAGAGTTATAGCATGTTCCACTTTTCACCCTTCCTATAGACGTTTAGGATTCCTAATTTTCCACTCATACTCATGAAGTACGTCCCAATAGTGTAATTCCTGTACGTGCATAAGTCGTCCATATATAGATGTCCATTCTTTAGTTCTACTTAGCGTATTCCCTGTTTCTCCATTTTACAACCCTTAAATGATTGCCCTTATATTTTTCCTATATGGTTATGTGTTCTTCGTTATCCTGATTATAGACTGCCTTCTTGTCATAAATTGTATGATCTCCGAAAATGAATTCTAGATAAAACTTTTAAAACTTTCCAGTTGTCCGTGGTCATTTTATGAATAGTAAAGGTTTATGAAGTTGGGTTCGTATTTTGTCGGCCTTTCTTTCACAGCTAGCTCCCTGATCCATTGTGGTCATAGGTACCCGTAACGGTGGATTGGTAAGTCGGGTACACAAGAATACAATAGGAAGGAATCAGGGTTACTGGTAGTAAAATTGTAAGGTCACCTGATTAATGTATATGAGGAATTGAAATTTATGGGCCCGAAAACTATATGGTGAAATTGCTGGTCGGGTGACCTGCGATCTCTATCATATCCTTCTGCGGGATCTATCAGATCACTCGCCGGTAGCTCCTACCTTGCAGGTGGGCCTCGCGCGAAAGCCTTTCCGATGGCGCCTTTCGGTTTGGAACTCACAGAAGGAAGAATATAGGGAGCCTAAAGAGAGTGCTATCGACCGCTACTTGACATTTAACGTAGGATCGGTTGCGGGGGCTGAAGCTCTGTTGAAGGCAATGAAGCCCACTATAAGGGGTGTTGACATCTCCTTTCGTGCAGCAGCTCACAGAGCGCGCAAGGAGTCCCTTCTAAAATCAGAGGCCAATATTATAGAACTGGAAAATCGCAGTAGTGGTGATGAGGGTGGTCAGGTCCATCAACAATTATTGCTAGCCCAACAGGGATATGCCGACCTTTTGTTAGAAGAGGCCCGCCTGGCTTGGCTGGCGACCCGTAACAGGGTTTACCAGTGGGGAGATACGTCCAGTAAGCTGCTCTGCAGGTTGAGTCAGGGGATATTATACCCCCAGGCCCTCCCTGCTATCGCCGGGCCAGATGGGGAGTCCCTCATGGATTCCTCTGAAATCGCCAAACGTTTTGCCACATACTGTGGAGAGCTATATGCCCCCAGAGAGTGTCTACATGAGGATGTGATAGGCCGCTTTCTTGACGATCTTCCGCCTAAGGCTTTATCTAGTGAGGCATGCACGGAGATGGGTCTTCCACTCACGAAAGAGGAGCTGGGTGTCGCCCTAGGGTACCTGATCTCTGGGAAGGCCCCAGTGCCGAATGGTTTTCCACATGAATATTTTATAAAGTACTTTTTGCAGCTAGGGCCCCATTATCTTAGAGTGGTGGAGGAGGCCAGGGAGCGGGTGTTGTCTTCCTCGCGACTGGAGACACGCGGAGGTGGTGGTGTTCCACAAGCCTGGCCGACCCCCTGACCAGCGCGCTTCATATCGCCCTATTTCTCTACTGAATTTGGAGGCAAAAATTTTGGCCAAGACTTTGGCCAATCGCCTTCGGTCCCATATAACTACCTTAGAGCATCCTGATCCGGCTGATTTTATGCCCCAGAAAGCGACACAACACAATATTCGTTAAGCACATGTTGCTATTGCGGCCATTCAGGGGTTGGGTGAACAAGCAGCGATGTTACTGGCAGACATGGATAGGGCATTTGATTCCCTCAGTTGGGTATATCTATTCGCGCTCTTATGCCGGCTGAATATTGGACCACGATTCTTGCCCTACCTGACATTGCTTTACACTGACCTCACGGCATCAGTGCGCATAGCTGGTTCTACTTCCTCAATATTTTCCATTGGGCGGAGCACCAGGCAGGGATGCCCTTTGTCACTATGATAATTTGCGTTGGCTATGGTACCCCTGGCCGCTTGGGTGCGAATCGATGCACAGGTGACTGGCTTTGAGTGGGCACACGGACAAGGCCGGACTGGGAACCAAAACCGGCCCCGGCAAAATGTTCGGCCGGCCCCCTCGGTGGGGGTGGGGGGTTAGGGGGTGCGACCGCCCACTTTGCCAGGGCCGGTTTTCGGCCGATTTTGTTACAGGGCCGTTTTTGCAGCAACACTGCCCTGTAACAAAAACGGCCCCCAGGGGCCCAAAACCGGCCCCCACCCTTGCGGCGCACCGCAGCGGCCAGTCCAGGCCTGCACACGGACTGTCGGACCGTATTACACTGTACGCCGACGGCGTGCTATTCTTTCTTACCAATGTGATTAGGATGGGACCGAGGTTGCTTCTCATGAACCCCTGAAAGTCCACTCTGGGGGTCCTTGGAGATGCTGCGGGTCGGGGCTCCTGAGCCTCGTCGGTTCGGGTGGCTACAGGGGAGATCAAGTACCTGGGAGTATTCTTATCGGACTTGCCTAGCGTGTGTATGTGTCTTGTAAATGTGTATGTGTCTTGTAAAGCGCACTGCTGCCCTGAGGCGTCGTGGCGCTGTAGACCGCGGAGGAACCCGTCCTGGCTATCCCTGTGAGATGGTCCCTACTGGGTATCTCCAAGGTGAAACCAGGCATCCCTGGCGAATGTGGGGGGCCGTTGTAGAGATGAGGTAAGCTAATGCCCAGAGTTGCTGAGTGTGATCCCTGGTTAGAGTAGGCACCGAGGCGAAAATTATCGAGTCCGCTGACCCTGGTCCACGACCCTGCTGCGTCGAGAATTGAACCCTGGTCCCGGGCCGTTCTCTGCTTCTGGGTCTGCTGCCTCTCACCAGTGAGCCACACCACTCCATGTCTTGGGACAGAAATTTGGCCCCTGTATGGGAACGTGTTTGGGAGGATCTAAAGACCTGGTCCGATATGCCATTGTCCATTTATGGTAGATCGCCCATCTTCAAGATGTTCTTGCTCCCCTGTTTACTATACCACTTGCAAAATCTCAGATGTTTCCGACAGGTTAATGCAGGCTTGGGACAGTTTTTGTGGGCCGGTGGAGTGGTCAGAGTTGCATTACGGACATGTTTCCAATCTACGTACTGCGGGGGGCTGGCGATTTCCGACATTCTGTTGTACTATATGGCCTTGCACCTGCTTGTCTTAAATGAATGGAGGTACGGGGATAGGGCCCACCAAGCCTATGCAGTTGAATGGAGGTGTATGGGGGATTCCACTTTGCACACTATAATATACTCTGCACCGCTGCGCAACTCTTTGCCGCCATTTACAAGCGTCATTTTTCAAATTTGGAGACAGGCCCTAGGGAAGATGGGGTGGTAGAATAGGCTGAAGAGGGAGACTCCCCTCTCGCACAATGGGCGATTGCCACAGTTGGCTACTCTATCTGGGTTTCGTGGCTGGGACAGCATTGGTATCTGTACCCTGGGGGGGGTAATGCGGGGACCAGTTCTGAAGTTCTTTCAGGAATACAGAAGGACTTTCAAATGCCTAAAACCCAATTTTATAGATATCTTCAGTTCCGGCATGCTATTTCCTCTAGCTTGGAGGGCTTAGAGTCACTTGCTGAGTTCAGCCCGATTGAGGCAAAGGTGTTTATGGGATATCTCCAAGACCATAAGATCTCTAAAATCTACCAAACCCTGATTACCCATTGCTCCTCCACGCCACAGAAGCCCAGAGAGGCCTGGGAGGGCGATGTTGGTCCGCTGGAGGGGGAGGACTGGACGGAGGCACTGGCCTCCCCAAGAGGGGCTGCAATAGCAGTACGCTTGCGCCTTATCCAGTTCAAGTACCTTCATTGGGTATAGCTCACTAGGGGTAGATTGTGGAGGGCAGGATTGGTGGCGTCACCTATATGTCTCAGGTGCGAGCGGGAGGAGGGTACTCTTATGCACACGGTCTGGCACTGCTCTGCCCTGGCACGATTTTGGAGTTATGGCCTGACTCTCTGAGGTTTTGGGCTGGGACTTTCCCTGCTTGCCGAAGCTGGTACTCTCACATATTATGGAAGAGGTGGGGGGCAACATATACAAACGTCATCTTATGCTACTCTGGTTTACTCTGGCTAAAAGAGATATCGCAAAGTCATGGAGGGCAGCGGCCGCGCCCTCAGTGTCTGCATGGAAGAACGGCCTGGACTTTTGCATGGGCTTGGAGATCCCCATTTTTACAGCAAGGGGGTGCCCGCACAAACATTTTAAAATTTGGAAGCGATGGCCAGACTATCGAGGCCTGCAGTGGGAACCCGTCTCTACGGCAGGGCTTCTCAACCCGGCTTAATTTCCTTTTTGCTGGTGCAAGACGTAGCCTCATGTGTAATAGTGTGCTGCAGTTATTCATGTAGGTGCATTTCCTAATGATGTGCTGCTCTACGGAAGACTTTAGTGTGACGGGGGGGGGGGCTTGTTGAGTTATGGTTTCTTTGATGATTTTTTCATCTGCATTGTTTTCCATTTTTCCTTGATTTGCTTTTGTAAAAGTCAAAGTCATGATGATGTAAACATATTATGCAGAAGTTTCTGGGTTACAGAGCTCTACTTCATATGTGCTATTTGACAAATAAAAGTTTTTAAAAAACAACAACATAATTTGTGTAAAAAAAGCGACTAGAAATACTGGTATATCTGGAGGAAGAATTCTGTCCCAACCAGTCTCATCGATTTGATAATTATGCAAAATCACGTAATGGGTCTTTATCACAAATGTGATGAATTTTCCATAATATGAAATTCAATCATTTCATTTCTTTCGCCTGGAAAATTAAACATTTTACCCAGATCTAGCTGACACCTGGGTTTAAATTTGTTCTGAATTTTACATGAAATTGGCAAGTGCATATTTAATATCAAGAACTCTTCAAATATCACCAGATGCTCGAGCAGGTTCCTGTGTGACAAGTGATAACCTAGGATTTCAGCCCCGGGGCAAGTATGCATGCTTTCTGCTAAGATATGGCTCCAGGTCTTGGGAGAACGGCTTAAGCCCCATCTTGTGCAACAGTCATGAAATTCAGTTTACAATTATCTTAGCAATTTGATGGGAGCTCTTTAGAGCACAGGAATGCAACTTGTCATTCTACCTATGTAATGACAGCTAGCATCACACATTCTCCATTCACAGAAGGCAACCAAATGACCTGATAATTGAAAATGAGTGGGCAGGACGCAATTTGTGCCCCCTTGTGAATAGCTACACTTTCTGGCATGGGGGCCTGCAAGGGGCGACAGCCGAGCTCTTTCCCAAACGGGAAACATTTTTTTTTAAAACGCAGCCCATGTCCATGAAAGGTACGTGTGTTGCTTTTTAAAACGCACTGTTTCCCGTTTGAGAGCACATTGGAGGAAGTAGCAGTGGTTCCCTGGACCACTGCCTGCTACTTCCAAGGCTGCCTGACGTTATTTCTAAAGGGGGTGGTTGTCCTAGACGACAGTTTCCTCTTTGTAAACCAGTTACACCTCATCTCAGGGGTCGATAACTGTTCAATGGTTTACATCCACAACTGCGGTCAAAAAACATTGTTACATCCCTTTCCAAACATAGCAGGAAGGAGATCCTCAAAGCCCTGTAAGGTTGCCAACACTGTGATTTAAGACACCAAAGAATTTGCAACTGTAAAAGAGCTGTGTACATCTGGCACCTCATTCTATTATCAGACGCATGTCAGAGGGCACTTTAAATTACACTGTCGCTGAGACACTGGGTGTAATGTGCTGTGCTCCTCTGCTCTCTGGACATTGTAAAGCATACCCTTCCTGTCCGGGTATTACTTTATCCGGTATTTTTCGCGAATATGATATTATTATTATTGCTCTGCTCTCTGTACTTTTGTAAAGCGCTCTGATACCCGCAAGAGTCATATTCGCGCTGTGAAAAACGATCAAAATAAGTAAAAAATAAAAGAGGACTGGACCGTGTGCACATGATAAGTAGACTTCCTTACTTGGACTTGGCGATGATCAGCGAATCACTAAAAAGGAACAGGTGCCTCTCCTGGGTTTGCAGTCCCGAAGTCAGGTGGATGCGCTCGTCCAGGAGAAATACAGAGTTGGGACTGCAGAAAGCCCCGATCAACAATCCGTTACCAGGTTGGGTGGGAAAAACCGTAATCTCCCTAGAAAATCCAAAAGGAGAAATCAAGGAGATGGAACACCTACTATAAATCAAAGAAAGAAAAGAGCAGCAACTGAAGTCAATGACAGACGCAGGCACAACAGACACCAGGGAGAAGGATTCAATAAAAATCAGACTGGAACTAATTAGGATAAAGTACATACGACCGAAATCAATGAAAGAGACAGATTAAAGGAACAATAGACATTATGGTAAACACAAAGAAACAGAAGACAGAGATTAAAGAGATACACGATGTAAAGACATGACAGATATCAGTGATTAAAGACAAGACAGAAATCGATGAGGTATACAGGAAACAAAGTAGAAATTGAGGGGCAGCTTAAAGAAATAATTGACCACTTATAAACACGGAGAAACATAAAAGAGTTTAAAGAGATACATAATTTAAAGACATGACTGAAATCAATGACGGGGATAGATTATAGAAAGTATAGAAATCAATGAAAAAAACTTGTTAAACACACAAAGAAAGTGACAGGTTAGTAGTATAAACATGAAATAACTATTCGGTTTCATTACCAGCTATTGAAAGTAAAAGCAGTTACAATTTTGAAATTGCGAAATGACTTTAAGAAATGTTTCTGTTGCCTGTTTTAAGTCACACAAATCCCAAGCAAACAAACCAGAATAAATGTGCAATTTTAGTCTTACTGTAGAGCCTTCCTCGGTACTAATGGTTTAAATGTCTGAGTTGAGAGTAAGGGTAAAAGGTACGCAAGAGCACTAACGTAAGAGTCTTGTCACTGGTGTGCACCTAGAGTGTGTTCACAAAGTGCATTCAGGTATGTAAAGATAAATATAATTACTTGACATCATTGCCAGCACGACCTACTAGTCTACAACTAAATACAACCTCAATTTAATGTCATTTGTAGGACTGCTCCATCCATAGAACTCCTTCATGACTTCTAAAAGTGGACCTTTTAAGCCAAATAATTTACCACCTAATCAAGTAGAATCATTTAGCATATAAATGTCATCATCTTCAGGGGTGGAACAACTCAGGGACAGAGAATACAATCGATTGACTCACAATTGGATAACATTGGCTATTAACCATGAGGATCTATTGTTACAGGCTACGGGGCACATGGGAATAGGTACGATTAGATTAATTTCTTCGACTGTAGCAGGTAGATTCACTTTACAAGATGTGATGAGGTTCAGCCGTGACTGGATTACCTGTAAGAACAATATATTTACTTATGAATACCAATCTGTCACAGAATCTCCTAAATATGTGTTTTCACCGCTAGTGTGAACTGCACAAGCAACGAGAAGTCTCCGAATGCATCAGGGGCGGTCAGAAATCCAGTTACTGCTGTTCAGTGCCAATAATCATAATGATCCAAAAGATCGGCTTGCAGTAGTCTTCGAATTCTATTGATAATTGAATGGTATTGAAGAAGAGGCTGAATCGGCTCTGATGGAGCGCAACATACAATTTCCTCCCAGTCTTTCGGTTTCCAGGATAGAATGCTGTTAATGTATTTCAATTATACTTCTTGCTTGCATGGAGAAAAGGGTGACTTCCGCCAGTAGCCAAGGTGCACATACAATGCATTAAGTGCCTCCTTAAGAGAGGTTCCCAGTTAGGAAGAAAAACCACAAAGGGCAAGAGTCCTCATTGGCAATCTTGTGTATCTTGATGAAAGGTAAAGATGCATGCAGAAGAACATTAAAAAGATATCAAACTCTTCCACATATCAGGGAAGGAAAGGTATTTAGAACAGTCTTGTCAGAGGAGACTCTAAGGGGAAATCTCACTGCAAGAAGTAAAAGATCAGGCAAAAAAATAGAGGTAAAAGTACGATGAATAAAACAAAAATAAGGTAGCAATGCACTGAGACATATTCGTAATGCCGCTTGATGTATGATTCAAACTAGAAATTACATCACAGCAAAAGACTCAACTTCATCTTGAATTAGGAACCTCAGACAATAATCTCTGGACAGACCACCAGCTTGGAAAGGACACTTCATAAGGCTAGGCCATGCCCATTCCTCTCAACTCTTGAGGTCAAGAAGGCATTCAAGGAATAAATCCATGTTTGACAACTTTTCTTCGATGAAGGACCCTACAACTCCTCCGGCCCTACCCCACCGATCCTCCATGCAAGTCGCGAAGCAAACAGGGGGTTGACTGCAACCATTAAAATGCCAGCACCACCATGCTGCAAGGACGCCCAGCCATGTGCCAGGCACAGAGTCCAGAAATGTGCTGCCTGACTGCGTGAGAAGCGCACTATCATCTTCTTTACACTTTCCAACTCAGGTAAGTATCTGGCTTGAATGTAACATTCTGAAAGATAGGCGAGCCGACAGGTAATGTACTCCAGCAACACTTGTAATTCAAAGACATCACAAAAACATGCTCCACATTCAGGTAGAGTTTGCTACTGAGATGTGGGAGTACCTTGGCATCTTTAACAATCCTACTGACCCTTAGAATCAATCCTGAAGACCAATTTAGGGGGTTGAGACAAGGTTATGTAAAAGAGGAAAGAAAGCATCAATACCTCCTGAAGACTCCTCATCCTCATCTTATTTGGCAACCAATTCTAGTTTCCAATTTGATAACAGCAAGAAAAGACAAAAAGTACAAACAAACGTAGTCCTCCTTAGGAAGCATGTTGGAAAATCCATCAGTTCAGAGACTTCTGAGCGCACCTCGGTCGCCTTCTACTCTCTAGTGTCTACTTATTCCTCAAGCCCATTTGCCACCATAAAACCCCAACACGTGGCTGAGCAAGGAGCATAATGAGACGGGGGAGTCCATGAGTGCAAAAACATTACTTTAACATTTCACAGTGTTTTAATTAATTTTGGAATGGATTTTGAATCATTGTCACATACTTTAACTACTGCCTATCATTGTTCAAATCAGTGTATGAAATTGAAAAGGTTTGGTCTGTTTATATCACCCACTAACTTCTTGTATATACATGGCAGGCGGGGAAGATATAACAAAGTTTAATTCCACTTTTGATATACACCTAATGTATTTATGACGTGTACAAATTAAACACATAATTCTACATCTACAATTCCAGGCTCTGATTTAAGATTATAATCTGTTTTGCAGCATTCTCATTGAACATTTCAATAGTCTAGGATGTTCATAGAAAAGGAGAAAGTACATAAGAAAATTATCTGCATAGATGAAATTACAATATAACACTGAGTTAATAGTACTTGGATATTATATGTCTCATAGAGTACCTGATTAGGCTGATGATTTGAATGTCGTAAAAGGATATTGAAAGTGAAACGTGGGCTTGGGGCCCAGGAATTTTACATAATGGCTCTTAACGTCCCCAGGCAGTAGCATGATATTCTGATTTAACCCCTCCCATGCTCATGACGAGCCACGGTACCCATGTGCTCATCACGAGCTCAACTCGTCATAACGGTTAGAACGTTCACACGCGGGGCTTATTCCCCTGCTGTGCGAGCGTTCTACAGAAACGGGTGTGGCCCTGACGAGCTGAGCTCGTCATGAGCACACGACCACCGTGGCTCATCACGAGCTGAGCTCGTCACGAGCACAGGGGCACTGTACGTGACCCCCCCCCCCCCACTCCCCCCAGCACGGCGGGGGAACAGCCCCGCAGGCAAGGGGTTAATAACAGTTTAATAAACTAGCTGGTGTTATAGTAGCCCTAGCTGAATCTGCTTTCCTAAATCAAAATACATGGTACTGACTGGAAGCATTTGAACATTTGTGGCTAATTTCATTTCTGTGATTAAATCATACTTGAGCCATTATTGCCGAGAAATTGAACTGTTATCCATTATTTGCAGCAGACTTTAAGTGCTGCATGAACCATGGTCAGTGAAAGGAACAGTATACTTTTCCAGACATTCAATTTATCTAGACACTACATGGGACAACAGCCTTTTGCTGTATACCCAGGCCAGGTGTGTACTCCCTTGAGTTATTTAGAATATGTGAGTTATTTGATAATACATCCTAAAATTACTGTCCATCTGCCAGTACATACTTCGGTATTCAAGGGAATTAATGAAAATGAAGGTGGAACAATACAACAAAAAGCTAGTAGTAAGAGAAAATAGATAAAAACATTGAGTTGATAGAGCCAAAACTGACTCATGTATAAAGTTTAAATTATTGGGAACAACATGTTTGGCAGACATCTTAATATGTCTGTAGCCAAATCTAAAAATGAGAAAACCATCACAGGTTCAGTATTAAGTTCCAAGTCAAGCAGATAATACAACATTAAAAAAAACTGAAATAACCAAAACATAAAAATAGTTTCTAAAAAAGGAGGGCATTTATTGGAAGTCCATGGATGTTTTGCTTAAAAGTGAAAAAATACAAAACTAGAAACTAGATATTCAACAAAAGCACAGCTTTACACCCCATTTTTTAATACTCGAAGAACTTTTAACTTTCCACAAAATATTGCGATGCTTGACTTAATAAGGCTCCTGGGGTATTTTGGGGAAAGTTTGACTTTTCCCTGAATATTCTAGAACTGGAATGAGAATAGTAATTTGATTTCCCACGATCAACACAATCCTCTACTGAATTTAGGGTGCAACTGAAGGCAAGATACCTGCATGAGCAAAGGGCCATATGAGTACTTTTTCTATTTCCAGAAACACATATTGGAATACAGAACGGTACACCCAACAGTACAGCCATCCTAACATGGATCTCATCGGTAAGCACACATATAGAATCAACTACCCTTCCACTCTCACCAAAAAAGCCGCTAAACGCTTTAAACATAACTTCTTGAGGTCGCACCCTGAAACACCCTTTGCCGACACCTACTTCTCACCGGGCAATGGAGCCCTGAACATTGATATCATCTTCCACACCTCACGCACAGCCCAATGGAGAAAAGCGTTTCTAACCCTACTCACCGTCTCCACCACCAGGAAAACAGCTCATGGCATAACTCTCTCTATCACACCTTCCCAACTCTTCCCTGGCAGAACCACCATTACTATCTACAATAACGGGATTGTCCTAATTCAATCCACGGACAAGAACCTGGAACTACTAGACAACCTGTTCCCCAAGTTCAAAGAGCACCTTTCCAAGCTGCGGACCTCCACCCAGAACTCCACCAGCACTATCACCCCTGACGTCGCAGCCCCCACCCACTACACTTCTAACATAGCTCAGCGTCGGATCCACACGCACCTCACCTCTACCCCCAGCACCCTAGTCAATCGCCCACCTGCTGTTACCGCCCCACACTCCCCATGCGCAGTCACAAATCCCTCCCCCTCATATACTAGCCGCCCCTCTAACAATACCCCTTTGACCCCCACTCATACCTCTCCCATCCCTCTCTCCCCTGACATAACAACCCCCACCCACAACACCTCCTACCTAGATCAGCACCAGAGCAGCACTCACAATGACAAATCCCACCCTTTGTTCCCCCCCACTCTCAGTCCCCACGTGAGTACACCCCCCCATACATCCTCGATACACCCACACCCTCGATACCCCCACGCCCCCTTCCCCCCACGCTACACCCCCCATAAACGCCTCTGAACACACCACCGTCCGGAGTTTATCTCCCCCCTTCCCCCCCCCCCACGGCAGATCCATCTCCCTCCCCAGCTCCCTCCCCACTCTCACTCACGACACCCCCACCCTCCCAACCAGTCCCACAGAACATACCGCCTCCCTTACCTTAGCATCCCCCCCTCTCTCCCCTTCCATTCTCAGCCCCCACTACCTTCCTGCCACCCCCACTGTCTTCAGCCTTCACTCACTCTTCAACTCACCGGCACCATCTCCCACTGACGACACTACTTATGCCTCCCACCCTCCCCCTACCTCACCCACACCCCTCGCCCACAAACCCGCCCACACTTCGAATGCCATCCCACTCATTATCACCGTAGAACCTTCCAACAACGCTACCATATCCCCCCCATTGATACCCTGCCCGCTTTCTAGCTCACTACTCAACCATTCACCAATGGCTCTCACCACCAACGCCATCTCCAATCCTCCTCTTGACCTGACTTTATCCACCCTCCAACAAGTCAAAGAGGATCTCCTACAAGTCAAAAAAGATCTCCACGCAATCAAAGACCTTCTCTTCTCACAGCCCAGTCTACCTCCCACCATCCCACTACCCTACAAACGACGCACCCTCCCTACATACCCTCGCCTCCAATGACCACCACGATGGTCGACTATCCCCGTTCGCAATAACTCCTACCGCCCCCGCCGTGTCCTCAACTCACTGTCTGACCGCGACCTATGCTCTCTCCTACGCTCTTATGGCCCAGGTCCGGTAAAACACATATCCAACACACACATCCCCATACCCACAATTCTCTCAAATCCTCTGAGGCTCCCAACACATAGCAACAGAGGTTCCATCCCTAACAACCTCAGAAAAGTCCCCCTCTCTCTAGAAGGCTCGTCCACCCTTCTCACTCCCAAACTCAAATGCATCCTACTCAATTGCAGATCGGCCCAGAGACACTCCTCCGACATCGCTGATCTCGTCTCAGCAATGGATCTGGACCTAGCCATTCTGACTGAAACGTGGCTTACTGAAGCCTCTACCCCGATAATGGACATATTAGTCCCCCCCAATTATCACATCATTAGACTGGACAGGCCTGTCAAGACGGGCGGGGGAATTGCATGCATTTTTAGGAGCAACCTCTCCGTCACTAAAGCCACCTCCCCCTCCCTTACTTCCTGTGAACTCCTCTGCCTCGATATCACCAGCGAGGGCAAACAAGTTTGTGCTTTACATCTCATCTATCACCTGCCTGGTGACAACTTCATATTCACCCAACAACTCATGGACACGATCACATCCAATGCCGGTCGGCAGATCACCCAAGTCTACCTGGGTGACTTTAATCTCCACTGGAACGATCAGAAAGACACAGTGGTGAACAGTCTCAAAACTTTCCTTAATGCGCTTGACCTCACCCAAATATGCGATAGACCAACACACGACAAAGGCTCGATACTCGATCTCATCATCGCCAAAGAGGACTCTACCCAACTGGAGGCGATCCAACCCTGCGACTGGTCAGATCACCACATTATCACCTTCTTTATCAACGAAAAAGTTAAACCTAACCCGGCTCAACCCACCAAATCCAAAACCTGGAAAAGGGACATGAAGAATCTTAACGCCACTACCCTGCCTCCCCACATCGGCAGTCTCCTCCTTCCCCCTTCAGGTGCCTCGGATGTTCAATCACTGACCGACCACTACCTTGACTCTATGAATTCAATAGTCAATGAAGTCGCCCTCATTGCAACTGAAGAGAGTCTCCACCAAAATTTCTAACCCCTGGTATGACGGCAGACTCAATGACGACAGGCGTACTATGCGAATGGCAGAGCGTACCTGGAGATCTGACCCCTCATTACTGCATCTAAAAACGCTTAAGAACAAGAGAAATGCCTACTTTAGGAAAATAAAGCGCACAAAGTCGGACTTCTTTAGCCGCCAGCTGGACCAAGCAAAAAACAGGCCAAGAAAACTTTTCGAACTAATCAAGACTCAAACAAAGACACAACCCTTACAATCAAACAGCGCAACAAGCGACACCCCACACTGTGAAGCCTTCTCTGCTTTCTTTAAGCTAAAGACCGACAACATAAGAAATGACCTCATCATGGATGTAAGCCGATTCCCCAACCACACCAGAATGTCTAACATTCAACCTAAAAACAAGGCATCATGACTGTACTTCGACACCTACTCGGAAGAAGCAATACACAAACTGCTCTGCACCTTGAAGCCCTCTAATCACCTCACAGACCCCCTACCTGCTAATGCAGTAAAAGACTTCATCCCCTTGCTCCTCCCTCTTTGGACCGAAATCATCAACCGCTCCCTTCAACAAGGTCTCATTCCAGACTCCCTCAAGGTGGGGCAAGTCACGCCTATACTCAAGAAACCCACAGCTGACCCGTCTGACCTGAACAATTACTGGCCTATCACCAATATCCCCACCCTGGCCAAACTGCTGGAGAAATGTGTCCAACTCCAACTAACAAAACACATTGACCAATTTGACCTCGTCAACCCTCACCAATCAGGCTTCCGAGCGAAGCATAGCACGGAAACAGCTATGACACACATAATTGATGACGCCCTCCAAATCCTTGATCGCAATGAGTCCTGCCTCCTCATCCTTCTTGACCTCTCTTCAGCATTTGACACGGTCAAACATGAGAACTTACTGGAGCTGCTAAGCACTAGAATGGGTCTATCGGGAACTGTTCTCAAATGGTTTTCTTCCTTCCTTCATAACCGGTCTCAGAAGTTCAAGATCGACAATGTGCTATCTACACCGGTGCCTGCAGATCTAGGTGTTCCACAAGGATCCTCCCTCTCCCCTACACTGTTCAACCTCATCATGTAACCGCTCGCCACCCTGCTCCAAGCATCCAATGTTCAATTCCATATGTACGCCGATGACACACAACTTTACCTAAAGCTACAATCCCCGGAAGATATCAAACTTCTGAATTCCACACTTAGTAACACTCAATCTTGGTTGGCCGATAATCACCTCAAACTAAATGCGCTGAAAACTGACTTCCTACTCATCTCACCCCCGGCGAAAATTTCCACCACCCAAACCTGGCTCAATAACCTAACAGCACTCAATGTCCAACCTACCATCGTGGATTCGGCGAAATCCCTAGGCATCACAGTCGACGCCAAGCTCAACATGCAACAGCACGTTAGCAAAGCCACAAAAGGAGCTAATTTCCAAATCAACACACTGAGGAAACTTAAACCCTTCCTCCCTGCCAAAGACTTCCAAACTGCTGTACAAGCTTTAGTCATCCCTCGCATAGACTACGGAATTGTGGCCCTCAGCGGACTCCCGCTATCCACAACAGCACCCCTAAGAGCCTCCCTGAACGCTGCCGCGAGACTCATTACTGGCTCAAGAAAACATTCGCATATATCCCCAGACTTAAAGTCTCTAAAATGGCTGCCTTTTGAAGCCAGAATACAGCTAAAAATTGCAGTTATGACACACTCGGCCGTGCACCACAATGCACCCAACTACCTCGCTCAAAAGTTGTCTATATCAGGAGGGTCGAGATCCAATAGAAGTACAAAAAATCTACTCCTGAAACCTCGTAGATTCCAGAAAGAAAAAACATACAAGCGCTCCTTCTCAGGAATGGCACCCAGGATCTGGAATGCGCTCCCTCCGGAAACCAGGCTTATCTCCTCCACTGCACTCTTCAAGAAAGAGGTGAAAACAATCCTTCTGGCCAAGATCTCCTGAACTTTATAGGTGCTGGATCTGAGACTCTGCATCGCTTTGTATCACTGATCACCTTGTCCTTGGCACTATACTCCTACTTGATGGTGACACTACTACGCTACTCTCCTACTACCCACCAATATATGATACACTTTGGTTTATTGAATCACCCTCCCGATGCCCCCACCCAGTGCTCTCTCTATCCTAAGAAATTGGTATAAGCCATCCACACATCCAAGGTTTACCTGAACCCTTCTGTAGTGGGATCAATGACTTGTGCCGTCTTATATTACTTGTTTACCTGGTTGTATATTGATATGTTTCTGTACATTACTGTTATCCTACTATGTTAGTGATTATTATACTGCTCCCATTATCTTGTTCATTCCTGCTGCCCCTACCCCTGTCTCTGTGAAGCGCTCTGATATCTGTAAGGATCTTGTTCGCGCTATATAAAACTTTGAATAAATAAATAAATAAATAGAAAGCAGCAAAACGGGACGGCAGAAGGCAAAACACTTAAAAAAGGAACAGGAGATAGGCTAACAAGATGGCAGGGGAGGGTAGAAAGTAGAAAACTAAACTGTTCAAGTACTAAGAAGCAGGTCTTCTTCAGTTAAAATTGAAACAAGGTACATGGGCAAAACTGAAAAATAGTAGGAAGATGAAAGGAATAGAGAGGGGAAGAAGGAGGCGCAGGTCGCGAAGAGAACGTAAAACAAGTGAGCTGTTCAGCGAGAAAGTGACACAAAAAAAGGGGGAAGTATAACGGGTGTAAAAACAAAAAGAAAAGAATGTTCTATGTGTATTGAGGAAGAACTTTTTTAATGCAATTTCGAGATAAAAGACTTTAGCTAACTTAGATTCCAAAGCCTAGAGCCTGTCTTTAATCTAGGCCATTTCGATGAAACAGTTTAACAGAAACGGAGTTTACCGTGTTGGTGTTCAACAAGTTTGTTTTCTCAGATATGTTACACAAAGTTTGTGAATAATGTGCGCCCCAAGGAGCTAAACATATTTACACTGGATAGTGTTGTCGCTACTACTCGTACTCAGGCTCAACAGCCAAAAGTGCAAGGGTGGATGCAAATTTGAGAGCCCATGTACCACCTACACGATGACTTTAATTTAAGTCTCATAAGAGTGCTCTGTAAATAAACATCTGACATGAGTGTCCTGGTACACAGGAGAGTAAATATTGACAAACTAAAAAATATAATCTTTCCCCGGATTCAAAAACGAATATGTAAATTCACAATTACATGGCATGGTTTGAATCAGAACAAAAGATTAAAGGTTATGTTTTTACAGGAAACGTTATATTTGATCTCCTAGCAAGGCTTCCACTGAAGTGTAAATTAAAGATTAGGTAAAATTAACTGGCCAGCAGTTTCCAAATTGGAGGCATGGTGTGGACACGCTAGCCCAAAGGAAGGAAGGAGGGTATTTCTCTCCTTAATTTGTTCTTGCTGAACATCTAATGAAAAGTGAGCTCATACTACTGCAATGTCCTGTCTGTACCAAGACAAACTCCAGGAAATCATCAGAGACTCTGATCTGATAGCCTTGGCATAGTAGGTCCTAGGAGATTCCGGACTGGCATGGCAGACGAAACCACTAAAATACCTAGGACTGCACTTTGGAAGGGACCTCACATCAACGCTCCAGCACAACGAGGACCTCACACTGAAAAAAATAAAAGAAAGGCTAGAACTATGGTCGCCAAAATACATAAGCTGGTGGGGAAGAATAGAAACCATCAAAATGATGATAACGCCAGCGATAAACTACACGCTAACAATGCTACCACTTCCAGTGACAGAAGCTTTCCACAAGAAACTGGACCAACTCATCAACGTCTTCCTATGGAAAAACAAAAAACCCAGGATAAGCCTACATAAACTAAGACTGACAAAGGACCTTGGAGGCCTCAACCTGGCAAACTTCAAAACATACCAAACGGCCTGCCTAGCGAGACAGGGTATTGCCTGGATAGACGATACACAAACATACAAACCAGTCTGGCTAGAGGTAGAGAAAGACATCCTGGGAGGGCTCAAGCCAGTAGCCCTCCTAACAGCAAACAGACACCCCCAAAGGACTAACCCTATACTGAAACACACGAGGGAAGCGCTGATGAAAATAGACAGACGCATGACGCAGAAGTTGAAAGGTACAGCATGGGAGTCTATCTGGTTCAATACAAAAGTAACTTATCACGGAGCGACAATGCACAATGACATATGGATCGAGAAAGGTATTAGCCTCCCCAATCAGACGGAAACCAAGCGAGGACCGCTGACCTTCCAAAACCTACAGCAGCTACACGACCTCCCGAATCAAGAGCTCTACAACTTCCTCAAGATCAAGACAGCCATAACGAAAGCGAACTTACATAAAGCGGAACCAAGCATCATCAAATACATGCAAATGCTCAACTCAGCAGGTCACCAAACTGCAAAGATCTACAAGCTCCTGAGCCCCTCCACACTGGCGCAGAACAAGAAAGTAACCAACACATGGGAAACGCTCCTGGGCAGGCAACTAAATGAAAGAGAACGGGCAAAAATGTGGAGCTCAGCGACAACAAACAAAGTCACCCCACAACTAGCGCAAACAAAGTTTTGGCTCCTCCACAGGGCCTACTGGACACCGTCCAAACTCCACAAGGTCGGCATCGCAGAGTCGGGCAATTGCTGGAACTGCCAGAAAGAAGAAGGCACCCTCGAACACCTCATCTTCAACTGTGCGAAAGTCAAGAGGTTCTGGACACAGATCAACACCTTCATAAACGATATGCTCAAAGCCGACCTAACAATCAGCTTCGTAAGCCTGGCGACAGAACACCTGACCGCGAACCTAAAAAGTAGAGAAGAGAGAGAACTACTAGACCTACTCCTCACAGCAGCCCTTAAAATAATCCTGACTAACTGGAAGAACACAGCCAAAGCAAACTTTAAAACATGGATTAATTGGGTCACCTTCCTGAGAGGGGCAGACAACATCACAGGCAACTTCTCGAAAGAACACAACGCCAAAGTACACATGTGGGCCCCACTCGACGAGCACCTGAGGAAAACCCAGTAAAGGACAACGACCCCCCCCCCCCCTTCCTCTCTCTCTCCCTCTTTCTCTTTTTTCTCTCCCTCCTCTTAACTGGGGGAAAACATACGAAAAGTGCGCGCATCCACAAATGGACTGTAGATAGAAAAAACCACCAATGTATACTCCACCTATATATATATTTTTGTATTGTTCTTTATTCTTGCTGATGCCAATAAAAGCTTTTGAAATCAAAAAAAAAAAAAAAAAAAAGAAAAAAAAGAAAAGTGAGCTCATACTACTGCAATGTCCTGTCTGTACCAAGACAAACTCCAGGAAATCATCAGAGACTCTGATCTGATAGCCTTGGCATAGTAGATACAAATGTGAATTGTATATTTTTGTTTTTTGTAATGTCTGATGTTCTACACTTTTCTGTAATTGAATGTGCTTTGGATTCATTGTATGTGCTTGATGTATTTGTTTCTTGGTTGTTAGATATATAGTGTGTATTTCTATTTTTGAATTTTGTTAATTGTGGGCCTGATTTTTGTGTTTCATGAATATTTGTGCAAAGTTTATATGATTATAGTTCAATGTGATATATTTTGAGCATTTCTATGAAATAATTTATTTATGTGTTCTGTCTGACTCTTTTTAAAGAAAATGAAAAAATATGTAATAACGATAAAAAAATAAAAAATCAGTTCAGCTGTTCTGTGGGTGAATTTTTCAATATTTTGGAGCTATTATCCTATGTTTATTTAGGGTGGGGACATTTTTTGATGTTCTTTAGCCTGTATGTTCCCGTAGAATTGGTTCTCTCAGGGTCCATCTTTTGTGTATTTAGGAGTGCTGGGGGCATGAACAGAGCTCCCGCCCTCTCCCACGGGGCTCCTCTATTTGATTCTTTGAGAGCAGGATCAATATTCGGCGTATCAGCCATCTTAGAATTCATTCAAGACGGCCAGTCCAGTTGGGTACTCCTGGCTTGGTGCGCTGCATGGGCTAGAATATGCGAGGGATCCTAAAGATACAAGCGAAGGGACGGTGCGGCGGGGGGTCGGGGTTTAGATCGGGCTCACTTTCTACCTGGGCTTTCCCCTCGCTCACCCCACCGCTATCTACTAAACATTTATGCCGCTGACTTGTCTCCTATGCGATATTTGCGGCCCTTCGCTAAACTTTGTCGGCCTGAGTTCCTTGTTTGGCCCTGGAGATGGTGATTGACAGCTAAACCAGTCGAGACTTTCGCCAGTTTGCGGTGTGGTGAGCCAGCTGCTGAGGGCTCTCTGCTAGCTTTGATCTCCTCTGTTCGTGCACCGCCCATCGGTTTTGGCCCCATCACATGCTCGGACACTGTAGGCATGGCCACTAATAAGGGCGCCAAGCAACCTCCGGCTGCGCGGTTGGCAAAATATGCGCATACCAGATCAGACGGGGCGGAGGGGCATAGGAGCTCACCCGACTCAAAACATCCCCCGGAGGATAATGTCCTGACCTTGGTTGATGTGATGGCCGTTATCCAGGGCGTTCGCACGGCACTGGAAGCTAAAATTGATACTGTGACCACAGAAGTCACCGTGATCCGAGCGGACTTGAGATACATGGGGGACAGGGTTATGACAAATGAAGATTCCATATCAACCCTACAACACTCCACTAAGTGTTGGAAACTACGGCTAAGCGCTTTCAGACCCAGACAACAGATATAGAGGCTAAGCTAGAAGATTATGAAGGGAGGGCGAGCCGGAACAAAGTCCGAATTTTGGGGGTGCCCAAACAAGCGGAGGGACAGGCGGCGGATCTATTTGTGGAGGACCTTATTCAAAAGCATTTGCAGCCTCGGTCTCTGTTGCAATTTTTCTCAGTGGGTACGCACTCACAGAATTCCTCCAGACGGCAAGGGCTGCTCCGCCACTTAAATTCAAAAACTCCGCCATAACCTTTTTTCCTGACTTCACCTACAAAGTCCAACTACAGCACAGGTGTTTTTTGGAAGTCAAGCGAACTTGAAGTATGCTCTGCTGTTTCCAGCGAAGCTCCAGGTACAGGATGAGGGAAAGACATGGTTCTTTCAAACCCCGGAGGACACATGGGACTGGCTGGAGGGCTGGCACGGAGGTGTTCCTCCCCGTCTGGAGAGCCTCGAACCGGAGAAAAGTGATGCTCCAGGGACCACACTAGTGACGACTGTACCTTAGCTACTTTGAAAGTGTATGCCCTCTTGGGTTGTATTAATGAGGGTAATGGTGACTCTTGATCTGTTCTGAATCGATGCGAACTGATGGCAGTCTTGTGTATTTTAGGGGGTCCTTTAATTGACCGGCTGCATGATGTCTTCTGCGGTGTTCCTCATTGGGACCCTGGCGAGCTGATGGGGTGGTGTGGGGGCAGGCGGTTTGGTATCATTGCTCAATGTTAATCATTCATGCTGCGATGCTTTGCACAATGTTTGATTTTGGACATGTCTATGGGTTTGAAAGGGGGAGGGAAAATTGTGCTTCATGGATGGCGCTCATGGGTTGTTTAGGCTGAGTAGCGTTCCCCTATATTTAGTCTGTTGCTGTTTGGGTATACAGGCACTCTGCAATTTTGGGGGGTGGGCAGTTTTAAGTCCACGTTCCAGGGAGGGAGGGAGGGGGGTATTCATCAGTAGTATTTGGGGTTTTGTAGTAGTGTTTTTATTTAGTTTTTTGTGTGGTCCTTCTCAAGTGGTCGTTTTTAGCAACCTAAATTGTGTGGATGTCCGTCTATTTGGGTGGACAATTAATGTTGGAGCACATGATTATTTCGTTTCAAATGACATATTATTCATGAGATGGTTCTTATCGGAGAGAATTTCCGCTATGCCAGTTATATTGTTCTTCTGTGTTAGGGGTCAGGGTGCACCACCCTTTGCTTTAAAAGAAGAACGTTGGTGAGTGTGTGGGCCCTTTTCTGGGCCGTCTCAAACTTCTCTCATGGAATTTCTATGGTCTTGGTGATCAAATAAAGAGGGGTGTAGTGTTGCAGTACCTTAAACGCCAAGCACCCGACATGGTGCTTCTTCAAGATACTCATATCCAGGGTCCCTCTTACTGTGCACTTAATAGATGGGGATACAGACTCATTGCCCATGCAAGTTATACCCGCGGTTATAGGTGAGTTGGCATCCTTGTACGTAGCTCCTTTCCTTTTCAGGTTCAGAAAGTTGTATATGACCCTTTAGGTCGATTTGTCTCAGTCTCGGGAAAGTGGGAGGGTAGATCGCTTAATGTCTCGTCCTAGTATATCCCTCTGCGGTTGCATGCTACCACCTTGAATGACTTGGGTACACACCTGTTGAATCTGCCTGAGGGGTACATGCTTTTGGGGGGTGACTGAAATGCAGCTTTAGATGGGATGTTGGACTGCCTACCCCCTTTATCGGGCGAAGTCTCTGATAGATTACTGTCTGATTTTTTTTTAGGGCACTTGGTATCATAGACGTTTGGCGAGTCTGTAATCCCATCGAGAATCAATATACCTTTCACTCTGGTATGCACGGTAGTTTGTCGCGTATCGATTATCTCTTTTGTAAAGCTGCTCAGCTCCCCATGTTTGATAAATTATTCCTTCTTCCTAGGGGAATCTCCGATCACTCGCCCATTGTAACTTATTATGGGGGTACGCCCCCCGCAGGCCGACGGGAGATGATTCTTCAATCCTGGTATCACAGACTTCCTGAAATCCGTACCAAACTGACTGAGGCCACCAAGCACTATTTTAATGAGAATGTTGGTTCGGTTCAGGCGAATGTAGTATTGTGGAAGGCATTTAAGATCGTGATAAAGAGGTGTGTGGTGGCGGCAGTGGCTGGGCATAGAAAGGAAAAACAGCAGCAGCTAGAGGCTATTGAAAGTGAGATTTTGGCCCTTGAACGGGACGTGGTTTCTGAGAGATCATCGGAGATCTCGCTCAAAGTGGCTGTCAAGCAAAAAGAATTCCGGGATATTGCAGGTGATTCTGCTAGGGCTCACTATAGGGCCACTCAGCACAGAATCTATGATATTGGCGATAAAGCTAGTAAGTAACTGGCTTGGCTTGATAGGAGGGATCTGGCGAGGAGGTGGGTCACTTAGATTGTGGATGATAATGACGTCCGCCATCATGATAGAGTAGGTATCGCTGATACCTTTGCCACTTATTTTATAGGCGTCTATTCTCCCGTGTCATCCTCCACTCAGGAGGAGGCTGCATAATTGCTCGCTACGCTACCTCTGCCGTGTCTAGACTCCCAAGAGATCGCAGAGCTCGACGTGGCATTAACAGCCGATGAAATCTCTAGAGCCATCTCCTACCTGCTATCCGGAAAGGCCATGGGCTCTAGCGTACTCCCTATTGAACTGCATAAGACCGCTTATTGCTCCATATCTGATGCACATGTACAACGCCAGTGTGCAAGAGGGTGTTCTCCCAGCTATGCAACGCTTGGCCAATATAGTTGTTATTCATAAGCAAGGGAAACCTCCAGATCAATGCTCTTCTTACCGACCCATTTCCCTCCTTGACCCCAAGGTCAAAATCTTGGCCAAAATACTGGCTCTGCGCCTCTCACCCCTCCTTCCCAAACTAATTCATCCGGATCAATCCGGCTTTATGCCAACCTAAATTACTGCACTTAATCTGCGTTGGTTGTTCGGGGTATTGGGGTGGGCCTCCAGTATACAGGAGGACTCGGTTATTATGTCTCTTGACAGCAAAAAGGTGTTCAACATGATTGGATGGCCTTTCCTCTTTGCAACGCTGAAAAAGTACGGTTTTGGTGACCGGTTTCCAGCTTAGGTATGTCTCCTCTATTCGAAACCCTTGGCGAGAATTGCAGTAAATGGTAGCAGATCTGCAGTTTTCGAGTTAGGACGCGGCAAAGGACAGGGATGCCCACAGTCCCCTTTGTTGTTTGCCCTGGCACTTGAACCTCTTGTGATATGGCCGAGGGGGTTCCCCTGGATTCAGAGACTAAACTGGTCGCCGGAGTGGACGGACAAAGTGTCCCTCTACGCAGATGATATTTTCCTTCATCTTGCCAATCCCCGGTCTTCAAAACATTAGGTGCTCCATGTATTCACTTTATTTCAAAAATACTCTGGCTGTACCATTAACTGGTATTAGTCCCTAATATATATCCTGGGCGGACACACTCCGCTTTTTCCGTCGAGTTGTGGTGCTAAAATTGTTACTGATAGCATCCAATACCTAGGAATCTACATTACGTAATCTGCTGCTCCCTCTTCAACATCTTAAGGCGGATGTCCAACATTGGAGGACTCTTCCTCTAACACTTCTGGGAAGGACGGCTCTTTATGAAATGATAGCACTCCCTCGCTTCCTTTATGCGTTGCAGAATACACCACATTTAGTCCCAGTTCAGTATTTTACCTCTGTTGAGTCCGAAGTTTGCAACTTCGGCACACCCCGAATAGCCTTCGCCAAGCTTATTAGGAGCCGGTAGGATGGCGGATTTGCTTTACCGTCCATCAGAGCATACTATTGGGCCTCCCAACTTATTGTTCATAATCACCGGATGCACCAGCCAATTGATGATATCGGAAGGTTAGACATAATATACTACCTGGTACTCATTTTAGGGCATTGAATGGACAAGATTTAACAAGATTTAGGTTAAATGTTTTCCACCACTTACTGATTAGACCAAAAAGTGATATTTTTAATAAACCTGCTGCACCCTGTGGCTGCGACGGAAAGTCTCCACAGGATATGTTGCATTTTATATTTTTATGTAGATTTTATGATTATCCTCGTAAACGCTACCTGGTTGTTCTTTTAAAAAAACTTAATTTTAATCAAATCAGACCAGCACTTATGTTTTTACAACTTTTGCATAAGGACAGTATTCTTCAAGTAACTGAATTTTTAAAGCTATGTATAAGAATGAGAAATTGCATGGATCAATGAAGGTCTTCTGTGTTGATGCATTCCTCTTTGACAAATTAATCTTTGCATGTAAACTACAGATCTGTGAACTCTTGCACTTTACTCGGTACTCTCTGCACTTTACTGTATATTCATATATGTACTGTATTTTTAAATTGCATTGTTGCACATGTGCTTTTATGGTTTGAATCAAAACCGAAATAAAGTCTCTATTGAATTGAATTGAGTGGGAAGTTTTAGAGAAAAGGATGGCTTCAGAGGCAATAATTCCCCTTAAAATTAAATGAAAAGGAGGAGCAGCCTTGCCACAAGCCAGTACCCGTCATTATCCTCCCAAAAATGTAGACCCATTAGTGTTTAGTGACATCTATGCTTTCACGCCTATATTATCACATAAAGTCCAGGGAGATATCTCTTCTCACTTTGTGTTCTAGGCAAAGAAATGTATTTAAATGGCTGCTCAATGATTTACATGTTCAGTCATGCCTTAGACTGTTGAGCTATCATATTAGAAAAGGCTATGATGCCAGTCTTCCGATTGCCTCTATGATTAAAATACTCATGGCCATGCCAGTGCCCACATTACCCCAGCATATGAAACATTGTTTTCCAGCCCAGTTTCTACACTGTTATTGTTCTGGTATGTAATATACTGTATCTTTGCCAGCCTGCACATTGACTCAGACTGTAAAGGACACATTCCAATGACAGATTCCACATTATCTTGAGTTGTAAGGCGGTGCCAGGTTTCTCATTCCTCAGTCAGTAAAGTGATTTTGCTGAGGCCGATTTAATTTAACCTCCATATAAAGCACCACTGCCATGCTCACCCCACTCTTACTCTTGGCCAGGAAGTGATAAGAGTCTTTGTTGTTGTAGCAGGTGAGGGATGGAGACCAAGCTAAGCCACTCCAAGCCTAGTTTCATATCTTCCTCCCCCTTCTCCTCGTGGAGTAGAGCTTCTACAGTAGGCCTGGGGGGAAATTCAATTACACAGGAGCAATCAGAGTAATTTTAGTAATCCTGCACTACTCCTTAATGATGAATTACTGATAATAACGTGATTAATCCTGCTTGCATAATTAAGAGTAATTTGGGGGGAAAATCCGGCCTCAAGAGCATATTTAGTGAGTGCTAACAGGCACTTGCTGTTCCTGTTCTGCACGGTTTATTAGTGCGCTTCCATGGCGATGCGACCAGCAGCGCCGTGATGCGATGAAGATCCGGTGCAATGAAACAAAAATGGCGTCTTTTCCTTGATACGACACGATGCGTGCACACCCGACGGCCGTGCGGCGACTCAACGATTCTTCTGAGCCGCGACAGGCCCTGCGACACAGTTCTCCAGTGATGCGGTGCGACGGCGATCCTCTTCTCCGGCGATGCGAGGCGCTTCGGCGATGCAACAGCTGCAGCGGCAACACCCTTCTTCAGTGATGCGATGATAGTGGCTACGGTGGCGACCCGCTTCTCCGATGATGCGACTGCGTCTGATGCGACGGCGACACTCTTCTCCAATGCGAGGTGCTTCTGCAATGCGTAGCGATAGCGGAGACGCCCTTCTTCACTGATGCGATGACAGCCGCTGCGGCGGCGACACGCTTCTTCTGCGTTAGTTGCGCTTCCAGCTCCTTGCGACATGCAGCCCCTCAGAAGGCCCAACACAACACCAGGCACTTCAAAAGTCTGTTGTCCCTGAGACTTCAGCAGGAGGCAAGCTATATCTCAAACCCTTGGAGATCCTTCACAAGTTGAATGAAAGTAGCACAAAAGTCCTTTCTCCTTTCTTTGGCAGTCAGGCAACCACTGCAGGCCAATCCCCCAGACACACTCTGTTTAGGGATAGTCTCCTCCTCAGTTTCTCTGGTTCCTCTCCTCAGCAAAGGTTCTTCTTGTTTCCCAAAGTGATCTTTTTAGTGCACTATTTTCAGAGCACAAGTTAAGCCCTTACCTGCAGAAGTCCAAAGTGTGGATTGAGACTGTCTGTCTCCTAGGAGATTCCGAACAAGAGATCCAGCTCCCCAGGCCCAGCCCCCACCCCAGGCTGAAATTGGCTATTTCAGTTCCCAGGCAAGTCTGAGCCCACCCCTCAGACCAGCCCAGGCCCCTTAAGGCTTTGTTGGGTGCACCCCAAATCATTCTCCTCCATCTTGTGAGTTGCAGCATACCTGTGCCCCAGATTGCAGTACCTCTATCAATATCTTTAATCTGCATATACTTACCTCCTTTATGCATCTATAGTACTTATGGATCAGCAAATCCAATGCCCTACCCTATTTATCAGCCTATACTGCTCTCAATATATCTTCTAGCCCAACTTTCTGACTCATCTCAAACTTCTTTCTACTACTCTTTCCAATGCACTACCCTGTCTCTCGCCCTATACATCTATAAATATATCCTCTGCATCCACTTTCATTTATCCCAAACCCCATAACACTACTATGTTTCCCAAAATAACCCTTTCTTGACTCTCTCCTACGCTACCCCTCCTTGCATCATCTGACACCTTTTTTACTATACCGATCCCCCCAAAAAACCTTTCTAAACTCTTCCTTCTGACTCTTCCCCTCCAAAAACCCTTTTTACTCATCCAAAAGCTTCCTCCTACTGCTATGACCTGAAAAAAAATCCTTTACTCTTCTATCATCCCACTTTCCTTTTCAATCAAAATAACAGACTAGCATGTTCACTTCTCTAATTCCATATTCCACTATACTAATTCACCACTAATCCGTTATGGGTTCCAGAGTAGCATGCTACTCGTAAACAAAGCGCTTCAACACCCCATCATGGGTAACAGGCGCTATATGAATGCAAACCTTTTTTTCCCTTCTATCTGTCCGCTATCCTTCTCTCTCTAAATAATTGACTAATATCCACCATTCAAATTACTTTCAAAATTCATCATACTAATTCACCACTAATCCTTTATGGGCTTCCGGAGTAGCGTGCTACTCACCCAAAAAAAACGCTTCAACACCCCATCAGGGGTAAGAAGCGCTACATAAATATAAACCTTTTTTTCCTCTTCTATCCTTCTGCTATCCTTCCGAATCCAAATAACTGACTAACATATCCACCACTTAAAATTTACTTGCATGTTTCACTATACTAATTCAACACTAATCCTCTATGGGTCCCGGAGTAGCGTGCTACTCACCGAAAAGCGTTTTGACACCTCATCAGGGGTGGTAAGCGCTATACAAATGCAATTACACTACAATACAATTACATGTAGTGCTATTCCCTAGGACAAAATGCATCGTTGCAGCCATTTTGGATGCAAGGGTGCACTTTGCGCTAAGAAAAAGAGCTAAATGCCGGGAGCAAGTTACACGCACTCCTATTCTACAGTTAATGTCCTGCATATCAGGCAGTGCTTTAAGTGAGGTGGTTATCCAGCCACGGCTCGTGCAGGGCGTTACACCGGGCGGTGACGTCAGGCAGAGGAGGGGCAGGATGGGGGGTTGTAAAATGTGGGATATGGACGATGTCAGGTAAGTACCGAGAAAAAAAAAAAGTTTGTTAACCGCGTTGCATCGCCAAATGTGATGCAGCGCGGGTAACAACATTCGTTTTTTTTCTGTACTTACCTGACATCGTCTATATCCCGCATTTTACAACCCTCCACCCTGCCCCTCCTCTGCCTGACGTCACCGCCCGGTGTAACGCCCTGCATGAGCCGTGGCTGTGGTTATCTGGGGCCTCGGGCACAGAAGTAATTAAAACAGACATTGAAACGGGCCCTATCGTGCCCCATGTTCATGTCTTTAACCTTACAGGTCTAATTAGCAGCTAATAACCATTGACAAAGCCAACAGTCCTAGCTGTTTTAAGGTGTATGTACCTTATGTTATATAGCTGGATGCAACAACAGAAAGCTCAAAGAGGATCCAAAATGTTGATCTGGTGGCACACTATAGGAATCACAGAACTTTCGTTTAACTACATACACCACACTCCTCTTAGATGCCTCTCACTCTTTTCACCCCACTTAAAGCATTGCGGTGAGGGATGGACCTAGCCCACAGACATCCAGTCCAGGATCCCTCTGGCCACCCATGATCCCACCGGCATCCCAGACTACCACAGATTTTCTATGTGACTGCTTTGGTACCAAGCGAAACTCAAAATGGGACGCCTTGCGGCAAGATAAACATGTCCGTTTTTTGTTAGGATTGAAGAAGATACAGGGGTTGAATGATTAAGAATTCCAAAACCATCCTACAAAGTAGTATTACAGCTAAACTATCCACTCAGCTGCACAGACAACATTCATTATTTTGTGTCTTTCAGCTAAAACTAGTGGGAGAGGTGTGGCGCCGCGGCCAGGGCGACTGACGCTGGAATCTGGGGACCACGGTTCGATCCCCGGCTCCGGCGGCAGGTTAGCCCAGCACCATGGGACTCAGGGCAATAGCTTGCTTAATCTTCCCGACGGCCCCCAGCGCCTAGAGACCCTTACGGGGAAGATTGTGCGCTTTACAAATGTGGACTTTACTTTACTTTAAAACTAACACCTGACTTTTAAAAGCAGAAATCGTCATCATTCACGGTATTCTGAGGGGGTTTCTTAAAGACAAATGTGTCTGTTTGTCTTACCCCGGCAGTTTGACTTCTGTTTTTGTCTTCCTCTAATAAATACAGAATAGCTCAGCTAAACCATTAACTCTGACACTGTTTATAACAGGATTCGAAGAAGTAAACTAGAAGATGCCATTTTAAGCAATTCCAAGTGTTATAAGAGACAGGAAAATGTTGGCAATTTATAAAGCAAACGAGTTATTTCGAACGATTACATTTAAGTCGAACTTCGTACCTCAACTCCAGTTTACTCTGAAGAAATAGTTCTAAATGTTCCTTACTCAAAGGTACATTGAAAGGTGCAGAGAATTCTCTTGCACATGCAGAATGCAGGATGTAAGGTGCAATCGTTGCATGGGAGATGCATGTTGATTTATCGCTTAGCATTTATTGCGATATCTGTACCACCACATGGCATTATACAGCGGCAGGTTACTTTGTACAAGGGGAAGCCTTTGCATGGGAGATGCATGCTTATATGTTTGCATTTATTGTGACATATGTACCACCACATGGCATTACACAGCAGGTTACTTTGTATTGGGTGCTGGTAACAAACAGCAGGGTACATGTGAAGCAGCATGGGCAGTGTCCCCTGCTATTCTTAGAATGTGCCACTTCCTATGGCAGAAGAAGGGGGATGTGTCCCTTATAATATGACCCATCATTTATTTATTTAAGAGTTTTATATAGCGCTAACCAGACTAGAAGCTATCAGAGCGCTTTACAGCATTGTCCCTCGTAAGATACATTAACACATTAGTATGTACAATGACTCAGGAAGTATCAAACAATACCGTCGTATAAAAGACAATGTCACTTGTAAGATAAGTTATCACATTAGTATGTACAATGACTCATGTTGTTTCACTTACTGTCGTCGTAGAGAGTACAATGACTCGTGACGGGATGAGATTAGGGAGCGGGGACAGATGTTGTAGTCATGAAGAAAGTGAGGTAGATATCTTAATGTCAAAAGTGTCAGTGTGCTGCTGTGGGCAACCTTCGGCAGTTAGGGTAAGGCTATCCATTAGGGAGAAATGTGTTGAGAGGGAGGTCTTTGAGCTGCCTTTTGAATTTTAGGTAGGAGGGGTTGGTCCTGACATGGACTGGTATGGAGTTCCATGCTTTGTGCGTGAGGCAGGCAGTTCTGAAGTTGGCATGCATTTTGATTGGCGCCCTTTCAGGAGATGAGGAGGATTTCAGGTTTGTCTAGATTTTGGTTTCAAGTGGTTGCGCGATAACCAATGTTAGTTATCATTTTACCGCCCACTTCCACAGCTGTTGCCATTTGTCAGAATTGTACAGTTTGCATGTGCTTTTATTGTAATCAAACAAGGTGCTTATGAACAAAGTTTGGCTAAATTATATTTATATGTATGCATGCGGATATGCACATATATGGTATTTCTATAGCGCAAACCTAGCCAAAAGACCCCAGAGCACTGTACAGGGCCAGATAAGCAAAACGTCAATGAGTGATAAGCGAGGCAACTGGTTTGTGGATGGTTAAGGTATTGTGATGGAGTGTTCTTTAAAAAGGTGAGTCTTCAACTCTTTCCTAAATTGCAGTAGATTTGGGGTGGTCATGACAGACACAGGGATGTTATTCCAGATCCTGGGTACATAGATGGTAAACTTCTGCTGTCTTTTCTTTTTTCCACTTCTTGGTCTAATCTTGTCCTGGCTGTGTGTGTGCTGAGAATCATCAAAGATTGTGAGCTTGTTTGCAAGTTAAGCATGGGTGCTGGCCATGATGGCATAGTAAATAATACAGCTAGTTTTGAAAATGATGCAGGACGGGAGCTAATGGAGTTCCATCAAGATGTGAGTGATGTGATAATATTTCTTATGGCACGAATGTGACATGCTGTGGCATGTACAATGCCCTTAAGGACTGCCAGTGTGAAGTCTGGGAGGCCATGGAGCATGGTGTTTCTGCCATCCAGATGCAAAAGTGTGAGGGCTTGAACAGCAGTTCTGAAGTCACTTTCTGGGAGAAACAGTTTAACTTTCTTTAAAAGGGAGAGCTGGTACCAGCCTGTTTTTTTATTGCAATATATTCCTTGAGGGCGAGGTTGGCTTATAAGGTGAATCCACCTGACATGGCATTGGGAGAATGGTAGGGTTAGAAGCCATCATGATTTATGTCACTGGGCCAAGGTTGGCATTCTTTCTTGTTTGTTGTGCTTGGCAAATAGCAGGAATTCTATTTTAGTTGGGTTGAGCTTCAGGTAGGTGCTGGACTCCAGGTCCAGGCCCAAATGCCTTTGGAGGGCCCATGTGCCTACAGAGTGGCATGCACACTATTTACAGTTTGAGTGCTGTATTTCGGCCATGAAGTAGTAAGCATCACCGTAGACATTCACATCAGAGTTTTGTGGCACGTTCTGAACATTTATCAATTGATTGAGGGTTGGCCTCTTTGTAGTTGAAAAAGACACGCAGGAAACAAAACGATCTCCCTTTCATTTGGTAGTGAGTCATATATTCTTTTATAATAATACAATTATGTTATTAATATGCAAAGCCATATTAGGTACTAGGTTGCAAGGGTTTTGCGGCATTTCTTTTCTCCTCAGCAAGACGTTTTGTTTAGTATTAGAGACGTTGCTGCATCTACGGTGGGAGTTTACATTTCCTGCACAAATTGGGGGCTTTCTGCTCTCACCTAAAAAACACCAAGCCCTATTGACTGAAAAGCAAATCACACTGAGAAGCTGATTTCCTATACTTGCTTTTGTGATGGAACCACACAGTGTTTGGCTTCCGAAATCAAGACATCATATGGGCTCTAAAATCCCTTCATCAACAGCAATGGCAAATCCATGACCAGATGATCCAAGAAAAAAACCCACAAGAAGCCAGGCCTTCTCCTCCAAGATCATACACCAAATCCCAGTTTAAACAGCCCAGCGCGAGTTGCTCCGTGTTTTTGGACTATCCAAATCGTGTTAATTCACTTTCATCTTCTGAAACCAGATCTTCAGCTGACATTTGGATTTCAATTGCTGGATTCAAATACCATTCATACAAGTGCCTAGTGTACCTTGAAGCTTTGGATTCAATTACTCCACAGCACCTTGTTGATTGACTCTGACAAGCATCACTGACCCCTTCTGGAAGTGTGTCTCTCAGTACCTAAATTTTTCTTTAGGGTCATCATTCATAATGCACAATATCCAAGTCCTGATGATGGTCTTATGAAACAATTTCCGAAAGACCGAAACGTCGACTACGAAGTCTAATTCTGCCTGATATTCACTAATCATCATTGATTTCCATTTATCTTGCTGATTTGAAATCATTGTGTTATCATTATTTAGCAGTATTGACTTATTTGGAGATTTATTATAGGAGTACATAGGACGCTCCTTGTATATCCCGAATGCATTTTCCAGTACCCTTCTTATATTTACTGTAAAGAAAATAATAATCTTTTGACCAAAAATCCTGGTTTTTGTACTTTTTCGTGTTGTTAGTGTGGTAACAATACTGATTTGTTTTAATATTAATCAGACTCAGCCACCAATTGAAAGTAGTGTGGGTAATCTATTCATTTACGTCCCACAGTGGCTACAATTTAGAATTTTTAAACAAAACCCCTTGCTGGCATATTCTTTGAACACGTGTACAGGTGACCAAACTTTCACTCACTAAAGAGAATTAATAAACAAACGAACAAGCCTCTTTAAGCAGTGTTAAAGGTAAGTGCCCCATGAGAGAAAAAGACTTCAGTAGCAAGCGTTGAATATAGGAGAAGAAATACCTCTGCAACCAGAAATTGCTTTAAAAGTCCCATAAGAAGAAAACTGTGATTAAGGTAGAGGCTTTTACAATCAGCATTAATAGATTGAAGACAGAAAAGAGGGAAATCTATTACAACTAGAGTTATAGAGAAGGGTCTTAGGACAGTAAGTGCCTGTGCAACCAGTATTACAGATAAGAACCTTGAGAGTAAATGTCTCTACAACCAAGAATAGTTTAAACAAGAGAATAGGAAATGTTCTCTAGCAGTGGTACAGATATGAAACGTAGGCGGGCAACGGTCTGTTGTCTATTTACTTTGAAAAGGGGAAGGATTATAAAGGATACAAACTGAAGCTATTACATTATGGCATAGCAGAGGAGGAGTTTGACCCTGCATACATGGAATATAACAAATAATTTGAGTCGCTTACGGGAAATTGTTTTTTTTCTAAGAGATGAAGAACAGTGCTGTCTCCTTTAAACATTTTGAAATTAGCTTACACCCAAGTGGCACATTTAATTTACTTGTAAGTCAGTAGCAAAGTCATCCTACATATTACCCATGGTCTGTATAGGCAATGTTACTAGTGGGGCTCCAGTATTTATTGTGCCACTTAAGTATACTTTTACATTGCAGACTGTGTGTACAATTCTAAACGGTAGTATGATGGTACAAAGCTAGCCTGAACACATGCCTGTACCACGCAGTCTCCATCACGACCGCGTCTTTACCATGCATGCCTTTGCCACTCATGCCTTCACCATGCAATTTTGTGGTAAAGACATGATGGGTAAAGGGACATGCGTGCTAAAGATCATACACCTGCCCCTTGTTAACTGTCCCTTTTCCCTTTACCCTCTACCCTAAAAATTAAACCCAAGCTCTAAAAAACGACCCCAACCCCAGGCCCCTCCCGCCCAGAGCCTGAAAAACTGTCCCCTACATTCCTAAACTACCGTGACCCTACCCTCTAAACTGTCCCCTTTCCCTCTGCCCTGAGCCCTAAAAATTAACTCCCTGCCCATAAACTATGCCGACTCCAGCCTCCTCGAGCCCTAAAAACGACCTCAACCCAACCCCTCCCGCCCTAGGGCCTGAAACTACCCCTGCGCTGTAAACTGTCCCTTTTCCTTGCCCCGCCTTAGCCCTAAAAACTGCCATCCACCCTATAAACTACCCCAGCCCCCCACACTGAGCCCTACAAACTGTCCCCTAAGTCTGCTAACTACCCCAGCCCCCACCGCCCTGAGCCCTAAAACTGCTCCTTGCCCCACAAAAAACCCCAGCCCCTCCTGAGCCCCACCCCAAAAAACAACCCCAAGACCTGGCCCCAGCCCCACTTACCTCACTACTTCCTCTCCCAATTCCCAATCGTCCTTCCTCTTCTGCTAATTCTCTCGGCAACTATACCGCGCATTGCCTTAACCACGAACATGCATTGTTAAGGCATATGCGTGGTTAAGGCAAGCGTGGTTACGCTTGTATTGGTTGGACACCTTGTTCTGACCGTTTCCTGCTCTAAACTGCCATTTCGACCTTATAAAACAAACTTTATGCCAGGCCTCAGCCTTGCTTTTTAATGCATATAACTTGCCCCTAGAGTAGACCCTAAATAGCCCTTAGGGAAAGTTGCAGTGTATTTAAAATGTTGGACATGTACATTTAACTTTTACATGCCCTAGTAGTGAAAAACTCTTAAATTTGTTTTTACTACTGCAGGGCCTGGATGGGTAATTTCTGACTTGATGAGGGGGAGGAGCTGTCACCTACCGCGCCTCACAAAGGCTCTGCTTGAGCATGCTCACTAAGGACTTGACCCTAATCTTTTGTGCCCCCAGACAAGCTGGGGCAAGGAGGCAGGAAATTCCAAACATCTGGGGGCAGAAACCTCCAAAACCTTTTTAATCTTCAAAGCTGGCCTCATGTATAAATAGTGGACCCTCAAACTCAACACTTCAGTACACCTCTAGACCTGTGGAAGACACGTAAGGACTGTTGTGCTGCTCTGCTGCAAGAAGAACTGTTACTCTGCTGCCCTGCCTTATGCTGTCCTGCTACCTTAGTGAGAAAGACTGGACCTGCATCTTAAAACCGGGACCTCCATAGTGGCTCCACCCTCCTTGAACCAAGCAGATGGACTTTGTCTTGCCCCCCAAGTAGTGCCACCACAGTTCCGGACCCATGGAAGTGGGCCTGAATGTGCTCTGCCAGCCCAGCTGTGGTCCTGTGAGCAGAATTGATGCATCTCCTCACAGCTGTATCGGAAACGCCGCTGCATGAGGCAGCCCCAATGAAGGACCTCGCATTGCAGCTTCCTCTGAACCACTGTTGTGCGGTACATCCTTGACGCACGCCTTTGCATCGCAAGCCACTTCTGAACGCCATTCTCAAAGACAATGCAGAACTTCGCCGCACAGCCCCACCACTTTCTTGGAACCGTAGTGGGGGGACGCAACCTCAGTGCCAGACTTCGCATCACACGCTCCTCATCAATGGTATTCTTGATGACGACGCCGAACTCTGCATTTCAACCCCACAGTTTCCGTGGAACCACTGTTGCGTGATGCATCCTCAACCATGATTTAAGGCACTTTACTCAGTTGAGCTAACTTGGTCCCTGTATCCAACATGCGCTTCATCGAAGTTGACCTGAAGTTGTTACTTTGCCTCGATCCGGCACGACCAGATAACCACAGTTGGCGCTTTCTGCTTTTAGGCACTATTTTCACTTAAATCTTTAAAATTGTATATTTCTGGTTTTCTGGATTGGACATTTGCTGTTTTGGTTTCAAATAATTAATTACACTCCACTCTATTTTTCTAAATTGGTTTGAGATTTTTCTCTTATTGTGTTTTCACTCTATTGTTGTTTGAAGTGCTGCACAAATACTTTACAAATTGCCTCTAAGTTAAGCCTGACTGCCTTGTGCCAAGGTACCAAAGGAGGGAACACAGGTTAATTTGGGGTTTGCTTGGGACTTCACCCTGACATGGATTATGATTGCTGCTTGAGCAGGGTTTCACCCCCCCCTCCTCATCCCCCCTCGTACAGTAACCCAATTTCCTACAAACAGCATTCTGACAATAGAACTTAGGTTGCTGTTTGCTGGGATAAAAAAAGCTTAGCAACAAACTCCCCTTCCCTAACAAACCAAGAGCAAAAATCATATGCGATAAAAAGCAAACTATTTGCAGACCGGGAGTCCAAAGTTGAACATTGTATAGCTAGACTTACTGTGGGTTCACTTTAGTTGAAGATATACCAGAAATAGAAACGATAATGTGAGCTAAAGTATCAATAAGATTAATGACAAAATTGGAGTTAAATGGCATCATAAAATAATTGGCTTTGCTATAAATAAGTAATTTAGGTTTGGCCCCACAAATGACTGCTCACTTGCTCTACAGCTCAGAAACCAAGCAACATATTTACTAATGTTTTAGACATCACAGGGCAGCAAGCAAAGTTGAGCACCGTGTCAAATGGGGAGACAAGAAATGGGCCATATTTACTAAGATGTGACGCACTTCTGCTTCCTCCTAGTGCTGATGCACTGTGTGCTGCCTAGCTCCAAATGAATGTTTTTGTGCAGGAAGGCATTCCTTCCTGTACAAAAAGAATCCAAAGCAGTATTTTCATTTGTTTATGGGTGATGCAGAAAGCACCACACGTAGAAAGTGGAAATAATATTTTTCTCTTTGTTACGCCATACTCTGGGAGGCATACCAGTTTGATGCAATCCTGGGTTTACAAACATTTGTATATTGGAAATTGTGTCAAATCTGAGTGGATGCACTGGAACACCCCATGCTCCACCAATAGAGCGGCCACTAACTCGAAATTTGACGTAAAGTAAAACAAGCTGCTGCGTTGGTCTACTGCTTTACAGAGTTATGTATGGCGGGGCAAATTACCCATTAAGTGGCTTTGTAAATCTTACTGAAGCCTTTATGTTGTCCGTGTATCGCAAGAGGGTTAGTAAATCTGGCCTAATACGCTGTCATGGCATTCCAGTAGTATGCTTTGATTGTGTTGTGGCGCAAATGGAAGATACACATGTCAGGTGTATAAATAAGATATCTTTATTATAGCTTAGTTCCAGGATAAATGAGTAGAAGGATATAAGAAGATGCAGAGTAGCCACACCAGGAGCAGCCTCCCTGCTGCTCAGCCTGCATTCATCAACTGACACTCCACACAGGCATCCAAACATTCCATGAGGTCATCACACATTCCAGCTGAGCAGTAGGAAAGGGACAAGAACGAGTTTTTGACATGATGTAACTATTTATTTTTAAAATATTTACACTTAAAATATGCTTTTCAATAATTTCTAAATTATTGCTTTGAAATCATTTCAAGGCAAGCATGGAACTCGTGGGTAGATGCACATTCGCTGCACCTGAGAGTGGGCTGACAAAGCATATCCCCTGAAATGCAACCAGGACTTACTGGTACAGGCCCATATTGGCAGCTAGATAATTGACCTATGATGGTGAGAGAGCTACACATTCAAACGTTAATAATATTTCAGACCTTGGAGCTGGCTTACCATCAATATTCACCTGTGCCATTTGAACCAGTGGAGGGCCAATAGAAAGAATTATTGCCTGCCTGTGCAATCAGTCAGTGTTACATTAAAAAGGACCCGTGCTGAGTGAAATGGAGACTGGTCAGAAAGGCAACTTGAGTAGTTGTAGTGATGTTAAATGAAGATCAGGTCATGTAGTTTCTTGTAGAAAGATGTATTTATTAATTAAGTTGACATGAGGTGGTAGTTCATATAAGATAAGATGGTAAGAATAATCCTCAGTTAAATTCCTTAGTAAATCCCCTAGTAAATCCCCACCAGGAGCTGTAACCAGTCAGCTCAATCCTCAGCTCCTAACTGACACTAGCATCAGAACATAACATTCCAAACTGTGATAACAGTCCAAATGATGACATATGTGAAACAACTAGAAAGCCAACACTACACATCTTCCCCTTTTACACATTTAACAATTGCAACCAAAAACTAAGATGTTAAAGAGCAATTACACAAAATAATAGTCCTGTACCACTATTTTACATACAAAGAGCAGGAAGGCCATGAGCAATACGGAGTAGAAAACAGAGTGACAAGTAGGACAGCAGTAAGCTGCGGGCAGGTAGAAGTGGAATAAATACATCATTGAAATTACAAAGACATTTATTCCATTACAAGGAGACACTGTCTTGCTACTCAGAGTTGTTTAGAGAACATTCATGGGAGTCTTGCTAGTCTCAAGTCCCTCCCAAGGAACTGCAACTGTTCCATCTTCTTATAATAAGTACTCACTTGCTTGAATATTTATATGATCAAAAACAGTGACTGTATGCTTGAATGGTGAACGTCAGTGTATTTGCACTCATTACCTGTGCTCCCCTGTGGAGAAAGCCTTTCAATTTTACAGTAGTAGTTTTAGTGGTGACATAGCGTCATACTGCCTTTTATGTGCAAGGAATATGGTTACTGCTCTGAACATGTCGGGTGGGCCTGCGCATAGTAAAAGGTAGAGAGTTTCTCACTTGAGTGGGAGCCAGGGTCCTGAGTTCTTTAGTAGGAGTAAATGCTAAATACTATGGATTAGAGAATGAACATAGACTGTCATTCCTGCATACTGATTTGTTAATTGTGTTCATTTATGGGACGTCCAATATTAGATTAGAATTATATTTCGAACTTCAACTCTGTACATGCATTCTGCTAAGTAGTCATTTGTTAACATGCAGGATAAACATTATCCGGTGCCAGATATTAAGCAGGTGTGTGATTCACAGTTATTCTGACCTATTCTGGTTTCTTCCCTTTTTGGGGCCCTTGTAGGATAAATGCACTGATGGGTTCGGCCTGAAGATCCCTTTGAAAAGATACTTCGCACAAATTTGGGTAGAAACCGTCTGTTCTCAGATAATTGGACTGAGAGGTGATATGATACAATGCCACATGTATTCTTACTACCTTTTCAGTTTGCTTGTTTTAAGAACAACCAAGACAATATCAATGGTCCTTTTTGATTTCTATAAATAAATAACCTTAATTTATAGGAATATACAATTTTCTGCTAATTGGGGTTAGTTTTGGTTTAAATGCAAAAGGAAGGAGGTCGACCTTTCAAAGGGAAAATCTACACAGAACAATAAAAAAGAGTTTATGATTAGTTGAAGTAATAAAAGTCTATGAAAACATAGTGCTGGGCACAACCGCACTTATTAAATATTGGACTTTCAAAGGAACGGTGAAAACAGTGATGGAAAACACACTTGTGTAAATACTCAGCGAAGACCCATTAACGGCATCATGTTTAATTTGGCGAGCAACACTTATCCTAATGTGTCAGCAGCCCGTGGATCACGGGGGACCCTAAAACTTAATTACTGGAATGACAGCTGGAAAGGGATTTTACCTCGGGATCAGGGCTCCATTAGGAGGTTCAGAGTCTATATTAATATGGCAGCACCTGTTTCAAATGACCCCCCCCTTTTCCTCTGTGCCCTTTAACCCCTCCTACCTGTTGCAAGGCTGCGGTAGACAAAGACACACCATTTTGACAGTGTCTCTAATGTGGGTCCCGATAACTCGTCTCGTCCATAATCCTATACTTATGGAGCTGAACTCTCGTAGCAAGGCCTCTGCGACAAACTGGAAGGGGCGGTCAGCACTGAGCAGCACTCAGACTTCACCGCTGTCCTCCAACTGTCACTCTCAGATACAAACCCGGTAAACAAGAAGCAGAACTCTCAGCATTCTATCCGTGACATCACAGTCACATGACGAGACCAGCTGCACAGCTAGAATGCTAACTGCTGAAAGAAAATGGCACACTCACTGTCTGAAAATACACTCATTAAATGGAATGCAACTCCTAGGGAATAAAACAAACAGTCAAATAAAATCAAAAGACATCTACAATGAGGCACACGGTGAGGGTTCTTCCTTCCTATTTCAGCACTTCTGGACCTATTGTCAGAGTGTGCCCTCTCCTTTCCCACTATACAAACTTACATATTCCTGCCCTTTATGGGAGTAAATGTGCGCCATAACCCAGATAGGAAAACTACTTGATGGTGTGAACACCATCAATTTGCAGGTCGAGGCCTATTCACACCTGTTGCAGGTGCTCCTGCTCTGAAACATCCGCAACCCCCTACTGTCAGGGTATTTAGACACACATAAAATGTGGCCACACTGGTGAAATGTTATATTTGAATAAATATAACGGGCACCTTTCTGTACAAAAACAATCCAGAGAGGCGTTTTCCCTTTCCATGTGTGCAGCAGGATGCAGTACACATGGAAAGAGGAAAAAAACGAGTAGAAATAAAAATATTTTTCCTCGTTATGCCTGGTCTGGGGAGGTGTAAGGTTTTGCCGCTGCCCCAGGTTTATGTGAATATGTAAATCTGGGGCAGCGTACAAAATCCATGGGTATTGCGTGAGAAAACCCACCGCAATGCCTTCCTGGCACAGAGTAAGGGAACGTAGTGATTTGCGGTGCTTTGTCTTACTCCATATCTAGGAGGACATGCAAAGCCAAACAGGGTGGCTTTGTATCGCAGCATAAATATGATTGAAAGGCTTTCACCGCCAGAGCGTTGAAAAAAGAGCTGCTTTGGCAGCGCAAGCCTCTCATAAATAAGCCCCTTGGTGCTATGGATAACAAACACGACTCCATTAGCATGTAGCACAGAGAAACCCCATTTAAGTAGCTGTTCTTTGTCTTTTCAAGGATACACTCCCTGAGGTTGTGGGAGAGACTTTCAGTTCTGCAGCAGGGGTGAGGGTGCCAGGAGGCACCAGTGCGGCAGGTTCCTCCTCAGATCACACAAACAGCCCCTGTTTTACGTCAGTAGGAACTGGCATCGAGTTCGAGACATGCTGAGGCGTGTGAAGTGACTTGTTCGCTGGCACTGTCCTGGGAACAGAGCTGGCGTCAAAGAGTCCTGCTATATCTGACAACAGAGGCTGCTGAGAAGTTGTTAGGATTTTTTGGCTTCTGGACTGAGTTTGATGTTTTGCCTTGTATGTGGCACGTACTACAAGCATGCCTAGCCGACAACTTATTTTTATAATCCTTTCTTCACAAATATAGCTTTTAATTTAGAATCATGTTGCTAACAAACCCACGTTGTCATTGGCCTTTCTTTGGAGTATATTTCTGTTCTTAGGGCTGAAAACATTCTATGCGATGCCAAGGAAGTTTCACGAATCAGAGATAATTCCATGGAATTTTGCCAATCTGATCTATGCCCAGGTATCAAAATAAAGCCATGATCCTTGGGCAGTATTTCTGTAGGCCCAATGATTACAGGCAACCAAAGACTTCTGCCTCCCCTGCCCAGAACAAAGCTACTTTGCCAATCCACACCAAACAAGAACTGTACCAATTAAGCACTGCAGTATGCTTGGAAAATAACCAGTGCAGCAGTCGCGACTGCTGTAAATATTCAGTGGCTGGCGGTGGGGCCGGGGGGATTAATAAGAGTTGTTTTTAAAAAAAGAGACTTACCTTATGCTGCTGGCCACCTCACGCTTCGGTGCTCCTCCACTCTCCTGCTGCTGCCAGCAGTCCCTGGGACAAACTTCCCATCCAATCCAGACGCTGCTCTCATGCTATGAGAACAGCGCCAGGATTGGCCTGAGCTGGCTGAATTGAGGCTCGCTCAGGCACAGGGAGTCTGTGCCCTTTCTCCACCCAGCTGTAGAATACAGCTGGGTGGAGAAACCTAAGTGTGCATGTCTGTTTGGCCGGCCTAAGACGGCAGGCCAAACAGACATGTGCACTTACAGTGCCCACCACGGGCAGCTCCGCCGCTCCCTACACACACATGGTTCAGCAAGTCACTTAAAAAGTAAAATGATCATAACATTGTTTTATTATCATTTAATTTTTTTGACTGCTGGCTTTGAGCAGTGGGGCGACGCTCCTCCGCCATTATTGAGGAGCCTTTTCTGCAGTATAGGGCAACATCATCCAGTCAAATCAATTTCTTTGAGACACAGTTAGTTACTTTTGTTTCCCTTCTCTCAGTTTCACCTCCGTTGTGTTAATTGATAATTCCCACTCATGCCTGTGCTGAGGTAATTCCACCTGTGCAAAGGCACATGTTATACATTTACACGTGGAAAAATGCCACTGATATTGTGAAACAGCAATTTTTACTTCCTTTGCCTTTCTTTTTTTGTACCAGTACAATATTTTTTCCCATCGACATCCTGTTAAACTAGTTTGGAGTGTGTTATATTCCAATTCAGACACAGAAGAAGGGTGACCTACTGCAGGAGTAATTTTACAAACATTTACAGGTTGTGAAGGGCCAGAGAGGGGTTTCAGAGTTGCCACTAAATCTTGAGTTTGTAGCTGTTCTCAAACATACCAGGGAAACCCTACCTTGGATCACCCACCGTCACCTCTTAGTAGTGCGTAATTTGTAAAAGAATAAGTGCTGAGTCCAAAAGCTTAGAAGCTTGTGTCTGGCGCTATTCAATGTCAGCATGCCAAGTGCTACTGTTGCGTATGCCTCTTTAATCTGCTCAGTCTTGATTCCACTTTATGCATCTTTAATATGCGTAGTGTTGATTCCACCTCATGGCACTTCAATCTGCGTAGTCTTGATTCCACCCAATGCCTCTTTAATCTGCGTAGTCTTGATTCCACCCCATGCCTCTTTAATCTGCGTAGTCTTGATTACACCCCATGGTTCTTTAATCTGCGTAGTCTTGATTCCACCTCATGCCTCTTTAATCTGCGTAGTCTTGATTCCACCTCATGCCTCTTTGATCTGCGTAGTCTTGATTCCATGTCATGCCTCCTTAATCTGCATAGTCTTGATTACACCTCATGACTCTTTAATCTGCGTAGTCTTGATTCCACCCAATGGTTCTTTAATCTACGTAGTCTTCATTCCACTTTATGCCTCTTTAATCTGCATAGTCTTTAATCCACCTCATGCCTCTTTAATCTGCTTAGTCTTGATTCCATGTCATGCCTCCTTAATCTGCATAGTCTTGATTCCACCTCATGCCTCTTTGATCTGCGTAGTCTTGATTCCATGTCATGCCCCCTTAATCTGCATAGTCTTGATTACACCTCATGACTCTTTAATCTGCGTAGTCTTGATTCCACCCAATGGTTCTTTAATCTACGTAGTCTTCATTCCACTTTATGCCTCTTTAATCTGCATAGTCTTTAATCCACCTCATGCCTCTTTAATCTGCGTAGTCTTGATTCCACCTCATGCCTCTTTAATCTGCGTAGTCTTGATTCCACCTCAAGGCTCTTTAATCTGCATAGTCTTAATTCTACCTCATGCCTCTTTAATCTGCGTAGTCTTGATTCCACCTTATACCTCTTTAATCTGCATAGTCTTTTTTCTTTTAAAACACTTTATTTTCCAGATAAAGAATAAAAGTCAGATTGCATTGCAAATTATCACTTTACAATCAGAGCAAATCGTACCTGACAGTTACATACACAATGGTGGTAACTACTGCTGACTGCACGGTGGAACATCCCAACAACCCAGCCATCCCCGGCATGACTTCCCCCCTCCGCCCACCCTCCAACACCCAGTAATTGGAAAATGCGATCAGCAACACCTCCCATTAGAAGCTATTGGAATATGGTTCACGTAGATCACGCCGTTGTGAAAGGGCCTAACGGGACTCATAAAGCATCCCCTCAGCCCACCCCCTCAGGTACTATACCATTGTCTGCCTGTGTGGTAGAGGCTTGCTTAGCGGCCTCAAAATAGGCTCTCAGTGGACCCTAAATGTCCGTGGGTCGGGACGTCGGTGGCATCAGACTAACGTATATCTCAGCATTGGTGTTACAGTGTACCAGACTTCCCAGCCAATCCTGTATCTTAGGAGCGGTTTTCCGGCCCCAGTGAATGGCCACCTCTCTTTTAGCCAACAGTAGCCCCAGTGATGCTAGTTTCCTGACTTTCTTGGGAATTTGAACCATGTACCTTAAAAGAGCTATTTTAGGGAGGGGAGCCAGTGGAAGGCCAATTATCTTCCCCAGCGTCTCATGCACCACCGACCAATAGGACTGCAAGCGGGGACAGGACCATGCCAGATGTATAAAATCAGTGTGTGGAGCAGTGCATTTCAGACAGGTGTGCAGCCTGTCCGCGTCTATCCTGTGTGTCAAGGATGGTGTAAAATAGGCGCGGTGGAGAAATTTTAAGTGCAGCAACTTATGGCGGCTATTTAGTGAAATGTCCCTGGTGGCCTTACAGCATTTAATCCATTGCTCATCCATAATGGTGCAACCCATATCCGCCCCCCCAGGCCTGTCTGTGGCAGGAGTCGTCCGCAGGCAGCATCCCTGCACAGGCTTTGTACATTTTAGAGATGAGGCATGCGCCACTAGGGGCTTCTAACACCAGAGTGAGTGGTGGGAAAGAGTCAGTCTCAATAGGATATGTTGGGAGCGCAGCGCGTAGTGCTGATTTCATGCGGCTCATGTGGAATCGTGTCATGAAGCTACAATCGGAGAACCTGGCGTCCTCGTCTATCAAGAAAATGTGGCCCCCCCGGGAAGAGATCACCCACTTTTACAATATCTAGTGTGGACAGCATATTCTGCAATAGCCTCTCCCCAGTGATCTGGAACCATCTGGCGTTGGGTAAGGGCAGGGCGGAGGAATATAGCAGTGTAGCGCCTGTGCGTTTCTTCAATTTACCCCATGCCCAGGACGTTGTGGATACTGTTTGGATGTCGTGTCTGTCACGTGGAAAAACCCCAGGTAAAACCTCGCACAATTTGTCAGAGAGATCCTGGTTCGCCTCCGGTCGCAGAAACGGTATGCGTGCATCTGGGTGGAACCAAGCGAACGCGTATTGACATTGCGCAACTAAGTAGTACAGTTGGAAGTCTGGAACGCTGAACCCGCCTCTGTCATACGGTAAGGTCATCAAAGACCAGCGAACACGCAGTCTCCTCCCGCCCCATACCAGTCGAGTCATAAGCATTTGCAGAGTGTGGAAGAAGCCGGCAAAAAGGTGGATTGGGATGTTGTTAAAGAGATATAAAAATTTGGGAGGGACCACCATCTTTAATATAGCCACCTGGCCTGCCAGTGACAGTGGCAACCTCAACCATCTATCGACTTGCTCCTCCAGCTTTTGAAAAGTCTGTCCATAGTTTAAGCGAATGATTTGAGTGGTGTCCAAATGAATATGTATACCGAGATACTTTACCGAGTCCGGGCACCACTCCAGAGGAAATTCGCAGTCCCATTGGACTGTACACGCCGTAAGCGGGAATATGATTGATTTGTGCCAGTTCATGCCTGTTAGACCTGTCTGCTTCTGAGAGTCCCCTCACCACTATGATTTCTTTTGTTCCCCTGTACCTCCCAAAATTTGTCGCTTTTTATTTGTCTACCAGGACTTTTTATGTGTTGTTTCATGGGGTTAGATGTTCCTTGACGCCCAGTTGCTCACAAGGTTTGTGGCACCTATTTACAAGGCGCCTGGCCCAAACCTGTGGCATTACAAACTGGGGTTGTCAACCTGTATAAATGAACCTAAAATGGTGAACACCCCTTTTTCCTCATGTGAAGTGACTCCCATTGGAGCCTTCATGAACCCTGGCCTTTTGAGGTTTTGGCGCCCTTTGTTTGGCGCGCATTTCTGACAGGAATTCCTTTATTTTCCTCAGGTACACAAAATGGCTGCTCTAGAATCCCAGTACGGTGGCTGTGAGTGTCCTAAATACCCCTCAAGAGTGCCATGTCATTGTCACAGCCAGAGAAGGTTCTAGAACCTTCTGGCTCGTGCCAGTACCCCAGGGCACTGGCTATATAAGGCCCAGTCCCTGGCAGCCATTTTGGATTATGAGAAGAGATTCCAGACTTGACACCAGATTGACACCTGCCCTGTTGACCCCTGAGGTGGCTGGTAGCGCAGGCAGTAAAGCAGCAAAGGGTTGCTGGCGTTGTGTCTGACTGGCGTTCCAGTCAGCTACGTGAGAAGTGATCTAGCGCCTACAGCGCCGGCCCAGCGAGTACCTCATTGCCCCCAAAGACTGTGGCCAGATTCGTGTGCCTCCCCGCCCCCCCGGTGGTGAACTGTGATCGATTTATCGAGTCGCAAGGCGAGAGCAAGTTCGCCGCGATCGTCAGCTGTGCCCCCTTCGCGACAGGCGCCTCTAGAAGGGAGCTCGGACGTCTCCGAGCCCCACTAGCATAGAGCGCTTCCTGCGCAGGTTGAAGGTGAGGTGGTGCGCCGGGGCGGGGAAAGGCCGGCCTTCGTTGGGCGGGACTAGCGTCTCTGCCACTCCCCAGTGACCCGGGAGCTGTAGCTATGGGCGGGAACCACCCTGTATGCGGAAGTCGGAGGGAGGTCCGTGGAGCCCCTGAGAACCCCGTCGCTGACGAGAGAAGTGCTGTGCCCGACTGAATCGTATTCCGATTGCAGCCGATGTGAGGTGGGCCCGTTTCTTCATAGTGAATCCAGCGTTGTGAAGGAACTGTGAACCGGCATTCATTTGACTGTGCGCGAAGGTTGTGTGACCTCTCCGGCAGCCCGTTCGTCAGTCTAAAGACTTTGAACTGGTGCCGCCTGTGTTCTAGTGGTGCTAAAGCCCGTAGGCGCGCATAGACTTCCCCGGCAAAAGCAGAGATCCTATCCTGGTGACCGCCGAGTGCAAATGATGTATTTACTGTGTTTCCTTGCCTTTTAGATATACGCGCATACACCCTGAATGATCATTAAAGAGTCCCAAACCTTATTTTGTGCTCAGAGAAGCCGTATACATGGTCATTGAAAACAACATAAACTGTAAGAGTTATCTTTCCCATTTGAAACGTATGGCAAATGTGATGATCCTAAAGTATTTAATTGGTGGCAGCGATACCAGAAGAAACATGTGGTTGTTTATTTAAATGAACCAGTATTTATTCTGATATTTATTCTGATATTTATTCTGATATTTATTCTGATATTTATTCTGATATTTATTCTGATACTCATTCCTGAAGTTATTCTATTTATTAATACTATTTATTACCAGATCTGTATGACCAAAAGAAATGTGTATGTGCTTTCCCAGTCAACCCTATTTACAACAAATAACTTTTATATAAAGGAATCGTATTTTTCTACAGCAGTGGTGTGGTGTCCTTCTTTTTGGTGTGGATGTACAAGGAGTTATTATTGGGTCAGAGCCGGCTTAACACTACAGCTTTCACTTGCCTTGTCACTTGAGCCAAGCTACCCCCTTTGTGCTGGGCTTGCCCATCGCAGGTCCAACATAAAATTGGTGCTCAGCGGGTGGGATTGCGAGCCGTGCTTGTTTTGTACCCCATAATAATTCAGTGTGCACCACAGGTACACACCCGGAGTTTTCTCCTAGCGGCCCTCAAATTCAACGTTTTGCTTTTTCCAAATTCTTTCCTGGAGGTGGGTGGAAGTGACCCTCAAAGTTCTTATCCTGGTCACCTACTTCGGGGTGGTTGTCCACACTTTTCACTGACAAGATGGAATTCGAAATGTCAGAGCTGGAGACCTATACTGTGGCACAGCTCAAGGATTTCTGTCAGGAGAGGGGAGTGTTTGTCAGGCGAGGGGCCAAAAGAGAGGAGCTCCGTACTAGTCTGCGAGCATGGGTGGAAGCACACACGGAGGGAACGGTGGAGGAGGAGGAATCGGACAGAGGTACTGTCATTGATAGGACTGCGGAATGTCCCCCGGGGGTGGGTGAGATGTCAATCAGCCCCAAGGCAACCTCACGGGAGGGCAGCAGTGTGTCATCGAGAGGGTTGTCAGAAACCGAGTTAGCTGACAGGAGAGAGGAAAGACTGTTAAGGTGGGAAATAGCAAAAATGGAGTTGGAAGAAAGGAGGGAGGGGAGGAGGTTGGAACATGAGTCCAAGCTGCAGATGGAAGGGAAAATGATGGAACACGAGTTCAAGCTACGAGAACTCGAATTCCAGGCCCCTAACATCACTCCGAAGGGTGTCGAGTCAAAGGAATTTGCCAGGGAGCCCAGGCCCCATTTACCCAAGGATGTAGTCGCCAGTTATACCGCTGGAGACGACATAGCCAAGTGGCTGGCAGCCTATGAGGTCTCCTTAAGAGCCCATGGGATCCATGAGAAGCATTGGGGTGGTGGATTATACCGGTACATGCCTCCGACAGGTAGGGATGCCCTATTGGCCCTAGACCGGGAGGAACAGGTTAATTACCCCGCCATGAAGGTGGCGCTCATCAGGAAGTTTGGGTTGACCCCCGAGAAATACCGGCAAAGGTTTAGGGGCAGCCACAAGCTGAGCTCACAGAATTGGGTTGACTTCCTGGATTTTGCCAAGAAAGCCCTGGATGGGTGGGTCCAAGGTAATGAGGTGGAAGACTATCGAGGGTTGTACGACCTAATACTCAAGGAACATCTACTCGAGAAATGTCTTGCCGAGCTGAGGCAACACCTGGTAGACAGCAAACGTACTTGCCCCCGTAAGCTTGCTGAGGAGGCGGACATTTGGGCAAGTACCCGAGTGTCCACGAAGGGGACGGGAGGAGATTCTCAGAAGTCCGGACAGGGCGCGCCCCAGAAGAAAGAGGGGGGAGATAACAAGAAGCAGGAGTTCTCCAAAGGCCCCCAAAATACCTTTAATTGGAAAAGTTTCTTCTCCACTTCTAAGGCTAACCCGCAGAAGAACCCTAATCCTGGCCAGAGTCAGCAGCCAAGGGTTATCCATTGCTATGAGTGCGGTGGTATTGGACATTATAAGGAGACGTGAAATGCCCAAAGAGACCACCCCCTCCCACTGGAGGAAAGGCCCCGGGAGTCGCTAGTGTAGCGCTCGGGGAGGAGATGCCCTTAGTTAAGGGGGGGGAGTGGGCGGGTGTCACCTTAGTGTCCCTGGGTGATCGGGAGGTGGTTCCAAAGATCCAGGTGCCCTCAAATACTACCAAGTATGGGCAATGGGTCACCATCAATGGCCATAGAGGGGAAGCTCTGAGAGATACAGGAGCCAGTATGACTATGGTAAGGAGTCATCTGGTGTCCTCAGAGCAGGTGATTCCAGGCGTACTTCATCCAGCCGCGATGGCTGATGGCAGAATGGGCCACTATCCTGTGGCCGAGGTTCCCTTTGAGTGGGGAGGGGTTGCAGGTTCACTTCGAGTTGCCGTAAGCCCCGCCGTGCCAGTCGATTGTCTGTTGGGCAATGATATGGAGCACAATGCTTGGAAGGAGGTGGAATACCGGACTCATACTGAGATGCTTGGTACACCTGATTGGGCCTGTGTGAGTACCAGGTCTGCGGCTGCTCGGGAGGAGAAGTCGCGTGGGTTGGAGCCTGGAACAATGGCCCACCCAGCTGCTGATGAGGGAACATCTCGAGGACAGGAGGAGCCTGCCTCGATGTCCATGCCCCGTGAGACGGATAGGCCACCTGTGGAGGTGGACCCGGAGTCCGCGGAGGAGGACATGGTTCCGTTGGAGGACTTGCCTATCCCCGCTGAGTGGCGAGTGGAGGGAGGACCATCCAGGGAGGAACTGAGCAAGGGACAAAGGGAATGTCCCACCCTCGAGGGTCTGAGGCAACAGGCTGAAGCCCAGGCAGCAGGTAACGAGTCTGGGAACTATCGTGTTTACTGGGAGGATGGTCTCCTCTACAGTGAACCCCGGGCGCCAGTGCACGGATTGTCACGGGCCCTGGTAGTCCCACAGTGTTACCGAGCCTTCCTATTAGAGTTGGCTCATGAGATTCCCTTGGCAGGACGCTTGGGTCAGGACAAGACCTTTGCCCGGCTTGTCCCCCACTTTTATTGGCCTCGAATGAGGGTGGCGTCCGACACATACTGTCGGTCGTGCGTGTCATGCCAAGCTAGTGGGAAAACAGGGACGAAGCTGAAGGCTCCCCTGGAACCACTTCCCGTCGTTGGCACCCCCTTTGAAAGGGTGGGCATCGACATTGCTGGGCCCCTAGATCCACCTACATCATCCGGTCACAGGTTTATCCTGGTCCTGGTGGATCACGCCACAAGGTATCCAGAGGCAATTCCTCTGAGAACCATTACTGCACCAGTAGTGGCCAAGGCCCTGATGGGGATCTTTACCCGAGTGGGATTCCCCAAGGAAGTTGTGTCTGACAGGGGGACCAACTTCCTGTCAGCATATATGCGGGCCATGTGGAAGGAGTGTGGAGTGACTTACAGGTTCACCACTCCTTATCACCCACAGACCAATGGTCTTGTGGAAAGGTTCAACCAAACCTTGAAGGGTATGATCAGAAGTCTACCTCCTACCCTGTTTGCTCTTTTCCTACAGGGAAGTGCCGCAATAGGGAGTGGGCTTCAGCCCGTTCGAGCTTTTGTACAGGCACCCTGTACGTGGACCTCTCAGCCTGGTGAGGGACTCCTGGGAAAAGTCTCCCCGGAAAGTTCCCCAGGATGTGGTGAGCTACATGCTGGCCTTCCGGAGCCAAATGGCTAAGTTGTGGAAGCAAGCTTCTGACAACTTGGAAGCCAGTCAGGCAGTTATGAAAGCTTGGTATGACCACAACGCTCACCCAGTGGAGTTGGAGCCTGGTCAGAAGGTGTGGGTGATGGAGCCTGGAGAGCTGAGTGCCCTCCAGGACCGTTGGACAGGCCCCTATGAGGTATTGGAGAAGAAGGGCAAGTCTACCTATCTGGTGGACGTAAAGACCCCTCGGCATCCGCATCGGGTGTTACATGCCAATCGCCTCAAGCCCCACTACGAGAGGCCCGAAGTCATGTTGGTTATGGTGACTGACGGTTCGGAGGAAGAGGACACGGAGCCTCTCCCCGACCTTTTTGCGTCTCAAGAAAAGGATGGGTCAGTGGAGGGAGTGAAACTCTCGCCAACCCTGACTCCTGAGCAGCAGGAGGAATGTCGCCAGGTCTTGGGGTCATTCGCTCCTCTGTTCTCCCTTGTCCCGGGTAAGACCCACCTGTGTACCCATGACGTGGACACAGGGGACAGCCCACCTGTGAAGTCAAAGTCTTACCGGCTGTCTGACAAGGTGAAGGCCAGTATCCAAAGCGAAGTAGCTAAGATGCTGGAGCTAGGAGTCATCGAACCTTCAAGTAGCCCTTGGTCTAGCCCGGTGGTTTTAGTTCCTAAAGCTGCCCCACCTGGCACCACACCAGAATTGAGATTCTGTGTGGACTACCGAGGACTAAATTTGGTAACCAAAACGGATGCTCATCCGATCCCTCGGGCGGATGAGTTGATTGACCGGTTGGGAGCTGCCCAATATCTCAGTACCATTGACCTCACTGCAGGGTACTGGCAGATTCCCATGTCTAATGGAGCCAAGGAAAGGTCAGCCTTCTCCACACCTGATGGACACTACCAGTTTTGCGTCATGCCCTTTGGGCTCAAGAACGCTCCTGCCACTTTTCAGCGGCTGGTGAACACGATCCTCACCGGGATGGAGTCATTCTCTGCTGCTTACTTGGATGACATAGCTGTCTTCAGTAGCAGCTGGGAGGATCACTTGCAGCACTTGCAAGCCGTTCTCCAGGCCCTGCAACGGGCTGGCTTGACGATCAAGGCCAGCAAATGTCAGATTGGACAGGGGTCGGTAGTGTACTTAGGACACTTGGTGGGCCGGGGAACGGTGCAGCCCCTTCAGGCGAAGATTGAGGCAATCATGGGCTGGAAACCCCCCAAGACCCAGACTGAGGTCCGAGCCTTCCTGGGCCTCACAGGTTACTACAGACGATTCGTGAAGGGGTATGGCACTATCGTGGCACCCCTTACAGAACTCACGGCCAAAAAGCAACCCAGGAGAGTCATTTGGACGGAGGCTTGCCAGCGAGCCTTCAACACTCTGAAACAAGCATTGTGTAAAGCTCCAGTCCTGAAGGCTCCAGATTTTTCAAAAGAGTTCATTGTCCAGACAGATGCATCCGACATTGGCATTGGGGCAGTGCTATCACAACTCAATGAAGAGGTTCTGGATCAACCCGTGGTCTTTCTGTCACGAAGACTGCTTCCCTGGGAACAGAGGTGGAGTACCATCGAGCGGGAAGCCTTTGCGGTGGTATGATACAGAGCTCTTGAGGCGGTAAGCCAAGAGCAGGAAGCAATTTTAAAAAGACTACGTTTTTAAATTGTTGTTATAACTTGTGTTCTTAAATCAGATCTTACTGAGACAGAGCTCTTGAGGCGGAAAGCCGAGAGCAGGAAGCAATTTTAAAAAGATTGCGTTTTTAAATTGTTGTGTTACCTTGTGTGCTTAAAATCCTCTTGCCTCTTGCTCCTCTTGTGATTTTCCTCCCCGCGCAGCCGAGTCAGTTGCTGAAGCGGGTCACAGGACAATCGCCGTGAACCCCCGGGCAACGCCCACTGACACAGGCCACGCCCCCTTAACTATATCTAGGCGCGCTTTTGGGCTGCGCTTGTATGATACAGAGCTCTTGAGGCGGTAAGCCAAGAGCAGGAAGCAATTTTAAAAAGACTACATTTTTAAATTGTTGTTATAACTTGTGTTCTTAAATCGGACCTTACTGAGACAGAGCTCTTGAGGCGGAAAGCCGAGAGCAGGAAGCAATTTTAAAAAGATTGCGTTTTTAAATTGTTGTGTTACCTTGTGTGCTTAAAATCCTCTTGCCTCTTGCTCCTCTTGTGATTTTCCTCCCCGCGCAGCCGAGTCAGTTGCTGAAGCGGGTCACAGGACAATCGCCGTGAACCCCCGGGCAACGCCCACTGACACAGGCCACGCCCCCTTAACTATATCTAGGCGCGCTTTTGGGCTGCGCTTGTATGATACAGAGCTCTTGAGGCGGTAAGCCAAGAGCAGGAAGCAATTTTAAAAAGACTACGTTTTTAAATTGTTGTTATAACTTGTGTTCTTAAATCAGACCTTACTGAGACAGAGCTCTTGAGGCGGAAAGCCGAGAGCAGGAAGCAATTTTAAAAAGATTACGTTTTTAAATTGTTGTGTTACCTTGTGTGCTTAAAATCCTCTTGCTCCTCTTGTGATTTTCCTCCCCGCGCAGCCGAGTCAGTTGCTGAAGCGGGTCACAGGACAATCGCCGCGAACCCCCGGGCAACGCCCACTGATACAGGCCACACCCCCCCTCTTGATATATAAGAATGTGCCATTTCTGGAGGCGCAGCGGACGCGCCGGCGGTGCGCCGAAGGCGCGCCAAAGGCAAGCCCGTCTGCGCCCGTCCGCGACCTTACGGGACCCGGGGCCACCCCCCCTGGCCCCCACACTACCCAGGTCAGGGCCTACAGCTCAACCGCAATCCACAACATAGGACTTGCAGCCGCTACATACTGTACACACATCTATTCTTCGGCTGAACTCCCCTCCCGTTGTAGTGTGTGTAAACACCCTTTTTCAAACAACACCCCGTCAGTCACGACGCGGGAATATTACATGTATGTGCTAAACTGCCGTTCACTACCAAGGCACAGCACTCAAATTGCCCTGCTGTTAGGAGAACGCAAACCTGACGCTATCTTCCTTACCGAGACGTGGCTTTCGTCCCAATCAGAGCCGGACATAGTCTCTGCCCTTCCCCCTGGTTTTCAAATCCATAGACTAGACCGGACAAAGGGGAGAGGAGGCGGCCTGGCCATCATTGTTAAAGACCAGTATCACTGTCGCGTGACAACTGAAACTATACCTGAATGCGAGAGTCTTGCATTTAGGATAGATTTCACGGCGAACAGCTCCTTCTCTGGCACCCTGATATATCGTCCCCCAGAACCAGACAAGCTGTTTCATAGATCTCTTCCAGAAATTATAGCCAATCGAAGCATGACAGCCGCTAATTACACGGTTCTAGGAGACCTTAATTTCCATTTTAACTCCCCCACAGATCATACTGCCTTGGAACTCACAGATGATCTAGCAGCCCTACGATTAACCCAGCTGGTCACAGCTCCAACCCATGAAAAGGGTAACCTCCTTGATCCGATTTTTAGCTACTCCACCGACTTGGTGGTGGGGCAACCCATTCGCCTCCCCTGGACGGACCATTTTTTCATTCCGCTTACCTGGCTCACTATCAAGACCCCCCTGGCCACCCCCCAAACCATAACAAAGAGAAACTGGGCTAAACTACCTTTGGAATCTTGGAAAACCAACCTAGACTCCACTCGCCCACCCCCCTGCACAGACCCTAATATAGCATATAAAAATTACGAGGGCTGGATTAGGAACTCACTAGATACGATTCTCCCTTCCCGGAGATCTTTTCCAAAGAGGCTGCACAAATCAGCTCCCTGGTTCTCAGACACTCTAAGAGAACAAAAACGCCTCTGTAGGAAACGAGAGAGAGCGTGGCGACTAAACTTCCTACCTGAAAAAAAGTCCCAATACAAAGAGGCAATCAAGGCCTGTAGAGACGGGGTCAGGGCAGCCCAGGCTACTTACTTTGCAGATAAAATCATGGAAGCCAAGTCCAAACCCAGGGAAATCTTTCAATTATTGAAAAAATGCACTAAAGTGAACACGCCCCCCCCTTGACAAAAACACAAGAACAATGTAATGAACTAGCGGATTTCTTTCTCAATAAAGTCACCCAGATCTATTCCTCTTTCCCAACAGCAGCCAGCAATTCGGGAACAGTCATTCCGACATCTGCAAGTATCTCCCCCCCCCCAGACCAGGCAAATTTGGAATATTTCCCCCACTTAACCTTGATACTCTCCACCAATTGGCACGCCAAACAAATCTGGCTCCCGCCGTGACCCAGCCCCACCTGAGATACTATTCCAGGCAAGCCAAGCCACCCTGCCCGTGATTCTAGACCTACTAAACTCCTCCATCTCCTCCTGTACAGTGCCCAAGGCATGGAAGAGAGCCATGGTCCGGGCAATATTAAAAAAAAACAATCTTAACCCAGATGATTACTCCAGCTACCGCCCTATATCCTTACTTCCTTATTGCTGAGAGTGAGCAAAGCTATCTGGAACACAGAATAGATTAAGCCAGCAATACAAGTAAAGAGCTTTTTAAAATAGTTAAAGAGTTTACTTCACCTGCCGCCTGTTCTCCTGCCCACTCTCATTCTGAAGAGTGGATAAAGCAGCTTGCAGCTTTTTTCGCTCAAAAAATCAAGACAATTCAGGAGTCTTTTTCTGTTCCAGACCCTACATTGTCAGCATACAGTCCCACACTTCCCTCTTTGAGTGAATGTACCATGCCTTTTTTGTCGGCTTTCCCTCAAATGACCTGCTCAACCTCGTATGATCTTCTATCTCGACTTCAGTCAGGTTCCCCTTTGGACCCTTGTCCGGCTAAATTCTTGGGCAGAGCAGCGGCAGCTGTTAACAGCCTGCTGAACCCTCTGCTGAACCTGTCTTTGTCCACGGGAGTGGTTCCCCCGGCATGGAAACATGCACTGATTTTGCCTCTAATCAAAAAGCCAAATTTAGATCCCCTGACGCATGCTAATTACAGACCGATATCCCTTCTCCCTGCTCTAGCGAAGGTTGTTGAAAAACACGTGCAGCTCTCGATTACCAACTACATCGAGAGCAATAGCATCCTCCACGACACCCAGTCGGGGTTTCGTGCTAACTATAGCACGGAGACAGCCCTTCTGGAGGTCACTGAAGCTATCAGGGAGACGCTTGATCTAGGGGGTAAGGCTGTACTAGTCATGCTGGATCTGTCGGCGGCTTTCGACACCGTCCCACATGACGGTCTCCTTTTAAGACTCCAGGAGATCGGGTTTCGTGGGACGGTGTTGGATTGGTTTAGATCCTTTCTGTCGGACCGCCGACAGGTGATCTGGGCACCACCGTTCTCCGCTGAAATGCCGCCGCTAGGGGTGGGGGTTCCTCAAGGATCCATTCTGAGCCCCATCCTTTTTAATATCTATATGGCCCCTCTGGCGGCGGTGGCGGAGGCTTTTGGTGCCCAGGTCATATCCTACGCTGACGACACCCAGCTCCTGTTTACATGCAGGAAGGGAGAGGCGTTTGATGGGAAAAAATCAGGGACTGCCTTGGTTCCGTTTTTGCGTGGTTCCAACGACATAGCCTAAAATGCAACTCAGACAAGTCTGAGTTGCTCTTTTTTGGTTGTGTTCCAGACCCATGCTGGAAATCCTGGTGGCCTCAGGACATGTTTCCTCCCGAGACGGTATCAATGCAGGCCAAAAATCTTGGTGTGATCTGCGACGTGGACCTGTCCTTTAGATCCCAGATCAATGCACTATCAGGGAAATGCTTTAGAATCCTGAGGATGCTCAGAAAATTCTTGCCGATGTTATCACTGCATTACAAGAGAATTGTAGTTCAGGCATTAGTTGGATCACGTTTTGATTATGCTAATGCCTTGTATGTGGGTCTGCCGAAATACTTGCTGGCAAGATTGCAGATAGTCCAGAATTCTGCTGCAAGGGCAATCTTTGGCCTCCCACGCAGAGCCAGAGCTTCTAGTTTGCTCAAGGAGTTACATTGGCTCCCTATCTCTAAAAGAGTTATTTTTAAAACTCTGACCTTGGCTTTTAAGGCCCTGCATTCTGTAGGCCCTGCGTACATCAAGAAGAGATTGGCCTTTTATGTTCCAAGGAGGATGCTGCGATCGGCTTCATCTGCCACGATTGTGGTCCCGTCTATCAAACGTGCCCGGATGGGTGGTCGGTCATTCCGCTATTTAGCGGCCCTCCACTGGAATGGGCTCCCGATCTCTTTGCGGAAAGCCAATAGTCTTTTTTCCTTTAGAAAGGAGCTAAAGACGTGGCTCTTTTCTGCGTGATCGCTATGACCACCTTTGAATTGCTGTACGGATATACTGGTTTCTGATCTTTCTGCAAAAGCGCCGGGACACCTGCATGGGTAGCCGTGCGCTATAAAAGAGTATGCACATAACATAACATAACATAACATACTTCCCTGGATAAGCAAGGTCCTGGAGAAGTATATCAACACCCAATTAGTCCAATTTCTTGAAACCAACTCGTTATTGGACTCAACCCAGACAGGCTTCAGACCCAAACATGGGACTGAGACCGCCATGCTAGCGGTTACCGAAGAAACACGAACGATACTAGATCGGGGAGGATCAGTGGCAGTGATCCTCCTCGACCTAAGTGCAGCCTTCGATACGGTCAGCTATGCCATCTTGCTGAACCGTCTTCGCAAAGTTGGAGTAACTGGAGATGCATTGAAGTGGCTGGACTCCTTCTTGACCAACAGATCCTTCCAGATCTTCGATGGGGAAACAGTGTCAGCTGAGAAACCACTTAGCTGTGGGGTACCGCAGGGCTCCTCTTTGAGCCAGGCACTGTTTAACATATACATGAGACCACTGGCTGGGGTCGTCGAACCATACGGTATCAAAATCATATCATATGCTGATGATACCCAGCTAGTGGTCTCCCTGGCTCAAGAGGGCAACAGCAAAACATCTGAAGGGCTGATGAAGTGTCTAGAGGATGTCAAGGTATGGATGACATCCTCCTCCCTCAAACTTAATGGAGATAAAACTGAGCTCATGCTCCTGGGCCCAGCACTGCCAGTGTCTTTCACCTCCCTATGGCCTCCTTGCCTGGGAACCCCTCCTATTCCTAAGGAAAGTGTAAAAAGCCTAGGAGTATGGCTCGACAAAAACCTTTCCTTCTCCACTCAGGCCACTAAGCTCTCCGCTACTTGCTTCGGCTTGCTCAGAATATTGAGGAAAGTCTTACCTCTTCTGCCTATGGAAGCCAAACAAATAGCAATGCAAGGCTTGATTCAGTCCCGGCTAGACTCGAACAACGCCCTGTACGTGGGAGCCCCCGAGATGACATTACGAAAGTTACAAGTGGTTCAGAACTGCGCAGCCCGCACCCTGCTACAAATCCCACGTACTCAGTCAGCCAGACCCGCATTGAAAAGCCTACACTGGCTGCCAGTAAGGCAGAGAGTGACATTCAAAGCATTATGCATTGCCCATCGGGCCTTCTGGAAAACAGGCCCGCAATCAATACCAACTTAGTCACCCACTACCACCCAAAGAGAACCCTTCGGTCGACGGAGGCCTTCTTGGCCGTGGTACCTAAAGTAAGGAGAGCTCGGACCGGAGGAAGGATGTTCTCTCTAAACGCCTCGAAGTTGTGGAACTCACTGCCTCTACAACTCCGGTCCAATTCGAACTTGCTCTCCTTCCGTAAACAATTGAAGACCCTCCTGTTTGCAAGGTCCTCTGAGCTCTAACCATCCCGCTTTCACCAGCCCTGTCTTTATGCTCAGCGCTTGGACGCCCATTGGCCAGCAATCGCGCTTTATAAGAATTAATACAATTTAATACAATACAGTATGGGCACTGAAGAAGCTGCGACCATATTTGTTTGGTTCACACTTCCTTGTTCAGACAGACCACCGACCCCTTCGTTGGCTCATGCAAATGAAGGGGGAAAATCCCAAACTGTTGAGGTGGTCTATCTCCCTACAGGGAATGGACTTTCGGGTGGAACACCGGCCCGGAGTTGACCACGCCAATGCAGACGGTCTCTCCAGGTATTTCCGCCTTAGTGTTGAGGACTCCCAAGGGGTTGGGTAGCTCTCCCCACTTTCAGCTGGGGGGGAAGCGTGTTAGACCCGTCTGCTTCTGAGAGTCCCCTCACCACTATGATTTCTTTTGTTCCCCTGTACCTCCCAAAATTTGTCGCTTTTTATTTGTCTACCAGGACTTTTTCTGTGTTGTTTCATGGGGTTAGATGCTCCTTGACGCCCAGTTGCTCACAAGGTTTGTGGCACCTATTTACAAGGCTCTTGGCCCAAACCTGTGGCATTACAAACTGGGGTTGTCAACCTGTATAAATGGACCTAAAATGGTGAACACCCCTTTTTCCTCATGTGAAGTGACTCCCATTGGAGCCTTCATGAACCCTGGCCTTTTGAGGTTTTGGCGCCCTTTGTTTGGCGCGCATTTCTGACAGGAATTCCTTTATTTTCCTCAGGTACACAAAATGGCTGCTCTAGAACCCCAGTACGGTGGCTGTGAGTGTCCTAAATACCCCTCAAGAGTGCCATGTCATTGTCACAGCCAGAGAAGGTTCTAGAACCTTCTGGCTTGTGCCAGTACCCCAGGGCACTGGCTATATAAGGCCCAGTCCCTGGCGGCCATTTTGGATTATGAGAAGAGATTCCAGACTTGACACCAGATTGACACCTGCCCTGTTGACCCCTGAGGTGGCTGGTAGCGCAGGCAGTAGAGCAGCAAAGGGTTGCTGGCGTTGTGTCTGACTGGCGTTCCAGTCAGCTACGTGAGAAGTGATCTAGCGCCTACAGCGCCTGCCCAGCGAGTACCTCATTGCCCCCAAAGACTGTGGCCAGATTCGTGTGCCTCCCCGCCCCCCCGGTGGTGAACTGTGATCGATTTATCGAGTCGCGAGGCGAGAGCAAGTTCGCCGCGACAGCGATCGTCAGCTGTGCCCCCTTCGCGACAGGCGCCTCTAGAAGGGAGCTCGGACGTCTCCGAGCCCCACCAGCATAGAGCGCTTCCTGCGCAGGTTGAAGGTGAGGTGGTGCGCCGGGGCGGGGAAAGGCCGGCCTTCGTTGGGCGGGACTAGCGTCTCTGCCACTCCCCAGTGACCCGGGAGCTGTAGCTGTGGGCGGGAACCACCCTGTATGCGGAAGTCGGAGGGAGGTCCGTGGAGCCCCTGAGAACCCCGTCGCTGACGAGAGAAGTGCTGTGCCCGACTGAATCGTATTCCGATTGCAGCCGATGTGAGGTGGGCCCGTTTCTTCATAGTGAATGCAGCGTTGTGAAGGAACTGTGAACCGGCATTCATTTGACTGTGCGCGAAGGTTGTGTGACCTCTCCGGCAGCCCGTTCGTCAGTCTAAAGACTTTGAACTGGTGCCGCCTGTGTTCTAGTGGTGCTAAAGCCCGTAGGCGCACATAGACTTCACCGGCAAAAGCAGAGATCCTATCCTGGTGACCGCCGAGTGCAAATGATGTATTTACTGTGTTTCCTTGCCTTTTAGATATACGCGCATACGCCCTGAATGATCATTAAAGAGTCCCAAACCTTATTTTGTGCTCAGAGAAGCCGTATACATGGTCATTGAAAACAACATAAACTGTAAGAGTTATCTTTCCCATTTGAAACGTATGGCAAATGTGATGATCCTAAAGTATTTAATTGGTGGCAGCGATACCAGAAGAAACAGCGCCAGGATGCCCGTAGGCAGCGCCAGGATGCCCGTAGGGTTGCAGCGCGCTTTAGAAATGATATAAATAAATAAATGTGGTTGTTTATTTAAATGAACCAATATTTATTCTGATATTTATTCTGATATTTATTCTGATATTTATTGTGATACTCATTCCTGAAGTTATTCTATTTATTAATACTATTTATTACCAGAACTGTATGACCAAAAGAAATGTGTATGTGCTTTCCCAGTCAACCCTATTTACAACAAAGAACTTTTATATAAAGGAATCGTATTTTTCTACAGCAGTGGTGTGGTGTCCTTCTTTTTGGTGTGGATGTACAAGGAGTTATTATTGGGTCAGAGCCCGCTTAACACTACAGCCTTCACTTGCCTTGTCACTTGAGCCAAGCTACCCCCTTTGTGCTGGGCTTGCCCATCGCAGGTCCAACAATGCCTAACCCTGCAAATCTGCCAAAACTAATGATTTCTCGGGTAAGAGGTGACAAATTTAGGTGCGGTTCCCGGGCATAAAGAATGGTATCATCGGCATATAGAGAAGCTAAGAGTGGACCAGTATTGAACTGCAGGCCTCTATGCATGTAGCATTCCTGAAAATGCCTGACCAGTGGGTCCATGGCTAGGATGAATAAGAGCGAGGATAAGGGGCAGCCCTATCTGGTCCCCCGATATACCCGAAATGGACAAGGAGCCATTTAGACGGAGCTGCGCCGACGGCCCGCTATAGAGCAGGAAAACTGTGGAAATTAAGCCATAGGGTAATCTGTGTAGTCTTGATTCCACCTCATGCCTCTTTAATCTGTGTAGTCTTGATTCCACCTCATGCCTCTTTAATCTGTGTAGTCTTGATTCCACTTCATGCCTCTTTCATCTGCATAGTCTTGATTCCACCTCATGCCTCTTTAATCTGTGTAGTCTTGATTCCACCTCATGCCTCTTTAATCTATGTACTCTTGATTCCATCTCATGCCTCTTTAATCTGCGTAGTCTTGATTCTACTTCATGCCTCTTTAATCTGCGTAGTCTTGATTCCACTTTATGGTTCTTTAATCTGCTCAACTTGATTCCATCTCATGCCTAGTTAATCTGCGTAGTCTTGATTCCACCTCATGCCTCTTTAATCTGTGTACTCTTGATTCCATCTCATGCCTCTTTAATCTGCCTATTCTTGATTCCACCTCATGCCTCTTTAATCTGCGTAGTCTTGATTCCACCTCATGGCTGTTTAATCTGTGTAGTCTTTAATCCACCTCATGCCTCTTTAATCTGCGTAGTCTTGATTCCACCTCATGGCTCTTTAATCTGCGTAGTCTTTAATCCACCTCATGCTTCTTTAATTTGCGTAGTCTTTATTCCACCTCATGGCTCTTTAATCTGTGTAGTCTTGATTCCACTTCATGCCTCTTTAATCTGCATAGTCTTGATTTCACCCCATGCCTCTTTAATCTGTGTAGTCTTGATTTCACCCCATGCCTCTTTAATCCACCTCGAGATACTCCTTCCACTTGTAAATCCATTTGTATGCACGTGTACATCGTAATATACAGACTCTCAGAAAACCTCGGGTAGTTTGTATGAATGAACTCAAAACCAGTTTGCACAAACTAAGTCCTACAGCATTAATTTCCAGGACTTCCATGCTGCAGACACAAACCCAGCATCCCTCTCGCAGATGGCACTGGTTCTCCCTGCAGACAAAACAAGTTCTCTCCTCCCCTCTCGAATAATGCAATCAATGACCTTCGGGTGATTTATGCGCTATATAAATGCAAATGAAATGAAAAAAAAGGCAAAACACTGGACGAATGATAAATATGTGTTGAAGGGACAGACTCCTGTATCCACACAAGGCTTGTCGACTTCTGGAGTTTCCATCCAGCCACCCTTCTCCTGACACTGCAAGCCCGCGTGCCAGATGAAGTCTGAGGAATTTGCACTTGGGCTCCTGGTACTAATTTCTGACAAATAACACAGTAGAGCGAGAGAGAGAATTGTTCTGGCGTAGGCCTCCTAGAGACGAAACTAATCTGGTACTGGCAGAGTTCCAGGAAACTGAGCCTCCATTGAAACCGTCCTACCTAGAAGGAAGCCCAGAATACAATCCAGCCAAAACGTGGCTTATCCACTCTTATAAGGAGTCTCCATCCAGCTTGTCAATAACTTCCTTTGGACACAGGTGTCTCCTTGCAGATCTCTTAACTTTTACATCCAACTAGGGCTTTTTATGGTGTGGCGTGACCTAAGACCTTTTTATTTTACTAAGATTTAGGTATAACATATCAGTCAGCCCTTTTCATCCATTGGTCTGCTATTATGTCATTCACATTTTGATTCCGCTCACTACAGACTACAACATGGGGCAGTGGGTCAGCCCACTTCAGCCATTGGTTAACTTCACTATGAGTGACGGCGTTTGGTTCTTTCACAAGGATCACATCCTCACACATAGTAGTTCCCTTCAATGCCAGGGGCTACTTTGGTTAAGTAAACTTTTTTATGCAAAAATCTATTTTTGCTTTTAGCAATTTTTTTTTAATTCCTTTGATGCTTGTGACGGAACGGTTCCGTCATGAGCGCCGGTTGGGCTGTGCTTATGACGGAACCGTTCCGTCACGGCCCCACCCGTTTTTTAGAACCTTCAGCACAGCGCGAAAATTCGCGCCGCGCTGAAGGTGTTCATTTACAACAGCCTGGCAGCTTCCCTGACAGCAATAAAATTTTGCAAAAAACCATGAGAAACTAAAATAAGCACTGAAAAAGGCAAAGGACTGGCACGCAACGCCAAGCCTGTTGGTTTTGCCAGTGCTTTTGTTTTATCGCTGCTGTCAGTACGAAAACGGAATTACAATAGGCTGGAAAAAAATGCCCCAAATCAACAGAAGACCCCACTGTGCTGAACAGAAAAAGCTGAAACTGCCGGTAAAAGGCAATGTTTACTGGCAGGCAAGCATTCTTTCTGGCAAATGTATCGGCTCACTTCAATCCTCGATGCCACTGCCTGTTAGTTTAAAAATTCCCTGAGCCAGACCACACAGCGCCTACATCTGTCATCTCCCATGAGTTGTAACCAAGCTATAACATTTTGTTCCTATATAATAAGAGTTAAATATCTCCCACCTACTTTCTTCACTTCTTCTACAACCTCTATGCAACTCTGCCTCCCGACCTTTGACCTCGCCGCATGTACTTTGCCACATCATTCCTATAACATTGTAATCTGACCTCAGACTTGTGATGGTCCCTTACTCTCTTTAGTGCAGTGAGCTGAAACCCTGGCTTTCAGCTCATTATTCAGTTAGCACCTTCTATGTTGCTCCAAAAGTACCCATTTCTCAAGAAACTCTCACCCTAACCCACAGCTCTGACTTCTATTTAATTACGGAGCTTAATTGATTATCAAATCCTAGGAAGAGGGGATGTCTCCTAGATATCTCCCAGCTTCAACAATTTCTTAAGTTCAACCACAACATTGATTCGGTCACTATTATTTTCCGGTGACGTGAGCCGGAGCCTGATTTAGAATTTGGTGGACTGCTTACTCCGTCACAAGTGCCAGAGGATATAATGGACTTGTAATTTGGCAGGCGGTCTATCCGTCACGTTTGTGATGCCAAATTCTAAATCAGGCACATAACAGGGATGTAAGACCAGGAACAACCAAAGAAATACATCAAAGTTCACTGTCTACAGAAGCAAAGTGTGCTTCCTGTGACATTGGCAACCATTGTGCTTAAGGATATTCAAGATGGCATCTGGATGGGGTTAGATGGGGCTAGGGAATGGTGGACAAGTTATGTCAATAATTTGTTAAATTTGGATTAATCATTCTTAGGAGTAGGGAAGCTGTTGTTGAAAAGCACAAATTCGATTCAGACTAAATTAATGACCCCATGAACTGAAACATATTAAAATTCTCGAAGAAAAACACGAAATCATCAGGTTTTTTATTATGATTGTTCTTTTTTAACATTACCCTTACTTTACAACCGACATTTTTATGAAATGGAACCTCTTTTATCTTGATCAAAGGCACAGTGATTGCTCTCTGTCCCATCCATTACAGACGGATGAAAGGCTCCTGGGAAGGTCCCCTTGAACCTCTGGTTCCACAGATGTTATGAGGTCGCGTCCAGACAGCTGGGCTTCAATCTATTTAACACCAGGACAATTTACCCCCCAGTTCCACCAGATGTTGTGCTGCATCTTACGCCCATTAAAGAGCAGTGTGGCTCCAACAGTGCTGTAGGCTATTCAGGTCTCTTAATATAAATAATGCCTGGGGTCCCTTTCATTAGAGCCCATGACTCTGATGGCGATTTACAGATGCTTACTAGTGTTACAGAAAATGTGCCTTTTAGCCCAAACTGGATTTCAACTTTGATATTGTATGTAAATATTTTGTATAAAGCATTGTACAAGCTTCCAATCAAGTTTGTGGCACCAGGATATATTTCCACCTACCTTACCACTGGATTGGAACATACTGTAGTATTCTGGGTTTAGTGTTTATGTTACTGCATTTCTCTGCATCTAGCTACTCAGCCAGTGTGAGTGTTCCAGGTTAGAATGTGAGTGTGATTGACATGGATGGAATGCTTGTGTGACTGGTATGAGGGTTGGCAGTTGGAGTATGGGCTGAGTAGCTAAGAGGCTGCTCCTGGTGGGGCTACATATTCCTGAGTTATACTTCCTACTATCCTGCTAATGGTTGAATAAACCTACTTCACAACTCTACCTCATCTGCCTCGGCTACATCATTTCATGTATGTATGGAACAACATACTACATTATTCATGGCGACGATCTGGAGGAGACTTTCCTGCGCAAAAAGAAAATGCCATCAAGAAAGAGTTGGGAGTATCCAGTTACACTAAAGGAACAAGCATCATCAAAAGTAAGAAAGAAATCTTATTTAGCACGTTAAGAAGCCCCACCAGTGCCGAACACACCAGGCAGCCCTAGTAAAAGCGTGCTGTTAAGTCATCTTAAACAAGGATTCTGCGTAGTAAATCATCAATCAAGCTACCTATGTGACGCAGAAGGAACTTCGTCTAAAATAGTGCCTTGGAAGCAACAACCTTAAGCAAGAAGTGTCAACATTGAACTTAATCTGGAGCAAAGGTAATTGTTGTCTTTCTGGACTAGTGCGTAGATAATGACTTTCTTTTCAACAAGATGTTGGATGTGTTACCATCTTCGTGTACGTGTAGCCATCCGTATCCGTACTAGTGCTTAAAGTGGATGACCTGTGTCTGCCTGCTTAATTTGTCTACAGCTGATGTGACAGTTGCTACGGATGTAATTTATGCTTGACCAAGAGCATCTCTGCCTTATTGGGAGGAGGCCGACTTTGTCAGTGGACTTCATCGTGATTTTTGTGCGGAGTTCTTCATGTTTTTAAGACCTTTTTGTGTGCTTCTGCTAGGCTTCCTAAATTGACAGTTGGGTTTTTGTTTAATATTTAAAAATGCCTCGGGGAACTCACCTCGTGCACAGTGCCGCACGGAGCACCGCATCGACTCTCTGTGACGTCATCTTCTTCTATCTGCGACGTGAGTCAGCAAGGGAAGACACGTTGGTTGGCAGCGTGTTGCATCAGCGTGAGTCGTAGTTGGCCATGGAGGACGCACGAGATTGGCAGCGCATCGCAACGTGAGACGTTCGAGCCGGCCATTGTATGACTAAAGTTGTAACCATGGCAATCCAGTCATTTCTTCGAGACGCGGCGCAGAGGTTGTTGTGAGTCGTTCGTCACGGCACCGAGTGGAGGAGGCTGTGTACACCGACTCAGCTTTGAGTTCTTATGCGCTCAAATTGACCTCCGACTCTTCAATTCTTCCGTTGGTTATTCTTCAAGAGTTTTCTTCACGCATTTTCAAACATCGTTTGGGCCATGTATTCTTTTCAGGAATCTCGCCAGCAGCAAGGTACTGTTTCATTATCTTCTTGTTTCTGTCACATGTGCTTGAAGACTATTTCTCCTACAAGCTTCGTTCAACGTGGTACAGTTTGTATTTGATTAAGCTCCTGCACATTGCTACATGAAATCCTTCAACTGAGTTCATGCCACGTTTCGTTTCAATCCTCTATGGGCATTATAACGGTTTAAAAGTACTTTGTTCTGCTGCCATGTGGTATTTTCGTGTACCTTACATCATGCCTGTCCATCATCCCGGTGACAGGCACACCTATGACTGTGGTTAATTTATAAGCATATTTTTAACTTACAGTATGTTCAATTTTGAAATGTGTAAGCAATGTGTCATTTAACTTATGTTGGGTTCTCACCCTTATGTCTACACTGCATTTATGCTTGTGTCACTTTTCATATGTGGGTTTTCTCACCCTCTTCGTTTAGGGTTCTCTCACCCTCATTTTAATGCTTTAGTTTGGTACATGTGTTCTCCCACTCATGTCTGCCCAAAGTTTTCGTTAAGGGTTCTCTCACCCTCATTTGCATCATTGTATCCCTGTTTTTGGGATGGGTTTAGGTTGTAATCCTATTTCCCCTCATGGTTTTACCATTAGTTAACCCTCATCTTTGGGTTATTGGGTCAAAGTCTTTGCTTAGGACTTTATACCTTCTCTACTTGTGTTGGACACCTTGTTGTACGTTTTTACGTGCATATCGCACTGTGCAAATTTCTCTTTTGTGTCCAGTGTGTAAGACGCCCTGTGCATCACATTTCTCTCTATGTCTTGTGTAAGCTGGTTGTGCTTCACTTCTTACTATGTGTTGGTTTGACACATTGTGCTGCACCTGTTCGTGCTGTGTGTGTGCTTGGGTCCTGTCCCCTGTTACACCTCCTTCTTTTTGGTTATGGGTAACTCCATATTTTCTCAGTTCCTCTCATGAGGAGTGGAAACTTTGCCACATTGTGCTGCACCTTCTTGTGCCGCGAGTGTTCTCGGGTATGTCCTTTGTAATATCTTTGTCTATGGGTAGCCCCATATTTTCAGTGTTCCTCAAATGAGGAGTGGAATATTTGCCACATTGTGCTGCACTATCTTGTGCTGCTTGTGTTCTTAGGTATTTCCTCTGTTACACCTTCATTCATGGGTAGCCCCATATTTTCAGTGTTCCTCACATGAGGAGTGGAATTGTTTTGCCACATTGTGCTGCACCTTCCCGTGCTGCGTGTGTTTTCTTGGGTTTGTCCCTTGTTACACCTTCGCTTATGGGTTAGTCCCATTGTCTTCTTAGTTCCTCTCTTGAGGAGTGGCTTTTGGTTGCCACAGTCTACCTTCGTGAAGACGTTTTCTTCACGTTAGGTCTTGCTCACTTGTTGTTTGTGAGTTCGTCTCTCATATTTCATTTTTCTTTTTTCAATATTGAAGGAGGAGGATGGTGTCAGTGTTAGTATTTACTGTCTCCTTCTTCCTTCTTTTCTGGCTTTTGTCTGTTTACCCTCTCGTGGTGTGAAGTCTTTCTCATCCCTGGGTTTACGGATACATTTTACTATTGTATACTTTGATTGTGGATAGTTTTTTTTCTTCGCTCTTTGGTTCTCTTTTGTTTTCCATTTCGAGAGAGAGAGGATGTGTAGTATTCTGGGTTTAGAGTTTATGTTACTGCATTTCTCTGCATCTAGCTACTCAGCCAGTGTGAGTGTTCCAGGTTAGAATGTGAGTGTGATTGACATGGATGGAATGCTTGTGTGACTGGTATGAGGGTTGGCAGTTGGAGTATGGGCTGAGTAGCTAAGAGGCTGCTCCTGGTGGGGCTACATATTCCTGAGTTATACTTCCTACTATCCTGCTAATGGTTGAATAAACCTACTTCACAACTCTACCTCATCTGCCTCGGCTACATCATTTCATGTATGTATGGACCAACATACTACACATACCCTCCAAAAAAGTGGTTAAGGTGTAATGTATGCATTTGGTTCATTCTGTGTGTAAACTCATCATCCACCATACGTTCAATCACATGGGTTTTTGTAAGCGATATTGTCCGTTAGTACAGCTGGTTCATTGTGTACATTGTTACTTGTATATTTTTTTTATTTGTGCCGTTTTATATAGGGCAAACATGGTTTTAAGGCATCAGAGCGCTCTATGCAAAAGACTACATTACAGAAGGTCACTTTTTTGGGTTCTTTGTGGTTTTTAGGCATTGGGAGATTGAGGGCCTCATTATGAGTTCTGCGTTCCATGGACCGCTGTCATGGTGGGGGTGGGCCGACCATATTATGAGTTGTACGCATTGGCTTTGGGAATACGGCTGCCGAACCGCTGGCTCTGCCATGCAGACCTCGGGGGTCACAGAAGGCAGCCTCCACAGAGTGGTACAGAGGTGCAACACCGCTGTCCGTATTACAAGTTGGCTATCCCATGAGCCAACTGCAGTGGTTGGACCACCGTCCAACAGTCAGCAAAGACAAAGGATTTGGGTTGAAGGCTCACCCCTTTCCTGTTCTTCTCAGCAGATTTCAAGGTGGATCTCTTTCTCCATGTCCCCCTACACAGCAGCATCTTCACCCTGAGGAATACAACCCGGTCTGCAGCAAAATACAGGTAAGTACTTTGGTACTACATAGCCATTACCTGGACTGCCCACATATAGGTCAGACTCCGGCAATGGATAGATGGTATTTTTTTTATCTATCTCATGCATTTGTGGGCGTTCAACACACATGCAGTCAGAATGTACACACAGTCATCGATATATATATAGAAATACATTGCCCAAACCGAAAGACCACAGCAGCCACACTGCCGGCCCCTGGAGAAACTCGTAATATGGCGGTTGGAAGGCCAAAGGTACAGTGTTCTTATGTCGGGGGCAGGTACGGTCAATGGCCGCCGGACCACTGAACTCGTAGTAAGGCCCTAAGTGATTCAAACCTAGTTCCCAAATTCCAAAGTCAGCTGCTCATGGTGGTTATGCCACATCCCCCCCCACAACAAAATAAACCAGAATGCCTCTTACAGCCCCCTGAGATGTAGTGATAGGAAGTGCACCTGCTTTTAAGATGATAGTTGTAGTCTTAGGCAGCCTAGACATGTTTGACTACTTTTCGCGGCACCCCTCCACCGCTTCAAGAATGCCTAGCTATATAATTGTAGTATAGTTACTCATTCACAAACTGCCTCACTCACTCCTACCTCCAAATGTCTTAGAAACATTTCCAAGAGATAGTCCTATCCCTGGGGGGCCAGCACAGTTTGCCGAGTACTAAGAATCAATTTTAAAGTTGCCTATTATTTCAAGCATAGCAATATTTAATCTAATGTGAGCCAAATGATGGACAAAAATTGTGAGATCCAGAATGACGGGTGTCCTTATTTACTTATTATAAGAATAAAGCATTAGTGTTCCTCCTTCTCTTCCATGGGATAGAAAGGAGTGCAGAGTAGGGGGTCAGTACTCATGCCTATTGTGGAGGGGATTATGGACTCTTCTCTCACATACCTGCCATGGGACAGCAGGTATCTATCTATTCATTAACGAGTTTTGTGTAGTCCCACACATTACCTTGGTCATTTCAAAGTGCTTGAAGAGAGACGAATACAAAAAAAACAACCATAAATGATCTGAAAAGATTCTGGCAGGAATTCCACCCCTGTACTGTACAGTCACAAGTGTCACTCCTCACTATTGGGAATAACTTTGCACACCAAGAGTTAGCAAATCCCTTTCCGTAACATTATCCCTTATTCTAGGGACTTTTCTGCTCCAATTTACTATCTACACCTAGCAGGTGGTAAATGGCAGCAGGGACTATTGAGGGTGCCCAGGTGAGGTCTTGTACAGCAGGGCAGGGGCTACTGGGGAGGAGCTTTGCACAATCATTCTGTTTTGTGAGAGGAGGTGGGGAGGTGGCAAGCCATGCCTGTGGAGTCTACCTCCCTGTCACCTGATAAAACCAAGCCTTATATGCTACCACTTAGGTATTTCAGGTTCAGGAATACTGGGCCACATGGAATTGGCCTGGCAGTATCCTCCCTCCCATTGGTACAACGCCGGCCAACCCATTATCGGTACCTTGGTGTTTTCTATAGCTAACAGAAATTAGGAACACAGAAATTAAGAAGACATAAACGAAATTGAAGACGAACAAGAAAGTGTGATCATTTGCTAAATGATAGAGTGTACTTGCAACAGAAGTCCAGGTACTGTTCATTGATGACCAATTCCTTCATTTCATAATATTGATTTTGTGATCCTTAGATTTATTATTTAGAAGTCATAATTAGTTCAATTGATGAGACTCCAGGTGTATCTAATTTGGTGACCCAATAGAATTTTAAACCAATAGCATGATGATGCACAAGCACTACTGATAGTTTTACATTTGGGGAAGCCAAACCATCCATAAAATGTTGTCTTTATTCTGTTTTCATATGTGACTTGCAGGGTCTGATTCTTACTTATTAGTATTACAATATCTTTAGAAGGATTTTAGTCTTTAACTTTTGTCCGCATAGCCAGTTGCACCATTTTCTATCTAGTGATACCCTCAGCTACTAAGAAGATCAGCGGATCTTCATTAAGTGGTATTATTTTGAAGGATTTTCTATAGAACTTACACCTAAATATTGATCATACATACCAAGTTTGTGTATTTTGAATCTTTTATATTACATCAACATGCCAACTGTTTTACTTGACAAATTGTTATTTCTAAAGTTTTATGTCAAAAATTTTGATTCTGAAAAATTCAAAGACTAGACACAAAAAAGTGAATAATAGGATAGGAAAGGGTAATGAAAACAGAAAAAACGCGAAAATGAAGATGAGAAGGAAAAAAAAGTAAGATATGGAGAAAACAAAGGAGAAATCCAAAAGAGGTGGAGAGAAAGGGGTGCATAAAGAAATAAAGGGTGTTGGTAGCAAGGAGAAAAAAGAGAATATGAGGTATTACTCCAAAAAGAAAAAAAGATAGGAAAAAACTAAATATTTATATCCATGTTGAAGGACAATAGGATATTATGAGGTACTAAAAATAAGTTAAGACTAAAAGAAATAAAATGATAAATAATACTGCTGAAAGCCTTGGTGCTTTTTAAAATCCTGTTATTATTTAAAAAATGAGTTAAGTCTCAGACTTAGCAGCATCTTGTGGAAGGCTATCTCTGATCCAGGAAGCACTCAGGCACATGACTATCTAAACCAGGCCCTAACAACGTTTCAGACAGGGGCTCTTTGGACCCTAACACTCACTCAGCCAGCTTTAAACAGAGCTATAAATTCAATAGCAAAAAAGCTCTCCTCTCTCAACGACAAAGTGCTGCTGTCAAAAAGGTCACACACCTGGATGACAATAGGCACATACGGTCTCTTAAAGCCTCAACAGTTTGGGCAAAAGGCAAACCTCAGACTGCTGAACCACCAGTTAGGTTGCTTCCCAACACGATGCAACTCTCCTGTCTGGAGAAGAACTTCCATTGAGATCGAGTGTTGGCTTTGTCATTTTCCAAAGGAAGTCATCTGTCATATTGTTTGCACTTGCCCCACCTTCATGACAGAACGATGAGGTCTGTGGAAACCGCACTTTATAAGGATCGAACACTCACATGTTGGCAGCCAATCATAGCCAGCCTACAAGGAGAGCATCTAATGGTCTACTGGAAATCCCTGAAATTTAAGAGTCTGGTGGAAACTAAATGGACTAAGCTGGGCCCATAGTGAGTGGTCGTTCTCCAACGCCCATGCCTGCTTGCACTTCGCGCACTCAATGGCCCTAGGGTATTAGGTTTTAGTGTGCCCTCCAAATCTAGGTCACATTGCACTTGCTTCCCGCTTGTTCATCCACTCACCCTCCCTTGGCTTACCAACCCAGTAACCCGCACCAACCCTTGACGGCTAGGGTCTTTCGTCAGTTATACTGTTAGTCACTCACTCACTCCCCTAATTTTAATGCATGCAATAAGCCATTTTTTTACGCCTCTGCCTGATGACTTGACGACCTACCAATGGCTTAGCGCGTATCTACGCGCTGCACCTACTTTTTCTGCTAATGCACTAAGCATCTTACCTGCGACTGTTTATTAACGTTTTTATAAGTCTTCCGTTTTTTTGAATGGGCAACATGTTCTACTAAACCATTTTTACCAGCGAACTAATAAGTCACAGAGATAGACGCTACAGCTGGATTTTTTATTGTATTTTCTATTTTAATTGGTGTTTTAATTGTATGTTTTACTTAACTGAACAATAAAGATTAATTCATTAATTCATTCATACTGCTGAAAGTAAAACAAATTCTAAGTTGTGAGGCACATTTCAATGTTTCGCTATTTCATCTTTATCTTAAACTTTACCCAACTACTCTTATATCCTGGGAAATTGATTAACGTGTTACAAATCCCATTTATTCGCCAGTTCCTTCATTTTGAGACTGATTCCTTTAATGACTTTGTAGAGTGTATTTGAAACAAACTAGTCGCCTTGTTTCTTTCTGTTACACAGAGGGGTTACCAATGTTTCCGTTTCCTTTGCTCTAGGTTAATGTTGTTTAATATCTTCATTCCTGTTCACCAATCTCTGTATATATGTTTTTTCATATATAATTTAATGTGTTTCACTTTAGTATCCACTTGCTGCTAGGGCACTCTCTGAACACCGTGTTCACGTGCTCCACCTTTTTTTGTTAAACTGCGTCTCTAACTGGGTGCATCCTTTCCCTTCGTGCCTTCACTGACATCATTTCTCTCCTACTATTAGTCGCGGTCATTGAACAGTGCTTTGTCACGTGACCATTGTCTGCTAATTTTTTTGTTTTAATTAAATGACATTCTATGCCTTCAGTATGATCCTGCAGGGACTCCATTTGGACACGTCACAGGGTTCCAACTCAGGCCATAACTATTATTGATTTGCACGGATTTACTAAAATAGCGCTGAACCTGAGGGATTCTACTGTTTAGAAATCAAGTCACCGCACTATAATGCTCTGCACAAGAAACTGTATGTGCTTATCTGAAGTACAAGTTGACGTCACTGGAGGGGAAGTGAGCATTAATGCAGAACCACATCCCCCCTATGTTAGAGAGGCATGTCCTGTGGAATAACCACTTCCTACTGGTTTGAGGTGCAGAGTGAAATACCACTTCCTGCTAATCTGATGTGGGCAGCAAGAGGAAACTCACAGGGAATTGTGTGTGTGTGTGTGTGTGTGTGTGTGTAAGGGTGGCAGAGTCCCCGCCCCCTCACACACCAGCAAAGCTCCACCATCCAGGAGTTCTGGAGTGGCTTGAACGGTGGAGGCCTCACAGGCCCACAGCTCTGGAACCCCCATGAGATGTAACCCTGGGGGGAGGTATTGTGATGTGCTTGGTTTTATATAGCACAATCCCTGATGAGACACTACTGTGCATCAGCCAATGGATGACACACTCCTGTGGGGGCACTGCTGATGGAAGAGTTCATGTGTGTTATGCTGTCTAGTTAGGGTTTTGATGTTGTGCATAAGGAACAGTTTGTTTTTGGCTCTGCAGCTATGCATGAAGGTGAAAGGAGTCAATGGTTTGACACTTAAGCGTCAGATGCAAGAGTGTGGATGGTTAGAAGGCGTGTGAGTGCATTGTGGTCTATGTGGGAAGTGGTTTAGAGCCATGTGTGCATGGGAGTGACTGTTCAGATCATGCTTCAGCAAGCATGTAGCTGTGCATATGCATGAGTGCTGGAGAAGAATGAGAAATGATGCAGCCATCCATGCACATACCTATAATTAGAGTCCATTATGCGTTTTTCACCACACTAAATATGGTGCCCAAGCAAATCCCCACATGGGTGCATAAGAGGAGTTGCCCATAGGAGCCAGCATTACGCAACCGTCTTAAAGCGTTAAAGTATCACAGTGAAACATAGAGATAACTCTAATCACTAGTATATGCAGTAGACCGTTGACTCTTAGAGTATATCCATTCGTATCCCTTCCCTTTGTATATAGAGAACTCTAATAACTAGTATATGCAGTAGACCTTTGTACTATCTACCATTCCTATGTGACTCTTAGAGTTTCTTCTTAAGTATCCCTTCCCTATGTAAAGTATCCCATCCCATTCGTATCCCTTCCCTATGTATATAGAGATAACTAATCACTAGTATATGCAGTAGACCTTTATACTATCTACCATTCCTATGTGACTCTTAGAGTATGTCCACTTGTATCTCCTCCTTGTGTGACTTTACATCTTGTACATTTGCAATTTTTTCCATGTGTATCCTTTTTGTAACGCATGTAATCCTAAGTCCTTATGTTTTTCAACTGGTGCATATGTAAAGCGCTCTGACACCTTCGGGTAAAGTTCGCGCTATAGAAAATCGCATAAATAAATAAATAAATAAACCGTCCATGTTACTTGCTCTGAGGAGTTCGCTCAGTGGCAGTTATCAAGCAGCTAATACCAATGTTCATTATGCAGCCAGCCGCGGCCTTGACTCCGCGCAGTCACCCAGAAGCAACAGGGAGCGGCGCATGCGGATGGGAAACTAGGCAACCGCCCATGGTACATGCCCTGTGGAGCTCAGACAGGAGTGACCGGCAGCAACCTATGGGAATTCGCATTATACCGTTGGCTATGGTACATGCTGTGATAAGTCCACTGGGAGTGTCAAAGGGAAGCCATGGTGCGTGCCTGGTGAGTCCACCCAGGATAGGCAGAGAGCAAGCCATAGGAATGTGCCTCGAACAGTAAGCTATGCCACAGCCCCAGCTGGCCGGTTGGCTCAGTGAGTTAAATAACCGCCGGAAACATATGTAGAGATTTGCATCCTGGCATGACCGACTCAGCCTTGCATCACTGTGAGGTTAGTAAACTGGGTAAACACTAATTTGGGTACTTATAATATTTGTTATTTACAGCAGTTTGGCAGTGGTGTGGTATCATAAGGTAATTAGAAAGCTCAAGTTATATTTTAAAAACTAAATAGGACCAATATATTTTAAGAGAATATACAAAGGACGAAGAGCAACATTATCATTGAGACAGCACTGTGGACACCACTGGAAACTCAAGATTATTTTTTATGATTTTTATCAATGATAAAAAAGCATTTTTACTATTTAATAAATTCAAACAAATATTTAGTGGATTAGAGTAGAAAGTCTTACCGGGAGTGCGCCTTGGACTTGCTGAGAGCTTTGCTGATGGCGGAAGGGGTTGAGCGTCTTCGTTGGACTGAAGTCTTCATCTTCTGTTAGAGAAAAGAAGAGAAGACGCATCAGGGGTTTGCACTTACGTCACAATGTAGATAGGTCAGCAGTGTGTCTAGAATGATGTTTAGGAGGTACACAAATTGGGTCACAGATAAAACTAGTGGGGACACCTACAATGGGTAATCGTGCAAACCATATATATATGTATATTCACTGAAACAACCAAAGGTTACAGGGAGGTTATAGTTAGGTTGATGTTTTACCCACACAAAGCCACAGAAATTCAGCATTATGGCTAGACTTATGTTAATAAACTATAACTTGTGGTCTAAAGTTACTTAACAGCATGAGTTATAGTTTCTTTAGATAAGTACACTTATAACTGCTGAATTTGTACAGTTTTGTGTGGGAAAAATGCCAACCTAACGATAATGTCCCAGTAACCTTTGTTTTTTTCAGTGTATTTCTATGTTTTTCTTAATGTAAAGTAATACATATTTACCGTACAGGGTCTTGCTTTTACCCGGACCCGCGCGTACCACTAGGTACCCGTGGATCTGCAGAGGATCCGTGTCCCTAGATATGTATAAATGTATTTCTTTAATAACTCCCAAACTACTGAGTAGATTTCCTCGAATTCACAAACTGGGCTCTTTCTAAATCAATTTTTTTTTTAAACATATTTTTATTGCAGAGTTAGAAACCACAGGATACAAACAATCAACCCGTGCCCCTGCGACACCCCACTGTCCAATAATAAATCCAAACTGTACACAGCCATTCAGCCCGCATCCCGGAGGCCGGGCGGCATGTTGAGCCAAGCAATAGGAGAAAATCACAGTGCAAGTCCCACAGGGACCATGGTCGAAAAGCCATCGTACGTATCTGCTTTTCACCCCCCCCCCCACAACAAAATCTCCGTCAGCCATCCCAAAACTAATGCAGTAACATCCCGCGCTTCGGGGCTCCCCCTAAGCGCCCCCGCCCCAACTCGCCTGGCCGCTCCCCCAGCCCTCCCCCACTGCCACAGCACGCAACCTCCCTAGTAGAGCCTAGGCACCCAGGCTAGCCACCCCCTAATGGCTTCCGTCCCACCCCAAGTCCCATAAACCAGTCCCCCCCAAGGCCCCCCCCCCCTGGCAACTGCTAGGAGTACCCCTCGCCCTGTCGAGTTGGATGGATCTACCACAGCGCGGAAATTAGCTCTTCTGTGTGCGCCCCGTGGTGTCCACCGGCTCAGTCCTCTCCATCCCCGTCATCCACCATAGAGTCACGCAGGGCCTGCACCACCTGCTCCCATGCACGCGCCGCGTCCAGAACCCTCTCATTCCCCAACTTAACAGCCTGTTTCATCCGGAGCACACTCTCGCAAGCAGACCACCGCAGCAATTCATTCCTCCACCTACGCAGCGAGGGCCCCCCCCTGGACTTCCAGTGCCACGATATCTCCCTCTGCGCCAGTATCAGACCCAGGTCAATAAATTTGCTCGTCACCTTGGTGCGTTTGGTGTGCGGGAACCAGAGCAACAGGCACGCCGCCATATCAAAGTCCACCTCCCTGGCAGACACTTCATTCAGGAGTTCCCCTACCTCTGCCCAGTAGGTCCCCAATTGCGGGCACCCCCAAAACAAATGATCCATGTCCGCACCCAAAGACGAACACCGTGGGCATCGGGCATCCGGCACCCGGAAGTACCGCTGTAATTTCTCCGGGGTTAAATAGGCCCTATGAAGCACATAGAAATGTACTTGTTGAAAGCGCGCATTTCTCGTGCCCTTCCACGTACGTCGCAGGATGTGTCCCCACGCCGTATCCGGTATGGGGCGGCCCACACTCTCCTCCCATTTAGACTTGAGCCCCAGGAGCGGCTCCAGACCCTCATGCAGCATCCTATTATGGAGGCACGTCACAGCCTTAACCGTACCAGCTGCCATCACCACATATTGGCACGCCATAGTCGTCGTTGGTTCTACGAGCCCCCCTTTCCAGTGCTTCTGTACGGCAGCCACCACTGCCGCGTGTAGGAGGAACCCCCCGTCAGGCAGCCCAAACTGGTCCCGGAGCACCTCAAACGGTGCCAACGCCCCATCTATATACAGGTCGCCCACCACCTGCAATCCCATCTCTTCCCAAGCCAGCAACGGGGACCAATCACCCCCGTGCGGCAAGGCCGTCAGCATGCCGATCGGAATCTCCGGTGCATAAGGCCGCGAAGCCCTCGCTCTCCGAAGGCTCCTCTGCCAACACAAACGGAGCGTCCTTTCCTCCACGGTGAGGGCCCGCAACTCAAGCCTCTGCTGCATGATAATATAGGACAACACATGGCGTTGCATCCCCCGATCCCGGTCCTCCTCCGGACCCCTGAACACCCTAGCCACGTTCTGTGTTAGAACCTGCAGCTGAGCCGCTAGGTAATACAGCTCAAAGTCAGGCACAGCCATACCCCCTTCCATCTTCGGGCGGAGGAGCGTGGTCAGGGCCACTCTACGGCGGCCATGCCCCCACAGAAAGCCAATAATCATCGACCTCAGGTCTCTGAAGACCCCTTGGGGAATCCATATGGGCAGCGTCCGGAAATAATAGAGAAAGCGGGGGAGTGCCACCATCTTCAGAAGGGCAATCCTGCCTAGAACCGTCAGCGGGAGGGTCGACCAGAAAGACAAGCTGCCCCGCAGTGCCCGGACACAACGACCAATGTTGCCCTCCAATAGGTCTGCGGTAGCGTGGTAAATGCGAACACCCAGATAGGTGAAACAAGATGGTTCCCACACCACGTCCAAGTCTCCGTCAGGAGCAGGTGAACCCGCTCGCAGCGGGAACACACAAGTCTTCGCCCAATTGACCTTAAGGCCTGACAGCCGGCCGAACTCCGACAGCAGCTCCATAGCACCGGCCAACGCCCGGGAGGTGTCAGCCAGGTACAGGAGCAAGTCATCCGCATAAAGCGATATATAATGCCACTGCTCGCCCCTGGCTATCCCCAAGTACACGACACCCGACCTCGCATGGACCGCTAAAGGTTCCATCGCCAGAGCAAACAACAGGGGAGACAGAGAGCACCCCTGCCGCGTGCCCCTGCCCACCGGGTACGCCGCAGACACCAGGCCGCCCAAACGTACTCTCGCCGTCGCCGATGCATACAAGACCCTTGTCCACCTGCGGAACCCCTCGCCCATACCAAACCTCTCCAAAACTCCGTCCAGGAACGGCCATTCCAAACTATCAAAGGCCTTCTCGATGTCTACAGATAGGACCGCAGGGGCACCCTCCCCGTCCAAAATGGCGTCCATTATCCCCACCAGTCGGCGAACATTCAGCGCCGTGCTCCTCGTGGGTATGAACCCGGCCTGGTCCCTATGTACCAGGCCCGTCATATACGGGGCCAGCCTGGTGGCCAGTATCCGGCTCAGAATCTTATAATCCACCGTCAGCATGGACAGCGGGCGGTAAGACCGCACGTCCGCTGCGTCCCGGCCTGGCTTCAGGAGCGGCACAATCAAGGCCTCCCGCATGGATCCGGGCAGCGCCCCAGCCTCGAATGCTTCAGCATACACCGTCAGCAATCTGGGTGTCAAAATATCCGCATACAGCTGATAAAATTCAATCGGTAATCCGTCCACCCCGGGCGTTTTGTTGCGGGCCATATGCTTTATGGCCGCCCGTATTTCCGTGAGCGTTACCGGGCCGCCCAGTTCCTTCGAGTCCTCCTCAGCAAGGACCGGAAGCTGCCTCTCCCCCAAGTATTCCACAATGTCCTGGACCCCCACCTCCAGCTGACTCTGGTACAGTTCCTCATAGTACCCCCTAAAGCACTCCAATATCGCTGCCTGGTTGTACACCATCTCCCCCTGCGCAGTGCGAATGCCGAGGATCGGGGAGCCCCTAAGTTCCGGGTTGGCCAGTCTGGCCAAGAGGGTACCCATCTTGTCCCTTTCCGCATGCGCCCTGACGATATACTGCTTATAGTCATAGCATCGCAAACGTTCCGTCTCAGTGGCAACCACCTCCTTCGCTTCTAATAGCTGGGCTTGTAAGTCCGGTCTAGCCGGCCTGCGGCGCTCCAGGTCCCTCAACCTATCTTCCGCTGTCACGAGGTCATTCAACACAGCCGTGCGAGCATTCGAGAACCTGCCCAGACACACTCCCCTCGCCACCACTTTCATTGCATCCCATTCAATGGACCTACTCGTGGCCGTGCCCGCATTCATTCCGAAATAGCTATCAATGCCTTGCCGAACCACGTCTTGGAAGACAGGATCCTCAAGTGTCTCCGGCCGAAGCCGCCACGTTGGTATAACTGAGCGCTCCCTCTGCCACTGAATGTGCACCAATAGGGGATTATGATCTGAGATAGTCCTAGCTAAGTACTCCGCATGGGAGACCAACGGAGCTAGGGATCCACCACAGAGCACCGAGTCAATCCTGACATGCAGGTCATGAAGCGCAGAGTAAAAGGAGTAATCCCTGGTCTCCCTGTGCCGCTCCCTCCAGACATCCAGCAGCCCCCACCTATCCTGCCAGTCCTTCCTGTGCGCGGTCAGCCTGCGCACCGGGGAGTCCACCAGAGGGGGATGGGACCTATCCAGAGCCACATCAGTAATCGAGTTAAAGTCCCCCCCTAGCACTATCGGGCCCGCCAGGAAGGAGGCTAACGCCCCTGAGAGGCTATCAAGATATCGAGCTTGATCAGTGTTTGGCGCATACACACAGCAGAAAACCACATCCCGGCCATATAACCTCCCCTCCACCGCCACAAACCGGCCATCCGGATCCACTACTTGATTCAGCAATTGAAAGGGTATCCCCGCCCTCACCCAGATCAGCACCCCCCTGGCATACGCTGAGTAGGTGGTGCCAAACACCTGGCCCCGCCATCTTTTCTGCAAGGCAGTACATTCCTTCTTAGTGAGATGAGTCTCCTGAAGCATAGCAATCTGAACCCCCCTGCGTACAAGATATGCATGGACCTTATGACGCTTCACCATAGTTCGCAGCCCCCGGACATTCCACGTTAGGCATTTCAGATTAGGTAATGTCCCCATTCCAACTTCGTACAGTCCAAATCAAATAACGAATGTTCATAACCCCCCCAGTGCAGTTGCCCCCCCCCAAACACACCCAAAACAGAAAAACTTCCCAAACCCCGCTCCCCAGGACAGAGCACACGAACCCAATGTCCGCCCCCATCCAAACCTTGAAACAACTTCTCACACTCATAACCCTGTGGTCTCCACCACAGGCGGCCTTAAGGGCCCAAGGGGGGTGAGTCACCGCCGACCTCAGCGAGCGGAGCCCACGCCCCGCGCCTCCATCCCTCTTGAAGCACAGATCCCCCCCTCCCGGCGTCCCGGCCCCCTATCAACAGGATACCACCCCACCATGAAGTCCCGATCTAGCTCAATCCAACCCAATGTCAGCCGCAAAAGATACCATCCGAGGTCTGTGGGGTCACCTCCGGCCCCTTCGAACTGTCCGCTTCTGAAAGTTCCTCTCCCGACCTGCCGCCTTCTCCTCCCGAGTCAGTGTCCGCACGTTCACTGTTCTGTTGCGACCCTGTAATGGCCGCCGTCGCTGCGAGTGCATCCCTCTTTTCCGCCGCCATTTGGGCCTCCCGCCTCTCCCGTTGGCGCCTGTTGCGGGATCGGATGCGTTGCGATTGTCTCACCCGGGGCTGCTTGGGCTCATCTCGCCTGCTTTTATGCGATCTGTCCGTACCCGCCCTGTACAACTCCAGCCATTGCCAAACCTCGTCCGGAGTCTGAAAAAAGTGCGTAGACCCATCCAACATGATCCGCAACTTAGCTGGGTAGAGCAAGGAGTACTGAATGCTTTCCTCCCTGAGCTCCTTTTTCACTGCCAGGAACGACGCCCGGTTTTTCTGGACCATTTGGGTGTAGTCCGGGAAGATCGTAACCCTACTATTCTCCACGTCATAGGGGCCCGACATCCTGGCCCGCTGAATGAGAAGATCCCGGTCTTTGTAGTGGAGGAGTCTCACCACCATCGGGCGGGGGGGGCGACCAAGCCCCGGTGGGCGAGCAGGTACCCGGTGGGCCCTCTCTAGCGTAAAGAAAGGAGTGAGCCCCTCCGGCGCCACCACAGTGCGGAACCAGTTCTCCATATAGGCCACTGCATCCTCCCCCTCAATCCGTTCCGGAAGGCCGACGACCCGCACGTTGTTCCGCCTATTGCGGCCTTCTGCATCCTCCGCCCTCCGTTCCAACGCGTCCAACCGGGCCAACATATCAGTGATCTTATGTTCCGCGGCCACCACCGACGGTTTCAGGTCCAGCAATAGTTGGTTATGGTCCTTAACTTTGTCCGCTAGCTTCGCGTGATCTGCGCGCAGCAGCCCCAGGCCCACGGCCACTTGGGCGATGTCTTGGTGCAACACGTCCTTAGTCGAGGCGATCGCATCAAGTATGGCATCTAGTCGCTGGTTCAGCCGTTGGTCTCGATCGAGCTCCGAGGAGGGACTCTCGCCCAGCTGGGTGGAAGTTGCCGAGTCCCCCTCAGTGCATCCCGCGGCCATCGACCCACTCGTCGCCGCCATTCCAGGGTGCTGCGTCACAAGTCCAGGAGCTCGGTTACCGTCAGCGCCCGTGGGCAGCACCGGTCGCCGGCAGTGCAATGTCTCCACCGACACTCACAGGCACAAGAGCCACGGCCTGCGACGCCCACTCCACTCGGCCGCCCCCACGGGAGC